>NC_080692.1:18737821-19414954 GCF_030445035.2 Dasypus novemcinctus | reverse complement strand
GATCCATTTTGAGTTGATTCCTTATATAGAGAGTGAGATCGGGGTCCTCTTTCATTCTTATGTTTATGGATATCTAGTTCTCTCAGCACCATTTGTTGAAGATACTGTTTTATTCTGGTAACATGGACTTGGTAGATTTGTCAAAAACCAGTTGGGGGAAGCGGACGTGGCTGATGAACTGCTAGAGTGTCCACCTACCATATGGAGGGTCCAGGGCTTGATACCCAGGGCCTCCTGACCCATGTGGTAAGTTGGACCTTGTGCAGTGCCACCGTGCACAAGGAGTGCCGTGCCACGCAGGGGCGCCTTCGCATAGCGGTGCCCCACACTCAAGGAGTGCACCATGCAAGGAGAGCTGCCCCACGTGAAAAAAGCCCAGCCTGCCCAGGAGTGGTACCGCACGCATGGAGAGCTGATGCAGCAAGATGACGCAACAAAAAGAGATGCTGTTTCCTGGTGCCACCTGATAATGCAAGCAGACGCAGAAGAATACATAGCGAATGGACACAGAGAGTAGACAACAGGGGGGAAGGGGAGAGAAATAAATAAAATCTTAAAAAAAAAACTGGTTGGGGGAAGTGGATGTGGCTCAAGTGATTGAGCTCTCGCCTACCACATGGGAGGTCCTGAGTTTGCTTCCCAGTTCCTCCTAGACAAGATGAGCAAGACAGTGAACTGATGCAAGGCGCTGGCATGGTGGGCTCACACAATAAGAGATGGGAGGAAAACATAATGAGAGATACAGCAGAGCAGGGAGCGGAGGTGGCTTAGGCAATTGGGTTCTCCCCTCCCACATGGGAGGCCCTGAGTTTGGTTTCTGATGCCTCCTGAAAAGAAGACAAATAGCACAAGCACAAGCAATGAGGGTGTGGGAAGAAATAAATAAAATCTTTAAAAAACAAAACAAAACAAAACAAAATACAGTTGGCCATAGAGGTGAGGATCTCATTTCTATTCTAATGATCCATGTGTCTATCTCTATGCCAGTAACATGCTATTTTCATTACTTTAGCTTTGTAATATGTTTCAACGTCAGGCAGTGAGAGTAATTCCACATTCTTCTTCTTTTTTGACTTGGGTGTTATTTTCTTTCCAAATAATTCTGGTAATTGCCTTTGCCATTTCTGTAAAATAGTCTGTTGGAAATTTGATTGGTATTGCGTTGAATCTGTAAATCAGTTTGGGTAGAATCGACATCTTCACTATCTTTAGTCTTCTAATCCATGAACATAGAATGTCCATTTGTTTAGGTCTTTTAGCAGTTTTTGTAGTTTTCTGAATATTGGTCCTGTACTTTGGTTAAATTGATTCGTAGGCATTTGAGTCTTTTAGTTGCTATTGTAAATGAAATTTTTTCCCCTGATTTCCTCTTCAGATTGTTCATTACTCAAGTACAGAAATACTACTGATTTTTGCATGTTATCTTGTATACTACCACTTGACTGAACTCATTTTTTAGCCCACGTGGCTTTGTGGTAGACATTTCAGAAATTCTCTAAATGTAGGATCACATTATAATGAGAATTTTACACCCTCTTTTCCTATTTGAATGCCTTATATATATTTTTTCTTGTCTAATTCTTCTAGCTGGAATTACTAGCAAATGTTGAATGTCACTGGTGACAGTGGGCAACCTTGTCTTGTTTCTGATTTTAGAGGGAAAGTTTTTAACTTCTCCCCATTGAGTTGCATGTTGTGCATGAATTTTTCAGTCACCCTTTATCACCCTTTCCTTCTATGTATCAGACTGTAATTATCAAGACAGGATGCTGGATTTTGTCAAATGACTTTACCGCATCAATCGAGATGATCATGTGTTTTCTTTTCCTTAAGTTTGTTAATGTGGTGTATTATATTAAGTGATTTTCTTGCATTGAACTACCCTTGCATACAGGAATAAATCCCACTTGGTTGTGGTGTATAATTCTTTTGATATGCTGTTGGATTAAATATTAAGTATTTTGTTGAGAATTTTTGCACCTATGTTCATTAGAGAAATTGAGCTGTAATTTTCTTTTCTTGTAGTATGTTTATCTGGCTTTGGTATTAGGGTGATGTTGGCATCATAGAATGTGTTGGGTAATTTTCCCTCCTCTTCATTTTTTGGAAGGTTGGAAATACTTGATAAAATTTACCTGTAAAGCCATCTGGTCCTGGACTTTTCTATGGTGGGGGATTTTTGGTGACTGATTCAGTGTCTTTAAGTGTGATTGGTTTGTGGAGGAGTTCTTGTATTTCTTGTAGAGGCAATGTAGTTTGTGTGTTTCTAGAAATTTTTCCATTTTGTCTAGGTTGTCTAATTTGTCAACATTCAGTTTCTCATAATATCCTCTTATGATTGTTTTTATTTCTGTGGTGTCTTTCATAACTTCATCCCTTCATTTCTGATTTTATTTATTTGAATCTTCTTTTTTTCTTTCTTAGTTAAGCTAGGGATTTTTTTTTTTTAAAGATTTATTTATTTATTTATTTAATTTCCCTCCCTCCCCTGGTTCTCTGTTCTTGGTGTCTATTTGCTGCGTCTTGTTTCTTTGTCCGCTTCTGTTGTCGTCAGCTGCACGAGAAGTGTGGGCGGCGCCATTCCTGGGCAGGCTGCTCTTTCTTTTCACGCTGGGCGGCTTTCCTCACGGGCGCACTCCTTGCGCATGGGGCTCCCCCACGCGGGGGACACCCTTGTGTGGCACGGCACTCCTTGCGCGCACCAGCGCTGCGCATGGCCAGCTCCACATGGGTCAAGGAGGCCCGGGGTTTGAACCGTGGACCTCCCATATGGTAGACGGACGCCCTAACCACTGGGCCAAAGTCCGTTTCCCGGGATTTGTTGATTATATTTATCTTCCTATGAAACCACGTTTTGAGTTTCTCAATTTTTTTTTTCGATTTCATTTATTTCTACTGTAATCTTATTTCTTTCTGCTTATTTGGTGTTCATTAGGTCTTTGATTTTAGCTCTTTCTTCTTTAGTATAGGCGTTTCAGGCTATAAACTTTCCTCTTAGCATACCTTTGCTATAGCTCATAAGATTTTTTTTTTTTTTTTTTGAGGTACCAGGGTCTGGAGATTAAATCCTGGACCTTTTTTTGTGGGAAGCTGGCACTTAACTACTGAGCCACATTTGCTTCCCTGAGTCAGTTTTTTTGTTTGTTTTGCTTGTTTTTTTTAGGAGGCACTGGGACTGAACCCGGGACCTTCCAAATGGGAAGCAGGTGCTTAACCACTTGAACCACGTCTGCTCCCCTATCCTATAATTTTTGATGTTTTGTTCTTGGTTGAACTTATCTCACGATATTTACTAATTTCTCTAACAATTTCTTTTTTGATCTGCTGATTCTTTAGGAGCATGTTGTTTAGCCTCCATGTATTTGCACATTTTCCTGTTATCAATTTCTAGCTTCATTCCTTCATGATTTGAAAAGGTGCTTTATATAATTTCGATCTTTTTGTATTTATTGAGACCTTTTTGTGAATCAAACATGTGGTATGTCCTGGAGAAGATCCATGAGCAGTTGCGTAAGCTGCTGATTTGGGATGCAACATTCTGTATATGTCCATTAGATTTAGTCATTTATTATATTGTTCAGATTCTCTGTTTCCTTGTTGATCTTCTGTCTAGTTGGTCTATCTAATGATGTGAGTGGTGTGTTGAAGTCTCCAACTATTACAGTAAACATGTCTATTTCTCCCTTCAGTTTTACCAAAGTTTTTGCCTTACGTATTTGGGGCACCTTGGTTAGGTACATAGCTATTTAGGATTGTTACTTCTTCCTCGTGGATTGTCCCTTTTATTGATATATAATGGCCCTCTGAATCTCTTTTAACTTTTTTTGCACTTAAAGTCTGTTTTGTCTGATGTTAGTGTAACTATCCCTGCTCTTTTTTGGTTACTGTTTGCATGGAGTATCTTTTTCTAACCATTTGCTTTTAGCCAGTTTGTTTCACTGGGTCTAAGGTGAGTCTCTTACAGGCATCATATAGATGGCTCATATTTTATCCAGTCTGTCAGCCTCTATCTTTGATTGGGGAGTTTAATCCATTCACATTCAATGTTATTACTGTAAATGCATTATTCTACCATTTTATCTTTGGTTTTCATATATCTTATTTTCATCTGTCTTTTTTTTTTTAAAGATTTATTATTATTTTTTTTATTTCTCTCCTCTACCCCCCCAGTTGTCTACTCTCTGTGTCCATTCACTGTGTGTTCTTCTGTGACCACTTCTATCCTTATCAGTGGCACCAGGAATCTGTGTTTCTTTTAGTCGCGTCATCTTGTTGTGTTAGCTCTCCGTGTGTGTGTGGTGCCATTCTTGGGCAGGTTGCATTTTCTTTTGCGCTGGGCGGCTCTCCTTACAGGGCACACTCCTTGTGCGTGGGGCTCCCCTACGCAGGGGACACCCCTGCGTGGCACAGCACTCCTTGCGCGCATCAGCACTGTGCATGGGCCAGCTCCCGGGGTTTGAACCTTGGACCTCCCGTGTGGTAGGCGGACACCCTATCCATTGGGCCAAGTCCACTTCCCTCATCTGTCTTTTTATTCTTTTGCTTATCCTTTCTGGTATTTTTGCCCTCTAACTCTCCTCTAAGCCCCTCTCTCCTGTCTTTTTCTTCCTGACTCTAAGGCTTCTTTAATATTTCCTACAAAGGCAACTTCTTTCTTTACAAAGTCTCTTAGTTTCTGTTTGCTTTTGAATATTTTAAACTCACCTTCATATTTGAAGGACAGTTTTGCTGGATAAAGAAATCTCAGTTGGCATTTTTCCTCTTTCAGTGTCCAAATTATTTAATACCACTGTCTTCTTGCCACCATGGTTTCTGATGAGAAATCTGCAGTGAGTCTCACTGTGCATCCCTTGTATGTGATGGTTTGTGTCTTCTTTCTCTCAGAATTTTCTCTTTATCTTTGGTGTTTGACATTCTGATCTATGTGTCTTGGAGTAGATCTACTCAGATTTATTCTTATCAGGGTACAATGTGCTTCTTGGACATGTAAATTCATTTATTTCATGAGAGTTGGAAAATTTTTCAGCCATTATTTCCTCAAATATTCTTTCTGCCCCTTTGGCTTCTATTCTCATTCTGGAACTCCCTTTAATACCTTTTTTTTTTCTCCTTCAATTATTTACTTATAAGCAATTTTATTGATATATTCACATACCATACAATCTATCTGAAGTATATAATCAGTGGCTTTTAGTATGTGTTGTTTGATCCATGTCATCATTCAACTCTGAGCTACTGCTTAATTTTTTTCCATCCTTTTCTCTCTTCAGTTTCAGCTGTTCTGTCTTCTGCATCACCTTTTCTTTATTCTGTCATTCTAACTCTGCTATTTGACCTAATGTGTTTTTTTTTAATTAATTTTTTCTTTTTTTGACTTTTTTTCTAATGTGTGTTATGCCATTCTTTGATTCTTGGTTCAATCTGTTCTAGCCCTTAGGATTATCCTTATTTAGCTGCTCAAATTTGGGCCCTGGACCCAGTAATGGGTTGCAGACTTATGTCTAAGGGCCTTGGTGAGCCAGTTTGTAAAGGCCCAAAGAAGCCTCTCTTATTTATTCACTTTCAAATTTTCTCACATGTAGTCTCTTGGTCCTCCAGCAGATGACACATTTCATCAGCCCTCTCAGTTCAAATGCTTGTCAGAATGTGTACACTGCTACACTGACCAGAACAGAAGGACAGAGAATCTGCCTCAAGACTTTTCAGAACCTCTTAATTCAAGCATTCTCAGGGATGTTCTCTAACTTCATTCTATTCCCTAGTAGGAAATAATTCCACATCTCTCTGGGACCTCAGCAAATATCAGTGTGTAGGGAGGGTGTTTGTGAGAGTTGGATCTCTTTCCTTTCCTGCAGGCTTCCAGGGCAAACAATGGTGTGGCCACACCTGTCCTGGAAGGCTTGTGAGATACAGCAGACCAAGTTTTGCTGGCCATATGTTGAATCAGCCTTAGTCTGTGTCCCTCTCTCCCCACCTTTCCTGGGGAGTTGGACCACTGGTTCCCCCTCTGTCCATAGGCACCAACCAGAGGCCAGAGAATTCAAAGTTTTCTACTCTGAGGGTAGGAGAGGGCACCTGCAGATGCAGCTTTCACTCACAGAGTTTTCCCATTGAGATTCTTTTCCTTTGCTCGTCTCTCTTCTGGGTGGTGTCCAGCCTTCTTCTAGTGCCCTAAACCCTAATACATTTTTTCCATGCTATTTCTGCCAGTCCTCTATATATTTTTCTGGGAGAGAGAGGTGATTCCTTTGTCTCTCTAATCCACCATCCTTTCCATTGCTGCTTCTTGTTGGTATAGTGTTGCCAGATGATAGAACAAGTGAAATTCTGCATCTGGATTGTTTCTTTCTCTCTGTCAAGAAGAAGATCACAGAACCAAAAATGGTGCACTGTATATTTTCAAAGTGGGAAAATGAAAATGAAGCCCAAAATGAAAGAGAAACTTAAGAAAACATCAAAGAAATCTACATCCTTGCTACTTAAAGTGTGGTGCAAGGATCAGCAGCATCAGCTCATCAGGGAATTGGTTAGATATACAAAATTTTGAGTCCACCTCAGACCTCCTGAATCAGAGTCTGCATTTAGCAGGGTGCCTAGATTGAGGAAACACTTAATGTTGTTTGTCTTTTGGCTAAGACAGTTTAAATCTGAGGTCCAAATAAAATTCAAGAATCTGTGAAGAATCTAAATACAAATCAAAAAAGAAATAATAATGGAGAACTTTCTAAACTTACCAAAAGATGTGAATATGCATATTCAAGAAGCTCAGAGAACACCAAACAGGATAAATATGAAGAAAAATATACCTTGTCTTATACTAATTATACTATCAAATGCAAAAGAAAAGGAAAGAATTCTGAAAGCTACAAGAGAAAAAGCAACATGTTACATACTACAGAATCCCAATAAGATTCAGTGCCAATTTCTCACCAGAAACCATAGAGGGAAGAAGGCATTGGGTTGAAATACCTTAAGTGCTGAAGAAAATCAACTGCCAGCCCAGAATTTTATATCCGGCAAGACTTTCTTTAAAAAATGAGGGAGGGATTAAGACATTCTCAGATAAACAAGAGCTTATGGAGTACATCACCACTACACCTGCCCTACAAGCAGTGTTAAAGGGAGTTCTTCAGATGGAACAAAATGATAGTAGACAGTGGTTCAAAGCAGTATAAAGAAGTAAAGACCAGTGGTAAAGGTAACCATTTGGGTAACTATAAATGCTGGTATTACTGTATTGTATTTTTGGTATGTAACTCTATTTCTTACTTTCTACAGATGCTAAATTGCAAATCCATTAAAGGTATGAAAAATCTGTGTTGTTGGATATGCAGTATACAAAGATATAATTTTTAACGAGTACAAAAAGTTGTGGGAAGATGGAGGGTATAGGAAAAGTATATGTGCATACTATTTAAGTTTGTAGTAAACCAAATTTAATTGTTATATATTTAGGATGTTACATTTTAACCATAAGATAACCACTAGGAAGACAGATGAAAAACAGAAGTCACTCAATATGGTACAACACAAGAAAGCAAATAAATATAAAAGTAGGCTTTAACGAGAGTGAGGTACAAGAGAGGTTTAAAACTTACAAAGGCCAAAAAGCATTATAGCAGGTTAAAGTCCTTTATTATCAGTAGTGACTTTACATGTAAGTGGATTAAACTCTAATCAAAAGCAGAGACTGGCAGAATGTTTTTAAATAGTGTGAACCAGTGTTATGCTATCTGCAGGAGACTTAGCATAAAGTGAAAGATACAAGTAGGTTGATGATGAAAGAATGGAAAAAAATATATTATGCAAGAAGTAATCAAAAGCAAGCTGGGCTGGCTATACTAATATTGTATAAAATACACTTTAAGTCAAAAACAGTTACGAGGGACAAAGATGGTCAGTACATACTGATAAGGGTGACATTTCAACAGGAAGATGTAACGATTACAAACTTACTTGTACCTAACATCAGAGTTGCCAAGTATATGAAGCAAATATTGATTTGAAAGGAGAAATTGTATGCTCTACATTAATATTAGTATACTGTAACACACCAGTCTCAGTAAATGGATAGAGCATCTAGCCAGAAGATCGTTGAGTACAGGGCTTGAGTGATACTGTTAAACCAACTAGATGTATAGAACACTACACCTAACAAAAACAGAGTACCTATTCTTGTCAAATGTGCATGGATCATTCTTCAAGGTAGACCATATGTCGGGTCACAAAACAAATCTCAGTAAACTCAAAAATATTGAAATCAAACTGTGTATATTCTCTGACTACAATCGAATGAAGCTAGAAATCAACAACAGTGTAGGGACTCAAACAGATATTTGCACCCCAATGTTCATAGTGGCATTATTCACAGCTGCCAAAAGATAGAAGCAACCCAAGTATCCATAAACCAATACATGGATAAACAAAAGGTATATAACTACACTGGAGTATTTTTCAGCTATAAAAAGGGATTAAGTCCTGATACATGCGACAACATGTCTTAACCTTGAAGACATCATGTTGAGTGAAATAAGCTAGACACGAAAGGACAAATATTGTATACTCTCACTGATTTGATACAATTAGAATAAGCAAATTTAGTGGCAAAAAAAGAATTGCCCTGTGTAGTACATGATGGTTGCCATGTATTAGAAAGGCTGTTAGGTGGAAAAGGTTTTTTTAAAAATTTGGGCCAATATATAAAATTACATGAAAACTTTTTAATTAATTTTTTTTCTAAGATAAGATATAAGCTTTTACTATACCTGTTAAGAACATGGTGTGGGCTACTTCTAGAGAGCAGCTCTGTCCCTGGTTATTATTGGAGGTGTCCTAATACTATAGGTGTTTCCTTGAAGGGGTTCTTGCATAAGGAGATTGAGGCTTTGGACGAGAGATTGAATTGAGTGACTTTTAGAAACCTTTCTAGTGCTGAAATGCTCTCTTAGATCATTCTCAGAGAAGGCATCTAAGGCTTACTTGATCTTAATTCTGATGCCAGAATGAGTAAGTGGTATAGATGTGTTGGCTTTGTGGGGTCAAGGTAGAAGAATTAGGTAGGTAGACTCAATTGTTTTATCACGTTTTCAGAGACCAAGAGTAATAGCATTTTACTTGGGGGGCTACATAGCTGAATGCAGCTTGTTGTGGTGCATTTTGTATAGCCATTACTGTGTTCTCTTTGTCTCCTGTGAAATTTTCAGGAGTTAGGAAGGGAGAGAGTAATATTGGCAAAGCCAGGAGAAAAATTATAGGAAACAAGCCATTTTTCTATGCAATTAATTATTACAGTATGTAGAAAGTTAAGATAGGTTGAGAATGTTCATACATGTCTAGTATACAGTCTTCTGCTTTACCAGCTGAGCTGTTGAAGGGTGCCAGATACCACTGATTATATACTTTGGATGGATTGTATGTTTTTTGAATATGTATTAATAAAATTGATTAAAAAAAAACAAAAAAAGATATGTTGAGATATAAGTTTTGTGATCAGAAGCGAGAAGCCAGCAGCATGGCAATATTTCTGTTCACTTCTATCTGTGAGAGAAAACCTTGTTCTGTTTATGTTGAAGTTGGCATGAACCTATTTGCCGCAGACCTTGATGTTTGGCATGCTGCGTGGATGTTCTTCCTCTGGCTCAAATGATGTGAATAAACAAGGTCTTAGTCCTCCTGCCAGGAATGGTGTTAGGGTGATGACTATGTTTCTTGCTAGTCTTTGAGGGGTTTTCCTGAATATGTTTTTTGTGGTTTGCAAAATATGGACCTCACACAAAATTATACTACAAATTTAGTTCATTCCAATCCCAAAGGGTCAGAGTAGAATTCAGAGCAAATAATCTAGTAGTACCAAACTGATTTTTTTTTTAATCTCAAATCTCCAAACTAGGACTTTTAAACTTCATATTGCATGAAGAATTGGACCAAGAAAAAGTGTTATATAAATGATGTAGATTGAATACTTAGTAAAGAAAAAATCATATACTCATTAGGGTTATGGAGTCACACAATTTCTGTGCCTGTTGTCATATGAAGTATTTTTTATATCAAAGTCTACGTTTCCAGCCACACTTATCCCAGAGATTTCTCCATTTATAATGAGTTCTAAATTCTTTACCTTTTTCAGTCACCAATTCCTGTGGGTCTCGTATCTGGCATTCTCTCAAAATGAAATGCAGTTGTTAGCAATGGCACATTTCCAGGTCACTTAACTGAGTCTAATGTCAAAGTGCAGTTTGGGCATCTAGGTACTTTAGATAAAGAAAGAGCATGAAAATGCTTTAATATGTGCTTTAAAAATTTTTTTCTATCATATACACTTTAATGTGACTTTTCCTAAACTATGTAGATGGGTCAAAGGATTCAGTAAGCACACACCCTTTTTTTTTTTTTTTTTTTACAATTTTTAAAAATATTTTATTTTGGTAACATATATACACTCCTTTTTCTTTAAATATATTTTTGATTTAAAAAAAAAAAGATATTTAGATTACGTAAATGACTAAGCACAGTCTTTACTCACTGTGACTGATGTCCTGTAATGAATTCAGCTAATAAGGAACCAGATCTGCTTCTGTCAATAGGATTAGTAAACACACAGGCTGACTTGAGCTGGGCTCGAATGCCAAGTGAATAAGGGTCCATGGATTCATTTGGTATCTTGAACGGCCTGTTTGTTCAATTTTATTTTCCACAATAGTCTTTTGCTCTGTGGTGGCAGTGCTTTTCTCCCAACTGAATCAGTATTCGCTCTGTTTTGCCATTTTTTTATGGGACTTTTTTTCTGTATTTACATGATGGGGTGTTTCTGATTTTAATAGGTAGATGAAGGTAAACAGAGGGAAACTAAAAGGTTTTTGTCATCTTACCCTTTAGAAAGGACCATTAGAAAACTCAGTAATAGTTACTTAACTCATCTTTGTTTTGCATTTGATTTTCATACTTGCCCTGGGGTCTTTAGTGCTGAATCTGGGCACCAAAATAGGAAATACTTTAGCGTAACATCTCTTGGGTTCTAAGGGTTTCACGTATTGTAGTTCTACAATTTTGTCAGTAAAGTATGTTTTATATCACTGCTAAATAATCTTTTCTTTTTCCTTGACCTTGATGAAAATATTAGACTGGCCAACTTGATACATATTAACTCATAGTTTACAATTCACATAGTGTTCAAGGGAAGAACTTTTTTATTTAGACCTTTGTTTCATCAGTATTTTGTAATTTTCAGTGTACAGATTCTCTCCATGTTTTGTTAGATTTATACCTAAGTATTTCAGTTTTGGGGAGCAATTATAAATAATCTTAAATTTGGAGACTTGAACTTGATTATTGGGTCATATTTGATTTTGGCCACTTCACACAATATCCACATTTTTCAAAAGCAAATATAAATCTACTTCTTAGAATCTTTTAAAAAAATATTTGTTTATTTACTTCATTATTTTTCTTTTATTTACCCCCCTCCTGCAGATGGTTCTCTCATCTGTCTGCTCATTATTTGATCGCGTTCTCCAGGAGGCACCGGGAACTGAACCCGGGACCTCCCAAATGAGAAGTGGGTGCCCAGTGGCCTGAGCCACATCCACTCCCTGTGGGCTGCAATGTCTGCTGGGTTTTGGCATCTGCTCATTGTGGCCAGGGTGGCGTTTAGTGCGTTGTAGCAGGGGTGGAGTCTGCTCATCTTTTGGGAGGCACCAGAACCTGAACCTGGGACCTCCCATTTAGTAGGCAGGCATGCAAGTGGTTGAGCCACATCCACTTCCTAGAATTATTTTTATACTAAGAAATATTTCAGCCATATAACTATATAGATAAAATAATAAGCATTTTAAAATGGTATCTGGATGTGCAGAAGATTTAAAATTTAACGTATTTGGATTTACTGTTATTTTTCCTTTATAATGTATCCCTTTTTGACTTTTAAAAACATATCCTTCCATACCTCACTGTCTTAAAGTTGTTCGCCTATATTTCCTTCTTAAAGTTTTAAAGATTTACTTCTCATCTATAGATCTTTACTTCACCCAGAAATCATTTTTTTTGTGTGATATATGACTTAGAGACCAGTTCCCCCTCCCATGGGTAACTAATTGTCTAAAAATGATTTATTGAGTAGTCTGTCTTTTCCTTGCTGATTTACAGTGTCATCTCTGTTTGATATATGTATGGATCCCTTTGGGTGGGAGTCTGTTGGACTTCCATTTCTGATTCAGTGGTCTATTGGTTTATTCCTACATTAATGAACATGCTGTCATGTTATTTTTCCTTTCTTTTTTTTATAATCAACTTTATGGACATAAAATAAGTTGTGCATATTTAAAGTGCACAATAATTTTGACATCTTTATATCTTGAAGCCAATACCATAGTGAAGATAGCATTATTGATCACTCTTAAAAGTGTACTTGTATGCTTTTGTAATCCTGTTTCTGCTTCTTCCTGAGTTTCCCAACACACACACACACACACACACACACACGCCTCAATCCCAGGTAAGCATTGGTCTGCTTTCTGTCACTGTAATTAAGTTTGCATTTCCTAGAGTTTTATATAAATGGAATCATGCATTATGTACCCTTTTTTGACTGTCTTGTTTTTACTCAGGATAATTATTTTGAGAGACATCTATGTTATAGGATTTATCAGTACTTCATTTTGCGATATAGCCACATTATAGCATGTATCAGTAGTTCATTCCTAACATAAAAAGAAACATAAAAAGAAAATGAAAAACACAAAAATAGAAAGATTGTTCTTTTTTCTTTATTGCTGACTAGTGTTCCATTGTATGGATATATCATAGTTTGTTTATCCATTCAACTGTTGATGGACATTTTTGTTGTTCCCAATTTTGGGCTATTATTAAATACAGATGCTATGAGTATTTGTATGCAAGCTTTTATATGTCCTATGCATTCATTCTCTGGGTAACCTAGGAGTTAAATGACTGGATCATATTGTAGGTGTATGTATGATTAACTTTTTAAGGAATTGCCAGACTGGTTTCCAAAATGGTTGTACCATTTTACATTCCTACCATCACACTATGAGTTAATTTTCCACATAATTGTCAATACTTGGTATGGTCAGATTTTTTTTTTTAATTAACCATTTTAATAGTGTGTAGTGGTATCTTGTTGTGTATTTAATTTGTATTTCCATAATGACTAATGATGTTGTGTCATGTGCTCACTTATCTATATATCTTCTTTTTTTTTTTTTTTTTTAAAGATTGATTGATTTATTTAATTCCCCCCCCTCCCCTGGTTGTCTGTTCTTGGTGTCTATTTGCTGTGTCTTGTTTCTTTGTCCGCTTCTGTTGTCATCAGCGGCACGGGAAGTGTGGGCGGCGCCATTCCTGGGCAGGCTGCACTTTCTTTTCATGCTGGGCGGCTCTCCTTACGGGGTGCACTCCTTGCACGTGGGGCTCCCCTACGCGGGGGACACCCCTGCGTGGCACGGCACTCCTTGCGCGCATCAGCACTGCGCATGGCCAGCTCCACACGGGTCAAGGAGGCCCGGGGTTTGAACCGTGGACCTCCCATGTGGTAGACGGACGCCCTAACCACTGGGCCAAAGTCCGTTTCCCTATATATCTTCTTTGATGAAGGTGTTGTTCATATATTTTGCCTATTTTTAAATTGATGATTTGTTATTAAGTTTTCATAGTCTGCATATATAATGGAAACAAGTGATATAGGGAGAAAATATATAGAAAAAAATAAGGCAGTGATGGTAGTTTGGGACCATCAGATTATGAAGGGCCTGAATATCATGTTATAGATTGGGAGGAAGGCTTTATTATAGATTGAGTGGTTTAAGATATAGGATCTGCAGACAGACTACTTAAGTTTAAATCCTTACTCTGTTATTTATTTATAGCCATGAGACCTTGGACTTTTTATCCCGTTTTAAGTCCCAGTTTCCCAAGTAGCCATGGGAGCGTGGGAAATCTTACACAGGGAGAAAATACAATGCCTGAGTTTAGAACCTTGAGGATTTTTAATATACTCTGTATATGATTGGCAAGCATATACATGGCCACATGCAGGAAGGTTCAGTAGTATGGGGGTAGAATGAAGAAAATTATTTTGTATAGAAATAAAGATTTATGAAGTAGATATGTTATTTTTTCTCTAAAAGATGAAGTGAGGCCGTCTTCGAAATGATTGCTCAGGTTGGGAGAAAAACAAGTAAAATCAGAATAGAGATGAATGACAAAATAGAGGTGATTTTATAGATCAGAGGTTGTGCTTTGGACAAAAAGGAGATTTAGTAAAGAGTAGGAGAAAGGAAAAATAGTTTGTGATTCAGAAAAAAGATTTTGAAAAATAATTTGAGTGTTCTTAGGTAGACTTTTCTAGAAGATAATAAGGTTAATGTGTGATTTATAAAATTATAATAGCAACAAATTAGGGGTGAAAGAGTCATTATTGAGGCAGCATGGTAGACTTGAGTGGTTAAGAATTATAAATGGGACCTAAAACGATTGCTCCCCTAAATTCTGATTTGATGAGACTGGTGGCATAGAAGTAGTTGGTAGAAATGTAGCTTAACAGCATGAAATTCAATTTATCTACATATTTTTCCTTTCCAACATAGTTCAGCATAATTTGTAAGTACTTAATTGATTTAACTATAGTAGTCTCAAATAAGGCTGTTCTATGAAATTTTCCATCATACATATTGACAAGTGGGTACCACCATTCACACAGATTCCTTGTAATTTAGATATAATTAGATCTTTCCTGAGGGTTTTGCTGTATTCTAAATGTGAGTTATATTACCCGTATTATCTATATATTTTTCTTTATGAGTTCATAGATGAAGAGGAAAAATAATATAGGGCAAGTTACATAGAAACATTTATTAAAACACACTTGAGCTATTAGATTTACACTGTCCTTTATGGTAGTCATTGGACACGTGGTTATTGAGCATTTGAAAATGTGGCTTGTCCATATTAAGATGTGATGTAAATATAAAATATACAGTAGACTCTGAAGACTTAGTATGGGGAAAAATGTAAAATATAGCTCATTAATTTTTTATACATATTGCATGTTGAAATGAGAATATTGGGTTAAATAAAATACATTATTAAAATTACTTTTTACCTATTTTTTACTTTTAATGTGACTACAAGAGAACTTAAAATTACATATGTGCTTGGATATATGACTCACATTATATTGCTGTTGGATACCACTGTCTCAGGTGAAAGAAATCCATCTCTCTAATTTGCTTTTGGCAAATGTGTAAATATTTGAATTACTACACTTTCGTGAAAAACCAAAAGTTAAAAATATTAGACTTTGCAGGGATACTAAAAGTTTAATGGAATTGGATGTTAATAGATTTTAAAAGTGAATACTGTCATTAGAATTCTAGTTATTTTGAAGTTATGTCTAATGAAAGGTTTTAAATTTCAGGGATAAACTATCTAATTTGATAATTACCTAATTATTTTGGCTGACTTATCTTGGGGTCCAATCATAGGTCTTCCTTTGCCTCATCCAGGTATCTACATGCATTATTGAGTTCTGTGCAATAGAAGCATCATACTCTAGGGCTAGATTTTATTATCTGATACAGCAGGTGTCATGTTTGGTGATGGTTATGATTTTCTTTCTAATTTTAGATTTTTTATAGTAGTGTAGCATCATTTGGAAACTGATTAGAAATGCTAGTTCTCCAGAAACTTTTATGCTGGGTGTGAAAATCTGTGTTTTGATAAACCTTCCAGGTACACATAAAATATGAGAGTATACTACTTCTGTAGAAATAGACAGCTCAAACTCTTTATAACAATACTCCATTTTAGCCCCTTGTTTCAGATCTATTTGTTTTAGTAAATTTTATTATTGTAAAATGCCCACAGAGTTTAAGTTTATTGTTATTCTAAATGGTAATAATAACATTCAGAGAGGTATTTAATGAAAGATTTATTATATAACTGTCATTTGGGCAACTGTAGACATCTATTTGGAAGAAATTAATTTCTTTCTTTTCAATTAACCCTTTGCAAAAATCTTACATTCTTAGGTGGATGCTCTCCGATTGCGTTTGGAAGAGAAGGAAACCATGCTAAATAAAAAGACAAAACAAATTCAGGAAATGGCTGAGGAGAAAGGGACACAAGCAGGAGAGATACATGACCTCAAGGATATGCTGGATGTGAAGGAACGGAAGGTTAATGTTCTTCAGAAAAAGGTAAGGTGCACGTGTTCTGAGTTCAGTGTCTCACCTCTGGCACACATCCTCATTCTTACTAGTAAGTTATACGTAGAGCTGTCCAAATTTCTTTTTCATTGCTCTGTTTATATTTTTTGAGATTAGTAGTTGAAACTACTGTTGCAATAGATAGTTAAAATTGCTCTGCATATTCAGCTTGAAAAATTTTTTTTTAAGATTTATTTTATTTATCTTTTCCCACCCCCTCATTGTTTGCACTTGCTGTGTCTGTTCATCTTCTTTGTTTCTTTAGGAGGCATCAGGAACCAAACCCAGGATCTCTGATGTGGGAGGGAAGCGCCTAATCGCTTAAGCCAACTCCGTTCCCTGCTTTGTTGTGTCTCTTGTTAGGTTTTTCCTTTTGTGCCTCTTGTTACATCATCTTCTCACTTCAGCTTGCCACGCCTGCCCGTTGTGCCAGTTCACCATCCTGCTCGTTCTTTTTTAGGAGGCACCGGGAACCTCTGCTCCCTGCTTTTTTGTATCTCTCATTATGTTTTTCTTCTTGTGTGCCTTTTTGCGTAATTTTGTTGTGTCAGCTTGCTGAACCTGCCTGTCACACCAGCTTGCTGTCTTCTTAAGGAGGCACCAGGAACTGAACCATGGACCTCCCGGGTGGTGGGCAGGAGCCCAGTCACTTGAGCCACATCTGCTAAAATTTTAAAGTAATCACTATTAGTATCTTTCAGTAGCGTTTTCCATACTACTGCTTCTGCTGAGTGTTTTGTAAATTGTCAAAATGTTTAAATTGACATTTTTCTACCTCTTCTGATCCTCTTCTTTTATCAAAATTGTAATGACATGAATTAGTATAGTACATGGATTTGGGATGGTTATAACTCCATCTATGTGACTGATAATAAGATGACAATTTTGAATAGAAAACATGCTATTATAATTATATATAATGTAGATATGTCAAGGAAAGGACCTTAGCCATTATTAGAAAGAGAGTCACTGTGGAATAAATAGGAAAAGTACAACCTTATTTAAGCTTACATAAGGGATGTCCTTGAGATAACAGTTTTATTAACCCCTAGTATGTATTGTTCATATCCACTGAGGTAATAGATTAGAAATATTCGTTATTGGCCCCATTTGGTTGTATTTTATTTTAATTACTTAAATTTAAATTTAAAAAATTTATTAATTTCATTGTTTTTTGCTTATTTGTTTTTAAAGCATTTCCAGTTTGCCTTTAACTTCTAAGAATAGCTAAGGAATAAAATTCTCTTTACCTCTAAAACCTCAAATTAACTCTTTCTTTCATATACAGAGAATCATGTCTTGTAGTTACAGTTTCTATCAGTTTGGCTTTCATTTTCTTTCTGTAGGTAATCATAATGAAAATTTGATTTCTAAATATGGGTTGGCTTTGTCTTGTTAGTAGGTGCTCATTTTATTGGTTTACATTTTTATACATATTCATATCCTTCTGGCACTTTTCCTCCATCTGCTCAGTTCCCCTTACCTGTTTCTTATGTATTCTTCCAAAAGCATTCTATACATAAGCAAGCAAAAATGTATTCTGTTTTTTCTCTTTATCTGGTATTTTGTTTTCTTCCAGAAACATTTTATCCATAAGCCATATATAATAAAATGTGTGTGTGTGTGTGTGTTTCAACACAAATGGTTCAATTCCTTATTGTCTGCTAATTTCCTTTTTCCAGTTTACATATTTTGGAACTCTTCCCAAGGTCTTCCTCATTCAGCATTGTATGGCTCTGCTGCGTTTATTTAAAAAGATTTCTACTGATGGGCATATAATTTGTTTAAAGTTTTCTGCTTTAACATAAAATGATGCAATAAAAAATATGTGGAGTATATTTCTGCAATAAATTGCTTGAAGCAGAATCGCTGGGTGAAATGATATGTGAATTTATAATATTGATAAATTTTACCTCAGAGAAATTTTCATGCATCAATGCATGAAAGTATACTGATGGTGGAAATCAAACATTTTGATTTTTTCGCCAATCTGATGGGTGAGAAAACAGTATGTCAGTATAGATGCACACATTAGCATTGACACGACAAGATAATTTGAATAATAAAATGTCATTTGTTATTGGGAAAAAAAAAAGTATAGATGCAGTATTTCATTATAAGTAACATTGAACATATTTCTTAAAGAAAAAAAAAATTATTTATTTTTATCTACCCCACGCCCCCATCTGCTCTCTGTGTCCATTTGCTACATGTTCTTCTGTGTCTACCTGCATTCTTGTCAGCAGCACTGGGAATCTTGTGTCTCTTTTTGTTGTGTCATCTTGCTGCATCAGCACTTCTCTGAACATATTTCTTTGAATTTAGGACCACTTTTCCTTTTCTATATATTACTTGCTCCTGTTTTTTTACACATTTTTGTTCTGAATTCTTCCTTATTCTTTTTTTTTTTTATTTTAATTTTATTTTTGTAAAAAGATACTTAGATTACAGAAATGTTACATAAAAATATAGGGGATTCCCATATGCCCACTCCCTACATTTCCCACATTTTTGCACATTAACAATATTCTTCATTAGTGTGGTACATTTGTTACAGTTGTGAACACATTTTGAAGCATTGCCACTAAGCATGGATTATAGTTTACATTGTAGTTTACACTCTCCTGCACAATTTTGTAGGTTATGGAAAGATATATAATGGCCTGTATCTATCATTACAGTGTCATTCAGGACAATTCCCAAGTCCCAAAAATGTGTCCATATTATACCTGTTTCTCCCTCCAGTGGTCCACTGCCTCCACATCAATGGTATAATTTCTTCCATTGCTAGAATCACAATAAGTCTATAGTAGAATACCAGTAAGTCTGCTTTACTCCATAGTTAATTCCCCAATCTTGAGGATTCTGGGATGGTGATGCCCACTCCACCTCTAATTGAGGGTTGGCTTCGAGCTCATGGAGCAGTTTGATGGAACTCTCTTGCTTGCGGTTGTAGGCTCTCCCGGTTCTTGGGTTGATCATTGTCCATCATCATCTCCTTGTTAGTTGTCCTGGGGGAGTCCAATGAACTGGAGAGCAGGTGTTGCAACTCTCTTGAGATTGAGGGTGCAGCTGGCACATGGACAGCCCAAAGATTTAAGTCTTTTGGACATAAACCTGCCAACCCTGGCACTAATTATAGGTTCAACTAGAAGGTTCAGAAGAGCCATATTTAGGGAAACCACAGCTGAATCCATCTCTTGTCACATGGGGGAGCATAAATTCCAAAGTAGGGCCCTCTGCCAAGGCATCAATCTCCTGAGCAATCTGCTCTTAATATAGTGTCTGCATGTCTCTACAGCCTTCACAAGCTCCACTATTTGAGGTAGTATTTACCTTGGCAGTCAATGAGATCCTGCTGAGACATATATAAGCATAACTTCTGGAATGACTTTCTGAGTCACTTTGAAGTCTCTTAGCCATATAAACTCATTTGTCTTTACCTTTTCCCCCCTTTTTCAAGGTCTTTTTCCAGTTGCATTGCTAGTTGGTACTTGGTAGTAATCACTCAGTGCCAGGGAGGCTCATCCGTGGGAGTCATGTCCCACACTGGGTGGAAGGTAATGCATTTATATGCTGAGTTCAGCTTAGGCCACATTTGAGCAACAAGGAGGCTCTCACAAGGTAACTCTTAGGCACCCTGTAATACTAGACTAAGTTTCAATTTCAAGAATAAAGGTTCATAAGTACAGTCATCAAATTTAATGGCCCATCAGTGGATCATCCTCCACTATTGCCCCTGTACTCAGGGGATTCTTGTTGTTCCATTATAGAATGTGGCAGAGCTTCCCAGGATGGGAATTTGATACTCTTTTGGTTATTATATGGCATTCCACCCACCGTGACAGTGCCCCACGAACAGTTGAACACATTTATATGCCTTATATGTATGTGCGGGTAAACCTCCTCCCATGTATCCCTTATTCTTTCTTATTCTTATTTATATAATTTTTATTTGTAAAAGTTCTTTACTCAATTAAAAGTTCTTTTAGTTTTGATGTGTTTCAAATATTTTTCCCTCTTTTTTGTGATGTTGTGTGTATGTATAGTATGATCATATACTTTTTAAAAATTATTTTATTAGAGAAGTTGTAATTTTACAGGAAAATCATGTAGAAAGTTCAGAATTGCCATATATCCAGACCCCCATGCATAATGCAGTTTTCCCTATCATTAACACTTTGCATTTTTGTATTCGTTACAAATGATGAAATAATATTATAATTGGTCCTAATTTCATTTGGGCTCACTGTATTGTACAATTTTATGGTATTTTAAAATATTTAATCTGCTAACATTTAAACCTTGTAAAATTTCCCATTTTAACCACTTTAAAATATACAGTTTAGTGTTGTTCATTCTGTTGCACACTGTTGTGATACCATCATTATCATATGTTTGCCAAAACTTCTCCATCATCTGAAACAGAAACCGTGTACCAATTAAACATCAACTCCCCATTCCTCACCCTCACCCCAGGCCCAGGTAACCTATATTCTAGTTTATGGCTATGAATTTGCTAGTTTTAATTATTTTGTATCAGTGAGGTAATACAGTATTATTCTTTTTTTTTTCTTTAAAGATTTGTTTTATCCCCCCCCCCCATTGTCTGCTCTGTGTCCACTTCATGTCTGCTTGCACCCTTGGTGGCACTGGGAAACTGTGTCTCTTTTTTGTTGCATCATCTTGCTGCATTAGCTCTCCATGTTTGTGGCACCTCTTCTGGGTGGGCTGCACTTTTTTCACACAGGGTGCACTACTTGCATGTGGGGCATCCCCACACAGGGGCGTCCCTGCATGGCAAGGCACTCCTTGAGTGCAGCAACTGTGTGTGTGGGCCAGCTCACCACACGGGTCAGGAGGCCTTGGGTATTGAACCCTGGACCCTCCCATATGGTAGGCGGACGCTCTATCAGTTGAACCACGTCTGCTTCCCAGTATTGTTCTTATGTGCCTGACTTATTTCACTCAACATGCTGTCTTAAAGGTTCATCCATGTTGTTGCATGTGTTACAACTCCATTCCTTTTTATGACTGTCTGGTATTCCATTGTATGCATATAGGACATGTTATTTATCCATTTATAAACATATTATCAGTTTATAGACACTTAGGTTGCTTCCATCTATTGACAAGTGTGAATAATTCCACTATGAGCATTGGTGTGCAAATATCTTTTCAAGAACCTGTTTTCAGTTCTTTTGGGTGTATAACATGAAGTGAGATTGCCAGGTAATAGGGTAATTCTGTACTTTCTGAGAAACTACAAACTGTTTTCCACAGAGGCAGCATTTGTTCTCCCATTTTTTGAATAGCAACCTTTTTTTTTTTTTTAATTTCTCTCCCCTTCCCCCCCCACCCCAGTTGTCTGTTCTCTGTGTCTGTTTGCTGTGTCTTCTTTGTCCGCTCCTCTTATTGTCAGTGGCACAGGAATCTGTTTCCTTTTGTTGCGTCATCTTGTTGTGTCAGCTCTCCACGTGTGTGGCACCATTCCTGGGCAGGCTGCACTTTCTATCATGCCGGGCGGCTCTCCTTACGGGGCGCACTCCTTACGTGTGGGGCTCCCCTAAGCGGGACACCCTTGCGTGGCAGGGCACTCCTTGCATGCATCAGCACTGCTCATGGACCACCTGCACACGGGTCAAGGAGGCCCGGAGTTTGAACCGTGGACATCCCATGTGGTAGGATGCCCTAACCACTGGTCCAAGTCCGCCACCAATAGCAGCCTTTCTAGTGGGTGTGGGACGGTATCTCATTATGTTCCCTAATGGCTAATGATGTTGAGCATCTGTTCTTGTACTTTCTGATAATCTGTATATCTTCTTTGGAGAAATGTCTATTCAACTTATCTTTTGCCCATTTTTAAATTGGATTGTTTGTCTTTTTGTTGTTAAGTTGTAAGATTTCTTTGTGTATTCTGGATATTAAATCCTTATCAGTTATGTGGTTTCCAGATATTTCCCCCCATTCTATAGGTTGTCTTTGTACTTTTATAATAAACGCCTTTAATATGCAAAGGTTTTTAATTTTGTTGAAGTCTCATTGATCTGTTTGTCCTTGTTGCTCATGCAAAATTAGGTTGTTCATTTTTTTTGTTGTAGGATTTCTTTGTATATTCTAGATATTATACCCTTATCAGTTTTGTGGTTATAAATATTTTTCCCCATTCTGTAGGTTGTCTTTTACCTTTTATGATAAAGTCCTTTAATATACAAAAATTTTTAAAAATTTTGTTGAAATTTCACTGATCAGTTTTTGCCTTTGTTGCTCATTCTAAGAAACCAAGGTAAACACTAGGAGTTTTAGATTTTGTTTCTTTTAATGAGATCTTTGATCCATTTTGAGTTAATTTTTGTATATGGTATAAGATAGGTATCCACCTTTGTTCTTTTTCATATGGATATCCAGTTTTCCCAGTACCATTTGTTAAAGAGACTATTCTTTCCCCACTGAGTGGACTTGGCACCCTTGTCAAAATTCATTTGGCAGGAGTGGTATAGCTCAGTGGTTGAGCGCTTTCTTTGTATGAGGTCCTGGGTTAAATTCCTGGTACCTCCTAAAAATAAATAAATACAACCGGCCATAATATATGTGATGGTCTGTGTTTTTACTGTCATTCAGTTCCATAGGTCTACATGTCTGTCTTTATTCTAGCACCATGTTATTTTGGTTACTGTAGTTTTGTAATATATATATATTTTTAAGTACCAGGGTTGGGGATTGAACCATCGAATCCCAGACCTGTGTGTGGGAAACCAGTGCTCAACCACCGAGTCACATTGGATCCCCTGAGTTGGTTTTTTTGTTTGCTTGTTGTTCATTTCTTTGTTTTTAGGAAGTACTGGAGACCTAACCTTGGACCTCCCTTGTGGGAAGCAGGCGCTCAACTACTTGAACCATATCCGCTCCCCTGTAATGATTTTTTAAATCGGGAGGTTGAGTCCTCCAGTTTTGTTCTTTTCTTTCAAGATGGTTTTGACTATTTGGGGCTACTTAACCTATCCATATAGATTTGACAATTGACTTTACTGTAAATTCTGCAAAGAAAGCTGTTGAAAGTTTGATTGGGATTGCACGGAATTTGTAATTAATTGAGTAGAATTCATATCTTAATTATTAGTCTTCTATCCACAATCATGGAATATCCCTCTGTTTAATTAGCTCTTCTTTGATTTCTTACAGCAATGTTTTGTCACTTTTCCATGTACAAGTTCTTTACATTCTTTAGATTTTTTCCTAGATATTTGATTCTTATAGTTGCTGTTGTAAATGAAATTGTTTTCTTGATTTCCTCTTCAGATTGTTCATTACTTGTGTATAGAAATAGTACTGATATTTGTGTGTTGATCTTGTACCGCACCACTTTGCTAAATTCATTTATTAGCTCTAGTGTTGTTGTTTTTTCCCCTGTATATAGGATCATGTAATCTACAAAGAGGGAAAGTTTTACCTCTTCCTTCTCAGTTAAGTCTCCTTTTGTTTCTTTTCTTGCCCAGTTGCTGTAGCCAGAATTTACAGTATAATGTTGAATAATAGTGGTGACAGTGGACATCTTTGTCTTGTTCCTTGTACATTTCATCTAGATTATCTGACTTACTGGTTTACCATTCATAGAGTCCTCTTATAATCTTCTTTATTTCTGGGGTTTAGTAGTAATGCTCTTCCTTTCATTTCTGATTTTATTTATTTGTGTTCTCTCTTTTTATCTGTCAGTCTAGCTAAAGGTTTGTTGATTTATGCTTTTCAAACAACGAACTTTTGATTTTGTTGATTCTCTCTAGTTTTTTAATCTCTGTTTTCATTTATCTTTGCTCTGATCTTTGTTATATCCCTCCCTCTGTTTGCTTTCGGTTTAGTTTGCTCCTCTTTCTAAGATACTTCAGTTATGAGGTTAGGTCTCTGATTTGAAAACTTTCTTTTTTATTAATATAAGCATTTTAGAGTTACAAGTTTACTCTTAGTGGTGTCTTTGCTGTAGCTCATGTATTTTGTTATGTTGTATTCTTTTTTTCATTTGCCTTGAGATTTTTCCTAATTTCCATTGTGATTTCTCTTTAACTCATTGGTTTTTGAAGAGTGTGTTCTTTAATTTCCATATATTTATGAATTTTCCAGTTCTCCCTCTGTTGATTTCTTTCTTTTTTTTTTTTTTTAAAGATTTATTTATTTATTTAATTCCCCCCCCTCCCCTGGTTGTCTGTTCTTGGTGTCTATTTGCTGCGTCTTGTTTCTTTGTCCGCTTCTGTTGTCGTCAGCGGTACGGGAAGTGTGGGCGGCGCCATTCCTGGGCAGGCTGCTCTTTCTTTTCACGCTGGGCGGCTCTCCTCACGGGCACACTCCTTGCGCGTGGGGCTCCCCCACGCGGGGGACACCCTTGCGTGGCACGGCACTCCTTGCGCGCATCAGCGCTGCGCATGGCCAGCTCCACACGGGTCAAGGAGGCCCGGGGTTTGAACCGCAGACCTCCCATATGGTAGACGGACGCCCTAACCACTGGGCCAAAGTCCATTTCCTGTTGATTTCTAACTACAGTCCATTTTGGTTGGAGAAGATAACATTGTATTATTTCATTATTTTTAAATGTATTGAGACTTGTTTTGTGGCCTAACAAATGGTCTCTTCTGAAGAATGACAAATTTTTGCACTAGCAAAGAATGTGTATTCTGCTGTTGTTAAGTGGAGTATTTTATATATATCAGTTAAGGCTAGTAGTTGTTGTAATATTGTTTGATTATTCTATTTCCTTACTGATTTGTCCAAATGTTCTATTCATTACTGAAAGTGTTGAAGTCTGCTGCTGTTAACGTAAAACCTACCAATTCTCCTTGCAAATTTTTCAGTATTTGCTTTGTGTATTTTGGGGTTCTACTGTTCAGTGCATATGTATTTATAATTGTTATGTCTTTTTTTGAAGTTACTCCTTTATTAGTATATAGTGTCATTTTTTTTGTCTCCTATAGCAGTTTTTTTTGTTTTGTTTTGTTTTTTAAGATTTATTTATTTCTCTCCCCTTCCCCCCGCCCCTCCCCCGGTTGTCTGTTCTCTGTGTCTATTTTGCTGTGTCTTCTTCTTTGTCCGCTTCTGTTGTCGTCAGTGGCACGGGAATCTGTGTTCCTTTTTGTTGTGTCATCTTGTTGTCACCTCTCCATGTGGGTGGCACCATTCTTGGGCAGGCTGCACTTTCTTTCTCGTTGGTCAGCTCTCCTTATGGGGCGCACTCCTTGTGCGTGGGGCTCCCCTGCACGGGGGACACCCCTGCGTGGCAGGGCACTCCTTGCGTGCATCAGCACTGCACATGGGCCAGCTGCACACGGGTCAAGGAGGCCCTGGGTTTGAACCGCGGACCTCCCATGTGGTAGACCGACACCCTAACCACTGGGCCAAGTCCACTTCCCTCTTGTAGCAGTTTTGACTTAAATTGTATTTTATCTATATTAGTGTAGCTACCACAGCTCTTTTTGTTACAGTTTATATGGTATATATTATTTTCTGTCCTTCACATTCAACCTGCTTTTGTCTTTGAATTTAAGGTGAGTCTCTTCTAAAGAACATGTAGTTGGGCCATGCTTTTTTGTCCATCTGCCAATGCATGGCTTCTGCCATTTATTCTTTTGTCTTCTAAGTCTTATACCCTTTCTATTCCTCAATTCTCTGCTAATGTGTACTAATTTTATTTGATTTTTTAGTAGGGTACCATTTTGTGTCCCTTCTGATTTCTTTCTGTATATATTTTTCAGATGTTTTCTTTATGGTTGTGTTGGGGTTTAAATATAACATCCTGAATGTATGACGTCTTGTTTGATTTGATGTCAACTTAACTTCAACAGCATATACATGAATTGCTTCTATATCCTCCTGTCCTTCCCCCTTTTTGATGTACTTGTTACACATTGTCTTTATATATTCTATGTCAAAAACCACAAATTTATCATTAGTTTTTATGCATTTGCATTTTAGAACCTGTAAGAAGTAAAAAAATGGAGTTAAATACCAAAAAATACAACACGACGTATTGATGTTTATGATTACCCACTGACATACGTACACCCCAGTATGTATAAAGGGGTTGCTTTAGTCCCTGCATGACAGGGCCAGAATGCTAGCACAGGTTAGTTCCACATTCTGCAAGGGATGAGTTTGGGGAGTGGCTAGCATGGTTATCACATGCTCCTCCTACCATTTTTTTTAAAAAGGTTTATTTATTCACACCCCCTCTCCCTCCCCCCCCCCTTGTCTGCTCTCTGTGTCCATTCACTGTGTTACTCTGTGTCTACTTGTCTTCTCTTTAGGCAGCACTAGGAACCAATCCTGGGGCCTTCTGGAGTGGGAGAGAGGTGCTTAGTCTCTTGCTCTACCTCAGCTCCCTGGTCTGCTGCATCTCTTATTTTCTCTCCTCTGTGTCTCTTTTTGTTGTGTCATTTTGCTGCTCCACCTCTCTGCAGAGGCCAGCACTCCTGCTTGGGCACGCACTCAGCTTGGGCCATCTCGCCACATGGGCCAGATTGTCTTCACCAGGATGCCTTGGGAATTGAACCCTTGATGGTACCCAATCGCTTGAACCACATCCGCTTCCACCCTTCTACCATTTTTATGTTACATATTCTTGGTTCAGTTCTTGCTCAGTTACTGATATCCTTTAATCATTTTCTGATTTTAGAGGATGGTAGCTGTGACATTTTTTCTTATTATGCAAAGATACTGTGAGAGAATAGTACCCTTGAATCATCTTGGTCACTGAAAGTCCTATTCATTCATTTTTAAAATTTATAAAGTTCTTTTAAGGCTCCTGAATTTTGTGATATATTTAGAAAGTTCTCCTTTAGAATGCTTCTTCTTTCTATTGACTTATCTTTCTGTTTAGTATACTCTTTTAATTATTGTGTCTTTCTAATATGTCTTAATACCTATTGAGGCAAGTTCCTTCTTTGCAATTTTTTGTTTGTTTTTGTTTTTCAGAAATGTCCTAGGTATTTTTGCTTGTTTTTCCATATGATGTTTAGAATTAGCTTATTTCATCCTCCTGCCCTCATTCTTTCTGTTTTGTGTCTGTGGGGACTGTATGAAATTTGTAGAATAATTTAGGAAGAATGGACAAGAATATGGTGTGTCTTTCCAAGAGTTTAAATTTTGTGTTCCTCAAGAATGTTTCAATGTTTCCTTTATATGGGTCTTGTACATTTATTAAATTTATTCCTAGGTTTCTATCTGTTGTAAACAAGGTTATAGTCTTCATTATGTGTTCTAACTACTTGTTTTTTTAATATATATGATAGTTTGTGGTTCATGTATTAGTTTGGTGCTTACTCATACTGAATTATCTTACAGATTGGATAGATGTTTTTAGTTGATTCCCTTTGGGTTTCAGATATACAAACTGTCATATTCAAGTAATGATTATACTAACTTTTCAGTTTTAGTGTATATACCTAATTTTTTATCTTGTTTAATTGTGTGTACTATTTCATATGAAACCATACAGAATAATAGTGGTGATAATGAACATCTTTTGTATCTGATATGAATCCGAGTGTGTTGATGTTTTGATTTTTTTTTTTTTTTTAAAGATTTATTTATTTATTTGATTTCCCCCCCTCCCCTGGTTGTCTGTTCTTGGTGTCTATTTGCTGCGTCTTGTTTCTTTGTCCGCTTCTGTTGTCGTCAGCGGCACGGGAAGTGTGGGCAGCGCCATTCCTGGGCAGGCTGCTCTTTCTTTTCACGCTGGGCGGCTTTCCTCACGGGCGCATTCCTTGCGCGTGGGGCTACCCCACGCGGGGGACACCCTTGCGTGGCACGGCACTCCTTGCGCGCATCAGCGCTGCGCATGGCCAGCTCCACACAGGTCAAGGAGGCCCGGGGTTTGAACCGCGGACCTCCCATATGGTAGACGGACGTCCTAACCACTGGGCCAAAGTCCGTTTCCCTTGATTTTTTTTTTAATAATATGGTGACTTAGAAATAATATAATTCATCATTCTGAGTGATTCCTTCATATCTGATTACTTGATTATTATGTGTATTTTCCTCATATTGTGTGCCTTATGAATTTAATCATAATAGTATATCAGTGAGTAGTATAACCTGGTAACTTTTAGCAGATCAGTATTTATTCAGTAATTTTCAATGTAATTACTAAATCATACACATTTGGACTTAGTCTTCTGTTAAATTCTTCTTTTAGTATAGGATGTTATCATTAAAAATGTTAGTATTTTAAATTTCATTGGTTATCATAGTGGTAGGATTTGTGGAGTCAAAGGTGCTTTCATTCATTTAAAGGTATACAGTGCAAACCTCTGAAGACATCTTGATGCCCAAGACATATTTCACTACCATGCTAAGAGCATCATTGTCTGCTATTTTGGTAATATGATGGATTATAACTTTAATTAGCTTACAAGTCTTAGGGGGCTATATTTGACGTTTAAAACATATATTTTTCCAGCCTTTCTTCTCTTGGCTGTCATGCTATAGAATTATTTCATTTGAAAACAAAATGGAGAAAGATTGCATGGATCTTTGACTGTCACTAAACTTTGCCTTTCAGGGCATTTTAGGAACATGAGAGCAGGCTTCCAAAGGAATCTTAAAATGGTTAATGTCACTGGAAGAAAAGATATAATGGCTAGAACCCAAAAACTGTTTGAAAGCAATGCATTTCTTATTTTACCTCAGTAAGTTTTTAGAAAAGTTTTTTATATCTTTGAATAGAGATTTGAAGTTAGAATTAACACTGTTTTATCCCGAAACAATCCTAGCTTTCAAAAATAAAATGCCAACCCTAGGCTAGCCATTTTACATCTATAATCTTGTTTAATCCTTACAACCCTGTGGCAGTAGCTTTTAAATTTGGACTACTCTGCCATAATCAGTGATTTTCAAATGTTTACATCATGACAGTAAGAAATATATTTTACATTATGACCCAGTAAATATGTACATCTACATGTATTTGGAGAGGTATAGTTGAAAGAAAACTGTCACAAAATATACCTACCCTCACTGCATTAGATGTATTCTGATCTGGCTTCACCTATTCCTTAAAGGAAATAAAAAATGTCATTTCCTGACGTGTTAAATCAATTTCAGAACCCACTAATAAAACTTTTTTTCCCCCTTGGTATCCCACCACCCATGCTTCCCCATTGTCTCTCCTGAAAGCAAAATATAATGACAACAAAGACAAACCCCTCCCCCCAAAACAGAACATGTTATATATTAAGAGAAGTTCATTTGCATGAATTTGTTTAGCTCGAAAATGGTAGTTTCAGATTTTGACAAGGGATTGGTTTAACTCCACAGTGCAGCTTTTACCACTACAACAACGTCCATGTTGAGGAGATTGTATGGTGATATTGTTAAAGCTTTTTGACACTGAATCAGCCTTCATACATTACATACATTTTGTCTAGCCTCTGCATTTTTGACAGAAGGCAATGGAGGGCCAATAATTATGCTCTTTCTTTTGCACTCTGCTGCCTCAGTAATTTGTCACATTATTAACTTTGTCTTTAAACAGCTATTAAATAGATAACAAAGCAGGTACGTTCAAAACTGATTTAGATTAATTTACTTGTTTTAAGATAAAGATATCTGTATATATATTTTCAGTGCTCAGAGCTTTGTGTTCTTTCTACTCATTTTATTGTAGAAGTTAATGTAATGACATGTTCAGAATCAACATTTGTGATGAATTTCCTGTACTGTCATTTCCTGATAAAATAGAGGCAGCTTTAATTTTTAGCTCCACATAAAATAATCAAAATGAATACAGTAAGTATAAAGATAATTTAAATTTCTCAAAGGAACTACATAATTTTTTATTGTATAAAGAGGACTATTCAAAAGGAGTAATCAGTTTTCTCTTGGTAAAACATGCAGTTTTGTATATTTTTAGGCAGGAGTAACAACTTGTTCCTTATTTCCATTCAAAGATTAAAGGTCAAAATAGCATTTCCATTTACATTTAGCCATATTCTTACTGTTAAACTTTTCAAACTTCTGTGAGACCAGGGAGAGAAGAGTGATGCTTGCAACTGAATCTTAGTTTAAATATAGTGCTGTGTTCTTTTTTTCATTTTTTAAAAAATTTGAAATGCATCTAGTATTAGTTTAAACTATATATTATGCTATAGAGAGACCAAAGGATAGAGAATGGGAGGCATAAAGTTATAAGGTAGAGTCTGTTTCTTTAGCAAGAATTCAGAGTAACTGAATATTCTTTTATTTTCATGCTTTTGCCTTATAAGGGAAGTACTAGGGAAAGACGTGGGTGATTGATGAAGAGAATATAGAAAATACTTACCTACCGGTATCACTTAAAGACTTCTCAGATGGTAGTCAAATGGCTATCACTGAGACCCTGAGAAAAACAAAATCGTGACTTTTTTTTTTTTAGGAGAAGGCTGATTTGGGTATTTTGGGGGAATTTACATTTACTCCCGTGCATCTTATTTTAAAAAGCATTTGGCTCTGAATGGAATGTCTATAAATGTGTGTATTACCTTTAAACAGAGTGGACATTTGAAGGAGTTCCCTCAGAAATTATAGGACATCATCCTAGTGAAGGAGCTCAGATGCAGTTTGGACATATTTACATGTAGAAACTATCTAGCCCATACTTTCCTACTCAACTGTGAAAAAGCTAGAAATAACCATCCATCACCCCTACTCCTCAGGTTAGAAGCTTCTCTTTTGATAGTTATGGTATTGAAATTAGATCTTCTAAATATTGTCCAGAAAATAAAACAGATTATATTTATAGGGAGAGGGCAAATTCAAAGTTATTTGAAACTCTTTCATCTTGAAAAAATTGTATAGAATCTGACTAAATAGAAATAGTCAATCAGGTCTGATTTCAGCGTTTCTTACTGTTTTTACTGATTCTTATTGTTCACGTTGCTTTTTTATGTTTTTGGTCATGATAACTTAGGTTTTTTATATAGCATTCAGCGTTTAAACTCTAAAATGAGAATGGGATATAAAAAATAATTTGTGTCAACATCAAGTATGATGAGTCATACTGACAGTATGCATCTTTAGACATGTAATGAAAATGGCGCTCCACCTCCATGTTCTTCCCCACGAAAGCCCACAGTTTCACTCAGATTATAAAAAAAGTCAGACATCCCATGTAAGGAACATTCCACGAAATAACTAACCAGAACTCCCCTATACTGTCAAGACTTCCAAAACAAGGAAAGTTTAAGGAATTGTCTCAGCCAAGAGGTACTCAAAGTGACATGACAGCCAAATGAAATGTGGTATCCTGGAAAAGAAAAATCACATCAAGAAAAAACTAAGGGAATTTGATAAAAAATGGACTCCAGTTAATATAACATGTCAATGTTGGTTCATTAATTGTAACAGATATGCCATACTAATTTAATATGCTAAAAATTAGGGGTAACTGGTTCTGGGTACATGAGAATTCTCTGCAAATTCAAAGCTATTCTGAAACAAAAAGTCCATTTAAAAAATCCATTCTATTTTGACAGTGTTTTTTTTTAAACAGATTTTTTGGATACATATTAATAAAGTATAAATCCATCCAAAGTATACAACCAGTAGTATTTGATATAATCACATACTTTTGCATTCATCACTCCCGTCATTTTCAGAGCATTTCTGTAATTCCAGTAATAATAATAAAAAGCAAAAAACAACCAAACAAAACTTATCACCTCTCAATCTCTCTATGCTTCCCTTGTCTTACATAGCTGCTATTTTGTTTTCTTCTCTCTAGTTTATTTGTATTTATATTTTGAAAAACTGTCTTATATATGCAATATCAGCCATATTCATATTTTACATGAGGCTTCACTATGTTACATATTCCCATGTTACATTTTTAAACTTTCTTTCTAGTAGTATACATGTCCTTAGGCTTTTCCTTTCAACCACTTTCATACCCATATAATAGCTCTGCTAGTCACAGATAGCATGATGTGCTCTCACCATTTCCATTCATTTCCAAAGATTTACAAACAACCTTTTAACCAATTCTCCACAAATTAACCAATAGCTTTCCATTCTCTACCCTCATTCTATTTTCTGGTGACCTATATTCTAATTATTAATTCCATGAGCTTAAATAATATATTTAGTTCATAATAGCACAGTCATATAGTGTTTGTCCTTTTGTGTCTGGCTTGCTTCACTCATCATAATATACTCCAGGTTCATCCATGTTGAAGTGACAGTGTTTTTGAGAGAGCCAAAAAGGAAAGGGGAAAAATAAGACTGTGTTCCACTCAAAGCTTGATGGGGTCAAAACCTGTTAATCTTCAGTGAGGATAAGCATGGGTTTTTTAACTTCAGAACTTTAAGATGGTGCAGATATATTGGAGAATGAAAAAGGGTACAGGAGAATTGATGGAGTTCCAGTAGATCTTTTCCCTTACCCCTGGTTTCTGAATCTTCCTCTAAGTCATTGTATGTCATTGGCTCCTGAAATGTCAAATATCTTCCCATGAACAACTAGGAGAGATTCAATCTAAGACTCAAAAGAAGAACTCTCTGGGTGTTACTTTCCTGGAATGGAACCTTCCATCCTGAGTTCAAATTCTCTTTCAGCTCAGGTCATTAATCTCCTCTATCCTCCTCTGAGCAGCATATAAACCTCAGGTAGACCAGAAAACCTTCCCTTTCAGTCTTGGGGTCCTTTCTGCAGAGCTAGACAGTTTTCTTTCTGAGGGATATCAATAGGCAATCCTGTGGACCAGGTTTCTGCTAACTTCTGTTGGCAAGTTTCAATTCTGTCCCATTTCATGCAGCTGCCCAGCTTTGGAGGCCAGCATTTGAGAAGGTAACAGGAAAAAGAAAGAAGAACAATTGTATTGATTTAGCCAAGACCCATGTTATCAGGAATTAACACAAATCACAGGAAATATAAAAAGACCATTCCATTTGGGTTATAGGATATAAAAGATTACAAGAGTTTCTACCAAATAACTCTAGAAAGCTTTCCACAAATAGACAACTCTGAAATGCTTGCTCAAACCTTTCATTCAATACAGTGTAGATAGCTGGGTTGGTGAAAGAATTTAAATGGCTTAACTGGATGAAGATGTTGAAGAGGGGAATCCTGGCAGATGGGGTGGACCAGAGACACGACCAAGAAAGGCAGTCAATAGATGATAAAGGCCCCCAGAATGATTTTATTCTCTTGACTTTATTTTCTTGAAAGGAAAAATCCAGCTAATTCAGTTTACTGACAGCAAGCTTGATTTTCACATGCTTGAAAAACAGGGGAGTCAGTCAAGGCTGGGGTTGAGACTATAGAGTGAGGACCCCACAGAACCTAGCATGAAACAGGCTTTAGTGAAGTTATAGTGGGTTTAGAATGCTGTTCCTGGCAGCTGTGTAGAAGATGATTAGCAACCTGGATAGGACGTAGAAGGTCCCACAGTAGATGGTGTAGGAGATCTGGAAGAACAGCAATGGGATGGAGATAAAGATGGAGATGGCTCAGACAATTGTGGTCATGGAGGCCAGATGTCTGGTGTTGGCTGTACTACAGTGTGTTGGTAATGGCCTAGTGCCTGTTCAGAACGTGATGCAGAGATTCAAGTTGGAGGCCCAGGCAGCACATGATATCTGAAGGCAGCCAGATACCATACAGGATATTGCTAAAGCTTCAGGTGTGGGTGATGGTTATGTAATGCTGATGGGAATGACCAAGATGAAAACCATAAGGCTGGTCATAGCTAGAGAGCCAGTGGATTAGTTGCCTGGGATGTGACACTTCCTGATGAAAAGATGGCATTGGAGAGTACTGCACAGTGGTGGAAAGGAATGCAGCAAGAGAGATCTTGAGTTCTGGCGGGTCCCCAGATCCTAAGCTTTTCCAGTTTCTCTAATGTTCAGGGATTTGTTAGAGGCTTCCTGAGCTTATGAATAGCATTGGCTCCTGAAATGTCTGACTGGTTTGGTGGAGGAATTCTAGGTGGCCCTCTTTTCCACACTCACAGCTCCTTCTTTCACTGCTTTCCTGCCCACTGAACTAGGTCATCCTTCCATTTCACACTGGCGGAAGCCATACGTCAGATGAGCCAACCACAGTGAAAATACTCCCAGACTTGATTACTTAAAGACCAGTGAAGTCACTCCCAGCTGGTAGTTAGAAGTTTTCCTACACCTGATGAATTCCAAAATAGCTTACTGTTTTGGAACTCTGCCTGGCAGAACCTCCTGGGAGCTTTAAGAATTAGAAATCTAGTACTCATTGATTGAGAGAGGCCATCTGGTCAACAACTTGTACAGTTTACTTAGGAGGTACTTAACTTTGGTACTTGTTTCATTTATCACTTTGAGCCTGAAGAAATAAACAATTTAATTAGCAAGACTTGAAGCGTTCACAATTTTGAGCTTGGAGAAGGCAAAACAAACAGATCACTGGAGTGCACTGAAAGGAGCATATTTTCAAAAGTCCCTCCTTGGCAGAGGTAGGGCTTATTTGATGGGATCCTCCTTCCTTGCTTAGTGCCTCATTTTGTCTCATCTGGACCATGACCTCCAACTAGCTGCTGTGCTCTCTGTTGCCCCACTCCTTTGGGATCTTCCATACTGCTTTTTTGTTTTTGAAGATTTATTTTATTTGTTTACTCATCCCATCCCCACCCCCCACCCCACCCCCTATTATTTGTGCTCACTGTCTGTTCATTGTGTGCTCTGCACCTTCTCATCTTCTTTAGGAGGGACTGGAAACCTAACCCGGTACCTCCCATGTGGGAGAGGGTACCTAATTCACTTGAGCCACCTCTGCTTTCCCATACTGCTTTTTTTTTTCCTGTGACTTTTTTTTTTTTAACAAATCAGTTTGATTGACATATATTAATAGAGCATACAATTCATCCAAAGTGTACAATCAATGGTGTTTTGTATAATCACATAGTTATATATTCATCACCTTAGTTATTAGAGCATTTTCATTATTTCAATAATAATAAATAACAAACAAAATTCTTCACCCCTCAATCTTCCTATCCTTCTCTTGCTGTACATAGCTGCTATTTCTGGCTATTTTTGCAGAATTATTTATTAAGCAGTTTGTTCTGCTAGATATAATGCTTTGCTATATATATATATATATATATATATATATATATATATATATAAAATGAATTAATTCAAGCTTAAGAAAGCAATACATAGACATATATTTTATTAAACTTATGTTAATACTTGACAGACTATGAAATAAGCAAAGGATCATCTGTAAACAGGGACCCAACTGCCATATCACAATCCCTTACAATATACATACAGATAGATATAAGCTCACCAAACAGGGGACACACCAACTTGCCTGGCCCATCTCCCACCTGAGTCCTGATTGGATGCAATATAAATAAGTGTACATATATCTAGTTAGTGAACCTTTGTTAATAATTGAAAGAATACAAAATAAGCAAAGGATTGTTATAAACGGGTCCAACTGCTGTATCCCATTCCCTCACGCTATGCATACATACATTCATAAGCTCACCAAACGAGATGATATGCCAACTTACCTGCACCATCTCCTTCCAGAGTCCCGACTGGATGCAATATAAATATATATATGCATGTCTAGCTTAATAAGTCTATATTGACAATTAGAGTGAGAAACAAGAATAACATAGTCAAAAGATTAAATCAATATTGATCAGAGTCACAAAATGACAGAAAAATAGAAGTCTTACATACAAACTCACCACCGTCTAACTCACTGCTGGGTAGCCTCGAATCAGCAGCCGATACCAGAGTCTTGATTGAAAACAGCACCTGTGTAGAGCACCTTCTCCCAGGGTGGGACTTCAGTTGGCTTGACCAGAGACTGCCCTTTTTCTTGAGCTCAAAATCAATGAGTTTGATACTATAGATGCCAACTTGAGAGCACTGTGTCAATTCCTGAGGAAGTGGCCAGCTTCCTCAGCAAGGAACATAACACTCCCCGAGCAGTGCTTTCCAATGTTTATGCATCAGTCCCAGAGAAAATGACCAGCCCTCCCAGGGAGGAACACAAGAGTCCCTGGAATTGCACACTATCTGCTCTTATTTGTTAGAAAACATTCCCCACTGTGCCCACTGTTCTAGTTCTCATCATTCCTCCTGACTAGCAAGGCATTGGTTTGTTGATTATCAAAGTTTCCTGCATGATGTTTCACTTTTAGGTTTGAACAATACTCACTAAACTTTTTCCCAATATACAGTTTTATTGAGATATATTCACATACCATATATAATCTGTCCAAAGTTTATAATCATTGACTTTTAGTATAATTACGATGTTGTGCAGCTCTTCATCTGCTTTTTAACCATTTGTATTTTGTCCTTGGAAAAGATATTCAAATCTCTTCACCATTTTTTTTTTAATATAGTAAACTTTGTTTTTCAAGAGGTTTTAGGTTACAGAAAAATTACATTGAAATTATAAGGAATTCCTGTGTACTCCCCTCCCTCTCCCACGTCATTTTAAAACGATGTAGCAGTACAATTGGTTATGATGTGTCTGTAAAGTCTGCTCATTAAAAACAATGTGTATTTAAAAAATGACTCACTTGTGGTAAGGACTAACCTATATAGAGTAATAATCTTAAAAAAACAAACACTGGCATTGTGACAGTTAGTCAGTACTTCACACATCTAACAAATACTGAAGGATGCAACTACCATTGTTTAAACTTCTTTAAAGCCCAAAACTTTAGCATAAATCAGAATTGAGAAACTTCAGGATGTTCACATTTGAATGCATTTTTACTGAAGTTTCAAAGATTCCACAAAACAAAAACTGCAACTTTGAATCAAAATGAATATTAAAAATATTTAAGTCTTGTGAAAAACTCACTCTACAGAAGCAAGGAAAAGAAAGTGAATAGTAACAGCAGTATATTTTTAGGAGAGAAAACAATCACTTATTTCCTTTATCATAAAACAAAAGTCAGTGAGTTATTTACTATTCAAGAATTTGCTTTTCAAGTTGTGTCTTTAAAATGTATCTGTATTAGTTAGCCAAAGAGGTGCTGATGCAAAATACCAGAAATTGGTTGGTTTTTATAAAGGGTATTTATTTGGGGTAGGAGTTTACAGATACCAGGCCATAAGCATAAGTTACTTCCCTCACCAAAGTCAATTTTCACATCTTGGAGCAAGATGACTGCCAACACCTGTGAGAGTTCAGGCTTCCTGGGTTCCTCTAGGCTCAACTCCTCTGTTTCTTCCACAAGGTCAGCTGTAGACTATCAGGTGAACTGCCCCGTCTCTTTCCCTGGGGCTCCAGCTTAAGACTTCAGCATCAAACTCCAACATAAGAACCCTCAACTCTGTCCCTTGCCATGCGTTTTATCTGTGAGTCCCCACCCACCAAGGGGCAGGGACAACACCCTAATGATGTGGACCTATCAAAGTCCCAATCATAACTCAGTCATGCCCAGGTACAGACCAGATTACAGACATAATCCAATACATATTTTTGGAACTCATAACCATATCACACTGCTACAGTATCCATCCATATATTCGGATTAAATTAAATTTATACATCAAAAACATGCTCAGAATTCTAATCTTAAATATAAACCCTAATTTATCAAAGCATAGTCCAAACACTATACAATAATGCTACCATTTAGATTTATATGCTTCATCTAAAAAACTTAATCTTACAGGAGTTTTGCCCCATTTCTCCAGAATAAATGACCCTGTGTCTAAAACTTTAAATGATAATTAACAGAAGACATTCAAATAATTCATGCTATGCATTTTCCTTCATTGGGCTTTGATTAAATCAGAGCACTCAAGTGAATAGGGGAGCCTCCGTCCCACATGGGAGCTCCCAGGTTTGGTTCCCAGTGCCTCCTAAAAAAAAAAAAGACGAGCACACAATGAACAGGCAAAGCAAATGCAAACAACCAGGATGTGGGGAGGAATAAATAAATAAAAAACAGAGCCATATGATGTTGGAGCACCATCTTCCTTCTCAATCCCAGAAATAGACACAATAATCATTATTTTATTTGTTGAAGCTGTCTTTCTCAGTAACAGCTGCACAAACAGCAACAATCTCATCACATTCAATGTCATAGTCAGGAATTGACGTTGGTGAGAAGTCTGTTACTTCTGCTCATTCACTCTTTTTGTCCTCTGTGCCACTTTCTGCTGCTCCTGGAGTGTTCTTGCCTAGGAAAGATAGGTCTGTATTTCAGGGTTCATTGAATAGATCTGAAAGGCTACTTGAAAACTTCAAATCACTTCATCCATTTTGTCCGTTGTCCTGTTGTCATATTGTTCTATTGTCTGTCTATCTTTTAGTTTACCCTCCCTAATAATCTTCATTTCTAAACTCTTCTCCAAATCTCTCATGCTTGTTTTTTCCTTTCAGCCTGCAGCATCCCCTTTAGTTAGTGTCTCTTGCGAATCTGGTCTTTCAGTAACATATCAGTTTTTGTTTGTGAAGACTTTGAACTCACCCTCATTTTTGAAGGATACCTTTGCTGGATACATAATTCTTGGCTGGCAGTTTTTCACTTTTAGTACTTAAAAACATCTTACGACTTTGTCTCTCCCCCATGGTTTCTGATGAGAGGTTGGCACTTAATCTTGAGTTTCCCTTGTATATATGTGATGCTTTGTTTTTTTTCTTGCTGCTTTCAGAATCCTCTCTCTTTGTCTCTGATACTTGTCATTCTGAATAGTTGGTGTCTTGGGGTAGGTCTATTTAGATTTATTGTTTGGGGTGCATTGTCCTTCTTGGATATTGATGTTTATATCCTTCATAAGGGTTGGGAAGTTCTTGGTCATTATTTATCTTAAATATTCTTTCTGCCCCTTTTCCATTTTCTTCTCCTTCTGGGACACCAATAATGCGAATGTTTGTGCATTTTGCGTTGTCATTCAATTCCCTGAGACTCTATTCCATTTTTTCCATTCTCTTCTCATTCTGTTCTCCTGTCTTTTCCAGTTCAGATGCTGTCTTCAAAATCACTTATTTTGTCTTCAAGCAATTCAAATCTACTCTTATGTGTCTCTAATATATTTTTAATTTCATCCATCATGTCTTTCATTGTCATAAGGTCCCTTTCTTTTCTTCGCAGGCTTTCAAACTGTTCTTTATGCTTTGTCAGTGTCTTCTTAATATCCTTTATTTCTCTAGTCATATTTTCTTTAAATTCTTTGAAGTGATTTAGGAGAATTGTGTGATTATCACTGATTAATTATATTAAATCCTTTATCTCCTTAGGTTCTTTTGTCTGGGGCATCTCTTCCTGTTTCCTAGTATGGCTCGTAATTTTTTGATGCTGTTTAGGCATCTGAATATGTTAGTGTATTTACTCTGATTGCTAGTTTTTCTCTCTTGCCTATTGTTTTTTCCCCTACAGCTGTGTTTTTTTTTTTTTTTTAAGATTTATTTTTGTTTCTTTCTCTCCCTTTCCCCTACACCTTCATTGTCTGCTCTCTGTGCCCACTTGCTGTATGTTCTTCTGTGTCTGCTTGCACCCTCGGCAGCACTGGGAAACTGCGTCTCTTTTTTTGTTGCGTCATCTTGCTGCGTCTCCTCTCCGTGTATGCAGTGCCACTCCTGGGCGGGCTGCCACATCCACTTCCCTGTAGTCATCTTTATTATCTTGTTAGCTAGTTAATAAATGGAATTTGTCTTTTTACTTGAAACTTTTTATTTGAAAAGTTTAAAAATTTATCTACAATGGAATGTTGAAATATAACTTTTCAAGTAGAACTTTTGCCACTGAAGATGCCTTAATTCTGTACAATATTTAACCTGTTTACTTCTTGATTCAAACACCCCATAGGGCCAAGGGATATGGTAACTCTGTTTTTTTCCTTTTCTTGTTTTGTCATCTGCATTCTTTAGTAATTTTTTTCATAAATATTATTTATAATATAAATATAGCTCTGTAATATTTAGGGAGGAATACTGAGAAGTAATATGTTCTTTTGGTATTCATTGAAATGTGCATGTTAAAAATCATTCTTTTCTGATCACACTTGGTGGCTATGAGAATGGCTTGCTGGATTGTGAGACACATAGTCAGGACCCTGTTTGGTTCTTTCTGGCCATTGCTGCTCATCCATAGTCCCTCAGCTTTCTTGGTAGTGTACCTTTTTTAATGCACTAGCATAACCCTGTGCTCAGCGAATGAAATGGGACAATAGCAGATGGCCAGGCAGGCCATACAATGAGATTAGTATTTGGCTTCTCCTTCCCAGGGTTCTCCCCTATGGTTTGAAATAGTTTTGTGTTACAGTAAATTTCATATCTTTGTAATAAGTCATTGACCTGGGAAATGTAATTGAGCATTTAAATCTGAGCTGCATTCAAAATCTGCATTAAAATTGTACAGGTTCTTGCTTGATTGATTATAAATGATATTGTAGCCTGGAATTTAATTTCCTTTTGCAGATGCTATCAACATTCCCTTCTGTGCTTCTGTAACTTCTGTTTATTTCACTTTACTTGCTTCTCCATTTTCCTGGATTTTGGTATTTAGAGTTTTAGACTTAAGAGTAGCAGAAACCTGATTGATGTCTGTAGAATTTTATGGGGTTCTTTGTCCCAAGTTGGTTCTTTTAAGGCTTTTCTGTTATTTTGTTTTGAGTAAGAAGTAAGAAAGACTAGATTATCTTCAAGTTCTATTTGTTTTCTCTGGGGTCTTGGGTAATGCAATTGTTAGTTTCTTCACTTTTTTTCATATCATAAAATGGAAAGGAGAATATATTTTATCATTATAAGTAATTTTTACTAATTTATTCAGAGGAAATTAATATTTTATTTTTAAAATGTTGCCATTTTATTTTTAGCAAGGACTCATTCTGATATTTTCTAAACAATATCATTTTAAGGGATAAGTCAGCTGTTGACTAAGTTAAGAAAAGTCTTAGTTTCTCTGTTTTTTTTTAACAAAACAATTTTATTGTTAATAAAGTAATAATAATTTTATTATTAATGAAGTATAAATCCATCCAAAGTGTACAATCAGTGGTATTTGGTATAATCACATAATTGTGCATTCATCACTCCAATCATTTTTAGAGCATTTTCGTTGTTTCAGTAATAATAATAATAATAATAATGAACAAAAACCAAACCAACAAAAGTCATTACCTCTCAATCTCTCTGTGCTTCCCTAGCCATACATAGCTGCTATTTTGTTTCCTTCTCTCTAGTTTATTTGTATTTATGTTTCATAAAAAGTCTCATATGCATTAAAATTGATACTCGTATTTTACATGCAGTTTCACTATGTTATACAGTCACATGTTGCCTTTTTTAGCCTTCCTTCTAGTAATATACATGTCCTTAGACTTTTTGATTCAACCCCTGTAATAGCTTTGCTAGTCACAGCATGATATGGGCTCACCATTTCCATTCATTTCCAAAGATTTACAAACAACTTTTTAACCAATTCTGCAGAAATAACCCTCAGCTTTGAGTTGGAAAATTTTTCCCTTTGTTTTTCTTTTATTTATAATTGTTTAAGAAAACTCATGTTGATAAGTTTTGTTTTTGGAGTGTGCATGTGTATATATGTTATTGTATGTGTGTGTGTATATATATATATATTCAAATTATTGAAATGCCATTTTATTTAAAAAGCACATGCGCACAGTAAATGAAGTCTGACTGCTGATGATGACTTTTTTACTGGTAACTCAGGAAATACACTCCCTATGAACGTAAATTGCTTCATGTATCTTTTCCCACTCTCTTTTTCAAGTAAACCTTAAACATGTTGATGATTACACTTACAAAGTCTGATTTAACCTCCATTATATCAGCAGATCATTGATTTTAAATAATGCTGATCTTATTCAAGTAAAGATTTATAATGATGGAAGAATTATTCCCTTATAAAGGGAACATCTTTGTTTACCTTTTCATGAAATATCTTTTACTTTTAATATTCTTTAGCACCATCCTTCTGTTTCCAGAAAGCTCCCTTCCAAAAAATAAAAACAATAAAACAAAACAAAACAAAACAAAAAAACACTCCTCATCCCTGTATTCTGATAATGTAGAGACAATAAACTTCAGATATAAGTGTTTAAAATAACAATACCATTGTTTTATGACAGGTGCAGAAAAATCTATTGCTGTATAACAAGCTATCTCTAAAACTTAGTGGCTTAAAAATTTTTTCCCCCATTCTCACTAATTTTTGAGTCAGGAATTTAGAAAGTGTATAGCAGGAAAGTTTGTCTCTAATTTATGTGGTGTTAGCTTGGGGGTGTCTGCGCTTGGATGTTCCACTTACCAAGATGGCTTCCTCACTCGTAGGTTTTCTGATTTGATGTTCCTTGGCCTCTGTCTACATAGTGTCTTCCTCCTGATAGCTTCTGCATATGTCCTGGGCTTCTTACAGCATGGTATGGGTAGTTGCATTTCTTATATAGTGATTGACTTCCCAGAGTCAGGAAGAAGAAACTACCTGACTAGTGAAGGGTTATACCAGAAAGTGGCTTGGAAGTGGGAGTGTTATTTTTGCTGTATTCTGTTATTCATAGTGGTCACAAGATCTGCCCTGATTAAAGGAAGTAAACAAATGTACTCCACTCTTAATAGGGAAGTGGGAAAATCACTTGCAGAAGAGTATGTAAGTTAGGATATATTTTTTGGCCATCTTTGGAAAATATCTGCTCCAGTTGAAAAAAAAGTTAAATAAGTTGAATAAGGAAAAGAGAGTATGGGGGTGAGCTTTTTTAGTGTGGTATGGTGCTAAAGCTCTTATTGCCTTTTCTTTTGCCTTATAACTTTACAACCTTGTTAGTCAGAATGGAAGAGGAATTTTTCTATCTCCATGTTCTACTTAATGTTTTAATCTGTTATTCTTATTAGGCCCTCTGTATCATCATTGCTCACAACAGAAGCCACCCGCAATGTAAGGAATTCTGAACGGTTTAAAACTGTTTTGCTCAGTTTAGGAATAACCAAGAGTTTGAAGATAAGTCATAGGAAAACAGAATAGATTTATAAAGGTATGTGGGAACATACCTTCTGACAGCAGAAGGTGAATTAATGCTACAAATGTATTCTGGAGAAGCACAACTGTCTAGATGAAAATATTTACGTAGTGGTGATCTAATGTGGATCTGTCTTCTACAAGGCTTCGCTCTAGAAGATAATAAGACTGTTTGTATAGCTGAGACATAGAAATCAAAAGAACTTTTAAGTACGTTAAGAACAGGTAAACTTAGGGAATTGTTCTGTGTTTTTTGGGTGATAAAGTAGTATACATCTCATCAGATTTGAGAGTGGTTTTTCACTTCAGGTTCGTTATCGCAGAAGTTTGACCTTGAACCTAGTACTAAGGGGTTAATTGGATGGAATTTTCTTTTAATTGAAATATAATTCACATACCATAAAATTTTCCATTTTAACGTGCATAGGTCATTGGTTTTTAGTATATTCAAAAGGCGTGCAACCATCACCACTGTCTAATTCCAGAATAGTTTCATCACCCCATAAAGAAACCCCATTTCCATTAGTGGTCACTCTCCATTTCCCCTCTTCCCTTCATCCATTAATCTGCTTTCTGTCTCTATGGATTTGCTTATTCAGGACATTTCATATAAATAGAATCATACAAAATGTGGCCTTTTGTGTCTGGCTTCTTTTACTTAATCATTATATTTTCAAGGTTGATCCATGTTGTAGCATGTATCCGTACGTCATTCCTTATGTGGCTGCGTAATATGCCATTGTATGGAGATACCATTGTTATCACTCAGGGATATATAGGTTGCTTTCACTTTTTGGCTATTATGAATAATGCTTCCATGAGCATTTGCTTGCAACTTTTTGCATAAACATATGTTTTCATTTCTTTTAAGTATATACTTAAGAGTAGAGTTATTGGGTCATATATTAGTTTCACGTTTAACTCTTTTGAAGAACTACCCAACTGCTTTCCACAACAGCTGCATCATTTTGTATTCTCACCAGCAGTGTATTTGGTTTCCAGTTTCTCCACATCCTTGCCAACACTTATTTTCCTTTTTAAATAAATTTTATTCATCTTAGTGGATATGAAGTATATTTCATTGTGACATTGCATTTTCCAATGGCTAATGAGCATCTTTTCACATTTGCTGGATGTTTGTGTATCTTTTTTGAAGAAATGTATATTCAAACCCATAGCTCATTTTTAAATTGAGTTGTCATTTTATTGTTGAGTTGCAAGAATTTTTTATGTATTCTTGGAACTACACATTTGTCAAATATATATGGTTTGTAAATATTTTCTCCCATTCTATGAGTTGTCTCTTTTTGATAGCCTTCCTTGATGCACAGAAGTTTTGATTTTGATGAAGTTCAAATTTATCTGTTTTTTCTTCGGTTGCTTGTGTTTTATGTCATATGGAAGAAAACCATTGTCTAATCCGAGGTCATGAAATTTACAGGTTGCGTTTTCTTGTGAGAGTTTTATGGTTTTAGCTCTTAGGTTTAGATCCTTGATCCATTTTGAGTTTTTTTTTTTTTTTTTTAAATATGGTATGAAGTAGTGATCCAACTTTTTTCTTTTGCATGTGGAATCCAGTTGTCCTAGCACCATTTGTTGAAGAGACTATCCTTTCCTCATTGAATGGTCGCAGCACCCTTGTCAAAAATCAATTGGCTAGAAAATTACGGGTTCATTTATGTACTCTCATTTCCATTAGTCTATATGCCTATTTTTATGACAGTACCACATTCCCTTCTTTACTGTAACTTTATAATATTTTTGATATTGGTTAGTATGAATCTTGAGAAAAATCTTGCTTTTTAAAGATTATTTTGGCTATTCAAGTCTTTTAATTCCATCTGGGAATTTTGGGATCAGCATGGCCATTTATGTAAAAAATGTATAGTTGGGATTTTGATAGAGTTTGCGTTGAATCAGTGGATCACTTTGGGGAATATTGCCATCTTAACAATAGCAACTCTTCCAATCCTGAAAGATGTGATGTCTTTCAGGTTGTTTAGGCTTTCTTTAATTTCTTTCAACAGTGTTTTGCAGTTTTCAGTTTACAAAGCTTGCACTTCTTTGGTTAAATTTACTATATTCTTATTATACTATTATTAAGTGGCATTTTCTTAATTTCATTTTCAAATTGTTGTTAGTGTACAGAAATACAATTGATTTTTGTATGTTGATATTCCACATGCAACTTTATTGAACTCATTAGCCCTTAATAGTCTTTTTTTTTTTTTTTTTAGTATTTTCTGGGTATAAGTTGCTGTACCTACAAATAGAGATAGTTTTACTTCTTTCTTTCTAATATAGTGCCTTTTATTTCTTTTTCTTGCCTGACTGCTTTGCTAGAACCTACAGAACAATGATGGGTAGAAGTGGCAAGAGTGGATATCCTTGTCTTGTTCCTTATTCACATAAGGAGAAAACTTTTAATTTTTCTCTGTAAAGTATGATAGTAACTGTGGTTGTTTTTTTTTGTAGATGCCCTTTTTTGGGTTGTAGATACTCCCTTATATTCCTAGTTTGTTGAGTGTTTTTATCATTTATCCTTTATCTGCGTCTATTTAGATTATCATGGGTTTATTTTCTTTATTCTATGAATATAGGGTATTATATTGATTGATTTTCATATGTTGAATCAACCTTCAGTTCCTGGGATAAGGATGAGTGTGTTTTTAGATTGCTTGTGTTTCTTAACTGCAGGAATGTATTTGGTATACCAACATTATAAATGCAATAGGAATGGCGAGTGGTAGACCTAAGAGAATATGGCCTTTGAATAATTGCTTTATTTTGAAGTGCTAAATTGTAACATAAATAATAACAAAATGGAAATAATTTTGATTTATTAAAACATAATGTCTCTGGACTTTTAAGGTAATCAGAAAAATTTAAGGATTTATGTTTATATGGGTCCTCCTTTTTCCATCCATTGATGGGATATCACATTAAAAATCTGAGTCCTTCAAACTTCAGTTCAGATTATCCTGACTTCTGTATTGAGTGAGTTTACATTTTATACTTGAAAAATGATAATTAGCAAATCAATATGGAAGGTTCAGAAACCTATTATGGCAAATGTCTCACAGGAGGAACTAGTCTCATTAGCAGGAACTAGAGTAATAAATACAGAATTAAGAATATAGAAAGGGATAAAGATTGGAGAAAAATGTTTGATCGAAGTTTTGAAGTATAGTCAGTGTATTCTTCTCTTCAAGAGTGTTCATAGTCTGCCATGAATTAACTTGCATTGTATACTCATCTATGGGAATGGCTGTTTGGATGCCTAGTTACCTGTCAATTGTAATTGGAAAATTGAACTAATTGACTACCTGAAGAAGTAATTAAATCAAGCATTGATGAATTATCTTCTTATGCTCTTCCTTCTTTTTACCCACACCCATATGAACACCTTATCCGGAAAAGAGTTGCAAGCACATTCATGTATTGTTCTTTATCTCGATTATCTTCCTGTAATTGCTAGCCTTCCTAATTTTTTTCTCTGAACACTTTTTTCTTTCTTTCTTTCTTTCTTTTTTTTACCTAGAGGAGTTTTTCAGATTAGACAAATCATCCAAATTTACTGAGAAAAATTTACCATATTCTATAAGATCATTGGACTGTGTTGTAGAGGAAGTCCCCTGTACCTTTATCTAGGCCTCAAAAGTAATCAGTTCCACTGACCAGGAATAAATCGCCCATGAAACATGATAGCTCTTGACAACTTGCAGGTCCATAAAACCCAAAACAAAAAATGTCAATTAATCTGTGCCAGTGTGGAATTGGCATGCAGATCTGATGAATGCACATGTAGAACTGCATTCAGCATTAGTCTTCTCTAGTTTCAACAGTTTTTCTCTCTGTAAAATAAAAATTGAGGAGATAAAGGCTGTATTTAAATATAATGTTATCTCTACTTTCTGTACAACCCAGAAAGCAGAAATACACCTTGATCAAAGAGATCAGTTTAAGGAAAATGTCTTCTTTCTCTAAATAGTTAATTTAAAAATTATTTCCTTCCTGAATTCTTACTGTTAGATCTTCCTTGTGATTATAAACTATATGTATAAACCTGATTGGCTCTCCCACCTCCATTTATTAGGACACAGATATATAGGCTAAATGCTTGTAGCTTTGATCTCTACAAAATTCTACTCGGGAGAAAATGGGATACAGGTGAATAAGCACTTACCGATTTCTTTATGTATCAGGTAAAGTGTGCATAAAGTAGAAAAAAAGCCCTTGGGTTTATGTATGCTTTTAAAGCATTTTTTTGGTAACAACCATTTAATTAATTTTCAGTATTCAAATCAATTACAAGTAAAAGAAGAAAAATTTTTTTTTTAGCTATTTCATTGTCAGGTACCTCCTTAGTCTACATGTCTATGAATGAACTATCATTCTTGTAGCCCTTGACAATCAGGCTAAACAAACTATTTTAATAACTGACATCCTGATATCAAGTATCTTTGGCTCTGCCTACCAGCTTTTGTGTATTGTGATTGAGTATATGTTCCTTTTTGTATATGTTCCGTTTTGTGAACGGTATACTTTTGCAGTTACAGTGGTTTGGTACTGCCACCCTTCATTCTCTGCTTCAGTTAGGGAGATATATTTTTAATACAAAAGATCTCTGTCATAATATACTAGCTTAATAAATACTGTATTTAATAATAAGGAATAGATTATAGAAAGATGCTTTTGGTCAACTTTATGTGACTTTGGGTAACTTAATCCCTCTGTGCCTCAGTTTTATTATCTGTAAAATGTGAGTATAATAATAATTATGTCATGGTATTGTAATAATTATTAAATAAGTTATTATATATAAAATCCTTAGAACAGTTGCCTGCCACATATATAGTACATTCTTTTTAAGGGATGGCTGTTTCTGGTATTACTACCACTTCCTCACCACCACCACCACCATTGTTGTTGTTGTTACGGTTATTTTAGGGATTGTATGGTTTTTGTTTCTACAAAATGGAGTTGTTTCTTCCTTTTTAAAAAATGTTCTTTCTTTCATTTTTTTAAAGTTGTGAGTTAAAACAATCATGCACACCACACAGGAAGAGTTGTTTATTTTTAGTAGATACTCTGAGTGTATTAAAGGAATATTTTCCACTAATATGATTCTAAACAATCATCTTTCTCTTTATATTCAAGTGTGCATAACTGATACAGTTTTTCTCTTGGTTGCATGTTGTATTCAAAGCTCTTTGTAAATCATATCTTTCAGGCCCTGTGGACAATAAAAGTTCGTATAGAATGAGTTCTCTGACATATATTTGATAAAAGATATATGGTTAATACTAGTATTATATGAGACTATCAGAGAAAATAGCTCTTACAACTTCAACATTAAGTTAGTGAAAAATAAAATAATGAGAAGCTATTTATGTGGTACTCCAGTAGCATTCACATACATGTACCAGCTGGTTAATGACGCATATAAATGCAGAAGTCCTTGATCAAAAAAATCACACAATTTGGAATCACAACCCAAGTTGTGAATATATATAACAATATATGTAGAATATATATAACAGAGGAACCTGTAGTAGGGCTCAATTGTGATCCATAATGTTGCTGGGTAAATTATAAGAGAGGTATTTTTATTCCCCCCACCTCCATCTCCCAAACATCTTTTGGATTTGTTCAATGCTAAGGACAACTAGTTTGCAGATGTTTGTGTATAGTTCAGGTTTTCCTCACTATAGAAGTTTGCCCAAAGGAAGCAGTCTTATTGTCCACTGTCCTTTCTTCATTTTGTCAAATTCTTTCACTAGGGAATGTTTATTCCTGCTTTGTAGAAGTAAATTGGTGCCCAAGTATAGCTATGTATTCCCTCTCCTCCAACTTAACATTGTCAATTTGTCTAGATGGGTGGGTAATTGAAAAAGAAATTAGTTTAGGGAGAAAATGCTAATGGAGTTATTACCTGGGTTAACAGCTTCTGCACCTGAGTATTATCAGCAAAAGATTTTTACCAGCAAATAATAATGGATTCTTTTAATAATATGACTATGTAGTTTAAAAGTGGAATCATTAACATTTTAATTCCTTAATTTCTTCCCTAGATTCTGATGATGGAGGAGAAAAAGGGTATTATCCTTATCTGCATGTAAGGGTTGTTTGTATATTAGGTAACTGACAAAACAAGCTTCTGATGTTTTTGTGTAAAACTTTATTAGGTTCTGTGAAATTTCTTTTTAAATAATGATTCTTTTACTTTTCTTTCTGAATAAGAAAGTCAAAACAACATCATCATATCTTTATTTGTATATGGTCTGCATATTACCTACTGAAATAATTTGCAGTGCTGAACAGGTCAACTACCAGGGCATGATATTTTGCCTATATATAAAGTACTAGAGTTTTGGGAGGGAAGAATCTCTTTTGTGATTGTGATATTACCTAGGTGTTGATCCATATGAGTTTCTAATGCTTGGGTTTGGTTAAACCGAAGGAAGAAAAATGCCTTCATCTGTGATGAACTCTTCTCTCGCATTAGGCTTTGGACTCTTAATGGCACTAAAAAGATTGGAACTCATTTTGGGCATTTCAGTAGTTTACCTGTGATTATTTCTTTGTTAAGGAATGGAAATCTAATCCTTAGAGTATTCATGGTACCCTAATCCAAATTTACCATGTCTCTTCGTGTTGCTTATTTGTTCTATCCGTGGAGTTCTCATTGATTCTAGAGAAGGAATGAAGCAGACCTTAAAGAGCTGATATTAAATTTATAAATACAGGAAGCTATCTGAAGATTGGATTCAGTGTTCTTTTGTAGTGTCTTTCTTGGCAGAACTTTATGTTTATCTCAAATACAGTTTATAAAACCATATGTCCTAGTCCAAATCTATGTTATGTTCAATTATTAATGAACCAATATTTATTTGAGACCTGATGTGTGTGTCAGACATGAAGATACAGAGTAGGGGAGAGAGTATTGGGAGGGTGGGAGGGATCCATGTCTACTTGTGGAGACACATATGAAACAAATAATTAGAATATTGTTTGGGATTAGTGCTATAATGGAGATACCTTTGTGTGTATGTGTTATATATATGTTATTTGTATACACACATCTTTATAAATAATAGGCAAATAGACAAAGGTCATGTTATTCTCATGGGAGCGAGAGCAAGAACATCTTCCCAAAGGAGTTACATTTAAGTTGCATTTTGAAAGCCATGTAGAATAAACTAGCCAGTTCTAGTATTACCTCGAAAGAGGACTATGATTATGTTCTCCTACTTCATATTTCTCTAAAGAACTTACTGCCATTCTATATCTTTATCCACTTATTTGTCTACCTGCTGCTCTAGAATGTAAATTCCATGGGGCAGGGATTATTGTCTATTTTGACTATGTCTGTAATCCTCAACACCTAGAAAAGTGCATGGCACATAGCAGGAGCTCTTATTTGTTGAATCATTGAATGAACTTTGTAAGGTATAGAATATTGGGCTTATTTCTAGTTTTTCTTTAGCTTATTAAGAATGTCTCCCTAAAATTCCCTCAAATTTGTTTAATATTTTTCCTTAGATGTAGTTGAATCTTCCTAGTGATAACATGCTATTTCCACAATGTTTCACAAATCCATTCCCTCTCTTCTCTCTTAGTTCATTTAGGCCCCCATCTTCTTTTGCCTGAACTGATAAACTCCCTAATTGTTTTCTGTGTCTTTCTACAAGTTCTCTTAAATTTATCCTCCGCAGCCATCAGAGTGATCCTTCTGCAGTACAGAACAGACCATTTTTGTTTAAAACCGTCATTAACTGTTCCCATCTTTCCAGAATAAAATCTGCGCTTTTTAAAAAGTACCATAGTCCATCCATAGCTTGTTTTCAGCTACATAATGGGGAGTTCTCTTACCATCTCATAATAATAATAGGTCTATTCATTTTTTTTAATCACTAGTGCCTGGCACATAATAGAGATATCAGTAAATGCATTTTGAGTAAATGAATGCACATAAATGTGTATAAAGGAATGAAATGGCTACGATGAGAAAGTTCATTGAAAACTCCTTGCTATTTAGATAAAAGATGACATAAAAATCTAATTTATCATTAGTATTTAAGAACAGTTTTTCCTTTATAAAGCTGGTTTTCCTTTCTTGCTGTCTAGGTGTTCCATTTTCTGTTCTCCCCTGGTTCTTTGTGAAGGGGTCCTTCTTGACATTTACAGTGTCATTTTAGAAGTAATCATTGCATGCCATAGTTTTCCTCTCTATAGGTCCCTTTTCATCCTCATCTCTATATTGAGCCTTTTCTCCCTCTATATTTTCCTTATTTCTTTAGAGATTTGTGTATATGTGTATGTGTCCGCATACATGGTACAGCTTTTCTCTGTTCTTGTGATAAATTCTGGGTTTAAGGTTTTGCATATAATTCTGAAATTATAGGATTATTTCTATAGAAACACACACACATCCTTGATCTACCTGTTTCCAAGCTAAGAGTACTTTTATTATGCCTATTTGTATTTCTCTTAATATATTTCTTGTGTTTTTTCCCTTAAATGTATATTCACAATCAGATTGAAAATCTTCAAGAACAGCTTAGAGATAAGGAAAAGCAGATGAGCAGCTTGAAGGAGCGAGTCAAATCCTTGCAGGCTGATACTACCAACACCGACACTGCCTTGACAACTTTGGAGGAAGCCCTTGCAGAGAAAGTGAGTGACTGACCCAGAATTTTCACGGATACATGTCCTTTGATTTCTCATATATCTAAAATTTTTTCCTGTGATGGGACTTGGATCTAGAGTACAGAAGAAATCCCTTTGAGCAAAAAGGAAAAGAGCTTTCCTGTGCTGTTGCTAGTAAACATAGTACAAGGGGAAATAAAATTCATTTAGTTGTTGCTGGAAGGATGGATTTCACACTAGAGGATCTCATGTGATCTCTTCTGAAGAAAAATAAATATTTTCATTTAGATAATTAACTGGAATTGGGGGATGTGGAAATTTCAGACCTTAACCAACAGAAAGCAATGTGTAGTCCCCCTTTACTATTCCATCTTGGTAACTAATATATTCATGAATTTTAGTTATTAATAGAATGTGCTAGCTCTTTTCTAGTCTTGATCTTGCTACTTCTTTTTGTCTTTCTGCATAAACATAATTTTTCAGGAATCGTTGATGAAAGAAGTGGCCCAACATGACCCATGTTAATATCTTGGAAGGAGGTTTAGGGAATCTCCCTGGGGCACTTAAATTTTTTTTTTTTTTTTTAACAGAGATAAAGTCACGGTTCCTTCTGTCTCTTGTCCTTAAGCCTGAGTCCTTATACTCAGAATGCTTTAGACAGTCTGCCAAGAATCAAGGCTTCAGCCCTAAATATATTTGGAGATAATACCCAGAAATATACTTTTAAATTGTTTCAGCTTTCAAACTTCCTAGATATCTATTGACAGAAATTTTAAGGGTTTCTCTTTTCTTTAGCCTCCTTTATACTTTAAGCTCAACATATTAGAATCTCCCCCACTTCCTTTGTTTGTGTGTGTATTTTGAGTTGTTTACATTGCCTACTAGAAAACATGTAAATTATATATAAAGAAGAAAAATATTGTTACTTATTGTCCTTAGGGTATGTGTGTGTGTGTGTGTTTGGTTTCATGGAAATTGAATAAAAGGAAGTATGACAAAAGAATGCTTTAGGGATGTCTAAAGCCTTGGGTATTTAAAAGAACAAAGCCAGATCTTTGTGATGGCAAGATAGGTATGAAGGATAAGTGCATTAAATAGTTTACCACTATCTATTGAAGAGCATATAGAAGTATGAAATTTTATCATCTAAAAGCAGAATTACAAGCACACTATATAAGTACCAAAAGGAATTGCCTTATGTATTGATGTGCTTTCTTAACAGGAGCGGACAATTGAACGTTTAAAGGAGCAGCGGGACAGAGATGAGCGTGAGAAGCAGGATGAAATTGATAACTACAAAAAAGATCTTAAAGACTTGAAAGAAAAAGTCAGCCTATTGCAAGGCGACCTGTCAGAGAAAGAGGTTAAGATCGCCAAAATGGAATTATTTGGTTTGCTTAGTCATTGTATTGTGTGTGTATGTTGTTGGTATTTTTTAAAAAAAGATTTATTTATTTATTATTTCTTTCTCTCCCCGCCCCCACCCCCAGTTGCCTGTTCTCTCTGTCCGTTTGCTGTGTGTTCATTGACTGCTTCTATACTTACCAGCGGCACGGGGAATCTGTTTCTTTTCGTTGCGTCATCGTTGTGTCAGCTCTCCGTGTGTGCGGCACCATTCTTGGGCAGGCTGCACTTTCTTTCACGCTGTGTGGCTCTCCTTGTGGGGCGCACTCCTTGCACATGGGGCTCCCCTACGTGGGGGACAGCCCTGTGTGGCACGGCAGTCCTTGCACGCATCAGCACTGTGCATGGGCCAGCTCCACATGAATCAGGGAGGCCCTGGGTTTGAACCGCAGACCTCCCATGTGGTAGGTGGAGGCCCTATCCATTGGGCCAAGTCCACTTCCCTGTTATTGGTATTTACATCAATTCATACAAAACAATATTTGATGGAAGATTTTCTTAAGCTTCTTATAGCCAGCTGTAGTAGTCAGCCAAAGGGGTGCTGATGCAAAGTACCAGCAATCTGTTGGTCTTTATAAAGGGTATTTATTTGGGGTAAAAGCTTATAGTTATGAGGTCCTAAAGAGTCCAGCTCAAGGTTACTTCCATACCAAACTCTGTTGCCACATGTTGAAGTAAAGATGGCAGGCAATGTCTGTGAGGATTCAGCCCTCCTCTTTCCTCTTAAGGCTCCATGGGTCCAGCTTCTTCCTCTGACCTGTAGGCTGACATAAGATTTGTGTCTCTTCTTTGGGCTCGTTTCTTTCTGGGCTCAGCTGCTCTGGTCTCTTCACAAGGTCAGGTGTAGACTATTAGGCTCATATCTCTTCCAGGGCCTTAGAATTAAAGTTCATTCCTCTTCCATGTCTGTGGTTCTCTATTCCTTTGTGTGTCTTATTCTGTTTCTCTCTCCTTGATTGAATATCTGTTTATATAGCCCAACAAGGGAACAGGGACTCAACCATGAGTCACCCAAATGACTGAACTTCCTGTCCTAATCTGCATTTAATCAAGTAAACATAAAGCCTTTGGATTTAAATCAGTCAAAGGGTATAATGCCCAGAAGGAACAGATTACTTTACAAACGTAATCATTATCCCTTTTTGGAATTCATAAATATCAAACCTGCCATACCAGTTTTTTTTTGAGACCTTAAAAGATGTTTCAGGAAGCTTTGCAGAGACATAGGAGATGGAAACATTCACATTCTAGGTCTCATCTCTCTCACTGTGTTATTAGTTGATATTAGCAGTCTGGTTGGCTAAATTATTTCTTTTTGCTATTATTTATCAGTCTTTTAATGTCCTGGATAATGGACAATTGCCACCATGGCCTTTAGCAGTGCTGCTGTGACTTCTGCATGTTTGATCTCCTTCTTTCCTGAAGTTAATAATCCTCTCTTTCCATATGGCTCCATAAGCAAGGACCACTGAAAAGGCATACTTTGAATCTGTATAGGTTGTGATCCTTTTTGCTATTCCCACATGTAAGGCCCTGGTAAGAGCCTTTTGAGTGGGTATACCTGGAAGAAGGGCATTCTCTTGGCGAGTTACCATAGTATACCCAGCTCTACAGTCTTTGGTTCATTAGGTTACTTCAATCAGTGAACATCTCTAGGTCTGGATCCTCCATGGGTAGGTCCCTGAGGTCTATTCAGCTAGAATAGACTTCTCCAATTGTTTGTATACAATCACAATCATGGATGGGTTCTACCTGTGCAATCAGAAGTAGGGTGGAAGGGTTTAAAGAAGAAATGGCCTTCAGTTGTACATTAGGGTTATGTAGTAATATGCCTTGGTATTTACCTGGCCTCCCAGAGGTAAGCCAGTATTCCCTTTTTTGTTCAAGAGTGGGTATCACACAGTGAGGGGTGTGAACTTGGTGGGTTTTCCCAGAATAAAATTTTCAGCTTCCTGCAGTAGGTTGTAGGTGGCAGCCACTGCTCATAGGCATACTGGACAACCTTGAGTTACTATATCCAGGTGTTTGAAAAAAATCACATGGCAGGCCTATATACATTGCCTCAATTCTGCATCAATACCCCAAGGCTTACTCTTTACCATTCAGGTGCAAACAAATAGAAAAACTTTTTCACCTCTGCGGGCCAAGTGTCAGTATTCTTAGAAGTTTTTCCTTAATAGTATGAAATACCTGCTATCAAATGTAGTAGTTCATTATCTCTTCCTTTAGGGCCTCACACAAAGGTTTGCTATTATTCTAAAGTTTGGAATCAAAATACGGCAAAACCCGGCCATCCCTAGAAACCCTCGAAGTTGCCTCTTGGTGGCTGGTACAGCTATTCTTGCCAATCCTTCTCTATTTTGGGCAACAGATTTCTTTAACCATTTGACAGTTCAAATCTTAGATATTTCACAGCAGGTTGTGAGATTTGGGCCTTTTTCTTGGAGACCATATATCCTCATCTGCCTGGAAGTTCAGAGTTAGTGCTAGAGGATTTTGTCTAGGTTCTTGACTATGCTGTAGAAGTGGATTTCAAGAGCGTGTCAAGTGAGTCCGGCCAGTAATTTATTCAGGTGGGGAGGGATGAGAAATGGAGAAAATAACAGACCATTGGTTCCAGGTGAAAAGGAAGGGGTTGAAAAGTGATAAAGTGGGCTTATTTACAGACTACAGTGTCCCATTATAGATTATTAATCTCTAGGTTTACTTGTGTAGTGATCCAAGTGTGGGGAGAAGGCAGCTAGAGTAGGGGTCCAGAGATGAGAGAGCAAATTCAGGCCTTGTGCCTGCATTTTGAACCATTAATTATTCCACCCATTGTTAATGGCAGGGAAGGGGTTCCAGCTGTTTGCTGTTTTGATTAATTACTCTACCCATCAGCCCCCCATGAGGGCCCAATGATAAATCCTTGGGGAATATCCGGGGCTTTTCCTGGCTCCTGGAGAAAATCCTTTGCATGGCAGAATCTTGTGGGTGTGGGTCTTCCAGGAACCATCTTGGGGGTTATTGGTGTCCACGTGGACTTCTTGCTAGGTTCCAGATCCATCTGTAGATTCCCTGTTTTACTAGCTGGCTTCATTAGGTTAATATTCTAATATGAAGCTTCCTTGGTGGTACTGGCAATCAGGACATTGTCTACCTATTGTTGTAAAATTCCTTTCTGAAGTTGAAGCTCCCTTAAGTCTTTAGATAGTGTTTCTCTGAATATAGTGGGTGCATTTAAAAGTCCCTGTGGGAATACAGTCCAGGAGTGTTGTTGCTTTGAATTTGTCCTGGAATCTTTCTATTCGTACACAAATAATTCTTGAGATTCTTGATACTGAGGTACACAGAAAATGCCTTTTAAATCTAATATGTTGAACCAACAGAAATTCCCTGATAAAGTGGTGAGCAGGGTATAAGAATTTGCTGGGGATCAGCAAAGTTTACTTGATTAATATTGTTGTAGAAGTTGAGAGAGGTTCAGTTATTTGCGTATAGAGAGGCCAGGACTCAGGGATGATTTTGAGAAGGAAAAAATGATTTATTGCCAGCCAGCCGGACTCAGGAACTTTCTGTTTCAAACCTGATCCCCAAACAAGATTTTTTAGTTCCTTTTATACAGAGGAAGGGCCAAATCATTCTTTGTTTCAGTGCTCAGTAGGTTTGAATTAGCTTGTATCTTCCACATCCTAGGTAAGCTTTTACCATGGACGTCAGACATTCTAGATAAGCTTTTAGCACATTTGGTTTGCATTTTCCCTGAATATTTAAAGTTTATAGAGTTTGCATTGCTGTTTGCATTACTGTCCCACACCCACAGGTCAGGACACATACAGCTTAGGTTAGAGATGAACAGTCTTCCACCCATGGCCCACATCATTGTCCCCCCTTAAGCTGAAGCTTAACATGCTAAGCTTTGGCATAATTACCATTGGAGTTATGAGGTAGGTGGTTGTTTGTTGTTTTGATTGATTACTTTACTTATCAATTTTCAGTGAGGACCTAAAGACAAAGTTCCTGTTTTTAGAAGTTTTCATTCTGTACAGTAGAATCCTGGGGGCAGGGCCCCTTGCAGTCATCCTGGGGCCACCCGTGCTCACGTGAATTTCCAGTCAGGCTCCAGATCCATCTATTAATTTTATTTTACCCTTAAAGAATTTACACCTTTGATCTTAAAGGGGTGCTGAAGGGAGATGATCTCTTTTCTGTAACTGTTTCCTGCTGGCCATGGGCTGTAGTCATTGCCTAACAAGGTGTAAAACTTTTATTTTATTTTAACTGGAGGAAGATGGATCTGGCATTCTGTACGAAGCTGGATGTAGTTTTCATATGGTTAATAAGATGTTCATTCTGAAAGAAACAAACTTAATTAAAATTTTGAAATACCTGTTTTTAAAAGAGGACATTGGATTATAGAGGTAGACAAGGTTAGGTGCCTATAAAGATGGCATCCCTTTTTAAAAGCTGGTGGGAACAGTATATATATATATCTTTTTTTTTTTTTTTTAGTTATTTTCATAGAGAAATTGCAACAGATACTTTAGCTTTGGTGTTTTTTTGTTTGTTTTTTTTTTCACTTATTTTTATTTTTTAATTTTATTTCTTAGCTTTGTTTGGAAGACATATTTCAGGTTGTTTGATGATTGGCGCTCATGTGCTCTGTCAGTTATTCCTGGTGAACTGGCACCTTTTGGGCAGTTGGTTTCATTCAGGATATTGCACCAAGTTGGAAATTTTCTTAGTTTTAGCTGTGGGAGTGATCAGAACTACAGAATAAAATTTTTTACATTTTGGTTTTAATTGTACAATTTCTGGTAATTTTTACTGTTCAATAGGTGACCCATTATTAGCCAGCAAACCTCATTTTGCTACACAGTAGAGTACAGTAGAATAGTAAGTTGGCTGAGCCTGGCTAAGGCCGTCACCTTATTTTATAGACATGTTTATTAATTATTTAGAAAATGAAGTTACCAGGAATTTAACATGTCTAATATACTTTTGTATCTGATCCAGAATAGAAAAGATAACATTATAATTATTAGGCATATATTTTATACAGGATAAAAGTACAGCACTTTATATTAATTAATGTATTACTTAATGCATAAGGATTCTGAGTTGCAATTAATAGTTTTAAGTTTCAGGTTTGTAATACTCTACATGTTACCTCTCCGTGGGAGCAGGCCATAATGTTAATTGTGTTTAAGTTTTACTTACAGTATCCTGGTAATCATGGCTTCACTTAGCATGTTCTTCACACAGCATCATTGATCCTAGAGAGAGTTTCCAGTATTCTACCAGCCTGGTGCATAGTGCTCTCTGGCAGTATGGAACAGTGCCAGTCTGGAGGCAATATCCATTGTACGCTTCTTGGCTATACCGAGTCATCATTGGCTGCTGCAGGAGCCTGAAACTGCAACGTAGTTTTTGTTGACTTCAGGAGCATAACTAGAGGCTGATATAGCAAATATTTCTATTTGAAGGGTCAGTGACCTAGCCAATAACTCACATGGAGAGGCACTCTGTAATGTATTCAAGGCCTGGTTTGAATGCACAAAAGAGTTTGACAATGTTAAAGTTTATTCCTTGTTTTTATATTTTTTAAAAAATTTAATGCAACGCATCATATATCAAATTACTTTGTTTACTTATGCAATTTTACCATGAAGATAATAGTAGATATTTTACTTTAGTAATAGAGGGAAAAAACCCTATTTTTCATTGTTAAAATGAAAACAGAAGATTCTCAATAGAATTAAGATAACTTTTTATTACCATTTACTTAAATATGTACCTTGCGGTGGCCTTCAGACAGATTTTATTATCACAGTTATTTTTTGCCACCAATACCAATCCAGGTTTTTAGTTAACAATGACTTCTAGAACTAGAACCATTTAAACATTTTTAGTTTGGAAGATGTTTTTGCAAATTCTTTATAATTGATTACAACCACATAGACTAGTTACTTTATGTTTAAATAAACTTATTAAATTACAATTACTAACTGAAGAAGTTTGTTTATTTAAGAGAACATATCTACAATTTTTTTCTTTAGCTTAATTTCATTAACATGAACTTAAAATTTTAATTACTCCAAAGATTTTGTATATATAACGTTAATTTACTTAATGGATAATTTATAAACTAAGGGAGATTACACCCAAGCTAAATAAAATTGAAACCATTATAGTTAATGCAGGGAATGTTCTCTTTCTTTTCCTTACAGGAAGCTAAAACTTCTTTTCTTTGTTTAAGTTCTGAAACTGAATAATTTTTAAAAGCATACTGACTACCAGGTTCTGAAACACATTACAGTCACATAATTTATTTAATCATAATCCAGGAAAGATCTCTCCATAGCTTTTATGGACCTTCCTTTACTTACTGAAATTTGGCAACAGAACCACTAACCACCCTTATTTTAAGGCTGTCCAAAGGTTTAAACTGGGGAATTACAGGGCAAACTGATTTTTAATTCCCCAGCCTAGTAGATGAAACCTGCCACACCTAGTCCCGCAGTCAAAGCTCTTGCAAAGAGAAGGCCCTTTTCCTATAGTTCTTATAATCAGATTTCTATATGACTTTTCCATCTTGCTTAGTCTAATTTGGGCTCCAGGAATATTTATTCACATATATAACTACATATTTAACTTTTAGCAATTTGAATAGAGCTCTTTTAAGAATTTTCATTTGTTAATTTGATATTATTATCCTGATGTATGACGATATACACTGAGCAAATAGGCAGACAGAAATAGAGTTAAACACAGAAACACAACTCATTGATGTTACTTATAATTTGCATTATTTTGTGTACCATTCAGTTTAATTTAGGTTCTAGATATATATTTTACTTAATAACTGCATATTTAACTGACAATGAGCAAATAGGCAGACATGAATGGTTTGACACAGAAACATAACTTAGTTACTTAAAACTTTCATCTTTTTACAAAACAAGTGTCACTGCAAAATAATTGAAGATTTCTAAGAGGTTTTTGTTTTGTTTTGTTTTATTTAATTTGCACTATAACCATGCAGCTTTGCACAAGAATTTTGTTTCTTAACTAATAAATTATAACCAAAATGTTCCCAATGCCTTAATACAATTCTCTTTTGTTTCAGAACTTGATATTTTACCTTGAATTTAGCAGAATTTTGGATAAGCAACAAGACTAATTCTGTGTATATTTACCAAGGCTATTGAAGACTCAGAGAAACTGGTTTCTCTCATGAATTGCCACTCTTAGGAACACTGACAGTCAAGGCAGGAGACCTCCTTTATTTCCCAGTCCTTGAAGATAATAAAACTCCAGTGGTCATTCAACCCTGAGGGCTAAGAGTTTCACCTGGCAGTGATTTAGTTCACACCTGGAATCATGAGAGAAAGGAGGCTTACTAATACCAGTAGGACAGGAGACAGGGATGTCCCACAATCTCTTTTCCCTGGACTGTAGGGGTAGAAGCTGTTATGAAATAACCATAGGCAAAGGCAAGTGGCGAGGCTAGGCTTGAAGTAACCATAAACGAAGGTAAGGTTAGTTTAGAATTTACACTTACAATATTAGGTTCAGGCTAAATTCACCCAGTTACAATTTCAGTTATTATTCTTCTGCTGTTTTATAATATAAATGCATCTGTAAATGATCTTGACTCTTACAGAGTTATCATTAAGTTTTAACCTTAAGGTGAATTGGATACCTTTATTAATTAAATTACAAGACTTTTATTAGTAACAATTCTGTGAAGTCCTTCCTTTTCCTAGTAATGGAACAAATTCTCATCTGCAAGTTCTGCATTTAATTCACCAGCAAGAGAGTATTGACGTTTAAAGATTCATTTGTAAACTACCTTTTTACCATGAATACTTAGGCGCCAGCAACAGACAAAAGCCAAACACAGATTTTAAAGTGAAGGTTCATTCCCTTTTTTTTTTTCCTCTGTAGATTCACAACCCTGAAGTTCCCAGCCAGACCATTAAAAAGGCTATCAAGTGATGAGAGTTTCATTGTTTTCAAGGGATAGCCTCCTTCCTTTAGACAAGTTTACAGCTTTAAAACATTTCAAAACATTTTACATAGTCTCACAGAACCTGGGCAAAATGCAAATTTATTTTGGCCTTTGACACCTTAGGGAGGGAACTTTGTTGCACTTATTTTGATCCTACTCTGCATCCCCTTCACCCTCCCACCCCCCTTCCAGGCACTTGGGTGCACAGCGATCAAGTAGGAATGCAGTTTATGAATAGAAGGCGTGGACTCACTGGAAAGGGGCAAGCTCTTCCCTGCTTTCCAGCTTTCTACCAAAATGGACAGAAAGAACCTTCTCAAATTCGGTGCCTTTCCTGGGGACCCCCTGTCCTGGGAGGGCTATGATTCAAGTCACTGGCTCTACCAGCCAGTTCCAACTGGCTGGACTGGGCCAGCTCCAACAAAACTGGGTTCATGGGACAGACATGGACACAGACAATCCCTGAGTTCCTGCAATTGAGGCTGACCCAGGGAGGCAAAACAGCAGAGCATGCACACACACACTCACACTATGGTTTTGTTTTATAAACTGCAATCAACTCACTTTACCAACCGCAAGGGAGGGTTCCAGGTCAACCAATTTCCACCACTTTACATAACCACACAACTCCAGCACCATCATTGAGTTTACACAGACCAAAGCACAAAACTCATTAATCTGACCCACACGTTTATGTGTATCTTTTTCAGCACGGCTGCCCCTGCAGCCATTACAAACTTTAGAAAGAGAATACTTAGCATTTGATATAAAACAAATTCATTCACAGTTCAGCACCACAATGAAAGATTCCAGCTAGACCTTTTTCACTGTTTAACTTAACACCCAGACCAAGCTTCACTAGAAAACCTGGTTCATTTTCCTGTAACCAAGTTTTTCAAAATCCAGACCAATTTCCAGGATGTTAGGACTTGAGCTTATAAACATCCTTTCTTTTAATCAAGCCTCCACTCTTTTAGTAGAGACAAGACCAGTTACCAGATTCTAACATGCAGTTAGACAAACCCAAAACACCAGGCTTTTCCCCGTTTTTTCTCCTTTTTTCCAGATCTAAAGAGAACGGCTTCCCCTCAGATTTCTGGAGGTACTAGGGTCCTCTCTCGGGAGGTGATCAGGCTCCCTCCCCAGCAATTAAAGCTAGGGTTTTTCCTGAGTATGCTCCCCCGGTGAGTCTTACCTTCTTCCACGTCCGGAGTTCCCAGAATCTTTTTTCATTCCCAGAATCTTTCTCTTCAGACCTTCCATTGCCCTCAATTTTCATCGGGAAGATTCCAGTGGAGCCCACATCTTTTCTGGATTAAATTTAATCCAGAAGCGCCCAGATTTGGGGTTCACCAGAGTCCTCCCGGCTTCCTCAGGGATCTGGAAGGGGCAGCAAAATGCTACCATCTCTGGCCTTTGTTTACAATCCCAGACAAGCCCCCCAAAATGTTGTAGAAGTTGAAAGAAGTTCAGTTATTTGCGTATAGAAAGGCCAGGACTCAGGAATGATTTTAAGAAGGAAAAAATGATTTATTGACGGCTGGCCAGACTTGGGTGCTTTCTGTTTCAAACCCAAGCCCCAAACAAGATTTTTGAGTTCCTTTTATACAGAGGAAGGGCCAAATCAGTCTTTGTTTCACGGCTCAGTAGGTTTGAATTAGCACGTATCTTCCACATCCTAGGTAAGCTTTTAGCATGGACTTCATACATTCTAGATGAGCTTTTAGCACATTTGGTTTGCATTTTCCCTGAAAATTTAAATTTTTATAGAGTTTGCATTACTAAACTGTTCCTCTGGGACTGGAGTCGTTGCCATGTCACCAAGGACAGGGCTGCAGTCTCTTACTGTCCCACACCCAGAAGTCAGGACACATACAGCTTAGGTTAGAGACAAACAGCCTTCCACCCATAGCCCACATCAATAACAGAGAAAAGTGTCTATTTGGGCTTAGATGGCTTCTCTTGTATACCTTTTTAGAAAGTATTGTTTTAAATTAGGAGTATTTGCCTTGGCATGGAGTTTTACCTGTACCATTTCAGCTGTCTTTTCCCTTCCCGGCATACCGTCGACCCCACACCTTGGCCTCATTTTCTTCAGCATCTCTTCAGGAATTCTGAGTTGTATTTCTCGGTCCAGCTGTAGCAAGTCAGCTTGAAAAGGGCAGCCTTGCTCAGGAGTAACCCATTGTTTATTTTTTTTTGATGAGAAAGTTATTTGTGTGTTTAGTTTGGTTAGTAAGTCCCATCCCAGCAATGGTGTAGGACATTCAGGCATATAAAGGAAACTGTCTGAGATTGTTTTCCCCAAATTGGCATTTGAGGAATTGTATAAAGGATTTATTTGCCATTTCCCCTAATACTCCAGTAATAGCCATAGTTGTTGGGGAAGGAGGGCCCTGTCTTTCATTTAGAATGTAGTACGCTGCTCTGGTGCCTACCTAAAAGTCTGTGAGCTTCTTTCCCACCATTCGGACTCTTAGTGGGAAATATCAAGTGAACTGGTTGGATTGAGCCTTGCCTCTGGGCCCTATCAGTCCTGGCTGCTTTTGTGAAGCTGGGGCATTTGATAAGTGGATTTGCAGAGGGCCTTTGGCATTCCTACTTCCAATGGTCATCTTGTTTGCAATAAGCACATTGTTGTATTAGGTTAGGCATTAAGGGCCCCGGGGGTTCTTTCCCCTAGATCATCTGTTTGTACCCATTGATTTCTTCTTTGGGCCTGGCAGGTTGTTGCTCAAAGCAATGGCCAGGAGAGGAGTTTGCTGCCTTATATCTTGCTCTTTTTGTTTTTCCTGGGTCTGATTTTAGCTATTAAAACCTTAAAGGCAATCTTGAACAATTGAGACATAGGCATTCCTGATCCTCACTCCAGCCTTTGTAGCTCTTTCCTATAACTGGAGTACTTTGACTAATGCAAGTCATATTGACTAACCTCATATTATCCAGGCATTCCAGGTCCAAATCAGTGTATTTTCTGTATGCCTCATGTATTCTATTATGATACATTCTTTATAATGGTTTAGTTTGGTCTGTTCCCTGGGGTCATTTGAGTCCCACCCAGGCTCTGCTTCTGGGATGGCCAGTGCTGCTGGATTCAAATTGGGTTGTTAGGTTGCAATTCATGCAGTCTATCAGCCTCTTGGTGAACTTTTATAAAATCATCCTGCATTCTTCTGGCATGAGGAGGGTGTGCAGGAGGGCCTGAAGGTCTGCCAAGACCAGGTTATGTGTAGCAAAAAACAAAGTAAAGAGATTCTCTCTCTCTTTTTTGGGTCATCTTTATAAGAGGGCATATTCTTCTTCTAATTATACAGGTCAGAAATGGGAGAATGCACATATATAAACCCTCTGAGGTTGCCTTGATCATCTACTCCTGAAGGAACTTGTCTGAGTAGGCTCGAGCACTCCTCAGACCTAATTAAGTATCCTGTCATGTGTGGGAGGGGGAGACCATTCCATCTTGACCAGTAGGTAAAGAAGGGTATAAGGCTGAATTGGTGGCCTCTGGAAGGTTTATAGGGTTCCCCCATTTCCAACATATGGCGGGGTTGCCAAGGGAGACACCAAGTGGGATATGAGTAGACCATCATCTGGTTAGGAATCTGGCAACACAGACTTTGTCTGGTTTGCCTGAGTTCCTTCCTTTTGAACCATAATTTTGCACCTTTTCTGTAAATCCTTATTCTGATAAAAAGACATAAAAGATTGAACGTATAGGATTTCATCCCATTTCTCTTCCCTTTTATGATATAAATCTAATTGTAGGCTAGTATTATAATTTAAAAATCTGTTTTCAGGCCATTGATTGTCTAATTCTAATTTATTTTTGCAGCCAGACCGCGTTACCAAAGAAAATCATCTTTTTTCTTTTCATTAGCTAATTGCTGAACAAAGACCAGTTTTGCAAAATACAGTCTAAAAGAGTGCAGTATACATACCATTAGCATTCCTCATAGTTACAATTTCTTACAAACATATTCCAACTGATATACCTTTAAAATTTTCTAATATGAGTGACGCCATGGCTAAATTCTCTTTTATTGTCCTCCTTGTACTTAATCTGGGGACTCTAACCCCACAAAAGGTCTTCCCTCCTCATAGGAGGGGACTCCAACCCCAAAGGGTAGCACTTATTCCAAAAGTAGGATTCTAACCCATAATCCTAACAAACACTGGATAAGAGAACAGGCACTCATATGAGCTTACCCAAAAGACATCTATTCACAGAACTATTTCTTTCCTCAAATTGGAAATAGTGCCAAAGGGCCTGACACGCTGGGCTGGAGCAGAGGGGACACTGATTGTCAAGCCTCTAGACAAACTGATCTAGGTGGTCACCTAGGGTTGGCGATGGGGTCCTGTACCCTGCCAAGGCTGCAGCACATCAGGCAGATTGTCCTGAGACCAGAAGTCCCTTCGTGGTCACCAAAATTTATTACTGAGCAAGGGCTTGCTGCCCAATACACACAGAGGACAATATTGTGACATTGGGATTTTGACAAAAGAGGGAGTTTATTACAAGGTCAACTGGCAGGAAGACAGGAGGCAAGGCTGAAATTTTGTCTCCCTGATTGGAGACTTAAGGGAGATTTTATGGGAATGGTAGATGAGAGGTGGGCACAGAAGTGGGGAGGTTTCACTTGGCCTAGTCTGATTGGTAAATTATAGAGTTGTCCATATTAGTAGAGTGGATTATAGGCCAACTCTTCTTTATTGATGGACTTCTCACATTGGATTTGCTTTTGATGTCTCCTCATCCTTGTAATCCTAGTTCAAAGGAAGTTGACCTTTACTCCTGGTGCTCAAAATTGTCTAAAGGACAGAGTCTTAGTATAGCTATGAAAGTTGACCAGTTATACTCACGAAGCTTGAACTACTTCCATTTATTTTATGAGAATGGGTATGTATTGATAAAACTCTTTGAATCATCATTCAGTTGATGTTTCTTGGGAATCAATCTTGTTTTATCGTAGTCAAAACTAAAAATTAAAGCTAAAACTAAGAAAATTTCTTTCATTTTATATTTCTTGAATATTCTTGAAATGGAAATATATTAGTATATGGCAGTAGAAAGAAACTGTAAACTCCCAAGATAATAAAAATTTTAAAATTTCTACTTTTTATAGTTAGTATTTATTCTGGGTGTTTATTACTTCTTTTAGGCTTCGCTCTTGGATCTGAAGGAGCATGCTTCTTCCCTGGCTTCCTCAGGACTGAAAAAGGACTCACGGCTTAAGACACTAGAGATTGCTTTGGAGCAGAAGAAGGAGGAGTGTCTGAAAATGGAATCACAGCTGAGAAAGGTTAAAGAAAATTTTCCCATTTTCTTGTTTTGTTTTAAATAAGAACATAGTAGAAAACTCTAGGGTATTCATATGAAGGAACTTACCGATAGAGTAATAAGTTCAAAATTCTATTTGTATCTTGATTAATTCTCTCATCATTCTACCCCTACTTTATTTTATTCATGAGAATCCCCAAATTCTTAGAAAACTTGCAGTTTAGAAGATTAAAATGTGCATATCCTTTTTACATAAATATGAGACTATAATTTAAAAATAGCAATTATCTGATATTTTCCTTTCCATAAGAATCATATTTTCCAGGAGAACTAATGTAGCAGTATAGTCACCCATGTTGGTGAATATTAGGACACGGTACAGATATTTATAATCTATTTCTTTAATTTATAATACTATAATCCAATATACAGCAGTTTACAATTTTCAAAACACCTTCATATTTATTATCTCTGAGATAGCAACTCTGGGAGAATTGGAAATGAGACTTTTGACCAGTTAATTACATGACTGCGTCCAGTTCATGTGATTAATATGAATAAGGATTATATACTAATCTCAAGATTCCTAGTTTTGTGCTTTTTCTTTATATTGAGTGTGTTTATCATGATACTCTCATTATGAGTCTTCATTTAGGTAATGCCAAAAATAAAATCACATTCTGAAGCTAAGAAAAGGAAGAAAATCAGTTATTTTAAAGCTACTTTTGAAAAAGTAGGAAGCCACCTTTTTTGAGGTCGATTCAAATCATAACCAATTCAGATTTGATAGTTGAACTTTATTTGTTCCTTTATTAAAACGGTGGGGTAATTTTCCATTTAACAGCTGAACATTGAAGATGGCCCTGTTAGATATATTTAGGGTTATAAAACTCAGAGGTAGGGAAGTGGATGTGGCTCAGGTGGAAGGAACTGGGTTCAATCCCTGGGGCCTCCTGGTGAAAAAGAAGACGACAACGAGTGCCCACGCACACGAGTAATGCAGCAAGATGACAACGCATCAGAAAAGAGACAAGGGGAAAGTCAAGGTGAAGTGCAGTAGAAACCAGGAACTGAGATGGCACAATTGACAGGGAGCCTCTCTCTACATCGGAGGTCTCCAGGATTGAATCCTGGTGAATCCTGGAGGAGAGAAAATGAGAAGACAACACAGACATCAAAAACAACAGGGTGGGAGGAGGGGGAGGGGGAAAAATAAAAAAAAAATCTTTTTTGAAAAACAACAACAACAAAAAAACTGAGCGGTATTTTTCAGGAGTAGTTATTAACATTCCTTACTCCCTTGTTTATGATAGTCTCACATTCTCTTTTTATTTGTTTATTTGTTGTATTTCTCTATATCATGATACTTCTATGGCTGGTCACTTATACAGTCTTTTATACTTTTGACTGTATATTTAGATTCAAGTAAAATGTTATTTTTAGGTAGGAGAGGTAGGTGCATTTCCCCTGTTTGATTTGCTACCCTTGTTTCTATGAGTGATCTTTTTTTTTTTTTTCATATAATCTTTTGCTTCATTCTGACGAATTGATCCTTTTCATTTTAATTCATTACTGATGCTTTCCTATTATATGGCTTCCATAATGTTCTACTCCAGGTAAGAGATTTTTGTTATAGTTTTCTGTTTGATGCATTTGCTTTTTTCTTCATTTTCCCCTCTGTTTTTCTGCCTTCACTGGGTTTAATTGAACATGTTTATAATTCCATTTTCTCTCCTCTCTTAGCATAACAATTGTACTTCTTTTCTAAAGTTTTTTAATGGTTTCCCTAGAGCATGAAATATACATTTAAAAATTTTTTTAAATTTTTTATTGAAGTATTCATACATGAACACACATAAACAATAAGTGTATAGTAAAGATTGTGAACTTACAAAGTAAACATATAACATCACACAGGGGTCTCATACATTACCCTTCCACCAACTCTTTGTATTATTATGAAACATTTGTTACAAACTGTGCAAGAGCATCATCAAAATATTACTACCACCTATAGTCTTTATCTTATTACATTTGGTGTATTTTCTCTGCAACCCATACTATTTTTTTTTAATATATTTTTGTTACAGATATTGTGAATTTGCAAAACAATCACATAGATGTGTAGATTTCCCATACAGCTCCACACCCTGGTGGAACATTTGTTACAGATTATGAGACAGTATCATCAGACTATTACCACTAATCATGGTTCATAGCATACATTTGGCACACTTTTTCCATATACCTCCATTATCAGCACAGTACAGCTTGGCATTGATGCAAGAATATTATAGTATTGCTGTTAATCACAGTCTGTAGGTCACACCAGTTGTAGTTTTCCCATGTTTCTCCATATTCCCATCACCCTGCAATAGTTATATACATCTGCTCTAGCTCAGAGTAGGACTGTCTTGCATTTGTACCCTTAACCAACATTCTCAACCGCCTCTGGGTTCACTGTCTTATTTAGTCTCTAGATTATTCTTTAGCTTTCTTTCTATTGACATTTACTTCCCCAGACTACCTTTTTCAGTCACAATCCCATTTATAAACCAGTTGTTACTCACTATAATGTGTTACTATCAACTCTATCCATCTCCACACTTTTACAGTCGAGTTAATTAAAACTTCTACATACATTAAGTATCCATAGTTTTTCTCAACCCTCCTCTTACCTCCTAATAACCTATACAATAGGTTTTAATTCCATGTGTTTATTATTTGTATTTACTTCATATTAACGAGACCATGCAATATTTGTCCTTTTGTGTCTGGCTTACTTCACTTAGTATAATGTCTTCAGGACTCATCCATGTTATCACATATGTCCCAATTTCATTTCTTCTTACTGCAACATAGTATTCCATTGTACATATATACCACATTTTGTTTATCCATTCGTTGGTGGATGGACACTTGGGTTGTTTGCATCTTTTGGCAGTTGTGAACAATGCCGCTATGAACATTGGTGTGCAGATATCTGTTTGTGTCATAGTTTTTAGTTCTTCTGGATATATTCCTAGTAGAGGAATTGTTGGATCATATGGCAGTTCTATATTTAGCTTCCTGAGGAACCACCAGACTGTCTTCCACTGAGGCTGCACCAGTTTACACTCCTACCAACAGCACTCCTCTCTAGCACTTATTGTTGTCTGGCCATTCTATGTGGAGCTAGATGATATCTCATTGTTGTTTTAATTTGCATTTCCCTAATAGCTAGTGATATGGAACATTTTTTCATGTGCTTTTTGGCCATTTGTGTTTCTTCTTTGGAGAAATGTCTGTTTAAACCTTTTGCCCATTTTTTAATTGGATTGCTTGCTCTTTTTTTTTTGTTGAGTGGTATGATCTCTTTATATAGAATGGAAATCAAACCCTTATCAGATAAGTGGTTTCCAAATATTTTCTCTCATTGACTGGGCTGCCTTTTAACCTTCTTGATGAAGTCCTTTGAATCACAGAAATTTTTAAGTTTGAAGAGGCCCCATTTATCCATGTTTTCTTTTGTTGCTCATGCTTTTGGTGTAAGGTTTAAGAATCCACTACCTACAACCAGGTCTTGAAGATGTTTCCCTACAGTTTCTTCTAGGAGCTTTGTTGTACTTTATATTTAGGTCTTTGATCCATTTTGAGTTACTTTTTGTGTAAGATGTAAGGTAGGGGTCTTCTTTCTTTCTTTTAGCTATGGATATCCAGTTCTTTCAATACCATTTGTTGAATAAACTGTTTTGTCCCAACTGGGAGGGCTTGATGGACTTGTCAAAAATCACTTGGTCATAGATACGAAGGTCTGTTTCTGAACCATCAGTTTGGTTCCAGTGGTCTATTTGTCTATGTTTATGCCTATACCATGCTGTTTTTACCGTTGTACCTAAGTAATATGATTTAAAGTCTGGAAGTGAGAGTCCTCCAACTTTACTTTTCCTTTTTAGGATGTTTCTGGCTATTTGGGGCCTCTTACCCTTCCAAATAAATTTGATAATTATGTTTTCCATTTGCTTAAAAATGCTGGTGGAATTTTTATTGCAATTGCATTGAATCTGTATATCACTTTGGATAGAATTGACATCTTAATGATATTTAGTCTTCCAATCCATGAGCAAGGAATTTTCTTTCGATTATTTAGGTCTTTTAAAATTTCTTTTAGCAATACATTATAGTTTTCTGAATGTAAGTGCTTTGCATCCTTGGTTAAGTTTATTCCTAAATATTTGATTCTTTTAGTTGCTGTTGTAAATGGAATTTTTTTTCTGACTTTCTCTTCAGATTGTGCATTATTAGTGTACAGAAACACCACTGATTTTTGGTTATTGATCTTGTATCCTGATACTTTACTGAAATCATTTATTAGCTCTAGCAGCTTTGTTGTAGATTTTTTGGGACTTTCTAGATATACAATTATATCATCTGCAAATAGTGAAAGTTTTAATTCTTCCTTTCCAATTTGGATGCCTTTTGCTTCTTTTACTTGCCCGATTGCTCTAGCTAGAACCTCTAGCACTATATTGAATAGCAGTGGTGGCTGTGAGCCTCCTTGTCTTGTCCCTGATCTCAACGGAAAAGCTTTAGATTTTCACCATTGACTACAGTGTTAGCTGTGCATTTTTCATATATGGCCTTTATCATGTTGAGAATTCTTTGTAGTATTTTTATCAAGAAAATATGCTGTATTTTGTCAAATGCCTTTTCTGTGTCAATTGATAAGATCATGTAATTTTTCTTCCTTGATTTATTAATGTGGTGTTTTATGCTGATTGATTTTCTTATATTGAACCAGACTTGCATGCCTGGTATAAAACCTGCTTGATCATGATGGATAATTCTTTTAATGTATTGTTAGATTCGATTAGCAAGTATTTTATTGAGGATTTTTACATCTGTATTCATTAGAGAAATGTGTCTGTAATTTTCTTTTTTTGTAATATCTTCATCTGGCTTTGGTATTAGGGTGCTATTGACTTCATAGAATGTATTTGGTAGTGTTCCTTCTTTTTCAATTTTTTGGAAGAGCTTGAGTAAGTCTGGTATTAAATATTCTTTGAATGTTTGTTCGTACTCACCTGTGAAGCTGTCTGATCCTGGGCTTTTTATTTTGGGGACCTGTTTTGACGGCTTTTTCAATCTCTTTACTTGTGATTGGTTTGTTGAGGTCTTCTATTTCTTCTAGTGTCAGTGTAGGTTGTTTGTATATTCCTAGGAATTTTTCCATTTCATCTGCATTGTCTAGTTTTTTAGCATAAAGTTGTTCATAGTATCCTCTTATGCTCTCTCTTATTTCTGTGGGGTCAGTAGAAAGGTTTCCCTTTTCATTTTTTATTCCCTTTATTTGCATCTTCTCTCTTTTTTTCTTAGTCTAGCTAAGGGTTTGTTGATTTTGTTAAGATTCCCGAAGAACCAACTTTTAGGTTTAATAATTTTCTCTATTTTTTTTGTTCTCAATTTCATTTATTTGTGCTCTGATCTTTGTTATTTCATTCCTTCTGCTTGCTTTGGGATTAGCTTGCTATTCTTCTTCTAGTTCCTGCAGCTGTGTAGTTAGGTCATTGATTTTAGCTCTTTCTTCTTTTTTAATGTAAGCACTGAAGGCTATAAATTTTTCTCTCAACATTGCCTTTGCAGCATCCCATAGGTTCTGATACATTGTATTTTCATTGTCATTTGTCTCGAGGTATTTATTGATTTCTCTTGAAATTTCTTCTTTGACCCACTGATTATTTAAGAGTGTGTTGTTTAATCTCCATATATATGTGAATTTTCCCTTTATTTGCTGCTTGTTGATTTCCAGCCTTACTCCATTATGATCAGAGAATGTGCTTTTTATAATTTTGATTTTGTTGAATTTATTGAGATCTTTGTGTTGCAACATATGGTCTATCCTGGAGAAAGATCCATGGGCACTTGAAAAGAATGTATATCTTGCTGTTTAGGGGTGCAATGTTCTGTATATGTCTATTATGTTTAGTCCATTTATCATATTATTCAAACTCTCTTTCTTTATTGATCTGCCCAGATCTTCTCTCCAGTGCTTAGAGTGGTATATTGAAGTCTCCAGCTATTATTGTAGAGATGTCTATTTTTCCATTCAGTTTTGCCAGTGTTTGCCTCCTGTATGTTGGGGCATCCTGGTTAGGTGCATATATATTTATGATTGCTATTTCTTCTTAGTGAATCATCCCTTTTATTAATATATAATATCCTTCCTTGTCTCTAATAACAATTTTGCTTTTAAAGTCTATATCGTCGGATATAAGTATAGCTACCCCAGCTTTTTTTTGGTTACTGCATGCATGGAATATCTTCTTCCAACCTTTCACTTTCAATTTATTGGTATCCTTGGATCTAAGTGAGTCTCTTGCAGACAAAATATGGATGGCTTATATTCTCTCATACATTCTGCCAGTTTGTTTCTATTGATTGGGAAGTTTAATCCATTAACATTCAATGTTATTATTGTAAAGGCAGTTCTTATTTCATCCAGTTTGACCTTTGTGTTTTATCTGTTATTTTATATTTGACACTTTTGGTTACTGTTACTGATACAGTTGTCTTTTCTAGACTCTCTTCCAGGACTGTCTCTCTCTCCTGTCTTTTCTTTTCAGGCTGTAACACTCACTTTAGTATTTCCTGCAAAGCTGGTCTTTTTGTTATAAATTCTCTCAGTTTGTGTTTATCTGTAAATATTCTAATCTCACCCTCATTTTAAAAAATAATCTTGCTGGATATAAAATCCTTGGCTGGTAGTTTTTCTACTGCAGTATCTTAAATATATTAAACCACTGCCTTCTTGCCTCCTTGGTTTCTGATGAGAAATCGGTACTTCATCTTATTGGGTATCCCTTATATGTTATACATTGCTTTTCTCTTGCTGCTCTCAGAACTCTCTCTTTATCTCTGGCGTTTGACATTCTGATTAGTATGTGTCTCGGAGTTGGTCTATTTGGATTTATTTGGATGGGAGTGCATTGTGCTTCTTGGACATGGATATTTATGTCCTTCAATAGGGTTTAGAAATTTTCCACCATGAATTCTTCAAATATTCTTTCTGCCCCATTTTCTCTCTCTTCTCCTTCTGGGACACCCATGACACATATGTTTGCATGTCTCTTGCTGTCATTTAGTTCCCTGAGACCCTGTTCAATTTTTTCCATTCTTTTCTTCATCTTTTTGTTTGTTTATTTGCTTTTGGAGGCCATATCTTCAAACTCGCCAGTCCTTTCTTCTGCTTCCTCAAATCTGCTGTTATATGCCTCCAGTGTATTTTTAATTTCATTTACTGCACATTTCATTCCCATAAGGTCTGCTATTTTTCTATGTATGCTTTCAAATTCTTCTTTGTGCTCATCCAGTGTCTTCATAATATCCTTAATATCTTTAGCCATCTCATTGAATTTATTAAGGAGATTTGCTTGGACATCTAAGATTAGTTGTCTAAACTCCTTTATGTCATCTGCAGGCTTATCTTGTTCCTTTAATTGGGCCATCTCTTCCTGTTTCTTGGTATGGATTATAATTTTTTGTTGGTGTTCCTGCATCTGGCTTGCTAGATGTATTTATTCTGGGTGCAGTTTCTCTCTTTTGTTTAGGGATTTCTTATCTTTTCTCCCTTGCTGGTTGTGTAGTAGGAGCCAAGGATATAAGCTTTGGAGGCTGAGGCTGCCCATGTTTCCCCAGGAAGTGATGAAGCTTTTCCTACCTTTCTTCCCTGTCAGGATTAGGGATAGAGCTGCAGCCGTGTTTAATAATCCAAGTTGGGCACAATACTGTCTGTCTTTACCTGGAGACACTGATGAAGACTCACACCCGTTCCTCCCCTGCCTTAGGCAGGGATGGAGCTATAGTTTTGGTCAGCAATATATGCTGTGTGGGTCCAAAATGACTACAGTTGCTCAGGTAAACGGATGTATCACCAGACTCTCTCCCTGCCGGGAATGGGAATGGACCCTCTGGAGTGCCCAACAATCTAATCTCTGTGGGCCAAATATGCCTGCAGTTGCCCTGAGAGACTTAAGGAGTAGTGTCCCTTCTGCCTCTTCGGGGGTGATAACGGAACCACAAATGCTCAACAGTTCAGTACTGTAGGCTGAAAGTACCCACCGTTACCCAGAGAGACTGAGGAAGCACCAGCCCCCTCCTATCCTATTGGGTGGTAGGGATGGTTCTATGGGCGCACAACAGTTTAGTCCCTTTAGACCGAGAATACCTGCCATTGCCTGGAGAGGCTGACAAAACACCAGCCCCCTTCTATCCTCTTAAGGCATGGGTTGCATCCATAGGCACCAAACAGTTCACTCCCTGTTGGCTGAAAGTACCCACCGTTGTCCAGAGAGGCTGTTGGAAACACCAGACCCCTCCTATCCTATTGGCGGTGGGGGTGGATTCATAGGCATCCAGTAGTCCAGTCCATATAGTCTGAAGGTCTGCCATTGCTCAAAAAGGCTGTAGAAAGACCAGCCTCCTTCTTTCCTGTTGGGGGTGAGGGTGGGTCCACAAGTACCCACCACGCCAGGCTGTGTGGGCCAGAAGCACTTGCAATTACCCAAAGAGCCTGGGCAAACACAGTCCATCTCTTGTCCTATTGGGGATGGAGGTGGAGCCACAGGTGCCCAACAGTCAGGCTTGTGCAGTCCAAAACTGTTGCCCTGAAAGGTTGAGGCAATACCAGCCCCCTCCTAACCTGTGGGAGGACAGAGGTGGAGATGGGCTCAAAGGCACTCAACAAACCTGTTTGTCTTGGCTGAAAACTCCTGCCATTTCCCGGAGAGGCCGAGGATACCTGGCTCCTCTCCTGTTCTCTTGTGGTATGGGGAAGCAGACCCAGGTGTGTTAACTATTCAACCTGTGCAGAGAACACTTGTAGTTCTCTGGAGAGCCTGGTGCAGGTCCCGCCTGCTCTCTCTCTGCTGTAGGTGGGGCTGGAGCCTAGACTAGGACTGCAGTCTGATCTTGGTGGAAAGAAGCCTGTCTCTAACTTCACTGGGTTTCAGTCTGCCTGCCTTCCTCTCATGCTGGGAGGTGGAGTCAAAATGGCGGCTACAGGACTCTTTCCAGCTTGGACGCACTTAGATCCTAGCTGTCTCTAAGATTGTACTTTAGCTGTCTCTAAGATTATACTTTAGCCAGCCATGTCCACTAATCAGTATCTGAGGTCAGTGGACATCTGTCTCTTCCTCCACCATTTATGGGAAATGGAACTTCTAACTCCAGCCACAGGATAGCTCCTGAGGCAGCTTGTGCCCGTAGAGTAGGATGGGCACCGGCTTCTGTGGCGTGGCTTGCAGCTTCCCAGAAAGGTGGTGCAGGCCCTCCCAGCTTCCTCCCTGCCAGAGGTGGGACTGGTGTTTAGGCTAGAGCTATACTCCAACCTGAGTGGAAAGAAGCCAGTCCTTACAAGCACTATGATTTTCAGTCAGTATTGCTTCCCCTCCTGCTTGGGGCAGTCAGAATGGCAGTCACCGGCTTCCCTCTGACCTGGACAGGCTCAAAGTTTAGTTGTTCCTCAGATTCTGCTTCAACCTGCCTAATCCAATTATCAGTAGCTGAAGTCGGCACCACACCGTGTTTTCCTCCCATTTTTATTGGGGAAATGGAACTTCCAACTCCAACCACGGAATAGCTCCTTAGGTGGCTTGCACACCACGAGCACCAACCTCCGCAGCGTGGAGTGCTGTACTCATGATTCCTCTGCACACATGGATATGCTCCTCCTTCCACACTGTCAAGGATGATGCAGGATACTCCTCTGGTCTCCTGGGTCATCCAAACAGATGCTTTAGGTAGCTCTGGGTGACCACCAACTGCCCTGTTTCACGAGCTGACTCCAGGAGCTCCATTCTCTGATGCCATCTTGGCTCCACCCCTGAAATATACATTTTTAACTAATCTTAGTCCACTTCCAAATACTCTAGCCTGTTTGAAGAGCACTACAGATACTTTATAATAGGTCGTTCCCAATTCCTCCCTCCAGACCCTTATGATATTGCTGTGATTCATTTATCCATGTGCTGTAGTTGTACAATAACATTGTTACTATTATTTTTTAAAAGCTCTTTTAGATCAATTAAGAATAAGAAAAATAAAGTATTTATTTATTCCTTCTCTGATGCTGTTCCTTTCTTTATGTAATCCGAGTTTCTGAACTATATAATTTCCTTATACCCCAAGACTTCTTGTGACATTTCTTGTAAGGTGGTGCTACTGAGCAAAATCAGGATTCTTTTCTGCCCACAGAACTTCAAAGACCAATGAATTCCTGAGACACTAGGGTTTCAAAGAGAGCAAGTGTTTTTATTACTAACACATAGCAAGGAGATAAGAGGCCTAATGGTTAAAATTTGCCTTTCCAAGCTATAGTAATTTTATATAGTTTTATAGTATCCTACTTTAGCAGGTTTATGCCAATGAGTAACTGGGGTATTGCTGATTCATGTTCCTTCATTACATTAAGGGCTGTCTAATAATTATAAGACTTTGATGTTGTAAAACAGGATAAATGGTGGGCACAAAACAGGGTCAGGCACAAGGGTCTTTACAATCACAACATAACTGGTGAATAGTTTTATAGTCACCAGAGATTTAGCAAGTTTCTGGAATTTCAGGTACCTACTTTTACAATATACTAGAAAAGTGAAAACATCTATAATGATTCAGTAATCATAATCATTTGTTAATTCTTAAGCCTTGGTTACAGTGGGTCTCCTGGCAATTTGAATTCCCTCAGTTTTTGTTTGAGAAGGTATTTCACCCTCACTTTTGAAGGGTATTTATGCCGGATATAGAATTACTGTTCGTTGTTATTTTAAATTTCAATGCTTTATTTTACTCCACTCTTTTCTTGCTTACATGATGTTTGATAAGAAGCCCACTTTAATTCTTATCCTTTTTCCTCTGTAGGTAAGGTGTTTTTCCCCTCTGCCTTTCTTCAAACTTTTCTCTTTGTCTTTGGTTTTCTGTACTTTGTATATGATATGTATAGTATAAAGTTTTTGTATTGTAAGGGCAAATACAAATTTAAAATAATAATAAAAGGATTAATTCCCTCAGTAGAACATAAGGGAAGAAACTCCCCTTGCTCCCTTGTAATTTTAGATTTTTTTGTTTGTGCTTTTAAAATATATGATGCAAATTTCACTATACAAGGTCTGCATTTCTTTGCAATGTGATAAAGGAAGAAATTGCCTCTACCTTCCAGTTTCCTGAGAAGAGATTAGCATAACTTCCAGGGGACTGACTACTGTCAGACACAGGCAAAGATTGGGTACCTGCAAGCACGAGTTTTACACAGAACTGACTGTTTTGTCCTTATCGCCCTCATGCTTTTCTATGACACCTTTTCCCCTCAGGTCCCCTGTTATACCCTGCCTCATTCCTACCTTTCTGCCTTTCTGCTTTTCAGTTTAGGAAGTTTCTATTGAATTATCTTCAAGTTCACTGATTCTTCTGAAGAGCCCAAAGGCATTCTTTATTTCTGTTACAGTGTTCACCCTCCCCTGCAGATGGCTCCCTTGTCTGTTTGCTGATTGTTTTTGTTCATTGTTTTTGCTTATTGTCTGTTTCTTCTTTAGGAGACACTGGGAACCAAATCTGGGACCTCCCCTATAGGAGGTGGGCACCGAACTGCCCGAGCCACATCCACTCCCTGTTAAAGTATTTTTTATTTCTAGCAATTCCTTTATACTCTTTCTTAGAGTTTCCATCTTTCTGCTTACTTTACCCATCTGTTCTTGCATGTTGTATGCTTTTTTCATTATAGCCTTTAACATATTAGTTATTTTTAACTCCCTGTCTGATGATGCCAACATCTGAGTCAAATCTAAGTCTGTTTCTGATGCTTTATCTCTTTAGACTTTTTTTCCTTGCATTTTAGCATGTCTTGTAATTTTTGTGTCAAGTAGTAGAAATTAAGGCAAATAGACCTGTAGTGTGAGGTTTTATGTTAATCTGGCTAAAAGTTGGGCTGTGTTTATTATTTGCTACAGTTGTAAGTGCTAGAGGCTTCATTTTTTCTAGTCTCCTTGTTTCTGTCTTCCCTGATTACTTTGGACTTCTGTCAGTTTTTATCTTGCAGCTCTTATTATCTTGGAGCTCTGTTGGTGTGGTGGGAAAATGAGGGGGAAGGGAAACATTCTATAATCTTACGATTAAATCTGTCTTTTATGGACCTGGCTATCATCTTCACAGTGGTTTCTTAGCTTCCTCCTCTCCACCCCCCCCCCCCCCCCCCACTTATCCCTAGACAGGAGACAGGAGGCAAGAGGAGAATAGAGTGGGAGAAATGCCCATCCCTTGGGTGGGATAAAGATCTGGTAAAGTCTTTGCTTCTGGTTAGTTGGCCTTTGGATGGAGAATACACTGGGTGCATTTCTCAGTGGTTACTCTGTTAGTTTGTAAAAGGCTGCCAATGCAAGACACCAGAAATAGGTGGGTTTTTTTTTTTTTGTTTGTTTTTTTAAGAAAGTCCCAGCAGTTGAGTCCAGGACCTCCTACATGCGAAGTAGGCATTCAACTGCTGAGCTACACCCACTCCCCTGGTTTGGCTTTTATAATGGGAATTTTATTAGGGGAAGTTCTTAACGTTTTGAGGCTGTGAAATGTCCAAATCAAGGCACCTTCATTGATGCTCTCTTACCAAAGTCAGCTGCTGGTAATCTTGGTGTCCTGTCCCGTGGCTAGGCAAAATGGTGTCTGATCTCTGTTCAAGTCCCTGCTTTCCCCTCCAGAATCTACTGTCTCCTGGAGCTCAACTTTGATAGGTCAGGCATGTGGCTGGCTTCTTCAGCCCTGAGCTGGTCTGTGGGCCCAGCCTCTTGGGGGTTTCATACTTCATTTTTGGCTGCTAGAGATCCTCAAGTCCTGCCACGTGGTAACTCTACTGTCTCCTCAAGCACAGCTGTGGGGTGGTCAGGCATATCTCCCTGGGCTTCATCTCCTTGAGCCTCTAGTGGCTTATCTGTCTTTCTGCAGCTATAGGTGACCTGGAGTCCTCGCTCTCACATCGCTGTGTCAAAATGGCAGGGCTCCCCTTTCTGTGTGTCTTTCTCTCTGTGTGTTCTCAATTTATATAAGACCCAGCAAGAGGCCAGAGACCCAACCTGTGTTGTGCCTCACTGATGTAGTCCAATCGAAAGCAATCTAAGTGATCAAATCAAGGTCCCGTAACTGAATCTAATCAAATGGCCTGGTCTACACTGTGTTTACAGGCACAGGAATAGCAACTTAATTTTCTGGGGTCCACAAAAAAAAAAAAAAAAAAAAAACAAGCTAGGACAGTTACTCTTCCCTCCTGCTAGTCTTGAGAGACTCTTTTTCAACTCTTCACTGTTAGAATCTGGTGTGTTCCTGAAGTAAAACTCCATGAAAATGTGAGGGCTTTTCTTGTTGTAAGGATGGGAGTGCTGACTTCCAGACTTTTTTACTTGTCAGAGCTGGTTATTGTAGTTTTCCATATGGAACAGACCTATTCATTGTTATGAAGATATTTACTTGAATTTTGCCATTTAGGAAAAAAACTAAAGTAATAATTTTTAAAAAAGCTTATTGCCTATATTTGGACATCAGGTTTACTTATAAGTATTTATATAATAAATAAGTTACGTATCCCCAGGAATTTGGGAATAGGTCACACAGGTCTGAATTAACAATATAGATGCATTGTATAGCTTTCTTAATTCTGCTAGATGTCAAACAAACTTGTTTTTACTTTATTATCAAAGTATTGCTAAACTAGTTAATTCAAATAGAAAATTACCTGTATTCAAAAGAAAAACCTTTGAATTTAGAAATTTCTTCCTTAGAATAATTTAAGATTGAGGTAATGGGTAGCAAAATAAAAGATTCAAAACAATTGTAAATTATCCTATTTCATATTTTATTGCGTTCTAGTAGGTAAGTACTTCCCCTGACATTATTACATTTTAAAAAATAGGAAAAATACTGTATCAGATACTTTTTTATTGCCTATAATTTTAATTTTTCTCAGCAGCTTATTTGACTTATAATTTTATCTTTGTCTTTTATGATAGTGGTCTTTTTGCTTTATAATTTATTTGTAGATTTACACGAAGTAATATTTGGCATATTTTCTTCATGCTGAAATTCATAACTGGGGTGTGGTTAGTGTTCTAATCTATAATCTAGGCAAAAGACTGTGCTTATCATTGAAAATTTCAAAGTAATTTTCTTAGCTGCTTTAATTTTTTGTGTGGTGTAGAAAATGACTGGTTATTAGGTCATGATACACCGGAATAATTTTTTTACCTATTTACAGCTTAAGAATTTATATCTTATATCTCAATTTTAGTATTCTGCATCTTTAGCATAAGATAATCACTTCACACTTACTGAAGAAAGGGTTGAAAACTCAACTTTTGAGTTAAACAGAATTTTAAAAAATGATAGCAATGTTAAATTCCTTTTTTCTTGTAAAGAAATCCATGGGAAAAAAATCGAACCTTTTTTTTCTAAACTCATATTTTTAAGATTTTTCTTTTCTTTATCTTGCTTGTCATATTCCTAAACCATTTCCTTCAACTTTTCTTTCTTTTCTTCCTGACTCTTCTCTCCCTTCAACATCATGAGATAATGTTGTCATTTTCCAACCTAGTAAGGGACCTGGCAAAGCTGTGCTGTAAAGTCCTGATTCATGTTTTTTTCTGTGTTGCTCATGTGTCTTATTACCCTATAGAACAGTTAATACACTTGACCTTCTCATCTCACCCTTTCTCAAGTAGGAACTTGAGATTTTTTTGAATGACTTTCTAAGGTATATTGAGGTAAACACAAACTGGAAAAGTTTCTATGAGTCAAAAAAATTCTCTCCCAAACTTTGGGAAATATTTACATTTCTGCTGTTTCATTTTAAACCCAAATTAACTTTGTAAGAGTTTAGATGTAAACTATTCTGATATAGAATTTGTTATTATAATTAATAAGTGGTGTTTCATAATACCATTCATTTTTTTTCTACTTTGATTTATCTGATCTTTAAAATATGTCGTGCTATTCTTGATCATCCTACTGGCATTTTTTTTGGAGGGGGGGAGGAGGAATACATTTAACATTGCACTTATATTTAGCTTTTGATTATTTTCTCCTCCGAATCAGTTTTCTTTTCCTACCATCCAGGTTCAGGGACTTTTTTTTTTTTTTTTTTTTTTTTTAAGATTTATTTATTTAACCTCTCCCCCCCCCCCCCAATTGTCTGCTCCCTGTCCATTCATAGTGTATTCTTCTGTGTCTGCTTGTCTTCTCTTTAGGTGGTACTGGGAGCCTAGATCCTGGGACCTTCCAGAGTGGGAGAGAGGTGCGTAATCTCTTGTGCCACCTCAGCTCCCTGGTCTGCTGCATCTCTTATTTTCTCTCCTCTATCTCTTTTTGTTGCACAGCTCTCAGTGTGGGCCAGCACTCCATGCAGGCCAGCACTCCTGCATGGGGCAGCACTCCTGTGCAGGTCAGCTCCCCACAGAGGCCACCACTCTACATGGACCAGCACTCCGTGTGGGTCAGCTCTCTGTTCAGGCCAGCTCACCACTTGATCCAGCTCGCCTTCACCAGGAGGCCCTGGAAATTGAACCCTGGACCTCCTATATGGTAGACAGGAACCTAGTCACTTGAGCTACATTTACTTTCTGGTCCATGGGCTTTTTAAAACAAATGAAGTGGAAATTATCCCCCTACTTTGTGCATATTCTTTGTTTCAACAAATGTTTTGAGTTTCTACTCTCTTTAATTTACCTTCTGAGCACTGAGGATATGGTGTTGTATAAGATAGAACTGTCACATAGAATTTACAGTCTCTATCAGGGAAAATAGACACTCAAAGCAAGTAATTGCAGTAAATCAAAAGGTATGATGGAGCATGTATCAAAGTGACCTAATCTAGATCAAGGTCATGGAGGAAGTGACATTTACTAAAACTGAGACCTCAAGATAAAGATTTACCAGCATGCATGAAGGCCTAGAGAGCTGAAAGGCAGTAATTATATTTATGGAGTTTAAATAGTGTATTTACAATAAATTCTTATAAACCAATTATCCCAAAGACAGTGGATAACTTCTGGGCTTCTGGTTTGTTTGTGCAGTCACCTTTTCTAGCTTCCACCCTAAACCCTCTCCTGTTGCTTGTCTCATCACCTCCATTCTACATGGGGATTGGTATTATTGTAATTATTCTTGTTTTTGTTTGCATCTTCAGTCTCTTCTTTTGTTTTTTTTTTGCCCTGTTTGTATATAAATATGCTCGTCTTTCTATAAAATATCCCTTGGTCTTGCTACTCCTTAGAACTACCATTTTCCTCTCTCCCTCTCTGTTAAACTACTGTATTTTTAAAAAGTAGTCCATGGGAAGGCTGTACCTTAATAAAGATGGTAGAGTAGGAAGGTTCAGGGCTCTGTTTCCCACAGAAAGTTTGAACAACCAGCAAGAACTGGCAGAAACATCTCTCTCAAAGCTCGAGAACACAGTTAAAGACTGTAATACTTGGGAGTGTGCCAAATTAAAAAAAAAAAAGACTACTTAAAAGTGGTAGGCTCTCCTGGATCCCTGGCTTTCCCCTTCTCTAACCTCTCTGTAGCGCCATCAGATCCAGCACACTCCCACTGTGGATCTCTGGTCCCACTTCCAGAGGGAGCAGTTTACACTCGTGCATGTACTGGGAGTATCTATTCCTGGCCCAGTCTGGTTGTGGCCTGAGGGACTTGCTGTACCAAAATTTGTCTGTGTGTAGAAGGGAACTTGCAGAGTTCTACTACAGAACATTGTGGGAGTACAGTCAAGTGGCTCCCCTGGGGCAAGGGATTACTGACTATAGGACATAGAGTTCAGTTCCTGAGACTGTGGAAACTGTTTGCTAGGGAAGAGGGGCATTCACATCCATGTAAACAAGGAAATTCCAAGGGTCAAACATGTATGTCCTAGATAAGGGGCATGTACAGAAAGGATCAGAGTGGCCCCTACGCTTTGTACTAGAAGTATACTCTAAACTTGTTATGTGGATAAGCTCTGAAGTAAATAACTCACACAGGTCAATCTACAAAGACTAGGAAAGGCATTTTCCTTTTTCCTTTTTTTTTGTTTAGTTAGACTGCTGGTAGTCAGGGAAAGCTCTGTCATAACACTACCTGGATTACAAACTTGAGGAACAGATGCCTCATAGTCTAAATTCCAGCAGGACAGGAGCACATTAAAGTATCAGAATATCCAGGTTTCAACCAAAGATGATAAAACATATGAAAAAATATTAATTGATGGCTCAGGCAAAGGGGAAGATTCAAGCATTAGAAACCATCAGTGAAGGTCAGACCTGGGCCATACCAGACGAAGACTTTTGAAAAATTGTCTTAAGTATTCTCAGAGAGCTAAATGAAAACATGTATAAAGAATTAAAGGAAATCAGTAAAATGAAAGATAAACACAAAAAAAGTATCAATAGAGAGGTGGAAATTATGAGAAGAAACCAAACAGAGCTGAAGACCACAGTAACAGAAATTAAAAATTTCCTGAAGGGGTATTCAACAACAATTTGGAGCTGACAGAAGAAAGAATAAGTAAAGTTGAAGATAATTGAAATCATCCAGTCTGAGGAACAGAATGAAGAAAGAATGAGGAAAAGTGAACAGAGCCTGAGGAACCTGTGGAATACCAGCAAGGATACTAATATATACATTATGGGAGTCCCAGAAAGAGAAGGAGAGAAAGGAGCATAGAAAATATTCAAAGAAATAATGACTGAAAACTTCCCAAATTAAATGAATTACTTGAATATACACATCCAGGTTGCTTAATGAACTTCATACAGGATAAACACTAATAGACCCACACTACACCATGTTATAATCAAACTGTCAAATGCCAAAGATAGAATTGTGAAAGCCTTGAGAGAAGTGTTGTATTACATACAAGGGAGCCTCAGTAAAAATAAGTGCTAATTTCTCATAGGATGCCAAAGAGTCGAGAAGACAGTGGGAAACTAATGTCTAAATGTTGAAATAAAAAAATTGCCATCCTAAGAATTCTATATCTGACAAAACTGTCTTTCAAAAATTAGGGGAGGGACTAAGACATTCCCAGATAAAAGCTGAGGGAGTTCAGCACCACTAGACTGGCCCTACAAAAAATGCTAAAGAGAATTCTGCAGGTTAAAAGGAAAGGACAGTAGTCAATTGACTGAAGCTCATGTGACGAATTGAAGATTTCCAGTACAGATAATAACATAGGAAAATAAAAATGCCAGTACTATTCTATTTTATCATATGTATTTTTTTACTTCCTACAGCATCTAAAAGGCAAATGCACAAAGCATTAAGGATAAACCAGTGGTTTGGGACTCAGAATGTATATATATATAATTGTGACAAGAATTGGTTAAAGTTAGGGATATGGAGTAGTATAATGCTTTTGAAGTTATACTGATACCAAAACAAAAATGAGTTTTTTATACATTTAGTTTGCTTAATTTAAACCTCATGGTAACTACAAAGAAAAGATGGGATAACAGAAAGAGAAAAGAATCGGGAAAATGGAACAAGCTTTCATGATATTGAATGACAAAATTAAATGCACAAACTTACACATTATAGGTGTCGCAGAAGGAGAAGAAAATGGAAAAGGGTCAGAAAAATACCTGAGGAAATAATGACCAAAAAATTCCCAACCTTTATGAAAGATATAAATGTCAATATCCAAGAAAGACAACCCCAAACAGAATAAATCTGAATAAACCTTCTCTGAGACATCTATTCAGAATGTCAAATTCCAGAATAAAGAGAGAATTCTGAAAGCACCAAGAGAAAAACAGTTAATCACATACAAGGGACTTGCAATAAGACCAAGTACCAATTTCTCAGCAGAAATCATGGAGACAAGAAGGCAGTGGTATAATACATTAAAGGTTCTAAAAGAGAAAAACTTTCAGCCAAGAATTCTTTATCTGGCAAAAGTTTCCTTCAGAACTGAGGGTGAGTTTAAAGTCTTACTAGATGAATGAAAGCTAAAAGAGTATGTCACCAGGAGATCAGATTTACAAGTGATTTTAAAGGGAGTGCTGCATTATGAAGGGAAAAGTCAGGAAAGAGAGGCCTGGAGAAGAGAATATATATGAAAATTATTATTATAGTAAGGGTAACAAAAAGGGTAAAAAGACAGATAGTAGTAAGATAGGTTAATGGAAAGCCAAGAGATTTAATGGACAAAGTAAGTAATGCCTTTACAGTATTAACATTGGATGTTAATGGCTTTACCGCAACAATCAAAAGACAGAGATTTGCACAGTTGATAAAAAACTGTCAGCCAACCATATGTTCTCTACACGAGACTCATCTTACATACAAATACACAAATAGACTGAAAGTAAAACATTGAAAAAAGATATTCCACATAAACAGTAATCAAAAAAGAGATGGACTAACAATACTAATATTGGACAAAATAGATTTTAAAAACAAAAGTGCTTTAAGAGATTAAGAAGGACATTATATATTAACAAAAAGAGCAATTTACCAAGAAAAGAAATTATTTTGCACCTAACTAGGGTGCCCCAAAATACATGAGGCAAATACTTAAAAAATGAAGAGAGAAATAGATGTTTATACAATAGTCATTGAAGACTTCAATACAACACTCTCATCCTTGGATAGAACAACTGGACAAAGGATCAATAAGGAAAAAGAGCCTGAATGAGAAGATAAATGAACTAGATCTCATAGACACGTATAGAACATTGCCCCCCAAAACAGCAGGATATACATTTTTCTCAAGTGCTCATGGGTCTTTCTCCAGGATAAACCATGTGTTGGGTCACAGAACAATTCTCAATAAATTTAAAAATACTGAAATTATACAAAACATTATTTCTGATCATACTGGAATGAAGCTGGAAACCAGCAAGTGGACAAAAGGAAAAACTCACAAATATATGGAGGTTAAGCAGTATACTCTTAAACCCTCAATGGGTCAAAGAAGAAATCTCAGGAGAAATCAGTAAGTATCTTGAGATGAATGAAAACAAGAATATGACATATCAAAACTTATGGGATGCAGCAAAGACAGTATTGAGAGGGAAATTTATAACCCTCAATGCCTATGTTAAAATAGAAGAAAGAGGGAAGCGGACTTGGCCCAGTGGATAGGACATCTGTCTACCACATGGGAGGTCCATGGTTCAAACCCCGGGCCTCCTTGACCCGTGTGGAGCTGGCCCACGTGCAGTGCTGATGCATGCAAGGAGTGCCATGCAATGCAGGGGTGCCCCCCACGTAGGGGAGCCCCACGCGCAAGATCTGCACCCTGTAAGGAGAGCCACCCAGTGTGAAGGAAAGTGCAGCCTGCCCAGGAATGGCGCTGCACACATGGAGAGCTATCGCAGCAAGATGGCGCAACAAAAAGAAACACAGATTCCTGTGCTGCTGACAACAGAAGTGGACAAAGAAGAACATGCAGCAAATGGACACAGAGAACAGACAACTGGGGCGCGGGGCGGGGTGGGGAGAGAAATAAATAAAATAAATCTTTAAAAAAAATAGAAGAAAGCTAAAATCAAAGACCTAATTGAACATCTTCAGGAACTTGAAAAAGAACAGCAAACAAATCCCCAAGTAAGCTGAAGGAAAGAAATAACAAAGATTAAAGCAGAAATAAATCAAACTGAGTACAAAAGCAAATAGAATCAAGAAAACTAAAAGTTGGTTCTTTGAACAGATCAACAGAATGAACAAACCCTTGACTGAAAAACAGAGAAGATAGAAATAAATAAAATCAGAGATGAGAGTGGGAACATTACTACTAACTTCACTGAAATAAAAGAGATCATAATAGGATGCTATAAACCAACTCTATGTTAACATACTAGACAATGTTAATGAAACAGGCAAATTCCTACAAATACACATGCAGGCTATACTGACCCTGGAAGATATGGAGGGCCTAAACAAACCAGTCACAAGTAAGTAGATTGAAATAGTCATCAAAAACCGTGCTATATAAAGACATCATGCAACCCAATGATAAAATGACAACTTGATTAAAAAATGGGTATAAGGCTGGACTAGACATTTCTCCAAAGGGGAAATACAAATGGCCAAAAAGCACTTGAAGAAATGCTCAGCATCATTAGCTGTGAGGGAAATGCAAATCAAAACCACACTGAGCTATCATTTCACACCTTAGAGAATGACTATTATTAAAAAAACAGAGGAAGGTGGACTTGGCCCAATAGATAGGGCGTCCGCCTACCACATGGGACGTCCGCGGTTCAAACCCTGTGCCTCCTTGACCCGTGTGGAGCTGGCCCATGCGCAGTGCTGATATGCGCAAGGAGTGCTGTGCCACGCAGGGGTGTCCCCCACGTAGGGGAGCCCCATGCGCAAGGAGTGCACCCCGTAAGGAGAGCTACCCAGTGCGAAAGAAAGTGCAGCCTGCCCAAGAATGGCGCTGCATACACGGAGAGCTGACACAACAAGGTGACGCAGTGGAAAGAAACACAGATTCCTGGTGCTGCTGATAAGGATAGAAGTGGTCACAGAAGAATACACAGTGAATGGACACAGAGAGCAGACAAGTGGGGGGTGGGGAGAGAAATAAATAAAAAAATCTTAAAAAAAAATACAGAAAACTGCAAGTGCTGGAAAGGATGTGGAAAGAAAGGAAGGCTTCACTGTTGGTGGGAATTAGCGGCAGCCTTTGTGACAGGCAGTTTGGTGGTTCCTCAGGAAACTAAATATAGAACTGCTGTGTGATCCAGCAATCCCGTTCCTAGCAATATATTCAGAAGAACTGAAAGCAAGGATGTGAGCTGATATTTGCACATTGATGTTCATAATAGCATTATTCACAATTGCTAAAATAAGAAAGAACCCAATTGTCCATCAACTGATGAGTGGATAAACAAAATGTGGTATGTACATACAATGGAATACTATTCAACTGTAAGAATAATTGAAATTGGGATGCATGTGACAACATAGGTGAACTTCCAGGACATGTTGAGTGAAATAAATTAGACACAAAAGGACAAATATTGCGGCGCATGTGTAGCTCAATGGTTGAGCATGTGCTTCACATTTATGAGATTGCAGGTTCAATCCCTGGTGCCACCTGAACATAATAATAAAAACAAATATTTATATATAAAGGACGAATACTATATGGTCTTTTTAATATGAACTAAAACAATGAGTAAATTCATGGAGGTAAAATGTAGAATTTAAGTTATTAGGAAATTGTGAGTTGAGAATGGGAGCCAATGCCTAATGTATGTAGAGTTTTTAATAAGATTTATTGAAGGGAAGCAGATGGGCTCCCATCTACCATATGGGAGGCCCCAGGTTCGATTCCCAACCCTCCTGGTGAAGGCAAGCTGGTCTGCGCTGTGGCAAGCTGATGGCCTGTGCCTGGAAGAGCTGGCGCAGCAAGATGATGCAGCAAAAGAAGATGCAGAGGAGAGACAGTGATCAGTGCAGCAGACCAGGGAGCTGAGGTGGCTCAAGCAGTTGAGTGGCTCTCTTGGCACTGGAAGGCCCTGGGATTGGTTCCTGGTCCCTCCTAAAGATAAAGACAAGAGGAAAAGGCAAGCATACATGGAAAAAACATAGCAAATGGATACAGAGAGCAGAAAGCAAGCACAAACAACAACAAAGGGGGAGGGTGGATAAATAAATATTTTTTTAAAGTTAAAGATTTAGTGAAAATGTTGAATAGAATTGTTGGTAATACATTATAGTGAGTATAAATAACTGCTGATTTATAAATGTCATTGTGACTAAAAGGTGTAGTCTGGTGTAATATTTCAGTTGAAGGGAAACTAGAGAATAATGTGGAGACTGTATAACTTAGTGATTTTGGTGGTGGATGAAGATTGTGGTTAATAGTGTAATTTTAAGAATGTTATTTTACAAAGTGTTAAGAATATGGAGATATTTGAGAAAATTACCAACTACTGTAACTTATGGGTGATAATAACAGTATTATTATTATATTTTTACAGCAATGGCAAAGAAGATAAATCAATACTAAAGGGCTACAATATTGGGGTATAAGGGGGTGTGGAATTTTTCCTTTTGGAGTAATGAAAATGTTCTAAAATTGACTGAGGTGATGTCAGCACAGATAGGAGAAAATTTGATGAATGTATTGAATATGGGTGTTAGGGATTGAATCATGCTGCCCACAAAGACATATTCAATTCCTAATCCCTAGGCCTGTGGATTTGAACTTAAATAGAATCTTCAAAGATCCTATGAAGATGAGGCTAAACTGATTCAGAGTTGCCTTAAAACAAAATGACTGGAGTCATTATAAGCAGAGGAAATTTGGATATAGTCAGGAGTAGAAATAGAAGAAGACAGATGTCCATGTGACAGAGGTAAAGATTGAATTATGCCAGCAAGCCATCATTAGAACACTATAAACATCAGAGAAAGCATGATCCTACTGACACCTGTGAGAAAATAAATTCCTATTGTTTAAAAGACTTGTTTACAGGAGAACAGAGTAATAAATATATCACAGTAAACCTTCCTGGGACAAACTCCCAGTTTAATTCTTACATGGATTCTTTCTTAAATGGTTTGGTTTGTTAAAGGAAAGTTTACAAGATCTCTGTAGAAAAGGAGCCTACACATTGTGTTCATCATCCATCTTTAGTACAAAAATGTACTAAAAGGAAAAAGATACATTACTTTTGTCATGTCTTGGACACAGTTTTATGCTCTTTCTCTTAAGAAGGAATACTCATTACACAGAGCCATAGGAGGGTCAGGATATGGAGATAATTTCCCAGAGGAAGCAGTATTGATTTAAAATAATGAAAAATAAGAATGAACTTGAATCTCTAATGATAGGTAATTGAGTAAATATTGATATGTATGTAGATGGAATAAACTGCTATTAACAATTATTTTTATATTATGTATAAGACCATTGGGAAATGTTCATGGTAAACCTAAGTGACAGATATAGAGCTTCCCCCACCATAGAGGAGGTCCAGGGTTCGATACCCAGGGTCTCCTGGCCTGTGTGGTGAGCTGGCCCACATGGAATGCTGCTGTGCGCCAGGAGTGTCGCCCTGCACAGGGGTGCCCTCCATGCAAGGAGTGGCCCCCGCACAAGGAGTGCACAGACCCCCCAGAAGTGGAGCCACCCATACGGAGAGCTGACTCAGCAAGATGACGCAACAAAAAAGAGACATAGAGAAGAGACAATATGAGATGCAGCGAACTAGGGAGCTGAGGTGGGGCAAGAGAATGATCACCTCTCTCCCACTCCAAGGTCCCAGGATGGGTTCCTGGAGCCCCCCAATGAGAATACAACAGACACAGAAGAACACACAGCTTATGGACTCAGAGAGCAGACAATGGAGTGGGGAATAAGAAAAAACAAAAACAAAAACTGATTACCAAATTGTATTATGTATGATCTGTGTTGTAAGATAAAATATATAGGAAGGATTCACATCATTGTGATATCATTATCTCTGTTTGGTGGGAGTATATGCAAATTTTTATTGGTAATGTCTGTATACTAATTATGTATTTTATTATATTTGTTTTAGAAATATGTGCCTCATGAATGGGGAGAAAGAGACAAAAGACAGAAAAAGACAAGGAAGGAAATACTCTGACGTATTAGTAGTGGTTATATTTGGGTTTTCGAATTGTTGGTGATATTATAATTCATCTTTGGTTAATCTCAGAAATTAGAATAAATTCCCTCATAGGCCTATCATTTGTTCATTTTTTAATCATTACCAAAACACTGCTTCTTCCCTCCTTCATTGTGATTATTTTTGTACATAGTTATCCAGATGTATTCTGGATAATATAAGGAATGATAGTGTGCAATGAAATATTACTGTACAAATATCTAAAAAAATACATATAACAAATACAAAGTATAGCTAAAAGGAGTGTAACACACCAAAGTGTTTGTTCAGATAAATGTTATACTCTTCAAGGTCATCTCAAGAGGAACTGCATATATTCTAGAAGCTAGTAATAAGTTTTATAGTCTAAATTATTATCTTTCTATCAAAGTTAGTATTTCTAATAGTTAAAGTTCATTTTTAAAGATGATGTTTTTAATGCAGTTTATGAAAGATAAAATAATTCAGAGTTTTATACTATTAAATGTAGTTATTTGGTAATACTTGGCTTAAATTGAATCACAAGACAGTTCTTTGAGACATAGTTTGCTAACTGCCACCGTGTATGCTTCTGACAGAATTTGAACACTTTTCTTTTTAGGCACATGAGGCAACTTTGGAAGCTAGAGCCAGTCCTGAGATGAGTGATCGAATACAGCAGTTAGAGAGAGAGATCACTAGCTACAAAGATGAATCACTGAAGGCCCAGGCAGAAGTTGATCGTCTTTTAGAAATACTGAAGGAGGTGGAAAATGAGAAGAATGATAAAGATAAGAAGATAGCTGAGCTGGAAAGGTAAGGAAAGGAAAAGCAGAATGAGGACTAACTCGGTTAAAAGGGTTAAAGTATGCTTTTAAAAGTGTGTGCGTTTGGAGAACATACTTTTTAAATGTATCTTCCTCTGAATTTAGCTTCTTGAGTGCTTGATGTTACTTTATTATCTACCTTTTATTTTTAGTCAATGTAAACATTTTGTTTCAGTCTCTAAGAAGCAGCATGAAATGGAAATAAATTGGGAAACTGTAGAGTTCAGTATCACTGATTGGCAGAAAGGAAGTATTCAGTCATTTTAAGAGATTAAAACTTTCTACTACAGTAATCAAGAACATAACAAATATTTTACTTGCATATTTATTATTTGTCTGTCTAATGAGCAAATGAGTCTCATGGTCAAGGAGTTAACATTTTATCATTGGTTTAGATCTTATTGAGAGCTGTTACTCCTTTGGGCTATGAATTTTTAGGCTTTTCCAAATCTGTAATGTGGAGAAGCAGGCTATTATATCAGTGCATTGATCAACATTAGAAAAAGGAGGGATATTTTGAGGACAATTTAGGAGACTTGCATGTGATTTATGGAGCTCTGACTTGGAATTCTTCAATATAAGCGATGTTTGAGTAGATCCAAAATAATAGCTCTCTCAGAATTTTGTCTTTTTTAAAGAGTGTTTTATGCTAAAGATCAAGAATTTGCCTCTTGACCTCTCTTTTTATACTTTATATTTAACATAAATTCAAAGATATATAGAAACAGCTCTTCCAATAAAAGCTTATTAAATGAAGGCTGTTCACCTACCTTTTTTCTTAATATCCAGAGACTGATATTGACAGAATGAAATCACTAGTCTATGAGACTCCTTAAGGCCTTATCCTTAGGAATAATTTGTTTTCATGCTCTTGAAGGTTGAGGAAGTGTTAGACTATTTCAATATATTTTTCACTAAGTTTTTTTGTTCTTTTTTTTGTTTTGTTTTGTTTTTTGTTTGTTTTTTTGAGGTACTGGGGCCAGAGATTGAACCCGGAACCTTGTATATGGGAAGCCAGCATTCTACCACTGAGTCGCATCAGCTCCCCTGAGTTGGTTTTTTTGTTTGTTTTCTTGCTGTTTGTCTTTGTTTTTAGGAGGCACTGGGAACTGAACCTGGGACCTTCCAGGCAGGAGCTCAACCCCTTGTGCCTTATCTGGTCTCCTTCACTAAGTTTTAAATTTTCAGGGTTACTGGTAGAGCTTGATATTTTCCCCTTGAAGTTACTATTTTTTTCCTATTCCATGCCTATAGAATTTCAATTTTCAAGAAACCAAGACAACAACAACAAAAATTCAAACCTCACAGTTCTCCTTTACTATTCTCAAAGTGAGAATAGCATGGGCTAATTATCTTCTTGTTTCTTCTTATTTTGATATTAACTCAATTTCATTTTCCTCAATTCTAGATGAGATACTTGGAATTTTATCAAGTTAGAATTAACAAATCACCAGAGTCCCAAAATTTGATTCTGTGCATTTTTTGTATATCTTTGTATTTTCTCTGTACCCTTCTCTTCAAATGTATGCATATGCATATACACACATAAGCTTACATACTCATAAATAACAGGATGCTTTTGATTGTTTAGTGATTTCCCATTTCATTTCAGAGAAGAAATTCCTTGAGAAAGTTTCATTTTTTTGTTTGCTTTCTTATATTAGAAATCTGCATTTGAAATTAATTGCTTGTTATTCCAAGAAGCTTGCTTGAAAATTTTTAAATTCATTTTTCACCCCAGTGCTGATTTATGGACATGGTTGTGATTTGAAGGAAAGTAGGAAATAGGACTATATGTATATTTGATATCCAAAGCACACCAAATACCAACTTTAATTAGTCTCTATAGTTCTTATGTTTTGGGAAGAGAGATGTAAATTATCTACTCTTTCTATAAAATGTAACTTAAAAAGATTGGAAAATGCTGTATGGTTCTGTCCTCTGGTCATACAAGGCTGTAATTTAGTTTTAGGATTTAACTCAAAGTTTCTTGGTTATCAAAAGAAAAAAAACATTTCCAAACTCTGTTTTTGTTATTAGCATTGTATTTTGTTACTCAGTAACATAGTTTAAGATATGAATAAACAATAGAATCATATAACTTTATTTGTGGAAATGAGCTTAGACATCTACTGTGGTATTTTATGGAAGCAGGAACTAAGAGCCAGAAGAGTTATACCTGAAGTTATGCAGTTGTTGAGTGAGAGCTAATATTAATAGAATATGGTCTTTGAATCTGTAGCTCGATTTTCTTTTTGTTTCACCAAAGTTACATATGTTCTTTTTAGATTTACTGGCAACTGTTATTTGAAGGTTCCTTATTCATATGGGATTTATCTTTTTGCCCTATCTTGATGCAGCGTTTTCAGTAAAAATGACTATATTTAGTATTATGGCTTGCTTAGAAAGTAAGGTAAATTTTAGTTTTCCCTGTGCCCTTCGAGGCCATTTCTAGAATCTGAGTCGTGCTTCTTCTGGGAGATAACCAGGCTTTATTTGTCAAAAAATAGTTGTCATTATATTATGCCTTTTATTCCTATGTAGAGTTATTGTGGTGCATGATGTGACTACTCTTTCTTACTGTTTGCTTTGTGTGTTGCCATTCCACTACTTCCTATGTGTGGGTATCTGTCTCCCTATAGTTTATCACTTGAGTTTCTTTACCTCTCTTTTGATTTGTCTTATGGTCCTATTCCATTGGGGTTTTTGGTTTCACTCTATGTTTATATGCCTGTGTCCTCTCTGCCCCTTGGTCATGCTGTTTCTCAAAAAGCCAGTTTCCCGCAAATTATACTCTCCACATCAGGTTTCTATCCCTGCACCATCAGGGGGTTGTTTGGGACGTCCCAGGAAAATGAGTATTATGTAAGGCTATGGTTTTGTACAGAAGTGAATTGTTAACTGCTGTTCTTGCTACTGCTGGGACTTGCTGGGAATTTTGCTTGATCAGAATTAAAAAACAACCAGTTAAATGTCAACTTGACCTTGTACATCTTAGATACACAGTTTGTGGATAAAATTAGTGTGTGTTCTCTGGTAATGTTTCAGTATTGCTGGTTATAATGTCTTAGCCTTTATTTCTAGCCCATCTTTTATGGGCTGCAATGCCCTGTAAATAGCCCTTAACTGATGCAGTGTAGTGCCACACCATAATTCAACACATAGAATTAATTTCTAAAGAGTGTCCAGCAATCTTCAAAGTACAAAAGCAGATTTATAATCATTGAACTAAAGAAAATTCTTGGTATTCTTTGCATTTCATAGTATTTGTTATGTGATGGTCTCTAGTATAAAAGGGTTTAAATCATGAGGAATTCCCAGACCTATCTTTATGGTCTAGAGAAATAAAAAAGTAGTCACTTCCTATGTTGACTCTTACAGAACAATAGTTCCGTAAGAAGGTGATTTAGTTGTACCACTGTCTTGACCAATTGTAACTTTTAAAAGAAGTCATATAAGCCCACCCATACATCATACATATGAAAATATAAAATACTCTCTTCAATTCAATCTAAGAGCTACAACTTCTAAATGATGTTCCACTCTGTGGTATATATCAGTTGGAATTCAACCAGAGAAGCAGAATCAGTAAGATACACACACCCACGCACCCCCCGCCCCCCAAGAGATTTATTGCAAGGAATTAGCCTACACAGTTGTGGGAGCTGGTTAAGTCTGAAATCCATAGGGTAGGCCGCCAGGAAGGGAAGATCGTGTATAAGGTGGAACTCTATTAGTATGGGTGAAAGCTGTGGCCTGTGGGCAGAATTTCTCCTTTCTCCTGGGGACACCTCAGTTCTTCTTTTAAGGCAGGTGTTCTTAAACTTTTTTGTTCCACAGACCCCTTTGTCAGTCAGGTGGAAACCACAGACCCCTTACTAAGTCCACACTATACTGTGTATTATTTAATAAATATATCACACCTGCACCAACATGTCTCCACAAGACTAGTGTTTTTCTGAATTTCAGTTCATGCTCATGGACCCCTTATTAAGAACCCTGTTTTAAGGCCTTCTAAAGGATTCAGTCAGGCCTACTCATTATCATGGATAATCTCCCTTAATTAAATAGATTAGAGGCTTTAATTACATCTGCAGAATACCTTCACAACAACATATAGATTAGGAATTGATTGAATAACTGGGCCCTGTAGTCTAGCCAAGGTGACACTTTAGTCTTTATAGACCAATTTAAGAAAAAGTGTGCAATGTCCATTAGTAAGTAGGTTTAGATTAGCATCAATAACCCTTAATATAATTGGGAATTACTCTTCTAAAGTGAGCATGTTAGAGTCTATTTAGATTCATAATTAATAGGCTTTTCTATGGCATAATGTTTAAAATATTAGGAATGCAGAATAATGGAGGGTGAAATTCTGATATTAGTATCTTGGCAGACTCATATAAGAATTATTTTTTGTTCACTCTTTGACTCATGCTGTCCCTTTTAGCTAAGTACCTATGTCATATCAGCGCACTGGCAGCATTGTCCTTTATGCCAAATGATGTGTTTGCTTCATAATTTTACTTTTGTATTTGCTTTATTATCTTTTTTCTAATATAGAAATGACTAATGAATCCAGAGTTGTTGTTTGCAGCAGAAATCTTTGGCTAATAGGAGGTTATTTACATTAGTCAACATGCCATTCAGGAACTTTTGAAATTGTAGAATGGCAACCATCATCGATTTTCATATAATTTAGGATAGCAAGAAACAGGCTACTGACAGTTTGCCTTTGGTTGGTAGAGGTTAGGAATTTTCGGTGGTCTAAAGAATAATAGGAGGAAGCAGACATGGCTCAACTGATAGAGTGTCCATATACCATATGGGAGGTCCAGAGTTTGAACCCAGGGCCTCCTGGCCCATGTGGTGAGCTGGCCCACCAGCGCTGCCATGCGCAAGGAGTGCTGTGCCACACAGGGTTGTCCCCTGTGTAGGGAAGCCCCACGTGCAAGGAGTGCGCCCTGCGTTAAGCAGCCCTGAGGAAAAAAAGTACAGCCCGCCCAGGAGTGGCGCCTCACACATGGAGACCTGACGCAGCAAGATGATACAACAAAAAGAGATACAGATTCCCAGTGCTGCCGAGAATGCAAGCAGACACAGAAGAACACACAGCACATGGACACAGAGAGCAGACAAACGGGGGGTGGAAGGGGAGAGAAATAACTCTTCAAAAAAAAGAAAGAAAAGAATAATAGGATCTGTTATTGTTTGATTTTAAAAATTAGTAGAAAATGTGAATTTATAACATTTCCCAGTTTCAATGCAAAAAAGAACTAGGATTTTAATAGGTGCAGATTTTATTTTGGTATGTTTTTTGAGATTTAATGGAGGGATTAACAAATGAGAAGGAAGGACATACTTTCTTTTGAATTTATAATCTTTGCCAAGTCCCTAAAATTTTTTGTTTTCTTATTTTTTCTTGTTAATCTTCCTTTAAATATGCATCTCTAAAAACATTGTTAATGAAATTTATAGTTATCAAACTCTTGAAAATAAGACTTTAGTCTTTCCACAACCCACTTTCTTCCCTGTCAAACATATACTCGTTTTTCATTAATTAATGAATTAATTTTTCTAGGTATGGAGAATCTTACCTGCCAGGCTCTATTCTAGACTTTGGTGTACAACAGGGACTAAAACAGACAAAATTCCCTGCCTTATTAGAGTTTATATACTAGTTGGAAGTAGACAGATAATGGAAACTAAGGATGTTAGTGTTAAGTGGTGAAAAATAACTATGGAGAATATAAAGCTGAATAAGGAGGACTGGAATGCCAGGGTGTGGTCGTTGCTCTACTGATGGAGCAGTCCTCAGAAGTCCTTAAAAAAAGTAACTTTATTGATGTATGATTTACATGCCAAAAAGATGCACCCATTTAAAGTGTATTGTTTGAGATTTGACAAATCTATGCATCTGTGTAACCACTGCCACAATCAAGAATAAAATATTTCCTTCACCTTCAGAAGTTCCCTGGTATGTGTTTGCAGCAAATCTCCTCCCATCCCTACACACAGGCAACCTCAGATCTGAGAACTTGAAAAACTCTTTTTGAATTAGCTTTATACATTACACTTGAGTCCCCTCCTTTTGTTGTAGATTTTAGTTTTCTGCCTCACCCCCCCCCCTTTTTTTTTGCTCAGTTTAGAATAAAATAGGTTACATCTACCAAACATCCATTTTCCTGTCTATGTTAGTACATTCCCAAGTTTGTTTAGTTTCCTATATCCCCAGCTCCATGAGTAGATCCTGATTAATTTAAGCCAGTCCTGATAATGGCATTCTTTTTCTAGTGACTGGTTATGCATTGAACATATAACACATGTGATTTGAGGACCGGATTGCAGGAAAGCTTCTGGGAATGATTTCCTTATAGGAAAGAATTGCAAGAAGAGTTGCTCCTTTTTCCTGGACATTATCATGTCTAGATTTGAAACCAAAAACTGCTGAGGTCACCTTCTACCAGCCTAAGACATCATCCAGACGTGACAGAGTTGAGAAAACCAAAGAGAAACAGAGCCAGAACCCTAACAAACTATTCCTGAAAACACCTCTAGACTTCTTGCTATGTGAGATAGTAAATTTTCTCTTTGTTTAAGCTAGTTTAAATAAGGATTTTCTGATAGTTGCAGCCAAACATTCAAACCAGTATAACAGCAATTTATAAACCTTTTCCCTCATTCCCCATTCAAAACAGTAGAGGCAGCCATTTTAGAAAGATTAAAGTTTTTTGAGAAGTAAAACAAAATCAAACTGCTAGATGATCAAGACTAATGTTTGTCTATCTAAAACCTTTGCAAAAAAAAAAAAAAAACTCCATTCCCCTCCCCCCAATATTTTATTTTCTTTCTCCAATTAGGGGTAATTCCCTTGCTATTCCCATTTTGCTTTTTAAAAAAATAATCAATGAGGTAATAATTTCAGGTTAGCAATTAAACCAGTTGAAGATTATTTTCTTATGCCATTATTCTCATATGTCCACACAGGTTTCAAGCCTATATTTCCTTTGTTTCAGTCCTGTCTATCTTTCTCTGTTTGAACCGTGCCACTGTTTTCCACACAAATTCCTGTAACTGATCTCACCCTTCACCTTTTGGGAGGGACATATACAAGTAGATTTTTGCTCTCAGGCGACTACTTTAAAGGGGATATATTTTGACATCTTAAAAGTAAATGTGATCCCCTTAAAAAAATGAGCAAAGGACTTGCTTGAATAGGCATTTCTCCAAAGAATATATAAAAATGCCCTACAGTAAGTACGTGAAAAGATGCATTTAGTCATTGCGGAAACACAAGTCAAAACCACAGTAATAAAAATTATTTAAGGGAATTTATTTGAGACGATTCAAACAAACTGAAAAAAAATACCATAGGGTGATTAGAAGTTTAAACACTGGCAGAATGCATCAAATGTGTATCTTAAAAAAAAAAACCACACAAAATAAAATACCACTTCCAATCCACTAGGATGACTGCTTTAAAAACAAGCAAACAAAAACAGATATTGGAACCCTTTGTATGACTGATGGATATGTATGCATATGTAACAAAAGAGAACTTTTCTCGTGGCATTTGGAGAATTTAAGAGAAAATTGCTAGGCTTAAATTTAAGTTGTGGCCTTTTGATTCTTATATTTGTTTTTTAAGATTTTAGTAGTATCTGAAAAGTTACATAATGAAGTAGAGATGCATCTTTCTTTCATAAATCTAAAATTTCTTTGCAAACTTGACTTACAGGTTTGTTAAAAATTTTTCATTTGGTAGTCTTAGAAAATTTTGAAGACCTCCCTTTAAAAATGGAAGTCAGAAGATGAATGCTTTTTTATGCCTTTTCTTCTTATTTTTTCTTTGACTAAAATTTTCTTATTGGTTTGTGGGAATCTGAACTCTTTTAACTGTTACTTATTTTAAAAAGCAGTGTTATTGAGATATATTCATATATCATACAATCTAAAGTGTATAATCAATTGCTTTTAGTATGTTAAAAAATAGTGAACATGGCAATAAAATTGGTAAAAAGATTATTAAAGTTGCTCTCTGTTGGCAGGAATAAGCTTAGTTATTTTTTTTTCATGTATTTACAATTGTCTTTGTCTTGCATCTATGGGAGATTTCAGTTAGTGTCATTGATCTAAAATTATTTTTTAACTTTCTGTGTCATAACCAGAGGAGAAAAACAATCATTGGGAACAGTGATTTAGAGATTGTCTTCTTTTTGCCTTGAACATTATCTTTGTTTTACACCATTCTACATAATGCTAAAGATCCATGGATTTACAGTTTCCTAAAGAAGTATACAACATGTAAAGTGTTGGCAGACCTACATCCTTATCTTGATAAGGTGTTGGCAGATAAGGTGTTGGCAGACCTACATCCTTATCTTGAATCTACCACTTTACTCACTGTGTGCAAGTCATTTTGTTTTGTTGCTTTTCATTTCTTTATCTTATATAATGGGGAATAATAAATCTTGTCCTACTTATCCTTCATTATTCTCACAGTGCCTTTTAAAAACTCTGGTTTTGAGTCCTGAATTAGACTTGCAACAAATCACTAAATTTTAAAAAACATTGAATTACAAATTGAAGTGGTGCTTGCATTCAGGAAATTAACCTTTCGTTTTAGATGTTTAAGGTAAAATTTATAACATGAAGACAATCTGGATGACAATGGCCATTAGAAGACTATTTGGAGGATAATACTAATTTTAATGAATTTGATTCATTTTTAAAAAGAAAAGACTGCCTGTTATTATAAAAGACAATTATTAAAAAAGACAATTAAAAATTTAAAAATTAAAAAAAAAAATGAAGCCAGTAAAATAGCCAAATATGATTTTTAAAAAAGGCAATCATGAACCACGGGGCTTTGTGCTATGCAGGAATATTGAGCATGACTACTTTCATCTCTTACTGTCAGGCAACATTGGGAATGAATTGATGTATACAGAGCTATATCTTATTGTTCATTATTGCTTTTATTTTATGCCCCCCCCCCAAGAAGGCTCCCTTGTCTGTTTGGTCATTGTCTGCTTGCTGTGTCTGCTCGTTGTGTCTGCTCATTGTCTGCTTGTCTTCTTTAGGAGGCACTGGATATTGAACCCAGGACCTCCCATGTGAGAGGTGGGCGCCTGACTGCTTGAGCCACATTCGCTCCCCATATTGCCTTTAGACTGTACCATTCGAAAGGGATTTTGGTTGATTTCTAGCGAGCAATATTGGCTATGATGAGAAAAAGTAAAGTTATTATTTTTCACATTTGAGAAATTATTTCAAATTCTTCAAAATAAGTTAGAGATCTGTATTACAATAACTGATGTTAACAGTATTTTTCTGCTTTTCCTCTTAGAAACTTGGATCCTTTTAATGAATTGGGATAATTATATATCAAACTAAGCTGGCTAAAATTTTGAAGACACTTAATGCCAGTTCTGGCTTTTTACATGAGAAAAGGAGGGCTAACCTTTTCTTCTTTTCTTTTGTATTTAAGAAATTAGCTTTCTCTCAGCCCCAGAAAATGGCAAATTTTAGACCAATTTTTTTCCTTCAGAAATTTATATCAAAGTAAAATGGTGCAATCTAAGGAGAAATATACTTGTTGAGAATTGAAAATTTGAAATGACCAAATTTTAGTGTTTGTGCAGAATCTGTGTGACCCTTTCCCCTTCTCTAATCCTGGGCTTTATGTTCTGTCTGTGTCCACAAATAATATTATTCTGAATATTGTCCTCATTAATTCTTTCTAACTTTCTCTTTCACAATTTCTTCCTGGATTTGCTGTTTCCTTCAGTCTTACCTCAAGGTGAGTATTAAAACAAAGATATGTAAAAGAGTACCATGTATTACTCTTATCTTGAATTCTAATAAGGCGTTGAAATGATAGAACTTATTTCAAGAAAGAGATGTCTAGAAATCTAGTAATGAGCGCATGAAGTGTTAAGAATATTGGGTTTACCAGAAAAGTAGACTCAAATTTCTGTGCTTTTTAAGATAGTGAGACTGCTCAAAGAGCTAAAATCAGACTGGCCAAGCTTTGATTGAGAGAGAAGTGGCGATAGAAGGAGCCACCAGGCAAGTGAGGAGGAAAAATACTGATTTAATTTATTTAAAATTTCATTTGGGGCATTTTGGCTATTTAGCAGGGAAAAGTACAGAATAAATTCTGGAGAGAAAGGTGCTGTAGTCTATGGATTTGTATAAGAACCTTTAAATTATTTCACCTAGACGTACCTTCACATATCTACCCCCTTTAAATTTTGGTTTTGTGTTGCAATTCTGCTGAATGTTAGAACTAGTGATAACAAAAGCAACCACTACTACTGCTGTTTACATGTGCCGGAGGCACTATTTTGGGATCTTTACATATTTTATTTCAGTTATTTATCTTCACAATGATGTATAAAGATTTCTTATTTTCATTTTTTTAGGTGAAAAAGTCAAGTGCAGCGCACATTAAGTAACTAGCCCATCTTCATTAGTAAGAGAAGCTGGCACAACATAGTCAGAGAACCTGCATTTTTAGTTATTTCTTTTGCAAATGAGCCATGTTGACATAAATTAAAGTGTGAGAATTTCTAATAGGATTCAGAATACAGATAGTTAATTTCATATGTGTTTTACCTTGCAATTCTGCTAATAATAATGACATCATATATATTTCCTGTTTATAAAGCACCTATCTCTTTGCTATCACTGCTAACATATGAGTTATGCCAGTTAGATTATTATTCTGCTAAAGTTAGAGGGGAGTGATTTCTCTCAACTAGCTAGTGAATGATGCTTAGATTTGAAGCCAGATATTTTCATTTCAACCTCAGGGCTCTTTATTATTACATATACACTAGCCGAGGAATTAGAGTATGAGTTTTGGAGCTCCGTATTGCTTGGGTTTCCTTAGGCAGGTTTCTCAGGATAATTGTCTAATGTAAAGGATTGTTGTTACAATTGAAGGAGTTAATATAAATAGCACTTAGGACAGTTTCTGACACAGGGTAGGCAATCAGTAAACACAGTTGTTAGAATTACCATTACTACTCCTTTTTGTGTTTTCCCTGGAGTCTTTTTTGACCCAGTATGTCATTGTTAAACAATTCAGATTCTTTAAAACACTATGGTTTTCTTATAAATTCATACCAATATTAATAGAAAGTACTAAATAAATTCCCAGTACAAAATTGTTTATGTACAGAAAATGAAAGGAAAAAAGTTATCCCTTCTGTAATGATACTTTAGGGCCCCACTTACCTTTTGACGTGTTAGACTTTGTATTATAGGTAGAAAGATGAGATCGAAACTTAGTTGGAAAAAAAATTATGTATCCCATTTTCTTCTCTTTTCTGTAAATTATAGGGGATGTTTAAATTAAGGACCTAAAAAATATTTCTGAAAAGTTCACCATAACTTTGACTCATTATAATATAAGGGGAGCAGGTGTAGCTCAGTGGTTGAGTGCCTGCTTCCCATTTATGAGGTCCTGGGGTCAATCTCCAGTACCTCCTTAAAAAAAAACATTTGCATGGAATGTCAGTTTGTTAAAAGAAAAAGAAAAAAAAACATCTTTTATGAATTATTTATACCAATCTAATTCAAAAGGAATTCTAATCTAATTCTAATTCAATAAGATATATACTGTCCTCTCAGCAGAGGAGTAAGTAAATAGCACTTTTAGGGTTTCAGCAGTTTCTGTATTAATATCTTCACTCATTTTTACCTTCCTTCTGCTTCAAAGGAACTAGTGTCCCAAGTCTTTTCCAAAGCTAGATCTTCCTATTCTTTTCATCCCTTCTTTGTCAGTTTTCAAAATCTTACACCATAAATTACTCCTTATTTCCATTCTCTTTCTTTCCACTGACTTTCTCAAACATAAAAACATATGCTAATCTCTAATATTATTAAATAACATATAAATAATCCTCCCTAGTGTCTTTACTTTTATTCCTAATCCACTGCAGTGTATTTCTTTTCCCTTTTACTCTTTCATTTTCCATTTACTTGCTCACTTCTTGAAAGAATAATTTATGCTTGCTGCCTCCACTTTCCCACTTCCCATTTATTTTCCAAACCAATGTAATTTGAATTCTTCTCCTACTGCTTTGCTAAAATTACTTCAATATTGTACTCGTTGCAAAATTCACTGACCTTGTTTTGTGCCTATTTGACCTTTCTGCATTATGTGATATTATTACCTATCCCCCTTCCTTCCATAAACTTTTATTTTATAGGTTTTTTATTTTTATTTTTGTTTTGCTAGCTCTCTTACCACCTTGATGACACTTTTCAGTCTATTTTGCTTTTCTTCTTTTATCTGTTTCTTAATTGTTTTTTCTCAGTTTTTTGTTTCTTATAATTTGTTTAATCTACATTATTGGTAACCACCTTGTTACCGCATAAGACTTTCTAGTTTAAATTTTTGTTTAAGTTTTTATGGAACCCCCATTGTGTATAAAGTGGATTACTTAAGAATTCTTTCAGTATTTACAACAGGAATAACAAGCACAAAAGATTGCATTTTGATGTGATCTCCCCACCATTTTCTACTTTTAGCATGCTGTCCATGTATTACACTAAAAACAGTATGGGAGAAGATGTGGCTCATTTGGTTGAGCACCCACCTCCTCACATGAAGTCCCAGTTCAGTTCCCAGGGCCTTCTGAAAAACAAAAACAAACAACAAATGAAAAAACCAACGCAGGGAAGCTGATGCGGCTCAGTGGTTGGGTGCTGGCTTCCCAAATGCAGTTCAGTCCCTAGCCCTTGGTGCCTCATAAGAAACAAACAAACAAAACAATGGCAACAACAACAAAAAATTAGTATGGGTACCACTTAAGTAATTCCAGGTATGGTGAAATATGAAAATAATTCAGCTTTAGTAGAAAAATGTCATGAAGTTTCTTATGTTTGAAAAACTTTAACCTCTAACTTTAGCTTCAAGCAGACCCATATTTTTGGTGGAAAGTTTATCACTTTGTCCCTACTTTGTCTTTTGCCTGATTGGTTTTGGTCTACATGTCTTTGAAGGGACCCCAGTGAAAAGCTCCAGAAGAATTTTCCATAGAAATCACTGGTATATACATAATTTTCTGAATTGTAAGTTATGTTAGTTATGGTCTTGTTAGGTGGTTCATTTTAGTAGCTTTTACCCTGACAGTAAATGCTATTATACTATACTTATTTTCTTATTTCTAATTAAGTTTGTTTTCCAAGGAATATAAAATAAAACAGGCTTTGTTTATCTAATGGTAAAGGTCATCTTAGCTGTAGTATATGAAAATTTAAGCCTCTTTTTAGTACATATTGGAAGTTAGTGCTGTATTTTTTTTCTATATAGAAGCATTTCACCATTTTAATTATATTTTTGCCAAGTCCAATTAAGTAGGTCCTCAAGAGACTATAATTTATTGATGGGTTGAGATAGGATTGGATGTTTGAATGGCTTCATTATACAACCTTGGACAAGACACTTAAGCCTTCATTATTTGTTTTAACTACCAGTGTTTGTTTTTTTGTAATATGGATGCTTAACTGTAGCATTTGTATTTTAATAAGTATCCCCGCCCCTCTGAGCATTTCCATTTTGGATAGAATAATTTTTGTTCCCTTCTTGCTCTCCTGTTCTCCCCTGCCCTCCCCATTTTTGTTCCTCTCTTCCTCTCATCCTCCCTTGTCCCTTTCCGTTCACTACAGGGCAGAGAAATTTTATTTAGAGTTCTGCTAACTGAAGAGTCACATTCTCTTTCTTCAAACATATGAATCTTTTTATTTCCTGTTTAATGACATTAGCCCTAGAAAAGAATGTATAAATAAAAATATGTGTTTTGGTTCAGAATGCATAATTACTTTAAAAATTTTTTTTAATTTTTATTAAAGTTAATAGAGCACATAGAATGTTACATTAAAAAAAAAATACCAGGTTCCTATATAACCCATACCCTACCCTCACCCCCATCATTTTTGTAAATTGTATTTTTTTAAAGATACTTACATCACAAAAAAGGTTACATTTTAAAAAGTGTTCCTGTATACCTCCCATCCCCACACCCCACTCCTGTTTTTGAAGGATGTAGATATTTTCTTATTATTTAGCCAAAGCATTCAGGCCTTTGTAGGCTCTAGAGCATTTCTGACCCAGTGGGATCCATTTACAAGGAATTTGGCTCATGTGTAAGAGTTTATGGCTCAGGAGAATGGTCTATTGTTAATTTTATGTTCTTTCTCACCCTTTTCATTCCTTTGGCTTTCTTAACCTTATTCTTCTTTATATTTATTTTATTTTCCAGTGTTTTTTAATAGCCCACACAAGTACAGTGTAGCAGCACCATCTGTTAACTAACATGTCCTGAAATAAATCTGTTGATATGATTTTGAATGATTTGTTGGTAGAAAAAAGAAAATGTGAAGGCAGAATTGTGCTTATCTACCTAACTGTTCTGCTGAAAATTATTGACTTTTATACTTTCATGTATTGAGAAATGATAAACATTATTTTTCTAGATAACAATTGTTATTGACCACCTGACATTCTGTAGATGAGCAGAAGATAGCAAATTCAATAGAGAAGGGAGAGACTAATTTTAGAGTCTCTGTACAATTACCAGAGTCAGCAAATCAAAATATAGGATTTCCAGTTAAATTTGAAGTCCAGGTAAACAACAAATAATTTTTAATATGTATCATAAATATTGGTACATATTTATACTAAAATATTGTATGTCATTTGTCTGAAATACAAACTTAACTGAGTAGCCTATATTTTATCTAGGCAATCATACTTCTTGGCACCTTCCTCCAGCTTGGTAAAACCACTGAAATATAATGTCTAATTTCTAATTAGAGTTTTTCACTGTTTAAATGCTATCATATTTTTTATCTTGCATCAACTCATAGAAATAAATGATAGTTTCGCATTTCACAGATTAGAAAATTGAGGTTCAGAGAGATTAGATGTATTATCCAAGTATATCATAGCTACTAAGCAGCAAAGCTTAAGGTACAAACCCAATTTTTTAAATTTCAAGTTTATTACATACTTTACTTTCCTCTATTTCTTACTCTGTTCTTTCTTTGTGAGGTTCAGAACAATATTTAGGTTATAATTCATTTTAAAAGATGGGTTTTTGGGGTCTTGGAGTATGGGAGTAAGGAGTTCGATTGTGTTCTTTTTTAAAAATTTTTATTGAAGTATATCATTCATACATGAATATAAACAATTTAAGTGCATAGTAGAAATTGTGAACTTAAAAAACAGACATGCTTAACATCATACAGGGGTCCCATACATCAACCCACACCAAGACCTTGCATTGTTGTGAGACATTTGTTATAAACTATGAAAAAATATCATTAAAATCTTACTAACTATAGCCTGTATCTTACATTTGGTATATTTTCCCCCCAACCCACACTATTATTTTTAAAATACATTTTTATTAAAGAAGTTGTGAACTTATAAAACAGTCATGCACATATGTAGAATTCCCATACAACATCCCTTCATCAACACACCACACCATGGTGCAAAATTTGTCACAGTTTATGAAATAATGTCATCAGACTGTTACCATCAACCATGGTCCATAGTGTACATTTGGCATACTTTTTCCATACTCCTCATTATCAACACAATGCATCTTTGGCATAGATACATGAGTATTAGAGTATTGCCATTAACTACAGTCCATAGGTCACGTGAACTTTATTTTTCCCATGATTCTTCACATTCCCACCACCATGCAGTATTCTGGGTCACAGCGCACTTTTGCATTTGTATCATCAACCATAATTCTCATCCATCTCTGGGTTCACTGTGTTATTCAGTCCCTTAGATTATTCTCCAGCTTTCTTTCAATTGACATTTACATCCCTAGACTTTCCAGCCACATTCCCATTTATAAACCAGTGGCTTCTCACTAAAATGTGTTACCATCAACTCTATACATTTCCATACTTTTACAGTCATGTTAATGAAAACTTCTACATACATTAAGTATCATCAGTCCTCTTACCTCCTAATAATCTATACTCTAGGTTTTAACTCCATGCATTTATTCTTTGTATTTAGTTCATATTAATGAGACCTTTGCAATATTTGTTCTTTTGTGTCTGGCTTACTTCACTTAGCATAATATCTTCAAGATTCATCCATGTTATCGTTCGTGTCCCAATTTTATTTATTCTTACCGAAGCATAGTATGCCATCCTATGTATATATCACATTTTGCTTATCTATTCATTGGTTGATGGACACTTGGGTTGTTTCCATCTTTTGGCAATTTTGAATAATGCTGCTATGAACATTGGTATGCAGATGTCTGTTCGTGTCACAGTTTTCAGTTCTTTTGGATATATCTGTAGAGGAATTGCTAGATCATATGGCAGTTCTATATTTGCTTCCTGAGGAAACCGAAAGCTGTCTTCCAGAGACTGCACCATTATACAGTCCCACCAAGAGTAGAGGAGTATTCCTGTTTCTCCACATTCTCTCCAGCACCTATTTTCTGTTTTTTAGTAATGGCTATACTTTGCAGTATGAGATGATATCTCATTGTCATTTTGATTTGCATTTCCCTAAGAACTAGTGATGTGGAACATTTTTTTCATGTGCTTTTTGGCCATTTGTATTTCCTCTTTGGAGAGATGTCTATTTAAATCTTTTGCTCATTTTTAAATTGGATTGCTTGTTCTTTTATTGTTGAGTTGTATGATTTCTTTATATAGAATGGAAATCAAACATTTTTCAGATATGTGGTGTCCAAATATTTTCTCCCATTGAGTGGGCTGCCTTTTCACCTTTTTGATGGAGTCCTTTGAATCACAAAAATGTTTGTTTGAGGCGGTCGCATTTATCCATGTTTTCTTTCCTGGCTAGTGCTTCCGGTGTAAGGCTTAAGAATCCACCTACCTCCAGCTCTTGAAGATGTTCCCCTACATTTTCTTCTACAAACTATATGGTTCTTGCTTTTATATTTAGGTCTTTGGTCCATTTCGAGGTAATTTTTGTCTGAGGTATGAGATAAGGAGTCTTCTTTCTTTCTTTTGGTTATGTATATCCAGTTATCTCAGTACCATTTGTTGAATAGACTGTTCTACCCCAGCTGGGTAGGTTTAACAGGTTTGTCAATAATCACTTGACCATAGATGCGAGGTTCTGTGTCTGAACCACCGATTCAGTTCCATTGGTCTGTGTGTCTATTTTTATGCCAATACCATGCTATTTTTACCACTGTAGCTAATATGACTTGAAGTCCAAAAGTGAGAGTCTTCCACTTCACTTTTTATTTTTAAAATGTTTCTGGCTATTTGGAACCCTTACTATTCCATACAAATTGATACTTGCTATTTTCCATTTGTTTAAAAATTGCTGGTGAAATTTTTATTGGGATTGCATTGAATCTATATATCTGTCTGGGTAGAATTGACATCTAAATGATATTTATTCTTCCAATCCATGAGCATGGAATGTTCTTCAATTATTTAGGTCTTTTTAAATTTAACAATGAATTGTAGTTTTCTGAATGCAACTTCTTTACAGTGTTTGAGTTTATTCCTAAATATTTGATTCATTTAGTTGCTATTGTAAATGAAATTTTTTTCATTACTTCCTCCTCAGATTGCTCATTACTAGTGTATAGAAACACCACTGACCCTTGCATATTGATCTTGTATCCTGACACTCTACTTAGATCATTTATTAGCTCTAGCAACTTGTTGTAGATTTTTCAGAACTTTCTAGGTATAGGATCATATCATCTGTGAATAGCAAAAGTTTTATTTTTCCTTTTTGATTTAGATGACTTTTATTTTTCTGGCCTGAGTGTACTAGCTAGAACCTCTCCCACTATATGGAACAACAGTGGTGACAGTGGACATCATTGTCTTGCTCCTTATCTCAGGGGGAAAGCTTTCAGTCTTTCACCATTGGTAGCAATGTTAGCTGTGGGTTTTTCATATATAGCCTTTGTCATGTTAAGAAAGTTTCCTTCAATTCCTATCTTTTGTAGTATTTTTATCAGGAAAGGAAGCTGTATTTTGTCAAATGCCTTTTTGTATCAATTGATAGGATCATGTGATTTTTCTTGTTTGATTTATAAATATGGTATATTACGCTGATTGCTTTTGTGTTGCATCCCTAGCATAAAATCTACTCGATCATGATAAATAATTCTTTTAATGTGTTGTTGGATTCTATTAGGAAGTATTTTGTTGAAGATTTATGCATCCATATTTATGAGGAAAATGGGTCTTTAATTTTCGTTTTTTGTAATATCTTTATCTGGCTTTGGTATTAGGGTAACATTGGCTCATAGAATGATTTCGGTAGTGTTCCTTCATGTTCAGTTTTTTGGAGAGTTTAAGATTGCTATTAAATCTTCTTTGAATGTTTGGTAGAACTCACCTGTGAAACCATCTGGTCTTGAGCCTTTCATTTTGGGGAGTTGTTTGATGACTGTTTCAATCCTTTTACTTGATTAGTTTGTTGAGGTCTTCTGTTTCTTCTAGGGTCAGTATAGGTTGTTCATGCATTCCTAGGAATTTTTCCATTTCATTTACATTGTATAGTTTTTTGACATACCGTTTTTCATAGTATCCTTTTATGATCTTTCTTATTTCTGTGGGGTCAGTAATAATGTCCCCATTTTCATTTTTTATTTCATTCATTTGCATTTTCTCTCCTTTTTCCTTTGTCAGTCTACCTAAGGGTTTGTTGTTGGTATTAATCTCAGAGATCCAACTTTTGGTTTTATTAATTCTCTTTTTTTTTTTGAAAAAAATTTTTTTTAATATATTGAAGTGTGTCACTCAGACATAAACATACATAAACAATAAGAGTATAGTAAAAGTTGTGAACTAAAACAGTAAACATGCATAACATCATATAGGGGTCCCATATATCAACCCATCACCAACACCTTACAATGTTGTCAGACATCTGTTACAAGTTATAGAAGAATATCATCAAAATCTTACTATTAACTATAATCCATATATATTTGCTGTAGTTTTCCCCCAACCCACCCTATTATTTTTTAAAAATAATTTGTTGAAGTGTATCACTCATACATAAACAGTAAGTTTATAATAATAGTTGTGAACTTATAAAACAAACATCTATAACATCATACAGAACTCTCATAACTCACCCTACACCAATAACTTGCATTGATGTTAAACCTTTTTACTAATGATTAAAGAGCATTGTCAAAATATTACTACTAAGCAAAGTATTTTTACCCCCAAACAACCCTATTATTTTCTTTATATATCATTTATATATGAACATACATAAACAAACATATAGTAAAAGTTGTGAATGTACATACCAAACATGCATAACATCATACAGGGGTCCCATACATCAACCCTCCACCAATACATTGCATTGTGGTGAAATGTTTGTTACAAATTATGAAAGAATATTGTGAATATCTTACTAATCATAGTTCTTATCTTTCATCTTATAACCACCCAATTATTATTTTTCAAATATATTTTTTTATGACAGAAGTTGTAAACTTATAAAACTATCATGCACATGTGCAGAATTCCCAAACAACACCCCTCCATCAAAACACCACACTGTGGTGGAACATTTGATACAGATGAGATAATATCATCTGATTGTTACCGTGTTCGTAGTGCACCTTTGGCTCACATTTTCCATACTGCCTCGCTGTCAACACAGTACATCTTTTGCATACATGCAAGAATATTTAACCACAGTCCATAGATCACTGTAGCTGTATTTTTCCAATGCTTCTCTACATTCAAAGCACCCTGTAGTAGTGATGTACATTTGCTCTAACAAAGGGCACTCTTACATCTGTACCATCAACCACAATTCTCATCCATCTCTTGGTTTACTGTGCTATTCACTTCCTAGATTATTCTCTGGCATTCTGTCAGTTGGCATTTACATACATACCTAGGCTACCATTTTCAACCACGTCCCCATTTATAAACTAGCTGTTACTTACTATGTGTTACCATCTACTCTATACATTTCCACACTTTTACAGTAAAGCTAATTAAAACTTCTACATTCGTTAAATATCAGTAGTCCATCTCAGTCTTCCTCTCATTTCCTTTAAGAAGCCACCACCTACTACCAGGCCTTGGAGATATTTTCCTACAATTTCTTCTAGAAGTTTTGTGGTTCTTGCTTTTATTTTTAAGTTTTTGATCCATTTTGACTTAAATTTTGGATAAACTGTGAGACTCTTTCCTTCTTTTGGCTATTGGTATCCACTTCTTTCAGCACCATTTGCTGAATGGACTGTTCTGCCCGAGCTGTGTGGGTTTCACAGGCTAGTCAGAAATCACTTGACCGGCAGCAGACTTGGCCCAGTGGTTAGGGCGTCCGCCTACCACATGGGAGGTCCGCAGTTCAAACCCCGGGCATCCTTGATCCATGTGGAGCTGGCCGGTGTGCAGTACTAATGCACGCAAGGAGTGCCTTGCCATGCAGGGAGGTCCCCCGCATAGGGGAGCCCCACGCGCAAGGAGTGTGCTCCATAAGCATGAAAGAAAGCGCAGCCTGTCCAGGAATGGTGCCGCACACACGGAGAGCTGACACAACAAGGTGATACAACAAAAAGAAACACAGATTCCTGTGCTGCTGACAACAACAGAAGCAGACAAAGAAGACGCAGCAAATGGACACAGAGAACAGACAACCGGGGTCGGGGGTGGGGAGCGGAGAGAAACAAATAAATAAATAAATCTTTTAAAAAATCACTTGACCATACATGTGACGGTCTTTTTCTGAACCATCAATTTGGTCCCATTGGTCTATGTGTCTATCTTTATGCCAGTAACATGGTTTTACCACTATAACTAGGTAATATGATTTAAAGTCTGGAGATGAGGATTTGCTTTTCCTTTTTACAATGTCTCTGGCTATTTGGGACCCCTTACCCTTTCAAATAAATTTGATAGTCATGTTTTCAATTTTTTTTTTTTAATGCTGATGAAATCTTTATTGGGTTGCATTGAATCTGTATATCTATTTAAGTAGAATTGACATCTTAATGATATTTAGTCTTCCAGTCCATAAGCATGAAATGTTCTTCCAGTTATTTAGGTCTTTTAAAATTTCTTTTAACATTGAATTGCAGTTTTCTGAATACAGGTTCTTTACATTGTTGGTTAAGTTTATTCCTGAACTATTTGAGTTTTATCTGTGTCTTCTTAATATCCTTAATCTCTTAAATCATCTCATTTTATTTTCACCACTCTTTTGACACTTTTAGTTACTTTCATTGGTATAATCTTCATTTCTAGACTTTCTTCCAGGCCTCTCTCTCCTGTCTTTTCTTTTCAGGCTCTAGCACACCTTTTAGTATGTCCTGAAAATCTGGTCTCTTGCTTAGAAATTCTCTCCATTTCTGTTTACCTGTGAATATTCTAATCTCACCCTCATTTTTGAAAGACAGTCTTGCTGGATATAAGATTCTTGGCTGGAAGTTTTTCTCTTGTAGTATCTTAAATCTATCAGACCACTGTCTTCTTGCCTCCATGGTTTCTGGTGAGAAATCAGCCCTTAATCTTATTGGGTATCCCTTATATGTTATGCATTGCTTTTCTCTTGCTGTTCTCAGAATTCTCTCTTTGTCTTTGGCATTTGACATTCTGATTAGTATGTGCCTCAGAGTTGATTCAGATTTTTTTGCATGGGAGTACACTGTGCTTCTTGGACATGGACTTCTATGTCCCTCAATAGGGTTGGGAAATTTTCTACCATTATTTCTTCAGATATTCCTTCTGCCCCTTTTCCCTTCACTTCTCCTTCTGGGACACCCATGACTAGTATGTTTGTACACCTTTTGCTGTTATTTAGTTCCCTGAGACCTTGTTCAATTTTTTCTATTCTTTTCTCCATCTGTTCTTTGGTATGTTCATTTTCAGAGACCATTTCTTCAAGTTCAACAATCCTTTCTTCTGCATCTTCAAATCTGCTATTATATGATTCCAGTGTTGTTTTAAACTTTTATTTATTGCACCTTTCATTCCCATAAGATCTGCTATTTTCCTGTTTATGCTTTCAAATTCTTCTTTGTGCTCCTCCAGTGTCTTCTTAATATCCTTAATCTCTTTACCTATCTCACTGAATTTGTTAAGGAGATTTGTTTGAACATCTATGGTTAGGTGTCTCAACTCCTTTATGTCATCTGGAGGCTTATTTTGTTCCTTAACTGGGCCATCTCTTCCTGTTTCTTGGAATGGATTGTAATTTTTTGTTAGTGTCTTGGCATCTGGCTTACTAGTGTATTTATTCTGGGTGCAGTTTTTATCTTTAGTTTAGGGCTTCCTGCCATTTCTCTCTTTGTGGTTGTGCAGTAGGAGCCAAGGTTGTAATTGGTGATAAGCTGTGGAGGCTCAAGCTGCCCTCATTGCACCAGGAACCTATGAAACTTCTCTCAACTTTCTCCTTTGCCAGGGGTAGGGACAGAGTCACAGCTGTGTGGAATAATCCATGTCATGTAGGTTTAGACTGTAGTTGCCCAGAGAGACTGTTGATGCATCAGAGCCCTTTCTTCCCTGCCTGGGGTGGGGATGGAGCTACAGCTGTGGGCAGCAGTCTATGCAGTGCAGGTCCAAGATGACCACGGTTGCCCCAGTAGATTTCCAATTTTCAGTCTGTGCCAGCCAAGGGTACCTGCAAGTTACCTGGATAGGCTGGTTCAGGGTCCGCCAGCCTCCTCCCTGCCAGAGGTGGGGCTGAAGCCTTGTCTAAGGCTGCAGGCTGATCTGGGTGAAAGAAACTGGTTCCTATGGTCACTATGATTTTTGGTCCACCTTGCTTCCCCTCAGGCTGGGAATGGAGTCAAAATGGCAGCCACTTGCCTTTTTCTGTCCTGGGCAGATTCACACCCCAGCTGTTCGCAGGTTGATATCTTAGTCAGCCGAGTCTACTCATCAGTAGCCTAAATTGGCAGCCAACCATCTCCTCCTGGGGCGGCCTGTGCTGCCACAGTAGGGTAATCACTGGCCTCTGCTTGGCTGTTAATTTCCCAGAGAGACTGGCTCAGGTCCCCACAGCTTCCTCCTTCCTGGAGGTGACACTGAGGCCTAGGCTAGAGCCGCAATCTGACCTGGATGAAAAGAAGCCAGTCCCCACCAGCACTGTGATTTTCAGTCCACCCTGCTTCCTCTCGCGCCAGGCGCGGAGATCTAAGATTGCAGCTACCGGCTTCTTTCTGACTTGGACAGGCTCAAACTTCCACTGTTCTTAGGATTATACTTTAGCCCGCTGAGTTTACTTATCAGTAGATGAAATTGGTGCCCAACTGTCTCTTCCTCTCCTGTTTTTGTTAAGCGGAGCTTTCAATTCCAGCCGTGGAACAGCTCCCGAGGCAGCTTGTGCCTCTTGTGGAGGATGAGCACCAGCTGCCTTGGTGTGGCGTGTTCTGCTTACGGATCTTCTCTGTAGATGGGCATTCTCTTCCTTCCATTCCTTCAAAGATGTTGCAGAATGCTCTTCTGGTCTCCTGTAGTCCCCAAGCAGGTGCTTCCGCTAGCTCCAGATAGCTCTGGGTGTTTGCTAACTGCCCTGTAGCAGGAGCTGACTCTAGGAGCTCCTTAGTCTGCCGCCATCTTGCTGGTTGTCTCTGTTTTTCTCAATTTCGTTTATTTGTTTCCTGATCTTTGTTATTTCATTCCTTCTATTTGCTTTGGTATTAGTTTGCTGTTCTTTTTCTATTTCTTCTAGCAGTATAGTTAGGTCATTATTTTAGCTCTTTCTTCTTTTGCACTCTAAGCATTTAGGGATATAAATTTCCCTCTCAACACTGCCTTCTCCACATCCCACAGGTTCTGATATGTTCTGTTCTTGTTTTCATTCAGTTTCAGATATTTATTTATTTTTCTTGAAATTTCTTCTTTGACCCAGTGACTATTTGATTGTGTTGTTTAATCTCCATGTATTTGTGAATTTTCCCTTTTTCCACCTCTTTTTGATACCCAACTTAATTCTATTATGATAAGAGAAAGTACTTTGTGTATTTTCAATCTTGTTGAATTTATTGAGATCTGCTTTTTGACCCAACATATGGGCTGTCCTGCAGAAAGATCCATGAGAACTTGAGAAGAATGTGTCTCTTGCTGTTTCGGAGTTCAGTGTTCTGTATATGTCTATTAGTTTTAGTCCTGTTATCAAATTATTCAAGCTTTCTGTTTCTTTATTGGTCCTCTGCCCAGATATTCTATCCAATGCTGAGAGTGGTATACTGAAATCTCCAACTATTATTGTAGAGATGTCTATTTCTCCCTTCAGTTTTGCCAGTGTTTGCCTTACGTGTCTTGGGGCATCCTGGTTAGGTGCATATACATTTATGATAGTTATTTCTTCCTGGTTAATCACTCATTTTATTAATATATAATGTCTTTCCATGTCTCTAATAACAGTTTTCTTTTTCTTAATAATTTTTTTTAATTTTTAAAGATGCGTTTGATTACATAAATTTACATAAAAAATATAAGGCAGTCCCATATGCTCCAATCCTTCCCCCTCCCACACTTTCCCACATTAACAACATCCTTCATTGGTGTGGTACATTTGTTAAAATTGATGAACACATATTGAAGTATTTCTGCTAACCATGAACTACAGTTTACATTATAGTTTATACTTTTTCACACACAAGTTTGTATGTTACAACAAAATATACAGTGGCCTATATCTGTCACTGTAGTATCATGCAGGATAACTCCAGTGTCCCAAAAATGTCCCCGTATTACACTTATTCATCTCTCTCCCATCCCCCCCCTTTTAAAATTTTTATTATTTTTTTTAAAGATACTTAGATTACATAAATGTTGCATAAAAAATATAGGGGATTCCCACATGCCCCACTCCCCACGTCTCCCACACTTTCCCACCTTAACAGCATCCATCAATGTGGTACATTCATTGCAATTGATGAACACATTTTGGAGCATTGCCATAAAGCATGGATTACAGTTTACATTGTAGTTTGCACTCTATCCCATCCAATTCTGTAGGTTATTGCAAGATTTATAATGACCTGTACCTGTCATTGTAGTGTCATTCAGGACAATTTCCAAGTCTCAAAAATGCCCTTATATTACACCTGTTTGCCCTCTCTCTGCCCTCAGAACCTCTAGTGGCCACTGTTATCAATGATAACAGTTCTTCCATTGTTAGAATCACAGTAAGTCTATAGCAGAATACCAGTAAGTTTACTTATGTCTATAGTTGGTTCCTGAGGACTCTGGGAGAGGGATTTTAATCCCATAATGGATGGGACTCTCTTGCTTGCAGTTGTAGATTCTCTCAGTACCTTGGTATGGTGGTTGTCCATCATCACCTCCTTGTTAGTTGTCCTGGATGAGATCAATGAACTGGAGACTAGGTGTTGCAACTCTGTTGAGATTCAGGGCCCAGCTGGCACATGTACAGCCCCAAGATTTAAGTCTCTTGGATGTACACGTATCAATTCAAGTCCTAATTATAGGCTCAAATAGAAGGACAGAAGAGCCATGTGAGGAAAACCACAACTGAGTCCAATTCTGTCACACTGGGGAGCATAAATTACACAGTAGGGCCCATTGGCAAGGCTCTTAACTCCTGAGCTATCTGCCCTGACTATAGCATCTGGATGTCTCTAGAGTCTTCATGAGCAATGCTCTTTGGGGTAGTACTACTTTGGCAGATAGTACTTTGAGATCCTGCTGAGACATGTATAAACACAACCTCTAGTATGACCTACTGACTCAGTTTGCTATCTCTTAACCATATAAACTCATTTGTCTTTACCTTTTCTCTCCTTTTGGTCGAGGTCTTTTTTTTTTAGTTACATCGCTAGTTGGTGCTTGATAGTAATCCCTTGGTACCAGGGAGGCTCATCCCCAGGAGTCATGTCTCATGCTAGGGGAAAGGTAATGTACTTAAAAACTGAGTTCAGCTTAGGGAGAGGCCACATTTGAGCAACAAGGAGGTTCTCAGGAGGTAACTCTTAGGCACCGTAACAGTTTTCTTTTAAAATCGATTTTATCTGATACAAATGTATTTTCTCCGGCTTTTTTTGTGGTTACTGCATTGTGTGGAATATCTTTTTCCACCCTTTCCCTTTTTCTCTTTGTATCTTGGATCTAAGGTGAGGTTCTTGTAGAAACATATTGATAGCTCATATTTTCTTATCCATTCCTCCAGTCTGTGTTTTTGATTGGGGACCTTAATTCTTTAATTTCAATGTTATTATTATAAAGGCAGCTCTTATTTCACCCATTTTGACTTTGGGTTTTATCTCTCATGTTTTATTTCCACCACTCTTGATGCTTTTAGTTACTTTTACTGATATAATATTCATTTCAAGATTCTCTTCCAAGCCTCTCTCTCCTATCTTTTCTTTTCAGGCTGTAACACACCCTTTAGTATATCCTGCAAAGTTGGTTTCTTTATTATAAACTCTCTCAATTCCTTTTTATCTGCGAATATTCTAAACTTGCCCTCATATTTGAAAGACAATTTTTCTGGGTATAATATTCTTTGCTGTCAGTTTCTCTCTTTCAGTATCTTAAACATATCATATGACTGCCTTCTTGCCTCCATGGTCTCTGATGAGAATTCGGCAGTTAATCTTATTAGGTATCCTTATATGGTATGCATTGCTTTCTCTTGGCTCTCAGAATTCTCTCCTTGACTGTGGCATTTTTAACATTGTGATTGGTATGTGTCTTGGAGTTGATCTATTTGGATTTATTTGGATAGGAATACATTGTGCTTCTTGGACACGGATATCTATATCCTTCAATAGGGTTGGAAAATTTTCTACCATTATTTCTTCAAATATTCCTTCTGCCCCTTTTCCCTTTTCGTCTCCTTCTTGGACACCCATGACATGTGTATTTGCATGTCTCTTGGTGTCGTTTAGTTCTCTGAGACCTTGTTCAGTTTTATCCATTCTTTTTTTCATCTGTTCTTTGTTTGCTTTTAGATGCCATTTCTTCAAGGTCACCAAGCCTTTCTTCTGCCTCCTCAAATCTCCATTATATGATTCCAGTACATGTTAAATTTTATTTATTGCACTTTTCATTCCCATAAGATCTGCTGTTTTTCTCTGTTTGCTTTCAAATTCTTCTTTGTGCTCACTGAAATGTCTTCTTGATATCCTTAATGTCTATAGCCATTTTATTGAATTTATTAAGGAGATTTGTTTGAATATCTGTTATTAGTTGTCTCAACTCCTTTATTTCATTTGATGTCTTATCTTGTTCCTTTGACTGGTCCATATTTCCTGTTTCTTGGTATTAATGTAATTTTTGTTGGTGTCTTGGCATCTGACTTACTAGATGTGTTTATTTTGTGTGTACTTTCTTTTTTTAGTTTCAGTCTTTTCTTGCCCTATCTCCCTTGCTGGTTGTGTAGTAGGAACCGAGGAGGTAGTTGGTACTGTTAGCTGTGGAGGTTGAAGCTGCTCACATTGCCCCGGGGACCAATGAAGCTTCTTCCACCTTTTCTCCTTTGCCAATGTTAGGGACAGAGCCACAGCTGTTTAATAATCCAAGTCGTGCATGCCTGTCATTGTCCAGGGAGACTGATGAAACTTCATGCCCCTTCCTTCCCTGCCTGAGGTGGGCATGGAGCTGCAGGTGTTGGTAGCAGTCTATAATGTGTTGGTCCAAAATGACCACAGTTGCCCAGGTAGACTGAGTACACCAGCCCTCCCCTCCCACCAGCAGTGGGGATGGACCCTCTGGTCTGCCCAACAATCTAATTTGCGTGGGCCAAATGCGCCTGCAGTTCCCCTTAGAAGCTGAAAGAATACTGTCCCTTCTGCCCTTTAGGGCATGGAAACAGAACAATCAACACCAAGTCCTTACAGATTGAAAGTGCCTGCTGTTGCTCAGAGAGGCTGAGGAAACTCTAGCCCCCTCCTATCCTATTGGGTGGTGGAGGTGAATCCCCAGGTACCCAACGGTTCAGTCCTTATAGGCTAAGAGTACCTGCCATTGTCTAGAGAGGCTGAGGACACACCAGCCCCCTCCTTTCCTATTGGGGGTAGGGTTAGGGTGGATCCACAGGTATGCACCAGTCCAGGCCATACAGGCCAAAAGTGCCTGCCATTGCCTGGAAAGGCTGATGAAATACAGCTCCCCTTCAGCCTTACTTGGGGGCAGGGGTGGAACTCTTAAGTGTCCGACTGTTTAGTCTTGTGAGCTGAAAAGACCTGTGGTTACCTAGACAGGCTGAGAAAAACAGCTCCCCTCTTACCTTATTGGGAGGCAGGATGGTACAGATGCCCAAGTATCCAGTCTGTGTGGGCCAAAAGTGCCTGCAGTTTCCCAGAGAGGCCAAAGAAATCCTAGCCCCCTCCCATCCTATGGGGTTGGAGGGGTGGAGATGGAATTGATGACACTCTCAGAAGCCAGTTTGTCTGGGCTCCTCTCCTATCTTATTGTGGTACAGGGATGGAGCCCCAGGTGTCTGACTATTCAGTCTGTTCTGGCTAAATGTACCTGCGAGGTTGGTACACATCCTGCTAGCTTCCTTTCTGCCAGAGGTGGGGCTGGAGCCTAGGCTAGGGCTGCATTCCAATCTAGGTGTAAAGAAGTCTGTCCGTATCAGCACTGTGGTTTTCAATCAGCCTGACTTCCCCTAATGCTAGGGGTGGAGTAAAAATGGTAGCTATCAGCCTCTTTCTGACCTGGACAGGTTCAAAGATTAGTTGTTCTTAGGCTTATACTTTAGCCAGCCTAATTTACTAATCAGTAGCTGACGATGGTGACCCACTATCTTTTCCTCCCGTTTTGGGAAATGGAGCTCCTACTCCAGTCACAGGATAGCTCCTGAGGTGTCTTGTGCTGCTAGAGTAGGATGAGCACCAGTCCCCGTGGTGTGGCCTGTACTTTCTCAGAGAGGCTAGTGCAGGTCCCCCCAGATTCCTCCCTGCCAGAAATGGGACTGGGCTTAGGCTACAAGTGCAATCCAGTCTGGATGGAAAGAAGCCCATCCCTACCACTACTGTGATTTTCAGTCAGCCCCACATCCCCTCATGCTGGGGGTGAAGTTAAAATGCAGCTACCCCCCTCCTTCTGACTTGGACAGCTTCAAAATCTAGCTGTTCCTCGGATTGTAATTTAGTCAGTCAAATTTACCAATCAGTAACTGAAGTTGTTGTTGTTCAACTGTCTCTTCCTACCTCATTTTTGGAAAAGAAATCTTCCAATTCCAGCCATGGAATAGCTCCTGAGGCAGCTTGCACATCAGTAGAGGATGGGCACCTGCTTCCGTGGCATGGAGTGCTCTATTCCCGAATCTTCTCTTCAGATGGGCAGTCTCCTCCTTCCATTCTTTTAAGGATGTTGCAGGATTCTCTTCTGGTGTCCTGGAGACCCCAAACAGGTACTTTAGATAGCTCTGGGAGATTACTAACTGCACTGTAGCAGAAGCAGACTCTTGGAGCTCCTTCATCTTGCCAGGACATAATTGTGTTGTTTTGAATGTATAGAACACAAAGAAAAGGTTGTGTGGTCTCGAAATGAAGCATGCAGCTCCACCTCGTGGCAGCTGGCACATGGTGTTCTAGTTTTATCTTCTTTTTAATTACTATATACTGGGAGTATTTTGCATGAGAATCTGATAAATCCTGACAAAAATAAAAGGATTCTGCAGTCATCAATTGAACTGTTTTAAAACAGTCTCACAATGGTTTTATTTTCAGTATTTTTACATGATGTACACAGCTCCATATGAGTATTGTCCTGGCCACGTTATCAATATGGATGGAATTCATATACTTAAAAGTTTGTGGTTTCCTATAACAAAGTTTGGGAATTTTTGTACAATGTTTTTCATTTTGCCCTTTTTCTCAGGTGAGAGTTGCCACTCTTCTACCACTTGTATTCAGTTGGATGAGCTGTTTCTCCAGGATCAAATGGAGTACTTGTGTATTGCCTTGTTGATTCATACCTTTCTGTCCCGCTCAAGGGAAACTCTTCAACACAGCTATATTTTAGTATTGGGTAATGACATACAAATCAAATGGGACTTTGTTAAAATGAATTTCTGGTTTGGTGGCTTTGGTTTGGAGCCCGAGTTTGTGTACTTCTAAAAGCTCCTAGGTGGTAAGGAAGCTGCTGGTCTGTGAGGTATGCTTTGACTGGCAAGGCTTTAGACCACTGACTATAAATAACCTTTTTTGAATTGATCATCCTCCCTTTTTTTCATTCACAAATATTTAACATTATCCCTGTTGATTTTCCTATATTAGCTCATATTTGAACTTGTTATTAAAATCTATCTTTCCTTGATTTCAGGATCCCAAGGCCACCCTTTGCTTCTGTTAAAGGCCCTCTGAGGGCTTGGGTACAAGGCATGGGTACAAGAGGCAAGTTACATGTTCCTGATATTAGAGCAAAAAGCACTGTTTTCATTGGCACCTGTTACCTTGTATAAAAACATGTTAAGCTTTATAATAAAGTGACAAGAAATTGAGGGTAGGGCAAGAGGGGAGGAAAGATTCACAAACTTCAGACCAGTTGAATACTTAAGTTTGGCTGCTTGGGTGTGGATTATACTTACTTTCACAAAAACCTTCCCTTCCAGCTTCCAGTTTCTTTTGTCATACCTATGGCTTTAAACTCCGCATTTGAAATTGTAGAAACAGCAATCAGTGGTTTTAACTAACAGGTCCAGTCCTATAATGTGTTTGCTTAATTTGTGTAAATACTTACTTGCATGATGGTAGAGCCCTAACATAGATTTATTTCTCTTTGCAAGCAGATTTCCTGTTTAAGGTACAAGCCAGGAACTTGATCTCTATTGTAGACAGAAAGAAATGTATTTATTTAATTTTTCTTCACTTTGTTTTCCTTCACTATGATGGGATTATTTTGTTTGTTTCTGTTATGCTTGAGGTATTTTATTTACTACCAACAGCCACAAAAGACATTTTTAGATACTATAGCTAGCTGTTTGGTTTAGGTATTTTCAGGTTTAAGTGTTATTATTGTTCTCAGATTTTCTCTAGCTCCTTGGCTAAGCTACAAGAAATGAATTCCAAGAGCAAGCCAGGTTAATTAGGCCAGTAATTTATTACGGAAGGTTAGAAGAGAAATGGGAGAAAACAACAGATTATGAGTTCCGGGTAGAGAGCAAGGGGCTGAAAAGTGACAAAGAGGGCTGATGTACACATTACAATTCCCCATTACAGATTGCAAATGCCCAGGTTTTACTTGGATGCTATTTCAGGCAAGGGGGAACAAGGCAAGAGTAGATGTAAAGAAGGCAAGACCAGGGGCCGGTTCAGCCTTTGTGCTTGCTCTTTATTTTTATTTTTTGCGGCGGCTTGCTCGGTTGGTAGAGGTGGGGTCTGGCTGCGGACGAGGGGTCGGTCCAGCTCTGGACGAGGGGTCAGTCCCGCTTGGGACGAGGGGTCGGTCCGGCAGCAGACGAGGGATCGGTCTCACAAGGGGTTGCGCGGTTCGGCTGACGGGGTCGCCCGGCGAAGCCGGCGACGAAGGGGTCGCCCGGAGAAGCCGGCGACGAAGGGGTCGCCCGGAGAAGCAGGCGACGAAGGGGTCGCCCGGAGAAGCAGGCGACGAACTGGGGACAAGGGAGGCCAGGCCCTTGTCGGGGGCTCTCAGGACTGGAGGGCGCACGGCAGAAGAACTACCGCGGAGACAAGGTAAACACGCAAGTCCACTTTACTGAGGGAGAGGCAACAGTTTTATAGGGGCTGGGGAAGGCTGATTGGTCGAAGCCACGCCCTGTTCTGATTGGTTGCCGGTGAAAGGTCAGTGGGCGGTACTGGACGGGGGAGGGGTGGTGGTTAGGGATTGGCTGTCGCTGTTGCTGGGGGAAGGGGCAGGGTTTTAGGGATTGGTGGCTGCTGTTGCTGGGGTGGAGGGCAGACTGGATTTTTCCGCCCACACCTGGCTATTGCTGCTGTCGGGGGAAGGGAAAAGGGCGGGCTGGATTTTTCCGCCCACACCTGGCTGTTGCTGCTGTCGGGGGAGGGGAAAAGGGCAGACTGGAATTTTCTGCCCTGCGCCTGCGCAGGGAGAAGGAAGAAGAAGGGTGCCGCCCCACAAGGCATCGGGTGGCGCCATCTGGGAGGAGGGGCGGCCGTGGAAGCATGGCTGCCGAGAAGGGGAGACCCGAGGGCACTCTGCGCCCATGCCGAGCTTCCTTCAGGGGTGGCGGTGAGTCCGACCAGCCACCCTATTATGGGGGCAGCGGCTTGGCCTGCCGCGGCTGCTCCCCCGCCAGGCCAGCAAACCACACTTCAGCCTGAGGGGTGACCGCAATTTTTAAAATTTTTTCCTTCTTTATTTCTTTTTTAAATGTTACATTCAAAAAATGTGAGGTCCCCATATACCTCCCACTCCCCCCAACTCACTCCTCCCACATCAACAACCTCTTTCATCATCGTGGCACATTCATTGCATTTGGTGAATACATTTTGGAGCACTGCTGCACCACATGGATAGTGGTTTACTTTGTAGCTTACACTCTCCCCCAGTCCACCCAGTGGACTCTGGTAGGACATACATTCTCCAGCATCTGTCCCTGCAGTACCATCCAGGACAGCTCTAAGTCCTGAAAATGCTCCCATATCATATCTCTTCTTCCCTCTCCATACCCACAGCAGCTACCATATCCATTTTCTCCACATCAATGCTACAGTTTCTTCCCTTACTAATCACAATAGTTCCATAGTAGAATATCAGTAAGTCCACTCTAATCCATACTCTATTCCTTTAGCCTGTGGACCCTGAGATAGTTATGTCCACTCCCCCTTTATATCAAGAGGGGGCTTAGATTCCACATGGATGATGGATGTAATTCTCCTGCTTGCAGTTGTAGACACTCTTGGCTCCCTGGTGTGGTGATTGACCTTCTTCACCTCCCTGTTAGCTGGCCGGGGTAAGTCCAATAAACCAGACAGTAAGAGTTGCACTTCTGCTGAGGCTCAAGTCCTGGCTGTCACATGAACAGTCCAGAGATTCAGGTCTCCTGAGTATACACCAACCCCAGTGCCAACCACAGGTCCGGTAAAAGTAACAGAATGTGTATGTGTAGAAAGGTCATCTCTGAGACCAACTCCATCACACTCAGGAACACAAACTCCAAAGTAGGGCCACTGAACTCCAGAGCCGTCTGTCATGACCATAGAACCTGTGGGTCTCTGTATCCCTCAGGAGAACCAGTACCTGGGCTTCTGTCTACTTTGGCTGTCTCTGGGACCCTGTTAAGGCATGCGTAAGCATTACCCCTCTGGTGACCTCCCGACTCTTTTCGGAGACTCATAGCCATATAGCCATATAAACTCATTTGCCCTTTCCATTTCCCCCTTTTATCCAAAATAATAAAGCAGTTTTAAACACCTGATATTACATGTAGGCTGAAATATTCTGCTGGTCTGAGTTGACGTTTTATTCAAGGTTTTTTTCTAGTTACAGCATCAGGTGGTGCTTGGTAGTAATCCCTTGGTGCCAGGAAGGCTCATCTCTGGGAGTCATGTCCCATGCTGAGGGGAAGTTAATGCATTTACATGCTGAGTTTGACTTAGAGAGTGGCCACATTTGAGCAACATGGAGGCTCTCAGGAGGTAACTCTTAGGCACCCTGCAGCTCTAGGCCTAGTTCATATTTCAGGTGCATAGGCTCACAAGCATAGTCATTGGTATCTAGGGCTCATTGTTGGACCTTCATTCTTTTTGGTCTTTGCCATTGCACTTGGGGGATTGTTGCTGTTCCTTTAGGGACTGTGATAGAGCTCCCCTGGCTAGGATCTCTGTACTCCCTCAGTTGTTGTTTTTAATTGTATCCACTAGGAAAATATCCAAACATTTTTATGTACCCTGGATATATGCCCTGTAGAACTCCCTGCCAACCAGTCAATAACATCCCACACCAGTATTTCTCCCCTGTCATTGTTGAACCTCTCTGTGATCCATAACTTCTTGAAAAGTGAAGCCCAATATATTGCCAGGTTCCATTAATAGTAAAATGGAATATAGTGATGAGTTTAAAGGTTAGATATAGAATACATATTAATTTAGAAAAATTAAGGTAAAAATAAATTGGGGTATCAAAAAATGAAAAAATGCAAAAGCTTTGTTTTTGATGTTTTGCCTAGCAATGATCTTTTTGCATGTTCGTATTATATTTGCTGCAGCTGATGTACAGATATTGAAACAATAGCTTTCAAACATGTTTCCATTTGGGTTTTCATTATGGTTTATATTTTAGACTATACAATTTTCTAAATTTTTAGTTATGTTTTACATTATGATTTATATTTTAGCCTATAGACTTTTTAATTTAACATGTCCTATATCTATCATTGCATGATCTTGTGGAACTCTTCCATTGCCCGACAGTTACACTGATTCCATCTATTCAATACCTCTTTCCCCCTCCCCTCAGGGCCCACAGTGACAATCAATGGGTTAGGGCAGTCGAGTATGTCAAACCCTCAACATTGTTGCAAGTATCTCTGAATATGGTCCTTCACGTAATGAAGATTGATTCTCACTGTGTGCTTGCTTTTTAAACCATTAATTATTCCACCCCTTTGCTAATGACAGGGGAGTAGTCCCAGCTGTTTGCTACTTTGATTGATTACCCACCAACTGAATCCCTGGGAGGGCCCAGTGATAAGACCCCTGTAGAATATCCGGGGCTTCTCTTGGCTTCCTGAGGAAATCTCAGCAACTATCTTCCGGGTACCAATGCTCATGTGGGTTTTTCCTGCCAGGTTCCAGATCAATCTGTTGATTCCCTATTTTACTAGCCTGCGTCATTATGAATTTTTTTTTTTAGCATATTTTCTTTTTTAATTGTCTTTTTTTTAAAGATACACAAATCACAACAAATCTTACATTAAAAAATACAAGAAGTTCCCATATACCCCACCCCCCACTCCCCACTCCTCCCACATCAACAACTTCTTTCATCATTATGAATTTCTAACTTCAAAAAATTGTTAAACTTAACTATTTTGAAAGTCGTAGCAAAAATTGTTGCCTTTCAAATGCTTTTTAAAAAAATTTGGATGTTAAAGGGAAAGGTCTTTGTAATTGGCTTTCCAAGAGAGCTAGAAGTAAGGAATAAATGAATTTGGAAAGTGGTCGTGATTGGCTAGCTTGGATATAATCAAAACAACTCTTATAGAATGTGTTGTGATATGAAATTTCTCACAGGTTGTCTTTATTTGATTTAAAGTGGATTAATTAATATATACTCTACCACCTTGCCTGTAATTAGTTTGTTTTATTGTTACAACTTTAGGGCAAAGTTGAATTGATTCTTCTTTATCATTTTATCTTCCCTTCATTATTGTGCTACTGCATTACTGTAACAGCCATCTAATTGTCTCCTCTTCCCCTCCACCTTTCTGCTTACGATTACCCTTCAGTCGGTTTTCCAGATTCATAAAAATCTGATTATGTCATCTCCCTACATAAAGTCTTAACACATCTAGGATAAATTACTGTTAAAAGAAATCTTTTCATGCAGTTTAGGATCTCACAGCATTATTGAGCAATTAATGAAATTGGATAGCATCCCGTACAGAAAAGTAAAAGGGAGTGCCACCTAGGAAATAGAAAGGGGAAACTTAATTCCTAATAAGAATGCAGAAGCAAGTAAGGAAATTGTCTAAATGGCTGATGTTAAGTCCCATTTTGCTTAGAAGAGTCTTACAGAATGGGGAGCAGATATATGTTGGTTGGTATGGTATATACAATCTGACGTATCTCCACAGCTTTCTCTCCTATACTGAAACTGGTTTATCACCAGGTATTGCTTACCTGCACTTCTGTAAGGTGCTTTCCATTGTTCCATTTTCTTGGAAAGCCCCTGTGGAACAATTGTTTTACTTTCTGGAAAATCCTTTCTCAGAAGGAGGTCCCTCCTAGCAACGTGCAATGCTGTTTTATTTTACTTAACATTACAAGTTCCTTCCTAGCATGCTATAACTATTTGGCTTTTGCTTACCTTTACTTTGCTTTCTCTGTACTCTGCTTCTTCAAATTTAAGCTCTAGATATACTGAACATAATCCTTATTTAATGGCCTTTGTTCATACTGTTCTCTCTGCTTAGTGATCTACCCCTGCCAAATAACATGGACTTACCTCTTAGGAATGTTTAGAGGCACTTTCAGGAAGCTTTTTATGATCACTACCATCACTCCTACCTACAGAGTAGGTCAGATCACTTTCCTGTCCACTCTTATAACACTGTGTATATGCTCTAATTGCTTGGATGCCTGGGAGGTACTTGAGACCCCAGTGTTTGATACATGATAGTGGTACTTAAATATTTTTCTATTTAATGACAGTGAATATGTAAAGAATTTAGTAGATTTTCAGTGCTTCAGACGAACTTTCTCCTGGGCAATGTCTTAAACGTATTTTTTAGTAGGCTGGTAATTCTGGTTAAGTTAGTCTTTTTTCTTATCTTCTTTACCTGTTACCTAGCATTTAGTCTAGTTTACTGGCACATATATGGCTTTGAGGTAATATCCTCCAGATGTAAAATTATTCCCTGACTCTTCTCGCCTAAAACCTTTGGGCTCATAAAGTAATAGTAATGTCTTCCTTTTATTTAGTATTGAAAGCTTACATTGTACTTTCTTACTTACTGTCTAATGTAAAGGAGACAAATTCTGTGGAAGAACTAAGGAAGTTTCATTCTGTCACACTCATCATTTCAAGTGGAGAGAAAATAGTAGCCTTTTCTTTACATTTTTACTGTGGTTTTATATGTATATACATCACAAAATTTCACATTTCAATCATTTTTATGTATACGTTTCAGTGATATTGATTTCACAGTGTTTTGCTACTATCACCACCATCCATTACCAAAACCTGTCATCACCCCAAACATTAGCACCCATGCTAGTGCTTGTTATTTTTCCTTTCCTTTCCTTCCTTCCCCTCTACTCCCCTTGATGTATTCTATTTCTGTAATAATTGCTGCTGGGATTTTGATAGCACTCTGTTAAATATGCATATTGTTTGACAATATCAAGTCTTCCAGTTCATGAACATGGGATGTCTTGCCATTTATTTATGTCTAATTCCTTTTAGCAGTGTTTTGTAATTTTCAGTGTATGTCTTTCACCTCCTTGATTAAATTTATAACTAAATATTTTATTCTTTTATACTATTATAAATAGAATTCTTGTTTAAATTTCCATTTTTGACGGTTCATTACTGGTGTACAGAAGCATAACAGATTTTTGCGTGTTAATCTTATAGCCTATAACTTTGCTGAATTCACTTTAACAGGTTTCTTGTTAATTCTTTGGGATTTTCTATTTATGGGATCATGTCAGATACAATCTCATTTTTTAAATGTATTATGTAAGCCATCTTCATTCAATACTTGGTGTCAGAGTTCTTACCAAAGAAATAATTTTTGTTCACACTTTCTATAGTAGTGAAATTAAAAATATGGTAGTACAGTCAGACAGATCTATCTGGGTTTGAATGCCAGCTCTATGATAACTAAAACTGATATTGAGATAATTTCTCAAATTTTTGATGGCTTTGTTTTTTCTATTAAAATATAAATATATTAAAATATAATATATTATAAAATATAAATATATTAAGACTAATATATGTGTGTGTGTGTATTGTATATGTAGAGAGAGGATATATGTTACCACTTGCCATAAGCTTTATGTATCTCTCTCTTTGGCAAAGCAAAATAGCTAGTAGAAGTGTAGTCTCTGAAAATTGTTTCTTAATCAAAGGCAAGTACATTTTGAAGAAGGAAAACAAGAATAATTCCTCTGTCAATTAAGTTTTTCAGATGCAGAAATTAGGGAAGTATTATTGTTCATGTTTTGGAATGTTTCAAACTAAATTCAAAGCTACATTTAAAAAAAATCATTCTTCTTCAAGCAGGAAAAGAAGAGAGAGGAGAATGATTGATAAATCAAGCCTTGAAATCAGAGTTTTTATTAGTTCCTATTATGATACATAATAGATTTCCTGCTCTCCACCCTCACATGGGTATGAGCAATGAAATTTTAAGAAGAGAGATAAACAAAGATGGAAAAGGAAACAACAATTTCCGAAAGGTTTTGTAAAATATGTTCTACCAACTTGCTTTTCAAAATGTGATCAATAAATTCACAACATCACGTGGGAGCTTTTAAGAACTACAGAATCTTGGTTTACACCAGAACTACTGAATCACATTCTGCATTTTAACCAATACCCAAGTAATATGAGTGCACAAGAAAGTGTAGGAAACGTTTTACTCCATAGCATATCCAGGCCAAGTTCTGCCCCCAGTTTACTTCACTATTTCTTCCTCATCCTTCTGTCTCTTACAATCCAAACTCACACTTAAGTAAATCTGTCTGTTAGATCAAAGCCACTATTGACATTCCTAGCTCCATTACAACTTTAACTGAATGTATCTATAATATCTTAATTTGCTCCTCATAGTAGAGGTACTTAGGTGCATGTCTTCTTATGTCTATAAAAATGCCTTCCTATGGTTCAAGGTCCATGCTAACAGGTCCACCAAAAACATGGCTATGAGGAAAATACAGCTGTGAACTTAATTCAGTTGAATTCATGTACAGTGGCAGTCTGAGATAATTTTTAGAAATCTGTACCAAGCCAGTAAGTCCTTTTCTTTCTTTGAGCATATTCAGGAATAGTATAGATTTACTAACATTTAAGTTTACTTATGGACTCAACATTTAAGTCAACTTATATATTGGTCTCTTTTTAAGGGAAAGGAAGGAGATTTCACAGACTTATGTCTAGGAATATTTGTTCTTAAATATGCATTTAAGTAAACCTACAAATTCTCTAATAAAAAATCTGTGTATATACGTTCATATGCTAGTAATATTGCATTGCATTCTACAGCATGTAACAAAATGGTGTTAATTATGTACCCTTCCCATCTTTTTCCTTTCTCAAGAAATGGTATTGGAAGGGACATCAGTGAGGCAGGAACATCATTGTGTGCATTCGTTCCCCCTAGTTAATTCCTGAATTCAGAACTCTATATGCATGTATGCTTGAGTGTGGAATGGGAAAGAGATAACAGAAAGTAGGTTAATTTTAATCCTTGCACAGTTTTATATACTTTTCTTAATTGCTTTGTATATAAAATAATTTATATTTAGTTATCCTTTAGTCTACAGAGTGAAAAAATAAATATTGTAGCTGGAAAACTAAGGAAAAGAAAGGAAATTGAAAATCTGTGAAGATAAAATAGATTAGGAATTGGAAAATTAAAGACCATAAATATAAGGAAACACCAAATGTATCGTCCTGGATTCCCTTCCATTTGGTTGCATGTGGGCGAAGACATTCTTTAGAGATGCAACCATATATCATTTTAAATAACATAACTTTTTTAAAAATTCAGGGAAGTGGATGTGGCTCAAATGATAGAGCATCTGCCTGGGTTCAAAGCCAGGGCCTCCTGACCCACGGGATGAGCTGGCCCACACACAGTGCTGATGTCCGCCAAGAGTTCTGTGCCACACAGGGGTGTCCCCCGTGTAAGGGAGCCCTACATGCAAGGAGTGTGCCCCCATAAGTAGAGCTGCCCCACGCAAAAAAAGTGCAGCCTGCCCAGGGGGGCGTCACACACACGGAGAGCTGACACAGCAAAATGACACAACAAAAAGAGACACAGATTCCTGGTGCTGCTGACAAGAATGCAAGCAGACACAAAATACATAGTGAATGGATACACAGAGCAGACAATGGGGAGTGGGGGGCGGGGGAAGGGGAGAGAAATTATAAATAAACAAATCTTTTCTAAAAATTCAAATATTTTATGTCTAATGTAGAAAATTTAGAAACTATATAAAAGTATTAAGAGGGAAAAAATACCTTCTGCATTTTTCATTTAAATTTTTTATCTTTATCGCACATGTGCACACACACATACACACTTATATCTGGGATCATGCTCTATATTCATCTTGATAGCCTTGCATTTCCCTTAGCATTTGATCATATAACTTTTGCAGTTGAAGGAGGAAACCCTTTAAGCTTTTGGTTGTTTTTTTTTTTTTAAGGTTTATTATTAAAAAAAAAAAAGTTATTTCCCCATGATGACTCTCTCATCTGTCTACTCATTGTTTGCTGGCTGTGTCTGCTTGTCTTCTCTAGGAGGCATCAGAAAGGGAACCCAAGACCTCCCATGTGGGAGGCAAGTACCCAACCACCTGAGCCACATCCGCTCCCTGCTGGTTTCATCTCGTTGTGGCATCTGCTTGTTACAGTGGTTGCGGTGGTCACAACATCTGCTGGTTGTGGCATCTCCTGGTTGTGGTGGTTGTGACATCTGCTGTTTGCAGTGTCTGCTGGTTGCAATGGTTGCAGCATCTGCTGATTGTGGCAGCTGAAGCAGTTGTGGCATCTGCTCATTGTGGCGTCTGTTTGTCTTCTTTAGGAGGTGCTGGGAACCGAACCTGGGGCTTCCCATGTTTAAGGCGGGTGCCAAACTGCTTGAGCCACACCTGCTCCCACCTTTAAGTTTTTTGGTCAACATTTTGAAGATCAAAATAAATATTTTTATTACTTTAATTACTATTATAAAAATAAAAAGACATAAGTGAGATCATGGTCAGTATAGAATGAGGGCAACATTTTGTTTTTATTTAGTTTTCTGAAACACAACTAAAAACACTCTTGACCTAAGTTCTGTGACTTGAGGGTAATGTTAGGATTAAAAAACAACAACACTCTCAGAGTATAATTGGTTTTGATTCAATCAAAAGTTTGACCTATAATATCTGCCTTCTGACCGAAAAAAAGTCAAGTGGCTTTAATTCCATGTGTCATAATGCCCCAGATAACTAGTGTGTGCTGTAGGCATCAGTGGTTGTCAGCACCATCTGGCACAGTTACAAAGGAAAAGGAATTCATGCAACTTTTTTTCCCCTCTTAAAACAGCAAAAATCTTTTATATCTGCTAAGCCAATTTTATGAAGAATTTAAGTTTGAGAAAGCAGTTTGGTTTATGGATAAGATTTTATCCATTTCTTTGTCTTTTCTAATGCAAAGACCCTGGTTTCTTTTTTTCCATTAGTTGAGATGATTGATATCAGATTAATAAAAATAGGAACATTAACACAGGAAATTATGATTGAGGAGAAACAAATATAAGCATCAATTTCCTTTTATATATTCTAATGGTAGTTGGTTTTATTGTATTCTCTGTGGCAGAATCCTGTAGATATCCAAGGTAATAGAAAGTTGAGATCTGAAATGTGAATTTTGAATAGTTTATCAGTGTGCATTTTCATCAATGAATGGATTATTTTCTTACCATCTATGAAATTAATTACTCTTTGATTTTGAATAATTTCTTTTAATTAAAATTATATATTTAAGCATTTAGAAATTATGAATCTTTTCCTTTTTTCTTTTTGCCTATAGATAGATTCACATCCAAACAACACAAAATAGAACGTGTATTTTCAAAACCTTAAAAAGGAGTATTCCATAGTTTTGTTTTTGATAGTATGGTAAACTATGTATTCTGAAAAGCCTTCCTGACTGACACAAAATAATAAACATGCCAGATGATTTTTCTTTAATTTTATAAGTGTACAGTTTAATGGGAAGGAAGCAAAGAAGTCCATTGATACAAAAATCGATCAAAATATAAAATAAAGTTTATCTCATGAAAAAAATTGTTAAAAATTTATGTAAAAACTGTTAATAATTTAAAGCATGAAGAACAAATGATAGTCTCAATAAATGCCAAAAGAGCAAAAAGTATTCTATAAGTTCAGCATTTACTCATTTGTGATTTGAACAACAGTAACTTTTGGCAGACAAGGAATAAATAACAGATTTCTACAAAGAATAAAACAAAACAAACCTACAGCAAATATACTCAGTGGTGAAATGTGAAAAGCATTTCCTTGGAGAATTAGGAGAAAAACAAAGCTACCCAGTTTCAATAGTGTTTTGTTTTCCAAAGATTTATTTATTTGTTCCTACCCCTTGTTAGTTTTGCACTCGTTGTTTGCTCTCTGTGTCCGTTTGCTGTGTGTTTTTCTTTGTCTGCTTGTCTTTTCTTCAGGTGGTACCGGGAACCAATCCTGGGACATTCTGGAGTGGGAGAGAGGTGCTTAATCTCTTGTGCCACTTCAGCTCCCTGGTCTGCTGCATCTCTTATTGTATCTCCTCTGTGTCTCTTTTTGTTACATCTTCTTGCTGCATCAGCTCTTGGCATGGGCCAGCACTGCGCAGGCCAGCACTCACTGCACAGGCTAGCACTTGAGAGGGCCAGCTCTCCACTTGAGCCATGCTACACAGGCCAGCTTTCCTTCACCTGGAAGCCCCAGAAATCAAACCCTGGAACCCCTGTATGGTAGATGAGAGCCCAGTCTCTTGAGCCACATCTGCTTCCCATCAATACATTTTTCATTATGGTTCTGGAAGTCCCAGCAAATTCAATAAGGCAATAACAAAGAGAGTGTAAAGATTGAAAATAAAATCATTATATATGTGTTATATAATTGTCTTCATAGAAAACCCAATAGAATTCACAGAAAAATTGTTAGAATTAACAGGATCTTTCACCAATTTTACCAGATATAAAATTCATGCACAAAAAATCAAGTGTATGTCAAAATGCCAGCAAAAAACTTAGAAAAATGTAATTTCAAAAAACATTATCATTACAGAAAGCACAATAATGATTGTCAAGTGATAGAGGGAGGTGTGATAGGATGGGACTGCTTAATAAGTGTAACATTTCCTTTTCTGATGGGTGAGAATATTGTAAAAAATTTGAATATATTAAATGACTGTATTGCACACTTTAAAATGGTCAGTTTTATATCATGTGAATTCCACCTCAATTAAAAAAAAAAGATACTGAATTAATTTATTCAGGAAAAGTTCATTGGTACCTTTAGCCTGTATTAGTCAGCCAAAAGGGGTGCTGATAAAAAGCACGAGAAGACTGTTAGCTTTCATAAAGAGTATTTATTTGGAGTAAAAGCTTGCAATTACAATGCCCTAAAGAGTTCAGCTCAAGGTTAGTTCCTCACTGAAGTGTGTTGCCACATGTTGAAGCAAGACAGCGGGCATCTGCGCAAATTCAGCCTTCCTCTTTCCTCTTAAGGAATTCAGCCTTCCCTCTTTCCTCTGGGTCCTTGAACCCAGCTCCTTCCTATCTAAGCTGAAGGCTGTAGGGCTCTTTTCTTTCCAAGCCTGTTCAGCTGCTCTGGGCTCTGGGCTCTGGGCTCTTCAGCTGCAAACTATCAGGTGAATGGTTCATCTCTCTTCCCAGGGTCTCTGCTGTGTCTGTGGAGCAGTCTCCATAGACTTGATTGTCTTGATTGTCTTGATTGTTCTTGATTGTCTTGATTGTTCTTGATTGTCTGTTTATATAGCCCACCTAGGGGGCAGGGACTCAACCCTTCATGCCCTAATGCAATGGTCAAATCTAAGTCCTAATCTTGATTTAATCGAGTAAATGTAAAGCCTTTGAATTTAAATCAAAGGGTATCATACCCAGAGGAACAGACCAGTTTACAAACATAATCTATATCTCTTTTTGGAATTCATACATAATATCAAACTGCCACAGAGCCATTAAATGAAAAGTTGCTGAAAGGGGAACTTTACACAGAAGAGAAAAGGTTGTGTTAGTACTGTAACTCACTGATGAATGTTGCCTCACCCAGAGTGGGAAAATCAGACTTTATGTGCTTTCTGATGTGAGTCAATGTGAAGTGTAACACCATTCATTTAATAGTCTTGCCTGAAAAGTTTAAACTAAATATAATCAGTCTTTAAAAATAACTTTCATCAAAAAAAGCAAGAAGAAAAAGAAGAAAAATAAAGTAAAACCAGGAGATAGAGGAACAAGTTAAATGACATAACAAGGAAGTAAACAGATAAACCTGAATGTGGATCTTTTTTTTTTTTTAAATGACTCAATCAAAGAGGTGATGAGGTACTTCTCTAAATTAGTAGAGCCCTCAGGGATCTAATGAAACCATATGTGGACCTGTTTTGGATTCTGATTCAGACAGGATGATTGTAAAAAAGTTTATTTGAGACAACTAGTGAAATTTGAATATAGACTAGATATCAGATGCTACTAAGGAATTATTGTTAGTATTGTTAAGAATAGTATTTGCATTGTTAAATAAAAAGCACATTTTAGGGGGGAGATGTGTAGTGTATAATGATATCATGTCTGCAGTTTACAATGACATTGAAACATAAGGTGCATAGGAATAAATATCATAAAATCAATGCAAGTCTTTTATGGAGAAAATTATATCACTTTGTTGAAAGTCTTTTCAGGAGACCTAATTAAATGGAAAGATATACTGTGATAATGAATTGAAAGATTCAATAGCATGGAGGTGTCAGTTCTACCCAAATTGGTACATAGATTCAGTGCAGTTCCAGTCAAAATCCAAAAAGGTGGTTGTTGAGTTTTTGTTGCTTTTGTTGTTTTGGTGGAACTTGTCAGGCTGGTTCTGAAATTTATATGAGAATTGTAAAGGGCCAAGAATAGCTAAAATAGGCCTGAAGAAGAACAAGGTAGGCAGGCTTGTCTTAACTAGACAATTAGACCTCTCAAAAAGGTTAGTAACTGAGATAGTATGGGTATGGCATAGAAATAGACAAACTTACCCGTGAAATCGGGTAGAGAGCCACAAAACAGGCATATGTATAGAAACATTATATATGACAAAAGTAGCAATGTGGGACATTTAGATATGATTATATGTAAAAAATGAAATTTTATTCTTATAGTCAAAAAATGAAATTATTTCTTTACCTTACACCATGCATTAGGTCAGTTTCAGCAGATTAATGACTTCAGTGTGAAAGACTAAATTATAAAACATTTAAAATATCTTTATGAACTTGGGATGGGGTAAGAGTTTATAGAAAAGTCATGCAATTGCATACCATAGAGAAGATTGGTATATCTGAAAAATTTTTTAATTCTATAAATGAATAGCTACCATGAAGCAAAGAAATAATTTACATATTAAAAGAAAATATTTGCATATAACAGATGAAAGAGTATTATTGAGAATATGTAAATAATATTTTTAAGTTAATAAGAAAAAGATATCCTAATTGAAAAACAGACAAAAGACACAAATAATTGTTTCACAGAAGTGAAAACAGGAATTGACAAATACAATATGAAAAACTATTCAGCCTCAATAGTCAGGAGTTGCATTTTAAAACTATAAGATAGTATTTTATATCTACCAGATTGGCAAAATTAAGAAGGTCTGATAGTAACACTTAAGTGTTAGTAAAGATGTGGAGAAAGTAATGGACACTAGTTATGTACTACTTGTGAGAATGTAAATCATACAACTTTTTGAAAAATAATTACTAATGTTGAATATTTTTCTACTGTATGGCCTAGTAATTCAGTTTTTAGACCTACAGCCTGGAGAAACTCTTATAAAGGTTTATCAGGATGTACCTAGCACCATTGTTAGTAATAGCAAGAAAAGGAAAACAACACAAATGCCCATCATCTTGGGAATGTGTTAAAACATTTGCCATATATTATGCTACACCACAGTGAAAATGGTACACTGTGAGCAGACTAAAAGCCACAACACTACACTCACTGACCAGTATGGAAGGAAAGAATCAACTTTATACATAAAGTTCAGAAACATGCAAAACTTAATGAAGGGGATTCCTCTCTATAAAAAACTATAATAAAAGCAAGGGGACTTTTTTTAAACATAAAATTCAAGGTAGAGGGGAATGGATGTGGCTCAAGTGTTGAGCACCTGCTTACCACATGTGAGGTACCGGGTTTAGTTCCTGCTGCCTCCTAAACAACAACAACAAAAATAAACAAATAGCAAACAAACAAAAAAACCAACTCAGGGGAGCTGATGTGGCTCAGTGGATGAAAATTTGGCTTCCCACATACGAGGTCCTCGGTTCAATCCCCAGCCATGGTACCTAAAAAAAAAAATTATCAAGGTAGACGCTTCTCAGTAGGTGGACAGTTCCCCAGTAGGATAGGGAGAGTTACCTAGGGAACTACAGAAGTGGCCATAATGACCTATTTCTTAAGCTTGTTCCCAGATCTTTTTATCATTATTGTTCTTTTTATCTACATATACATCATATATAGCTTTTTGAATGTTTGAAATATTTAATAATAATAAAGTTGTATTACAAACCTTTCATAATCAGCTATTCTAATATTTCATAGCATTGATGCCAGAAGACTGTTCCTATATTTCCAACATACATCTCTGAATTGGTTTCTTCTTTCTGTCATTTTAAAGTAACCCATGGTTTTCTTGTTTATAATTTCACTGAGCTTAATAAAGGACATGCTGAAATACATGTTCTTTAGAGGAAAACTGAAATATCATTGTGAACAATTTGCTATCATTTGTAGGAAGGAATTTTAAAGATGATTTGCAGCAGAAATGCGTTGTTAGCTTTTAGTGCTTCTATGGTGTCATTGGTGTAAGTCTGCAAATAAATATGTTCTTTTCTATGAGTACATATGAAAAACTTGATTTTTCCCCCCTATCAATAGGCAAGTGAAAGACCAGAATAAGAAGGTAGCAAATCTGAAGCACAAGGAACAGGTGGAAAAAAAGAAGAGTGCACAGATGCTAGAGGAGGCTCGGCGGAGGGAGGACAATCTCAATGACAGTTCTCAACAACTACAGGTTAGAATATGAGAATCTGAAAGGATCAGACAAAGAGATTTGATCCATAATTGCATGTTGCTTTTCTCTTCATCTTTGTCCTCCTCTTTTTTCTCTTCCTAACCCTGCTTGCTGCCTTCCTCCCAGACCAACTGTTTAGCAGTAAAGGAATGACTTTAAATAGAAAAGGCAAGTTTTATTCCACAGCTTTGTGTGAGGATGCTTCTGCATAGGAGAAAGTTCATCTTGCTTCAAGTTGATCACACTTAATCGGTAAGTTTTATGACAGAGTGGGTTCTGCTGAGCTTCAGGGTGTTTGCCAATCCCATTCATTAATATGTATTGTTATCTTTGTATGTCTTTCTTCTTTTTTACATTCTTTCTTTCTTTTTTCCTTCCACCCTTCTTTCCTCCCACTATCTCGCCTTCCTTTCTTCTTTAAAAACATTCCATTTAGAGAGAATATTTCATGATAATATAAGTCATCTAAACTATATATTTTCTCTTCATGAAGGAATGAGAATTGATATATAAATGTAATTATTCACAGATAAGGTTAAACAGGACCACTATATGATAAGAGCCAATTAGGTCCCCAGGGGTAATTTAAACTAGGCCCTACTCTAACCCTTACAACAATCCAATGAGTAGTATTGTTCACATTTTGCAGATGAGGAAATATGCTAGAGACATTGAATGACTTACCCAAATCCATATGACTTTCTACGTGGCTAAGCCATGATTTTAACTGAGACTTTATGGATCTGTCGTCTGTTCTCTTCCTTTATGATAAAGGCTTAGTTTTTAAAGACAATACCGCAATGAATGTCCCATGATGATGGAGGAGGTTGTTGTTATGGGAAGAGTGTGGTGAGGGGAGTGGGGGGTATATGGGGACCTCGTTTTTTGAATGTAACATTAAAAAAAAAATAAAGACATAGCTCATAAAAATAAAAAAAATAAAGACAATACTATAAACTTGCTGGAATCTTCTGATATTCCTGCTAAGGCAATGCTAAATTGTTTTTCTCTCATTAAAACTTCTAATTGGATGTGCTATAGTGCATGTACCACAATTGCATAATCATTGGAGAGAGATGGAGGAGTTGCTATGCAGATGCCATTTTTTAAGCTTTACAACAAATTCCTTTCAGACATGAAGACCCTGCTTTTTAATTTCTTTTTTTAAATTATCATTTTTATTACTTTTTCTGATTATAAAAGACATAGTTCTTAAAGACAGTTTAAATTCTTCAAATGAATGAACTTTTGGTAAAAAGCAGAATACATAATTTTCCCACAGCCTTTGTAAACAGTGTTGGCAAGGGCTGGATAAGGATAGAGTTATTGAGGAGTGACTGGTAAGGGGTGTGGAGTTTTTCTTTTTGGAGTAATGAAATTGTTCTAAAAATTTTTATGGTGATGAATACACAACACTGAGTATACTAAAAGCCATTGATTGTACATTTTGATGGAGTGTATGGTTTGTGAATATATCTCAGTAAAACTGCTTTAAAAAAAAAGCACCTATTATAGAGGGAAAAAAGTTGGTAATTTTCTCTTCCTTCCACTTCCCCTCACCCCCCTGCTAGTCTGATGGGTGAAAAATATTTCATTTTCTTAAAAAATATATATTTCTCTATTACCAGTGAGTGTGAGTACATTTTCATGTCCGGAATTTTCAATTGTTTGCTTATGTAATTCAAGTCTCTCTCTCTTCAATGGCAACTTTTTTCCATGGGTTTTTTGCTTAGCTTGTCCCCATTTTGAGTGTACATAAATGTTTACCTATAAATAATTCTAAGTAATGTGCTTCCATTTTTACCTTTACTTTTAAAAATCCATCTAGAACTTATTTTAGAATATTATGTGCAGTAAGGATATTATTTTTCCTTTCTAGCTAACAATTTCACTATAATTTTTATAGGAAATTATTTCATGGTTCACAAGTTTGAATTAACATCTTTATAGTGTATGGAATTGTTTATTTTATTTTATTTTTTAAAGATTTATTTATTTATTTAATTCCCCCCCTCCCCCGGTTGTCTGTTCTCTGTGTCTATTTGCTGCGTCTTGTTTCTTTGTCCGCTTCTGTTGTCCTCAGCGGCATGGGAAGTGTGGGCGGCGCCATTCCTGGACAAGCTGCACTTTCTTTCGTGCTGGGCAGCTTCTCCTTATGGGGCGCACTCCTTGTGCATGGGGCTCCCCTACGTGGGGGACACCCCTGCGTGGCAGGGCACTCCTTGCACGCATCAGCACTGCCCATGGGCCAGCTCCACACGGGTCAAGGAGGCCCAGGGTTTGAACCGCGGACCTCCCATGTGGTGGACGGACACCCTAACCACTGAGCCAAGTCCGTTTCCCCGAAATTGTTTAATAATTAGACTATATCTAAGATTTCAATTCCATACTACTTCATGCCCTAGGACCACGTTGTTTTTTGGGTTTTTTGTTTTGTTTTGTTTTGTTTTGTTTTGTTTTGTTTTGTTTTGAGGAGGTACCAGGTATTGAACCCAGGACCTTGTATGTCCAAAGCTGGTGCTCAGCCCCTGAGCTACACCCTCCCTTATATTGTTTTTTAATTATAGAAAATATTTTATTTTATGGTAAGCCAAGCCCTTCTTTATGTTAGCTCCTTCACTGTTTCATTTGTCTCCTCTTTCTGCCTGATTAAACATGCTTTCTATTACCAGTTTGTCTTTGTCAACCAAAAGGTATGCTTCTAATCTTCTATCAGTTGTTATGACAGTACCCTTTCAAAGATGTTTTCATATATAATCTCTTGTTTTCTCTTTATATAAATGACAGACAAGTAATACAGCTTTTATTATTTATATTTTACATATAAAGAAAACTTATTTGGAATTTAAGTAAGTGGCCTTTCCAAGGTGTCTCAGTTAAGTGATCCATATTAGAGTTATGAAAAATACTGCCTGATGGCCATATGCCTTTCAGGGATTAACTGTATTTCAGGGAAATAAAGTAATTAATGATGGTGAATTCTTTTTTATCAAAGAATTCCAGTTAACAAATATGGAAAGAATTATAGAATTCAGAAAATTAACATTTGTAATCACTAAATAAACAATGGAGTTAGGCAACGGTCATCAATGGCTACTCAAATGAAATGTTGATGGGGACTCATAATGGATGGAACAGTTTGATACCACCCCAACCACCTGTTAAATCTTTCAATCTCTTGAAAAATAGATACACTATTTGAGCTTCCTGCTGTGATGCATTGGGGCGAACACAACACATGTCAAAAGAGTCCAATTTAGATCTGATCAAAAAGTTTAAATAAAGTATCTGAGATAAAGGGATATGTCACTTATCCTGGAAATGATATCGGCCAAGCCCAGATAATGGGTAATTCTATATGATAAAAGACTTGATTTTTTCAGCTAATATATGGCAAGGGAGGAAAAGAAATATGATGGGTATTAGAGATAATTTTTAAATTATGAAACATATAATTTCAAGCAGATCCAGTGTTTAGAGCTCATTAGATCCTTACTTGAATTGACCAAGTATAAAAAGACATTTTATATGTCAGTGGAGAATGTGAACATGTAACAGGATATCAAATGTTAAGAATGTTTTAATATTTTAAATGTATTATTGTAAATAATTAGAGGTACATACTAAATCATAACTTGTCTGGGTTTATTTTATAAATTCCAGTGATAGTGGCATAGGGCACAGAATTAATGAAAATAGTAGTGGTTATTTTTGTAGGAGGTACTGGATATTGAACCCAGGACCTTGTACATGGGAAGCAGGCACTCAACCACGGAGCTACATTGGCTCTTGCCATTTTTTAATAATTATTGAAGCTGAGCAATGATGGCATGGAATTCATTATAATGTCCTCCTCTATACATTTTTTTATGTTTGAAAATTTCCCAAATAAAATCTGAAAAACAAAGATATTTAACCTTTTGAATCTGTTTTCATGTATCAAAAAGAAGTTATAAGACAGTAAGACTACATGGACTTTTGTGTATCTTTCAACCTAAATTCATCTATTTAAACATATTTACATAGCATTGAAATGGAGTACTTTATTGTAGCCTGGTTTCTTAGTCACACTTGTAATTTGTGTTTTACCTCCATTCCTTGAGAATTTTTTTAATACTCTTCAAGTAACATTTTATATCATACTTTAGTTTTTCTTGGATTTGGTTTCTCCTTTTTTTTTTTTTAAACTCAGGTCATGTGCCATTGCTTAGTGTACTAGGAAAATGAATCTATAAAATTGCTTACTTCTTTCCAAATTTTGCTCTAAACTTGAGTTTTACTCATTTGTAACAATAACATATACACTATTTAGCATTTTGCTTTTTAAATGCTTAGCATTATCCTTTTAAACAATTCCATGAATTGTATTCTTCATGATGTGGTGTATACTTATTGTGTCCAATTTAATCCAAAGTTCCTTAGCTGTATAGAAGTTCCTTTTTTGTTGGACATTTTGTTTATTCCCAGTTTTCACTCAAATTTTTTCCCCATTTGGGGGATTTCCTTTCGGCATTTCTCAAAGCAAAATTATTAGGTCAAAGTAAATGAAGTGCTGTAGCCTTTCCCAAATTTCTATCCCGAAGGGCTAAGCCAGTAATATGTTAGCAACCATTATTCTCCATAGCCATTTTGAGTCTATCTAGTTTTTGTAATTTTATATATACAAAATAGCATCTTCTTGTCGTTATGTTTGTTTAATGAAGCTGTGTGTTTTTTCCAGATAATAATTTATCAGAAATTTCCCAAATATCAGAAAATACCCACTGTAAGCAAATTTACTGATATTTGCTATCTGTCAAAGGATATATGCATAATATTATATCTACTTTGAATAGACATGTGTTATGTAAGTTTAGTAATAATGATTGCCATATATATTTTTTCTCATTCAATTATTTTCCTATTGATATTGATTTTTTTTTGATTTTGCATGAATTATTTTTGTTTAATTTTTTAAAAAATTATTTATTTTAAAGAAACTTTAGATTACATAAATGTTATATAAAAAATATAGGGGATTCCCATATGTCCTTCGTTAGTGTGGTACATTTGTTACAATTGATGAACATATATTGAAGCATTGTCACTATCCATTGATTATAGTTTACTTTATACTTTACACTTTGTCCCACACAATTTTGTAAGTTATCACAAAATATTTAATGGGCCCTATCCATGCAGGACAATTCCAAAGTCCTAAAAATGCCCCATATTACACCATTTTTCCCTCTCCCCTCAGAACTGTCAGTGGCCACTGCCTCCACATCAATGATAAAAGTTCTTCCATTGCTAGAATAATAATAAGTCTGTAGTAGAATAATAGTAAGTCTACTTTAACCCATTGTTCATTCTTCATTCCCCAGTCTTGAGGATTTGGGGATGGTGATGCCCCCTCTGCCTCTAATTGACAGGGGCTTGGATCCCGTAGGGGTAGATGGATGGAACTGTCTTGCTTACAGTTATAGACTTTCTCTGTTCCTTGGGATGGACATTGTCCACCATGATCACCTTGTTAGTTGTCCTGGGTGAGTCCAATGAACTGGCGAGTAGGTGTTGTAATTCCGCTAGATTCAGGGCCCAACTAGTGCATGGATGGACCAAAGAGTAAAGTCTCTTGGAAATAACGTCTATCAAGTATAGTACTAACTATAGTTCAAATAGAAGGGGCAGAAGAACCATGTGTAGGGAAACCATAAATGAGTCCAACTCTGTCACACTGGGGAGCATAAGTTCCAAGTTGATACTGATTACTTATGGGGAAGGTTCTATAAACATTTTTTAAAAAACAAAACTTCTAATTTGCCTGCCTTGTCCTTTCATGGCTATTTTTTCATTTATCTCCCATCTATAACAGGGTTAAATATATTAGTTTCTTCTAGCTGTTTCAGTATGCGTGTATGTATGTGTTTATTCTAAGTATTTATCTCATTGATCTATATGGAATTTATTTTGATGTATCTTATAAGACATAAAATATTATTTCTTTATACTGACACCCAGTTCTCCTAAGTAACATTTAGTAAATTGGGATTTTTTTTGAAAAATATTTTTCTTTCTAGCTAATCATATGCTAAATATTATGGAAATTTCCACTCAGTTTTAGATTATGTTTTATTCCAGTTCTATACAGTATGCTGTGTTATTTGCGATATATTTGCAAAGTTAGTAGGTCATCTCTACCATTGTTATCTTTATCTCAAAACTTTTTTTCCCTAGGTAAATTTCAGTTTGTCAATAACTTATCTTTTGTGGTGCTTTAATTATGTTATCATGCTAGTAATTCTTAAAAATTATCACCTGTATTCAGTGCACTCTAGCCATGAACTAAATTTATTTTTCTTTTTGTTTGTATCTTCATTTATTCTTTTTTTTTAAAAAAAGATTTATTTTTTATTTATTTCCCCTTCCCCCCTTCATTTATTCTTTACTATGCTAAAAATTATAGTTATGTCTGTCAGGAATAAAAATGTTTCCTTAATAAATTTTACATCCAGATTACATTAATAGTTATTAATTATTACTAAGTTTATTTTAATATCCTTACATCCAAAAAAGATTTCTGATAAATTATGGAGAAAATTAAATGAAGCTCCAAATTATAAAAAGGGTGAAAAAATTATTAATGAATGAACTTCACTATATTCAGCTCCATAATGAAGTTAATACTTATTGTTTCTCTATATCAAAACTAGTAAGGCAAATTCCTTACAAATTCTTTTGAGTTCTTGACTCAAAAGTATGTGAAGATTATACCCATACAACCCAGAGGGTAAAGTCAGTGATTGTCAGTGTGATTGCAGAGTTGTGCTTTCATCAGCACAATTTTTGAACATTTTCATTGTTCCAGAAAGAAAAACCCCATGCCCTTATCACCTCCTATCGTTGACACCGGTGTGCATTGGTGTGATACCTTCGCTTCAGTTGATTGAAGAATATTAAAACACTACTATTAATTATTTTTAAAACTGAGGAGATTAGAAGGAGAAAATCATTCTTTTCTGGGACCAGCAAAAGAACCTCCCAGATGAACCCAGCCTAACTTGCTGAACACACAATCATGTACAAATAAAATGGTTGTCGTTTAAGGTCCAAAAAGAAACAAACACATGATATTTTTCTATGAACCATACTTCTTTTTAGTCAAATAGTAAATGAGGGGAAGTTTACTTTTATAAATGCATGACAGTTAATAACAAAAGGAAAAGGCGTCCTTGATTTGAAATAGAACTATTTTCTAGATGTGAATGAATTAACAGATCTGGACACTAGCTTTAGCAGCTCCTTACATCACAGAGAGACAACCAGACTTCAGTTGTGTAGATATTATCCTTTGAAAGTGTATACCACCACTTATGAAGATTTCTTGCCCAGAAAATTAATAAAATTTTGATTTTTCATAAAAAAATAATGTATGTGAAGATTAATGAGGTTATCTATATAAAAACATCTATAATGGTAAATGTTAGGATTAGAATGTGATGCTAATGTAATAAGGGAAACGAGAAATTATATAATTATCTTATGAAAGAAAGAACCCATTTCATTAAGAGTCAAAAATTTTTAATTTTCCTAATAGAATTTTGTGAGAAATTAGTCTCATGGGACTCCATTTAGAGGAGTGGTTCTCAACTGGAGATGAGTTTGACTCCTAAGGGACATTTGACAATGTGTGGAAACATTTTTAGTCATCTTAACTTGGGTGATATTTCTGAAAATAAAGTTTTATTGGAACAGCCATTTGTTTATGGCTGCTTTCCTGGTACTATGGCAGAGTTGAGTGGTTGGAAGAGAGAGCTTATGGGCCCTAAAACACAAAGTATTTACAATCTGGCCCTTTATGGAAACAGTTTGTTGATCTGTGTTCTAGAGAATTAAAAGCAGGATTTTTCATTCAAGAAGTTAAAAAAAAAACCTGTATCACCTCTGAAAATATCATTCTGGAGTAAAAAACAAAGTATTTAGCCTTACCTTATAAAAGCAGGTGACAGGGCATGGTGTCAAGAGGAATGGGAAAAATAGGAACATGACTAACATTTGTTGAGGGCTTAAAATATTCTAGGGGAAATGGATGTGGCTCAATTGGGCTCCTGTCTACCATAGAGGAGGTCCAGGGTTCAGTGCCCAGGGCATCCTGGTGAGGGCAAGCTGCCCCACACAGTGAGCTGGCCCACGGGAAATGCCTGCCCACTCAGGAATGCAGCCCCACGCAGGAGTGGCGCCCTGTGTGGGAATGCTGCCCCACAGGGAAAGCCGCCCTGCACAGGAGTGCTGGCCAACATGGAGAGCTGGCACAGTAAGATGACAAAACAAGAGACACAGGGGAGAGAAAATAAGATGTAGCAGAGCAGGGAGATGAAGTGGCGCAAGAGAGTAATCACCTCTCTCCCACTCCAGAAGGTCCCAGGATTGGTTCCCAGAGCCTCCTAATGCGAATACAAGCAGGCACAGAAGAACACACAGCAAATGGACACAGAGAGCAGACAATGGGGGGAGTGGGGGAGGGGAGGAGAAATAAATAAAAATAAATGTGAAAAAAAATTCTAGGCACTGTGCTGTTTTTGTTTCTTTTATTTTTTTTTAAATTAGTGTTTGATTCTCAATCATAACTAATATATATACTTCCTTTAAGGTTAAAAAGTGTAGTGTATCACTTCCCTCTCCCAAGAATACAAATGCCAGTGTGTGAAATACTATATTAGAAATTATACATTGAGATTTTAAATTATAATTTCATGAAAAGTAGAATAGTGTCCTGCTTAGTTAGTTGTTTGTGTTGTAAGAGTGCTGATGATTTAAACCTGTATTTACATATTGATCTTTTTAGATTACTGTTGAAATGAAAGACCACATTTAAAGTTCAAAGAAAGGAACTGATGATTGAGAATAAGTCCAGAGAGCCCCAGGTATCTTGGGACCATATTTGAAAAACTGTTCATTTAACACTGGTTAACAGTAAAGTTACCATTTCTGTTATATAAGTAAGGAAACTGAAGCTTATTGAGATTACTTAACTTGACCAAGATAATAAGCTTCTAATTGGTAGAACTAGGATTCAAACCCTGACCTGTCTCCAAATGTTATGGTCTTTCCACTATACTTAACTAATTTTTTTTCAGATTGCTAAGAGGTTATGATTTTTTAATTTTTATTTTTTTTAAGGTACCTGGGCTTGGGGAATGAACCCAGGACTTTGTATGTGGGAAGCTGAAGATCAATCACTTGAGCCTGATGATTGTTTTAATTTTAAACCTTGAAGCAAATAGATATTTTATTTACAACCATTATTTGTTGGTTTTTTTTGGTGAGGACACACAGGTATACATTTCAGATGATTTTTAATTATAATTAATATCATGCTAATATGAAATTCTTAAAACTATAATCTCCATATTGCCGAGGAGACCATCCACAATAGAGACAGGTGTTCTTCTACACACATATTCCGTATTTTCCTGTCTTAGTCCCTAAGAGGCATATTGGGTTTTCCTCCTGAGGCCAAAAACAAAATATTTGTTTATAAAGGGGTCTGTACTGATAGAAATACTGATGGAAATTTGACATTTTTGGGGAATGTGGGCCAGAAGAGGGAGGGGTATAAGGGTAACAAGGAAAACCATACTGTCTCAATTTTATGAATTGGATAAACATTGCTCTTTTTTTTTTTAATTGTCCCTTGCTTTCTCCCAGGGGTGAGCCTCCCTGGCACCGAGGGATTACTACCAAGTACCAGCTGATGATGTAACTAGAAAATGACCTTGAATAAAATGGTCAACTCAGACCAGCAGAATATCTCAGTCTTCATACAATACCAGGAGTTAAAAATGCTTTTTGACCTGAATAAAAGGGGGAAATGGAAAGGACAAATGAGTTTATATGGCTATGAGTCTCCAAAAAGAGCCGAGAGGTTATCAGAGGGGTCGCCCTTATGCATACCTCAGCAGAGTCCCAGAAACAGATAAAGTAGATACAACCCCAGGTATTGGTTGTTCTGAGGACTACAGAGACCCACAGGTTCTATGGTCATGGCAGGTGGAGTTCAGTGCCATGTCAGTTGGCCTTATTTTGGAGTTTGTGTTTCTGTGTGATGGAGCTGCACTGAGATGTGATCTTTGTCCCAAGCCTCTCCTGTTACTTTCAATGGATCTGTGGTTGGTGCTGGGGTTTAGTGTATACCCAGGGGACCCGAATCTCTGGACTGACCATGTGATAGCCAGGCACTGAGCCTCAACAGACTTGCAACTCCTACCCTCTGGTTTATTGGACTTACCCCACTCAGCTAACATGGAGGTGAAGAAGGTCAACCACTACACCAAGGAGCCAAGAGTACCTACAACTGAAAGCAGGAGAATTGCTTCCAGCATCCATGTGGAATCTAAGCCCCCTCTTGATAGAGATGTGGAGTGGACATAACCATTCTAAGGTCCACAGGATGGAGGAATAGAGTATGGATTAGAGTGGACTTACTGATATTTTATTCATGAACTATTGTGATTAGTAATCAAAGAAAACCTGGCATTGATGTGGAGAAAATGGCCATGGTGGCTGCTGGGGTAGGGAGTGGGAGGAAGAGATGTGATGTGGGGGCGTTTTCAGGACTATGAGTTGCCCTGGGTGGTGCTGCAGGGACAGTTACCAGACACTGTATGTCCTCCTATGGCCCACTGGGTAGGCTGTGGGAGATGTGGGCTATGATGTGGACCATTGACCATGAGGTGCAGCGGTGCTCAGAGATGTATTCACCAAATGCAGTGAATGTCTCATGATGATGGAGGAGGTTGTTGTTAATGGGGGGAGGAGTGGAATGAGGGGGTTAGGGGGTATATGGGGACCTCATATTTTTTTATTGTAACATTAAAAAAAAAAGACAAAAATAAATAGGATAGCAAAATCCACAGACAAGCAGTGTGAAACATTTCCATGGTTTGAACTCATTTCAGTGAGAGCTCTTGCACATGGATTCCATCTTCTCCACAATTGGGAATCTATAATAGACTGATCAGATTGAGTCATTTAATGATTTGCTTGTCTTACACCAGTCCATCCGATCACCTTTTCCAGTTTCAAAAAGTAGTCTACTTAATTGATCAGAATCTACTTCACATTTCTACTAATGTAATTCCAGTGAGATAAAGAAACGTTAAATCTGGATAGCTCTACACCTTCTTTGCTATTATTGTTATACATATTACATCTATGTATGTTAAAAACCCAACAATACATTGTTATAATGAGCACTTTAAGTTGTGACTTCAGTGTATGGTCTAAGGACTCTTGGCTTCAGAATCACCTGGGATGCTTTGTTAAAAATATTGATTACTAGATTCTTTTTTGATTTGCTGAATCAAGTTCAGAGGATGGATTCCAGGAATCTGCACGTTTAACAAATACCTGGTATCTTTTTGATTATAAGGATTGTGAGCCATTAGAGCCTAACACTATTATACTTGCATTTGTAATTTTTAAATACCTTGGTTTCTGTGAATGCCATGCTAGTATATATAGCCTCTAGGTTGGTAAACAAATTGAAAACATTAAAATTGTAATATTTAACAAAACTATCTGACATTATGATCTGTATATCCAAAATGCCCACTGGAAAATTTCATCATGTTTGCCTCACAAATTTCATTTCATCCTTGAAAACTGTTCAGACATAGCCTCTTTTTTGAAGCTTTCTAGAAATTTCTCTCCTTCTCCTTCTTTTCTCTATTTCCATGCACCCTGCCCTGACAGAATTAACCATTCTTCATGTATTAGTTTTACGTTTTTGTTTTTATAGCCATAATTGTCTGTTGCTTTAACTGGTTGCCTCTATTTTACCTATTATACTATATTGTCTACCTTTTGAGGTGTGGGACCATATTTTACAAATTACAAAGATAACTGTATTTCAGACACACAATAGTACAATTATACTCATTTTTGTATATTTCTTTTTTTTTTTAATTTATTTTTTATTTATTTCTCTCTCCCCCCCCACCACCAGTTGTCTGTTCTCTGTGTCTGTTTGCTGCATCTTCTTTGTCCACTTCTGTTGTTGTCAGCAGCACGGGAATCTGTGTTTCTTTTTGTTGCGTCATGTTGTTGTGTCAGCTCTCCATGTATGCGGCACCATTCCTGGGCAGGCTGCACTTTTTTTCATGCTGGGCGGCTCTCCTTAGGGGGTGCACTCCTTGCACGTGGGGCTCCCCTACGTGGGGGACACCCCTACGTGGCAGGGCACTCCTTGTGCGCATCAGCACTGCACATGGGCCAGCTCCACACGGGTCAAGGAGGCCTGGGGTTTGAACCATGGACCTCCCATGTGGTAGACGGATGACCTAACCACTGGGCCAAGTCTGCTTCCCTGTATTTCTTTCTTGATCTTTTTTGACATACATATTTATTCTTACTAGGTTGCAGTATAACTATATGGTAAACATTTTCCATTTTCTACATAGTCTTCATGAGTAAGTTTTATAATGTCTGCATAACACTCCATTATATTGAAGTACCTTGATTTTTAATTCATACCTGTATTAATGGATTTTTAGGTTTTCAATTTTAAAGAAATAATAAGAAACATATGGGGAGCAGCTGTGGCTCAATCAGTTGGACTCCTGTCTACCATACGGGAGGCCCTGGGTTTGCGTCCCCGGGGCCTCCTTGTGAAGGCAGGCTCACCCACAAGCACCGCAGAGTGCCACTCAGTCGGCAAGCACCACAGAGAGCTGACTCAGCAAGGTGAAGCAACAAAAAGGGAGACAAGGGAAGCAGACTTGGCCCAGTGGATGGGGTGTCCTTCTACCACATGGAGGTCTGCGATTCAAACCCCGGGCCTCCTTGACCCGTGTGGAGCCGGCCCACGCACAGTGCTGATGTGCACAAGGTGCGCCCAAGGAGTGCTTTCCTGTGCAGGGAGTGTACCCCATGGGGAGAGCCGCCCAGCGCAAAGGAGTTCAGCCTGCCCAGGAATGGCCGCACACACAGAGGGCTGACGCAGCAAGATGACGGCAGGGAGAGACACGGATTCCCACGCCACTGACAACAGAAGTGGACAAGAGGACAACACGCAACAAAATGGACACAGAGAACAGACAACTGGGGTGGGGAGGGGGAGGGGAGAGAAATAAAAAATAAATCTTTTTTAAAAAAAGGGGAGACAAGCAAAAAAGGCAGAAAAACATGCAGCGAATGGACACAGAGAGCAGACAGCAAGCAAGCCACAAGCGCAGGGAGGGGGGGATAAATAAAAATTAAAAAATACACAGAAGAATGCACAGCGAATGGACACAGAAAGCAGACAGCAAGCAAAAAAACCCATAAGAAGTGGGGTTAAAAAAAAAACATTTTAGTTATGGAATACTGTAATTGAATCCTTAAGTGTTGAATCAATGTGACTTGATTTTTTTTTTTTAAGATTTATTTTTTTTTATTTCTCTCCCCTTCCCTCCCCCGCCCTACCAGTTGTCTGTTTTGTGTCCATTTGCTGTGTGCTCTTCTGTGACGGCTTCCATCCTTATCAGTGGCACCAGGAATCTGTGTTTCTTTTTGTTGTGTCTTCTTGCTGTGTTAGCTCTCCATGTGTGCTGCACCATTCCTAGGCAGGCTGCACTTTCTTTCGCGCTGGGCGGCTTTCCTTACATGGTGTACTCCTTGCGCATGGGGCTCCCCTACGCGGGGGACACCCCTGTGAGGCAGGGCACTCCTTGAGTGCTTCAGCACTGCATATGGGCCAGCTCCACACACATCAAGGAGGCCCGGGGTTTGAACCGTGGACCTCCCATGCGGTAGGCGAACGCCCTATCCATTGGGCCAAGTTCGCTTCCCTGACTTGATTTTTTAAAAATGAATATGCCTGCCTATATTTTGATAGTACTAATTACCAAGGATTAGCAAATAGTCTCATTGAATCTTTGTAAGATATGATTAGTGATGAGTTGATAATATACTCATATTTCACAATTGACAAACAAACTCACTTAGTATGGAAAGGGAAACAGTGCATAAAGTTCCTGGGTGTTTCCTTTTAGCATGTCTAGGAACTACATTATTTATGTTGATTCTCTGATTGTACTTATTTATGCTGATTCTCTGGTTAGACTTACTCCATACTGTCTCATTTTAATGGATTGAAATAAGAAAGCTATGAATTTCAAAAAACATCTTACCACCATAGTTAACGATATGAGATAGATCTCTTGGGCTTTTTTCCTACTTAAATTTGCAGTGCAAATACTATGTTCTCTATTTGATTTTACATCCTAAGGCCAGAGTGTTTTAGAGTTGATGTACCTTGACTGTCTATATTCCTCCAAGGTGTTAGGTGTAATTTTACTCATCTTCCTTAACCATATCTGAAATGTCTTTAATTTATGTAGTATAAATGTATCAAATGCTAAGTCTTGGGTACTCTTGCTAATATTTGGTTATACAATACGAAAAGACATGTTCCCTACCCTTCTAGAATCTCATCGAGGAGAAAAATAATAAAAAAACTAAGCCAAGGGGAGAGAATATGGCTCAAGCGGTTGAGCACCTGCCTTCCCCATGAGAGGTCCCAGGTTCGGGACCCAGTGCCTCCTGAAAAAAAAACAAACAGCAAGCAAAACAATCAAAAAAACCAACTCAGGGAAGCCATTGTGGCTCAGTAGTTGGACTGTATAGGCCATCATATGACGTTTAGATTTTAAAAGTAGTGAGAAACCATTGTGAAACATTTTAAGTGGAAGAGTGACATGATCTGATTTACAATTTGAGAGTACTATTTTTTTTTGCAGCATTTGGAGAATGGATTGAAATGAGATGAGAGGTTTGGACAAATTATTTGTTCAGTGAATATTTATTGCACATATACTTTGTGCTGCATAATGTTCTGTTTTGTGCCAGAGTTAAGAGTTTTCAGCTTAAAATCGTATTAAAATCCTTAAGAATCTGATAACATGTAGAGATAAAACATTAAGAGAAGAATATGATTTAGAGCTGAGTCCCAAGGATTCTCAGCATTTAGAGAGGGGTCAAGTAGGAGGAGGTGGCGATGACAAGAGACTAAAATGAAGAGAGAAGTTTAGACAGAAAAAAAATAGAATATGGCATCACAGAAGACAAGAGAGAAGATTGTCTCTAGAGGGAGGGATAAGTACATTATGTCAGTGCTGCTGAGAGGCTGAAAAAGAAGAGGACAGCACAGTTGAGTTCGCTCATCCAGTAAGTTAGACAAATGCCTTACAGTCTGCCTTATTGGCCTCAGAAATAGTAGACAGTCAGATATTGATACTTGCCTTGGCCGGCTTTTTCTGTCACATGCTCACCAAAATGCAGTGCCCTTGAGTACCTTTGGAATGCCTTGCCTGGCATAACTTTCTAAAGATTTGATTATACAATGGTTACTTAAAGTTTCTTTGAAATGGTCCATATATGCTCACATTTAAACTATTTTAAAATTCCAGTATTGTTCACTAATAGTAAATAGTGAAAACGTGAAGCAGGTATTAGTGATTATCATGTTTTTTAATTATAGTGCCTCTTATATTAATAGGCTGCATTTTTGCCAAACTGTTTCCCTTACTCAGAATTTAACTCTGTATTAATTAGAGTCAATTCTGAAGTTGCTACATTAACATTTTCCTAAAAGCTATATTTTACTTTAATTGGCTAAATCAGATTTCAGAATAATTTGTTGTCTTTGATGAACATTCACTGAGTGCCTATTATTGACCAGTCACTGTGCCTTAGTGCTGTGAGGACACTATGAACAGTAGATAGGCTTCGTAAAATATGGGTGTGTGTGCATGCATGCAGGATATGTTAGAAGTGGTCTTCTAGTAAAATTTATAAGTAATTGCTCTGTGAAGAAGTGAAATTAGGTAAATCCCAGCAACAGGAACCTCCCAAAGAAACACTATAGGGAAGCATAGTCTCAGCTAATTTGACTAATATAAGAGTAGTAAGATTAGAAAAGCCCACTATTGAAAACCTACTCCTCTTTTAAGGTTCAGCTCAAATGTTCCCTTCTCTGTGAAATCTGACTAAATCCTTACATTGGAATAAATCATGCCTGTTGTACTTCCATCAAAACTTGTTTCTGCTTTGATGTTACAGGTTATTTTACCTTTCCTTATATTATATACTAATTATGTGTCAGTTTCCCCCTGTATGCTTGAATTAGGGAACCATGTCTTGATACTTTTCATACAGTTGGTTCTTGATAAATGTTTATTGATTTTAGTCGTATTGATAGATATGAAGAACTCTCAGTCACAAGCATCTTAGCCTGGCATTTGGACTCTGTCATCATCCAAATCCTGTAAATGTTGCTATACTCATTTTTAAGGAGATACTTACTAGCATAATTACTGTGTTCTAGTCAAGCTGAAAGTATTGATGTTGGCTTGAATATAATTTATTGACTTCCTACTCTGTCCTTTTTTGCTTAATGTAGAACCTTTTCTCTGTGAATTTCCTGGTTTACCACCTAAAGATTCCTGTTTAAAATTAACCTTTGTTTATGAATTCTCTCCTATCCTTATTATTGCCATATTCGTTGTTCCCTCAGTTTGCATGTTTAATTATATTTTATTACTTTATACTTTTCAATGTATCACTTTATAATTTCCCATAAAATGCTTTAAATTATCCATTTTTCTCTTCCTTTCCTGATTGTTTATATTTACCTTAAGATTAAGGGCTATTTTTAAAATTTCTTTATAGCCTATCTTAAGCAATGTAAAACTATTTTACATTTACATAGCTATTCATCAATTGCAGCTATCATTATTGAGTTATAAATTATAAAAAATTTGAAATTTTAGTTATATTTAAAAAAATTTTTTTGAATGATGATATATTTTAGATTCAGCATCTAATATATATATATTCTTTCATAGATAACCCTTTAAGAGCCTCACATATTTTAACAAAAGAAATGTCATCTTCCCTTAGCTGAGTATATTTACCTTATATATTTTTATTCTTTGAGCAATAACACTCAAATACACCTTTTGAGTTTTAATCACATTCTCTTGAGGCAATGTGTAGTATATTGAAAGGGGTCTCATATTGCTAGTGGTGTGGGGCTTTGTTTTGAGTTTATTAATAAAGATAAGTATCTGAATTTAACCTTGGTGAAAAACTGTCTGAGAGATTAATGGGACTGCTGACAGCATTCTGTGGTTCATATGAGACAGCTCTCCTGAGACTAATGAACATTAAGAATAAAGTTCAAATAAAGCAAAACTATAGAAATAGAGGAAAAGTAGTTTTATGTATATTTAGGCATATCCTCTTAATATGCAGAATCAGTGAAACATTTGTGTTTTCCTTTAAATTTTGATTTGATTTGTTCTATGTATAAAAAGTTTCTTCCTTTTTGATAAGAGATTTGTTTAGTGGCTTTGATTTAATTAGTTAATTTCTCAGTAAATGGACTGTTTTGTGAAAATTATTCTCTAGAGAATAAAGGTTGAACATATTCAACGATTTTTGTAAACAGCTTTATTCAAGTATAAATAAATTGCACATATTTAAAGTATATACCTTAATGTGTTTTGATATATCTCTAAACTCATGAAACTATCTAATTTCTTTTAAAGTTCTTCATGGGAGAGTATCATGAGAGCAGAGTGCCTTCACATTATAGTAACTATTTAAATGCTTACTGATTTCTTACTTTTCTGTGAACCAATGCATTAATAGGTAGCTTTAAAAAAATTAGGTATATGAATGTATGCAGTATAGACACTGTACTGGTTGTACTGAGCAATTAACTTAGGTGGATCCCTAAGAATTTATAATCCGATGGTATGTTTGTCTTAGGGAGTGTAGGAGTAGGTCTAGTTCTAAAAGTCAATAGAAGTCTAGAGAACAATTATGATTTCATTTAGAAGAAAAATGAAAAATATGGGGGAATAAAAAATTCGAAAGAGAAATTAGTTGTTTTGAAATTAATGGTTTTAGTGGCAAAAGTTAAAATGTACTATTTTGAATCAAGGCAAAATTGAATACCCATTAGGAGATTGCACAACAGTAATGTCTCTGATGGAAATGTCCTCCCTCTTTTTGCTTCCATTCCCCCTCTCACTCTCACCTTCCTTTATTGTTCCTCTTTTATCTGTTTCAGTTCCCCATTTTATAGAGTAGTTTGACAAATACATTTTAAATTCTAGACTGTAGTTTTTTTTCTCATTTATTCAGTTTTCTTTCCAAAGTATGTGTGTGTATACTACACATGTATGGTATCTTATTTTATCATCACAAGATCCTTATAAATATATATATATAATAATAATAAAAAGATCCCTATGAGTTCTTTGACATGTAGTAAAGCAAATGGGCATGGAATCATTTCATTATCTTCCAGGTGGAGGGTTATTAAACAGGTTTTCCAGGTCGGGGTATACAGTGTTCTTTTTTTCACTAGATTGTAGTTCCACTACTATAAATCATGTTTTCCATTTGTTAATTTGGAAATGCCACAAATTTATCAAAGACTGGAATCTGTTAGTCCATTCCTCCTAATTTTAGTTATTTGTGAGATCTAGACAATTATTAGTCTGATGTGTCATAATCTTTTTATTTTACTTTTCTTATTTCTTTTCTTTATAAAATTCCTATAGTCTTTCTTTATAATCTGTTACTTTACAGTGTGGTTGCAGTATAATTACAGCTATAGAACACAATCAAAGTATGAAATAAATCTAGAAGACAATATAGAAACATAATAGCACTTATCTTTGGGAATGGAACGATGGTCTTTGTTTTACATTTTTAAAATTTGAAACTTTTTTGTAATTAATATTTAACTTTTATTATTTTTAAGTGTTGGTTTATTTTTAATTATAAAAGTAGGTATTAATTTTATTAAATGAGGGAACACGAATGTCTCCCATTTTCCTTATGAAATGTCAAGCCTGTATTTCATAATGTTTTTGTATTTTTGATTTCCTAAATTATCTTTTTAACCATTATTTATATTTATTGATGGATAGTCTGAGGTGTTTTTGTTTTTGTTTTTATTTTTGTTTTTGTACCCATACTCCCCCAAATACCCAATAGTGTTTTCCTCACTCTCTTCAGTTTTTCAGTCCTTTAGTCAGGTCAGCCCTTTCTCTGAATACCCAAGGAATGTGAGAAAATGTTTGTTATAATAATAAGTTTAATGTGTAGACTACTAGACCATTTCCTACAGTTAAGTTTAACCCTATTTTGCGGGAAAATTTAATCACATACTTAGACTTTATTATTATACAAAAACATTCCTCATAAAATTCTTACACATGGACTACTCTTTTCTCACCTTAATGAAATGAATGGTTTAATCCTTTCCTTTTTGTTATTGTTGGAGATCCTCTTTGCTTTGCATTTGTTAAGTGAAATCTCTTAATATTCATTTTAAGTGAGAGCAGAAACAGGCATGTGTCAGGCTCTTTACCATTATCTCAACCTCTTACAGACCCCCCATCAGTTTTGTTTTTTTTTTTTTACGTAAAAGGTCATCTTTGGGTTTTTTGGTAAAGACTTTGAAAGTTTATTCTTGTTCTTTTTATAGAAATTGCAATCCCAGGCAGCACATGTCCTGTGATTTGGTAATGTAAATCTCATGTCCTTGCCCAAGTTACCAGAATTTTTGAGATGAGAACCTGACCAATCATATGGAATATTTGTGCTAGATACCCTGAAAAAATTATTTATATAAAACATGATTTTATGTATGTTTGTTTTAATTTCTTTAACGAAGTACATCTGTTTTTGTTTTACCTTTTTTATTTTATTTTATTAGAGAAATTGTGTGTTTACAGAAAAAAATCACACGTAAATACAGGGTTCCCCTTTACCACCTGATTTTACACCTTGCAATGATGTTGTACATTTGTTACAATTGATAAAAAAGCACATTTTTATAATTGTACCATTAACTATAGTCCATGGTTTAATGTAGGGTTAATCTGTGTTATGTGGTTGCATGGATTTTTAAAAAAATTTTATTCTAATAGCATATATACACCTAAAGATTCCTCTTTTAATCACATTCAAATATATATTTCAGTGCTATTAATTACATTCTTAATGTTATGCTACCATCAGTTAAGGTTATAACAGAGCTCTGTTTTAACTGGGAAAGAGTGAGGTATGACATTTGAGAGACTTTTTTTTAAATTTTATTTTTAAATGATATGCAGATTATATAAAATGTTACATAAAAAATATAGGAGATTCCCTTATGCCTTGAGGGGCTTTTCAGAGAAGGGGGAGGAAATTATCTTTAAAGGTTAACTCAAAGCATTTCCTTACATAAAATGTAGTGGGTAACCAGATTCTGTCTCTGCATTATACTAGCTTTCTTTCTTAAAATTGGCTTCATCAATGCCTCTGGCTTTATTTTTTTCCCCCACTATGCATCTAAGAAGTTGGTAATTGAATTCTGACATGTTGAATGATTTTAATGAAATATTCTTGTGTATACATGCTTGGGAGATGGGGAAGAGGAAGAAACAATATGCAGTGGGGTTGAGGGTAATAAAAAAATTAGTCTTTTTACCTTAAAGATAATGGATGGTGGTTAACAGTAATATCTTTCAGAATATGTTAAAGTCTGTCTGGTAAGTGTTGTTTACTCCACTGGAAGCAGCTCTTGATATTAACCCAAGTACATGACCTCCATTACCATGGCAAAGCCAGATTTGGGAAAGGGATAAGAGAAGGCTGTGTTACCTTGGAAAATCTATGTGAAATCTGAAATGGCCTTATTTCTGCTGCTGAAAAGGGCACAGCTTAATAAAATCTGTCATCATCGAATGATCAGTTCTTAAGTCACTATGCTATTGAGTATTTTCTTTTTTTTTAATTTTGAGGGCAATGCTTAAAAAGGACTTTTTTTTTTTTTTTTTTTTTAATGTTTAGAGCAGTTGTAAGTTTATAGAAAAATCATGCGGTAGTATAGAGTTCCCATATTACCCCTCCCCACATTCAGTTTTCTCTATTGTTAACATTTTACATTAGTACAATACATTTGTTACAATTAATAAGCCAGTATTTTTATATTATTTACTAAATTTCATAGTTTACATTAAGGTTCACTCTTTATGTTGTACAGTTCTGTGGGTTCTCCTTTGTTTTTAAAATGTTTATTCTTATATATATACAATCTAAAATTTCCCATTTTTCCATTTTCAAGTATATAATTCAGTATTGCAAATTAATGTTTAAAAACTGTTTTTCCTTGCCTTTTTCTTTGCCTTTGCTTTCTTTATTGCATGTTGACTTGAAAGAAAGGCAGTGGAATCTGGAGTCTTACAGCTGCAGTGATACATAGTTTGATGATGACAGAGCTGATGTCAAGAAGGAAAGGTCAGAGGAGTGTTTTAAGAGTATTATCATGGGAATTGTTAAAGTGTGTAGTCATCTTGTTAATATGCTCAAATGAAGTTACAGTTATAGCTAGCTATCATAGATTTACCCTAATCTTGTTTGAATATAGAAGTCTTCTTGTTTAATGAGATGAGGAATTCTTTGGTTGCTTCCCTCTTCCTCTGCCTCTGCTAATCTCCCAAAAACTAGTCACACAAACCTGTTTTGAATTCCGTACTCTGTAAGAAGAGTTTCTCAAGTTTGGCTTAATAAGTAGGCTTTAGTTACCTAATTTAGTAGCAGGAAAACTGCCTGTGTTTGTTTTGAGGAATACAAATGTAATTTATACAAATTGAAGTAAAATTCTAAAGATACTATTTTCATGTTAAGTGATATGAACTATTTAAGATGTTAAAGCATGTTCCTTTAATGTTTCCGGAAAGCTGTTGAGTTGCTTGTGACACACGTTAACATATCTAAATTGGGATTGCCTGAATTGCTTAAGTAGAGTAAAATATCCAAGTTAGGGAAGAGAATGAAATTAAACTCTCTCTACTTTATCTTGTTCTCTTATGCTGCCAATTTAATATTTTAACTCTTCAGGAATCCAGCCTCCATGTCATAATAACATAATGGCTAGTACCACCTTGCCAGCCATGTAGCTAGTAGTGGTTACTTTAGTCTTCACTCAGACATCAGAGGACTAAAGGCTGGCTGACATCTTTTTTTTTTATGTTTTCAAATTTACAAGACAATTACAAAAATAATACAGACCCCATACAGAGAGTACCAACATACCCCCAAACCCCCAGATACCCAGAACCACCAATTTTAACCTTTTCCCATATTTACCATATCATTCTATCTGTCCATCTTCTTATCAATCTATTTTCTTACACTTTCTTACACTTGAGTCTAAGTCATATGCATCATGTTCCTTGAACACTTAATACTACCATGTGCATTTCCTACAAACAAGGATGTTTACTTATGTAACCACCTTAAGTAGTTATTAAGTTCAAGAAATTTAACATGGATATATTGCAATTTAGTCTATATTCCAATTTTTTTCATATTTCTCAAAAATGCCCTTTGGACCTTTTCTTTTTTATTTATTTCTCTCCCCATCACCCCACCTCCCCCACCCCGCCCCAGTTGTCTGCTCTCTCTGTCCATTCGCTGTGTGTTCTTCTGTATCCACTTACATTCTTGTCAGCAGCACCTGGAATCTGTGTCTCTTTTTGTTGCGTCATCTTGCTGCTTCATCTCTCCGTGTGTGCAGTGCCACTCCTGGGTGGGCTACACTTTTTTTGCGCTAGGTGACTCTCCTTACGGGGCGTGTGAGGCTCCCCCTACGCTGTGGATACCCCTGCATGGCAGGGCACTCCTTGCTCACATCAGCACTGTGCGTGGGCCAGCTCATCACATGGGTCAGGAGGTCCTGGGTTTGAACCGTGGACCTGCCATGTGGTAGGTGGACGCTCTATCTGTTGAGCCAAATCTGCTTCCCTGGACTTTTTTTTTCTCCATTTTTAGATCCCATCCAGAATCATGTATTACATTGAATTGTCACTGTCTCGTTACTTGCTCACTCCTTTGTTTAAATTGTAATATATACAACATAAACTTTCCCATCTCAGCCACTCCCAAGCATACCAGTAGCAGAAATAATCTCATTCACAATGTTGCTTTACCCTTACCACCCTCTATTAGTAAAACTTTTCCATCTCCCCAATCAGAAACCCTATACCCATTATGAATTAACTCCCCATTGCCCCTGGCCCTCGCCTCTGGCAATCTGAACACTAATTTCCATCTCTATGAGCTTGCATGTTCTGTATTTTCTTCATTGTTATCTTGGAGCTTAAATTTTATAAACCTGTAATCCTGTTACTTGCTAAGATACCAACTTAAATGATATATTCAGACTATTCTTCTATATCCCTCCATCCTCCAACCTTTATGTAGTTCTTGTCACAAATTGCGTATTTATACATTGAGTCCAAAACCACTGATGTATCATTACATTTATGCATTTATCTTTTAGTTCCTGTAGGAAGTAAAAAGTAGAGTTACAAACCAACAATTTAGTAATACTGGCATTTATATTTACCCATGCTGTTACCCTTATTGGATAGTCTTATTTCTTCATGTGACTTTGATCTCTTGATTTCCTTTCAATCTGAAGAATTTTCTTTAGCATCTTTTGTAGGGCCAGTCTTGTGGGATGAACTCCCTCAGCCTTTGTTTATCTGGGAATGTTTAATTTCTCCCTCACCTTTGAAAGACAGTTTTGTCAGATATAGAATTCTTGGTTCTCAAATTTTTGCTTTTAACACTTTAAACATGTCATCCCACTGCCATCTTGCATGCATGATTTCTGATGAGAAATTGGCACTTAATCTTATTAAAAGCTCCCTTTTATGTTATACATCATTTCTTTCTTTATCTTTGACATTTGATTGTTTGATTTTTACATGGCACAATGTGGGTCTACTGATGTTTAAACCTCTTTGGAGTTTGTTGAGCTTCTTAGATACATATATCTTTCTTTAAATTTAGGAAGTTTTCAGCCATTATTTCTTTTTTTTTTTTTAAGGTTTATTTTATTTTTTATTATTTATTCCTCCCCCCACCACCCCCCCCCCCCCGTTGTTTGCACTTGCTGTGTCTGTTTGTCTAGGAATTCCCCCATTTACACCAATACAGATGTCCCCTCTTCCCTAGGAAACAGTATCCTCATGGTTTTGGGCACTTCACTGTTTCCCCTGTAGACAGAAGTCCCCTGCCCGAGGCAGCCATCTGACTGCTTTCCCAGAGCTGTTTTGTAGGAGTGCCCTGTGAACTGCCTTCTATAAGCAGGGCAAGTTCTGGAATGATGAGTCCCTCAGGTCTTCTTCAAAGATTGGGCAGATATCCATGCTCTCAGTGTGTGCCTGAGGGCTACTCTTTAAAGGTTTTCTGGAGCTTTGAGACAGATATTTCTGTCAATTCTTGCTGTTTGCTCAAAGCTTCTGTGGGGGGACAGAGCCTTGAAGCTCCTCGCTCTGCTCTCTTGATTAGGATGGGGCTCTGACTGACATCTTACTAAAATTCAGTGAAACACTCTGGAAACAGAACTACTTGGCTAAGCTGCTTTTGAAATGCTACCCCGCAGTTGCTGTGTGAGATGAGAAATGTTCATGGTTGTTTTCAGTTGTTAAATTTTTAGGTAATTTGTTATTTAACAATAATTAGTATGGGTAATAGAGTTTTTTGCTATGTGCCTGAATTTTTCCCCTTAAATGCACAATTGACTTTCCCTTTTGACAGAAGATTCAGTCCTATTTGAATTTGTTTTATTAATGTTAGCACCCCAGCAATATTCATTGCTGAATATAGGTTGGGTTTTGGCAGTATTTATCATAAGGATTATGTGACTCATGTTGGTATGCTAATGGGATAAAGCTAAGAAAAATGTTACAAATTTGTATAAAACATGATATGAATATGATATGTTGTTCAGGCTTTTATAGAATACATTTCATATGTAAAAACTGCTCTAGCAAGAGTAATTTGTCCAATAAGAATATAATGTGAGCTATGTATGTAATTTATTTATTTTTAAAGATTTATTTTATTTATTCCTCTCCCCTTCCCCCCTATTGTCCATTGTGTCCATTTGCTCTGTGTTCTTCTGTGTCCGCTTGCATTATCCTGCGGCACTGGGAAACTGCATCTCTTTTTTGTTGTGTCATCTTGCTGCATCAGCTCTCCGTGTGAATGGTGCCACTCTGGGCAGGCTGCACTTTTTTCACACGGGACAGCTCTCCTTGCAGAGCACACTCCTTGCGTATGTGGGATTCCTATACAGGGACACCCCTGCATGGCATGGCACTCCTTGCACGCAGCAGCAGCACTGCGCATGGGCCAGTTTACCACACGGGTCAGGAAGACCTGGGGATTGACCCCTGGACCCCCCATGTGGTCGACGGACGCTCTATCAGTTGAGCCATGTCCATTTCCCTGTATATAATTTAAATTTTCTAATAGCATCATTAAAAAGAGTAAAAGGAAACATTACACTGATTTTAATCATTTATTTCATTTAATCCAATATTCCCCAAATATTATAATTTTAGCTTATAGTCAGATTTAAAATTATTAATGAAATATTTTACATTATTTTTTTCATACAAAGCCCTCAAAATGAAGTATATATTTACTGCACATCTCAATTTGGGCTAGCTATGTTTTAAGTGCTCAGCCACATGTGGCTAGTGGGTACTATATTGAAAAGCACAGATACAGTTTTTAGCTGAAGAAGAACACTCCTTCAAGGTAGCAATAAGTCAAGAAAGCATATAAACAAAGGATTTTCTCTAGTTAGGTTTGATATGTCCTACCTTAGCTTTAATCTCTCTCACCATTTAGCTCCAATGAGTCGTTCTCCGATTTTCCAGTTACCTGAGATCCTTCAAACTTGTTGATAGAGGGATTAAGGATGTCAGAGGTTCTGTGTACAGTTTTGCAGGATCACAGCCAGAATGGCATGACTTTCTCATGGTTTATCCTGAGGACTGGCCACTAAGGACTTTTTGGAAAAGAAAGTATTGGCTTGGAAGGTAAAGGACATACGTGTTCATGGTCTTTAGCTGTACCTTGTATAATCTGTCTTTCAGTACTAAAGCCATTAAGAAGCACTTTCCAGGGATTTCAGAATGCTTCTACTTCCTCGTGCCTGGGCCTGAAAACAGAAGTATATGTAAAGCCTGTTGCATTCCCCACTTTCTATAGTCCATTACCTCATGAACTGACATCTGATTGGCTCACATATATTCAAGAAAAGTAGTGATAACTGTCATTTCTTCTACTGAAAGTTCATGCATTGACTAGATGAGTGTTTTTTCCTCTTCCTTCAAATCAAAATACTCCATGAATTATAGTGTAGATAAACAGTTTTGTCACAAGAATTCTGTGTTAAACTTGATCACCAAAATCCACTCAAAGATATTTTTGTGGGTATAAAAATAACCAAAACTGCATAGAAAAAGGGGGGGTTGGGGACAACTTGAAACCTTTGGTTTTGTGCCTCAGGCATCTGCTTTTGGGGGTATTTAAGCCTTAGGCATCCCCACAGTCTTCAAAATAATAGCAGAACTTATTGTAATGTCTTGTCTCTTATAAAAATGGATGGGTGAGAAGTGAATATGGCTCAAGTGATTGAGCTCCTGCCTACCACACAGAGGTCCCTGATTTGGATTCTGGTGCCTCCTGAAGAAAACGAGCAAGACAGCAAGCTGGATGACAGGCAAGAGCAGCGAGCTGACACAAGAAGATGATGCAACAAGGAGACACAAAGAGGAAAGACAATGAAAGACACAATGAAGCAGGGAGCTGAGGTGTGACTCAGGCAATTGAGTGCTTTTCTCCCACCTGGGAGGGCCCAGGTTCAGTTCCCAGTGCCTCCTAAAGAGAAGATGAGCAGACACAGAGAGCACAGTGAATGGACACAGAGAGCAGACAACAAGTGCAAGACAACGAGGGAAGTAGGAATAAGTAAATAAAAATCTTTTTTAAAAAAATGGGTGGGCAGTGATGGTAGCACAACATTGAATATAATTAACAGAACTAAATTATCTATTTGAATGTGAGAAAAAGGGGAAATATTAGGTTGTATATATGTTAGAGAAATAAAATTGTTTAAATCCTTGGACCTACACAACACAAGTGAACCCTAATTAAACTATTGACTGTAATTAATAGTATAATAATAAAAATGCGTTCTCATCAATTGTATTATAACAAATGTGTCTCACTATTGCAAGGTGTTAACAGTTTGTTGGTATATTGGGAACTCAGTATTTTAAGCATAATTTTTCTGTAAACCTACAACTTCTCTAATAAAAAAATACAAACACCAAAGCAAATATACTACATCAATACAAGGTGTTAAAAATAGGGTGTTACATGGGAACCTTTATTTCATGCATGATTGTTCTGTAAATCCACAACTTCTGTTTTTTAAAAAAAGTTCTTATTGAAGTTCCCCATAGTTTCCAAAAGACTTAGAAGGAATTTCTCATCATAGTTTTGATACCGCTCATGCAAATTATTGGCATGAAGAAATTTACTGGACTTTTGAATAAAAAGCTGAAGAGCATGATGGCTTTCAAGTCACATTTAATTTGTTCTCTTCAGCTTTCTTTATGTCATTAACACTGTATCAAACTGTATTTGCTTAGTCTTTCTCTTTCCACAGTAGTATTTAACCCAGATGTTTATAAATGAAATATGTGAAATAGTCACCATGTTTGTAAAACTATTTCAAGAATTTTTTGTATGCTTATTAATTTACTTGCAGTGTGTTTAGTCTTTTAGCATATTTTTAAATTAAAAATTTCATCTGAATAATGTTTTATGTCATCTACAAAGTGAAATAATACTAAATAGCTAATAATAAATAATTTTAATACTCTTTTCTAACCCTGATTCCTGCTCCCCTGAGATGATCACTTTCAACTCTTTGCGTTGTTTCTTCTGCTGTTTGCTTTCCACCTTTCCAAATGACATTCTTTATTGCTATTTTATTTTTTTTCCTATTTGAACATTATCTACAGATTTTCTTTATGGGTGATGAGGAATGAACTTTTTTATACACAAACCAACCACTTACACATCCTTCTTTGAATTCTTCCAGTATAGTTTTGAAGACTTACATTACTGTGTCTGAGGCATCTAGTGTTCTATGATTACATATCATTTCTTATGCTTTTAGTTTTTCCTGGTTGTAATGATTGCTTGGTGTTTGTTTGTTCGCTAGTTTGGTCAGTTGTTTGTATCCTTATTACCAGTTCATTCCCAAATTCCTTACTAGAGTTATAAAGTTCCTCCCAATATTAAAACTACTGTAAAAAATATCATCTCTTATAAATTCTCTCAGGTAATGTATACCTCTACTTTTTTTCTTTTTAAATATTATTTTTTTATTTATTTTTAGAAGATACATAGACCACACAAAATGTTACATTAAAAAAATACAGGGAATTCCCATATGCCCCACTCTTCTTTTTTTCTTGGAAACATCTTTCCTCAAATTTCCATGCTCTGCTCCAGTCTGTACTTATTCTCTAGGCTTGCTGTCACCCTCGAGGTCCCCTTCACCACTCACCTGTGTTAAGTTCCTTTTTTTTTCTGGATCTCATTGTCTTCCTCTTTCTAGGTTTTCTTCAGTTTGATAGAGCGCATCCTTAGTAGCTTTTGAAGAGGGTCTGTGATATGAGGTAAATTTTTTGAATCTTCACATTCTACTGTAACCCTTTTCAGTTTGGATATAGAATTCTATATTGGAAATCATCTTTCTCTCAGAGTTTTGAAGGCTTTACTCTTTTGTCTTCTAGTTTCCTGTTTTGCCTTTGAAAACTTCAGTGCCTTCTCATTTTTTACTTTTTACCTTTTGTAGTTGACTATTTTTGGCCTATTGCAAAGTTTGTAAGATCTTTTCCCTAGTATTCTAAAGTTGTTTTTCATTTTTTAAGAAATAGTATACACATGTTAAACATCTAAATACAGAAAGACATATTTAATCTTCATTTAAAGAGCAAGGACAAGAAAGAATAATTATAAATGCGACCTAGTAGTATGTTTGGGACTTCAGTACTTATGGAACTAAAAGGTTCTCTTCATTTCTGGCATTGTCTCAATATTTATTTTATTACACTAAATAGTATGTTCAAGATGTATTTGATATAAAGGCAGCTTCCTTGGTTTACCATAGCAGATGTCTATTAAGATTCTAAAAATAGAACTGGGGCAAATTTTACTTACTAGAAGGATTAAGTAGTTACGGGTTGTTGTTGTTTTTTAAAGATTTATCTTATTTATTTCTCTCCCTTTCCCCCCATTGTCTGCTCTCTGTGTCCACTTGTTGTGTGCTCCTCTGTGTCCACCTGCACTCCCATCATGCAGCACCAGGAAACTGTGTCGCCTTCTTTGTTGTGTCATCTTGCTGCACCAGCTCTCCATGCGTGCAGCGCCACCCCCAGTGGGGCTGCACCCCTTTCGCGTGGGGCACCTTTCCTTGCAGGGCACACTCCTTGTGTGTGGGGTGCCCCTACACGGGGGACACCCTTGCGTGGCACGGCACTCCTTGCGCACGGCAGCACTGTGTGTGGGCCAGCCCACCACACAGGTCAGGATGTCCTGGGTATCGAACCCCAGATCCTCCATATGGTAGGTGGATGCTCCATCACTTGAGCCACAATCGCGTCCCTAGTTATGGATTTTTTTTTTTTTAATTTACTTAATTCCCCTCCCCTCCCCCGGTTGTCTGTTTTCTGTGTCTTTTTTTTTGCTGCGTCTTGTTTCTCTGTCCGCTTCTGTTGTCGTCAGCGGTACGGGAAGTGTGGGCGGCGCCATTCCTCGGCAGGCTGCTCCCTCCTTCGCGCTGGGCGGCTCTCCTTATGGGTGCACTCCTTGCGCGTGGGGCTCCCCTACGCGGGGGACACCCCTGTGTGGCACGGCACTCCTTGCGCGCATCAGCACTGCTCATGGGCCAGCTCCACACGGGTCAAGGAGGCCCGGGGCTTGAACCGTGGACCTCCCATGTGGTAGACGGATGCCCTAACCACTGGGCCAAAGTCCGTTTCCCCCTAGTTATGGATTTTTCAAATGAAGGTTACTACAGGAAGTGGACTTGGCCTAATGGATAGGGCATCTGCCTACCACATGGGATGTCCGCGGATCAAACCCTGGGCCCCTTTGACCTGTGTGGAGCTGGCCCATGCACAGTGCTGATGCGCACAAGGAGTGCTGGGCCACACAGGGGTGTCCCCTGCGTAGGGGAGTCTCACGCACAGGGAGTGCGCCCTGTAAGGAGAGCCGCCCAGCGCAAAAGAAAGTGCAGCCTGCCCAAGAATGGTGCTGCACACACGTAGAGCTGACACAACAAGATGACACAACAAAAAGAAACACAGATTCCCAGTGCCGCTGATAAGGATAGAAGCAGTCACAGAAGAACACACAGGAAATGAACACACAGAGCAGACAACGGGGGGCAAGGGGAGAGAAATAAAAAACAAACAAACAAACAAATAAATCACCAAGAAATACTTTAAAAAGATAATAATAATAAAAAAAGGTTACTAGGGTATTTGCAGTCTTTCATTCTCTTATGATTGCCCTGGCTTGGTATAGTTTTTTTAAAGCATATGTTTCCATGCTTAGTTCAAGATTTCATTGTTATGCAGCTTAATTCACATAAATATCAATTAATGGTCCTTTCAGTCTTTTTTTTTTTAAGATTTATTTTTTATTTATTTCTCTCCCCTTCCCCCCGCCCCTGCCCCCAGTTGTCTGCTGTCTATGTCCATTCGCTGTGTGTTTTTCTGTGACCACTTCTATCCTTACCAGCGGTACCGGGAATCTGTGTTTCTTTTTGTTGCGTAATCTTGCTGCATCTGCTCTCCATGTTTATGGCGCCATTCTTGGGCAGGCTGCACTTTCTTTCACGCTGGGCGACTCTCCTTACGGGGTGCACTCGTTGCGCACATCAGCACTGCGCATGGTGCAGCTTCACATGGGTCAAGGAGGCGGGGGTTTGAAGTGCGGACCTCCCATGTGGTAGGCGGAGACCCTGTCCTTTGGGTCAAATCTTTCCCCCCCACCCCCTTTATTTGTAGTTTCACTAGACTTTTGTTCTTAGTCCTTATAGAGAATGATTCTGAACCAGACTGTGCCATTAAGACCAGAAAACGCAATTCCTAAATAAATGGTATTGCATTCTGAACTCATCTGTTAGACTCTGGTTTTACTACTGATCTCAAGGAAATCTTCATTATGAAAACTTGTACTGATCTTCTACATTGTAACAAATTTCTGATTATCCTTTCTCCAAAAAAGTTTTACTGATAAAGCCTTAAAGCTGTTTTCCATTCAGCACAGGAATACAAGTAAACCTGCTTACTTGAAATAGATTCCTGGGAACTTATTTGACATAACTGTTTCAGCCTCATTGGAATCAAATATTTAGGTTAGGATAACAGAGACCTCTTTGGAGACTTCTAAAAGACAGATGAGGAATGAAGGATATCATAGACAGAACAAAAATATAATTCCAAGCTGTGTACAAGGTGATATGAGAAACATTAGTAATTCTTTTTGCCTAAAACAAAGCAATCTGTATTTCATTATTCCATGTGACTACAAATATAGTTATTTTCATTCATTAGAGGATTTGAGAGGTCTGAACTGACTGGAACTGTCATTTTCCTCATAATCTTTTTGTTACACTTAGTGTTTTTATAAAACCAGAAGACGTTACCTTGGCCTTTATTTTTACTGCCATCTTTCCTTCTCCCTTTCTGCCCATCATCTCTTTTACAAACAGTCACTGCACTCAGCTGCCCATGACAAGCCAACTGGGAGCATTAAGATTTCAACACAGAACATTTTTTGATACAGCTGAACTATTCTTCACAAAATGCAATTGTATACGTGGAAGTAGATCAGAGTGTTTTATAACATTAGCTCTGAGAAGAATGAAAACTTTTTTTAATGAACATAACATAATATACTGAAATGTGAACATTCATCTTTTTCTAAATCCCACCTTTTTTTTTAATCAAGAGAAAAGAGAGAAAGCAAAAGATTGACTAGTGTTTTTTATTAGGAAGAATGTTAAATAATATAATAGATGCTGCTCCTCCAGAATTGGTAGAAAATCTGACTTATCATTTAAGATTTCAACTTCTGGATTCATTAAGACAAAGTTATCATAGAGAACTTTCTTGTACTTTGCATTTATAAAAATGAGCTACAGTATAATCAAATGAGACTTGCATAGATAAAAGGATACTATGCTGACGTCTTTTGCTGATTCAAGTATTCTAAAAGTAGGGGAATGGTTTAACAAGCCTTCTTCTTCTCTTTCATATATTAAGGAAAAGTTAACATTTATTCCTAATCCTATAGTTCTATAATAATTTAAAGAAGAAATATTATAACCTGATGAGTCCAGTTCTCCATGCTACTTGAACTCTGCTTCACTTATCCTTATTTCAAGGTCTCTCCTATTTTACATGATCTTAAAGTCCTCTTGGATTTTGTTTGTCTTTCTTATAGAAATCCATGTATCTTATCCAAAGAGTTACTTTTTTAACTTATGTGAGGAATATCAGGGCAAATGGGAATTGCTTGGTTAACCAAATTGTTCATTCTTAGGCAGATCAGCCACTTAGATCTGGTTACTGTTTTCAGTTTTCTTATATGGTATTAAAATAAGACTCCTTTTCTTGAAGTTATTAGGAAACTTTGCCTCTATTTCATTGCTTTTAAAAATTTTAATTAGTTTGCCAACAGTTGCCTTCATAAAGAATAAAATCTGAAAGGTCATGCTGTCAACTTTCCTTTTTCATCTAGACTTAACTTTGGAGAGAAAGAGAATGTTTTGATATTCAGTCTAGTTAGGCTTCATCAAGGCTGTCTTTAAGCCCAGTTGAGAGAGTAGTTCAAAAACAACTTTGTGTTTTTAAATAATTAAGCCCTTGCTACCTATGCTAATGCAAAATTTCATTTCCTCTTTTGTGAAGAGCAAGTCTATCGCAAGTTTGTTTTAACTAACTTGACCCTTTGCTCTTAATAATATAATCCTTCAACCTTCTTTATTTCTTTTCTTCCCTTGTTTTATACTTATCTCTTTGAAGATATCTTTGTCCTCGATTTACTTTTGAAGGGAAGGACATTTAATAAGCAAAGATAGTCCTTTCTTGATAAATAGGCTCTTCTTGAGTTAACTGATTAGTCTACTTCACCTAGTCTTCCATCGTTTTCCAGGACAATCTCCGTAAGAAGGATGACAGGATTGAAGAGCTGGAAGAAGCACTAAGAGAAAGTGTACAAATAACTGCAGAGCGAGAAATGGTGCTAGCACAAGAGGAATCAGCCAGGACCAATGCTGAAAAACAGGTCTGCCAATTTATATAGTTACTAGTGATGTTGCTAGGTAAACAAAAGGTAAAACCCAACCAGTATAGTTGAGGTAAACTATATCTATTGTGGTTTATAGGGTTTCAGAAGCACTTCACCAAGTGTATTTAGATTTGAATAAGAATTGAATTGTACTTGTACAAAAATTGACTGGTGTTTCATAAAGTCTCTGTGTTTAATAATATAGAACTCATTTAATATATACTTATGTAACAGGTACTCAGGAGATGAAATAGAACTTGTCCACTCATTACAAGTCTGTGCACAACCCTGCTTTTAAGTTGAATGAAAAAACACAAAAATATTCTCTACTCAAATATGTTAATTTCAAGTAGTAAATAGTTTATTTAATTAATTTATTCCCTGCCTTGCTCAGAACAGTTAAAATTATAACAAGTTCAGATTAACAGCAAGTATGAAGGACATAGATATCATGACACAGGGGGAGTCCCAGATCAACATGTCTCAGCCATTAGGTGACTTGTTAAAGATGGTTGTTGCAATTGTTTTATGAATTTCCTATATGTTTTTATCTTTACTGGATTTGAATAGATGCTTCTTGAATAGCATTTTCAAAAATATTTTTGTGAAGGTTTTGAACATTACAAAATTACAAGCTTTTTGTTAGTAGAGGCTATGTCCTATTTAATCAGTGTACCTCCTCCTTCCTAGTATTGATATCAAGTCGCTGCAGTACTTAGTTTATAGTACATACTCAGCAAATGTTAATGAATGAATGAAGAGCTCCATACTCTAGTCTTTAACTTTTTATTAGGCAGAAATAACTAAAGCTGGGAGATGTGGACAGAAGAAATAATTTTACAACAAGGGATGGCTCTAATCTCAGTGCCCCTTATAAGAGTATAATTTGAGGTTTTGAATGTACTTCATACAAAGATCCATGAGATTTAATTTTCACAGTGATTATTTCCTTTCCTTTTCTTTGTTGGAGAAATATAAATGCTAAATAGGTAAAAAGAGTTCAGTGAAAGGGTAACATGAATCTTTTGGTGAACCCCCTTAATGAGACCACAATTGCTATTTAGAGTTAATGTAGTTGAATAGTAAGGAAAGAGGGGTACATTTTTAAGGCAGACATATGATAGTATGTACCACAGGGATTCCCTTCAGAGCCATGTTGGGTACAAGTATATGGTTTCTTTAGTACAAAGTATATGAAGAATGACAGAAGGACATTTACCATCAATGCTAAGGGAAAAATAGGTCTTCTTGCAGAAAGCATATATTTCAGTGCCTTGTTCATAGAGAAATATTTTGTCCACTTTTTTTTGACTTCCTTATGTGCAATTAGATAAAGCTTGAGTCCTGGAGATCTTCAGAGAAGGGATGGTCACAGCTCTTGTTCCAGGGTGGGGAGGGATTTTCTTTTGTTTGATTTCACCCTTAGTGCATTCTTTCTTTTATTTTTAATGTGCCCTGCCCCATTTTCTTTCTTTTTTTTATTAGTCTGATGCATCAGATCATGTAGAGAATTTGGAAATTAACAATAGATCATGTCTGTAAGATATATAGATTGCTATAATGTGATTGTAAGCTATTGTGTGGACTGATTATAATTTGCTTTTAATTGCATGCTTTTTCCTTCTCTTTTTCCTGTTTATCTTGCTTTCCACTCCACTCTTCTGCTACTCACTGCCTATCTACAGCTGTTCAGTGAAATATTGCATGAGACCAGTCATTTGGGCTTTAAGTGGTTCAAGGTATGAAGAAAACAGCTTCTATATTTATGCTTCTGAGGCTTTATAACCTTCATCTACTGTACCCCCGTCTTCTCTATTCTTATTTTTATCTTATTCTTTATTCTAACCCCATTGTAAATATTACTTATGTGTATCATTTGTATGCACTGAGGTAATCTGGAAATATTCTTTTGAAATATCATAAATGGATGAAGTCCTTTTGGCTAGAGACATTATTCTTACTAGCATACTCTCATCTAGAAGTTATCTCTTATTTAAATTTAACCTCTGAGAAGAAAAGAACTCTCTGTACTATAAGGAAGATAAATGTATCTCTTTAATTTCTCAGAGCAAAGTAAAATGATGTGAGTACTGTTTCTCCTCTTAAAATAAGTTAGAAAACCTTCTAAAGTTTGAGCAGGGAAAAACTCTAGGAGAAGAACATTTCTTGATGCCTTTCCCATGTTCTCACAGGATCCCCTTACAGTTTCTTTATTTCCAATACATAGTGTTCCACTTCTAGCCTATGTCAAAAATAAAGAGAAGTTTGTGTAATGATTCAATAAAGGAAGAGCCTCTAACCTGTGTAGGCAAATGGAGAAATGGAAGTGAATAATTCTTAAGGGTCCAAACCCAAGGGCTCCTTTGACTTTTGTTTTCTGAATGGGGATTCATTTTCTGAAACCTTCCTCTGCTCAACCTTTGGCAGGTTTTATATTTGTTGAATAATTGAATCCATTTTCTTTAAAATGTGTAAAGTAAAATTTGTATCTTAAACAAGTATCAAAAGGGAATTCAGGAACAATATCCTTAATTCAGCAGTGCTGAATGACTTCAAAGAATTTTGAAAAAAAAAAAGAAATACCTGTTTGCACTTGTAAAGGATGTTTGAGGATAAATTTATTTACTAAAGGAACCATTTACACTAGATCCGAATAAAATTTTTTAAAATGTCTATAAAGTGACAAGACTTTATTGTGGCTCAGTAACCTGGTTTTATACTTTATTCATAAATAATGTTTTTTAAAGTTTAGAGCTATTATAAAGGTGTATTCTCTCAAAATAAGTAACATTTGCCCTTATGAATTCTAATTTTTGTTTTAAAAGCTCCTTTCTAATAGTAATACTCATTTTTCATATTGCCATTTGACATTATTTTGGATCATATGTAAATTCTTGACCTAGAATATCATAAGATTTTATCTATGGTTTGCTAGACAATTATAGATTAATAAGCATTTTTAAATATTAGGTTTTTTAATATTTAAAGATTTATTTTCCCTATTGATTGCAAATCTACCCAGTTATTTGTACATCAGTTACCACCATGATACTCAAGTACCTTTTCATAGTGAATCTTTGCTACTACTGAAGCAGAACTGGTAGCTCAGTAGCCTTTATCTGCTGACAGAACTATAATTGTACTCCCCAGTCATTCCTATTGCCCTTAATTGCCTATAGCCTCTGCCTTTAAGAAGCCTGAAGTTTACTGGGGAAGACTGAAAAATTAATCTATTGTAAGTATGGCTCAGTTTAAGTGCCATGCTGTTCTGAATAGAGAGGTCCACAGAAAGCTTCCTAGAGATGACTGATGCAGGTGAAAAAGAAGTGAAGATTATTTAACATAGTCCATGTAGAGAGACTAGCATAGATAAAAGCTAGAAGCATCCAGGGAACTTTAAATTATAGTTAGTTGATACATTTCACGGGAGATACGAATAGTAAGAACTGAGTGAGGAAGAAAGAACTTTCAGTGCATGGTGCAGCATGTTCAATATTGTAGGGTGTACTGAAGAATTTTAGTTTTATATTGAAGAATTTTAAACCTAGAATAATATTTGTTATTTGCTATTCATTCATTCATTCAGAAAATCTTTATTGATCATGCATTGTGTGTACTGTGGTCCTGGATAAGTAATGATAAACAAAGCAGCTGTGATCTCTCCCCTAAGAGTTTATAGTCTACAGAGGGACACAGACACTAAATCAACAAATATACTTTTATTTATAAGTTATCACAAGGTGCTATAAAGGAAAAGGATGTTTTTTGCTATAGAGAATCATTTGGTGGAGTTTGGAAGGGTTAGAACCTATCTTAGATTGAGTGCTCAGAAAAATTAACATTTAACTTGAGCCCTGAAGGATGAGAAGTAACCTGGCATATGAAGAATAGGGAGGAATCAGCACTAAGACAGCATTAGAATAGGGAAGAAATAGACATGTTCGAGGAAGATTAGTATGACTGACGGACAGGAGCAGTGCATGGGATGTAGGGCCTAATGTAAGCCATGGCAAAAAGTTTGTTTTTTAAGAGTAATGGAAGCTATTGAAGGGTTTGAAACAGAGTATGGCCTCATCCGAATTGTGTGTATAAAAGATCACTCTCGCTGCTAAGGCATAGTGGTTTGGAACAGGGTAAGAATGGAAAGAAGATTTGATGGGTTATTAGAGAAACCTAGGATAGAGTTCTTCAAACTAATGCATGCACAAGTCTGGAAATGTATAGACACCAACGTACATGGGCATAGCTCCTCAGCTTCCAAACATACACCTTTCCCTCAAATTGATCAGCCTAAAAAAGCACCTAAGAGGTGTAGACTCTCCTTTCTCATTTCCTTCTTCACAATTGTGCAACCCCACTGTGCAATGGGCACACCTCTCCTGCATCTTACTATCCTATATTCCTCAGGGACAAAAAGCCCTATAGAACAGGGTTTCATAACAAGGAGTCACTCCTATGAATTGGCACTGTGAACATCAGTGTGCAGATGTCTGTTTCATAGTTTTAACTTCTTCTGGATATATTCCTAGTAGAGGAATTGCTGGATCACATGGCAGTTTTATATTTAGCTTCCTGAGGAACCGCCAAGCTGTCTTCCACAGAGGTTGCACCATTTTACAATCCCACCAACGGTGAAGGAGTGTTGCCATTTCTCCATATCCTCTCCAGCACTTATTGTTGTCTAGTTTTTTTTAAAAATAAGGCCATTCTATGTGGTGTTAGATGATATCTTGTTGTTTTGATTTACATTTCCCTAATAGTGATACGGAACATTTTTCATGTGCTTTTTGGCCATTTATATTTCCTCTTTGGAGAAATGTTTATTTAACTCTTTTGCCCATTTTTAAATTGAACTGCTTGCTCTTTTATTGTTGAGTTTGTATGATCTCTTTACATAGAATGGAGATCAAACCCTGATCGGATATGTGGTTTCCAGGTATCTTATTGAGTGGGCTGCCTTTTCACCTTCTTGATGAAGTCCTTTGAATCACAGAATTGTTTAAGTTTAAGGCGGTCCCATTTATCCATGTTTTCTTTGGTTGCTCGTGCTTTTGGTATAAGGTTTAAGAATCTACCACCTACCACCAGGTCTTAAAGATGTTTCTCTACATTTTCTTGTAGGAGTTTTATGGTACTTGCTTTTATATTAGATTTCTGATCCTTAATGAGTTAATTTTTGTATAAGGTATGATATAGGGGTCTTCTTTCCTTTTTTTGGATGTGGATATCCAGTTGTTGCAGCATCATTTGTTGAATAGACTGTTCTGCCTCAGCTGGGTGGGTTTGACAGGCTTGTCAAAAATCACTTGGCCATACATGTGAGGGTCTGTTTCTGACCCCTCAGTTCAGTTTCATTGGTCTATGTGTCTATGTTTATGCCAGTACCATGCTGTTTTTACCACTTCAGCTAGGTAATATGATTTAAAGTCTTAAAGTGAGAGTCCTCCAACTTCACTTTTCCTTTTTAAGATTTTTCTGGCTATTCAGGGACTCTTAACCTTCCAGATAAATTTGATAATTGTGTTTTCCATTTATTTAAAAAATGCTGGTGGAATTTTTATTGGGATTGTATTGAGTCAGTTTGGGTAGAATTGACATCTTAATGATATTTAATCTTCCAATCCATGAGCATGGAATGTTCTTCCAATTATTTAGGTCTTTTTAAAATTTCTTTCAGCAATGCAGTATAGTTTTCTGAATCAAGTGCTTTACATCCTTTGTTAAATTTATTCCTAAATATTTGATTCTTTTAGTTGCTTATGTAAATGGAAATGTTCTCCTACCTCCTCAGATTGCGCATTACAGTTGTATAAAAATACCACTGATTTTTACCTATTGTTCTTGTTTCCTGACACTCTACTGAAATCATTTATTAGCTCTAGCAGCTTTGTTGTAGATTTTTCAGGATTTCTTAGATATAGGATCATATTATCTGCGAATAGTAGAAGTTTTACTTTTTCCTTTTCAATTTGCATGTCTTTTATTTCTTTTCCTTGCCTGATTGCTCTAGCTAGAACCTCTAGCACTGTATTGATCAGCAGTGGTATAAATGGGCATCCTTGTCTTGTCCTTGATTTCAATGGGAAATCTTTCAGTCTTTCATCATTGAGTACAATGTTGGCTGTGGGTTTTTCATATATGGCCTTTATCATGTTGAAAAAGTTTTTTTCAGTTCCTATCTTTTTTAGTATTTTTATCATGAAAGGATAGTGTACCTTGTCAAATACTTTTTCTGCATCAATCGATAATAAGATCTTGTGATTTTTCTTCTTTGATTTAATAATGTGGTATATTATGCTGATTGATTTTCTTATGTTGAACCACTCTTGCATGCCTGGAATAAAACCCACTTGATTATGATGGATAATTCTTTTAATGTGTTGTTGGATTTGATTAGCAAGTATTTATTGAGGATTTTTTGTATCTGTATTCATAAGAGAAATGGGTGTGTAATTTTCTTTTTTCATAATAGCTTTATCTGGCTTTGGTATTAGGGTGATATTGGTTTTATAGAATTAGTTTGGTAGCATTCTTTCTTGTTCAGTGTTTTGGAAGAGCTTGAGTAAGTTTGGTATTAAATCTTCTTTGAATGCTTGTTAGTACTCACCTGTGAAACTGTCTGGTCCTTGGCATTTCTTTTTAGGGAGCTGTTTGATGACTGTTTTCATCTCTTTACTTGTGATTGGTTTAGAGGTCTTCTATTCCTTCTAGGATCAATGTAGGTTGTTTGTACATTCCTAGTAATTTTTCCATTTCATCTACATTGTCTAATTTTTTGGCATAAAGTTGTTCATAGTATCCTCTTATGATCTCTTTTATTTCTGTAGGGTCAGTAGTAATGTTTCCATTTTCATTTTTTATTTCATTTATTTGCATTTTCTCTCTTTTTTCCCTTAGTCAATCTAACTAAGGGATTGTTGATTTTGTTAATCTTCTCAAAAAACCAGATTTTGGTTTTCTTATTTCTCTCTATTGTTTTTTTGTTCTCATTTTCATTTATTTCTTCTCTGATCTTTGTTATTTTATTCCTTCTACTTGCTTTGTGACTAATTTGCTGTTCTTTTTCTGTTTCCTCCAGCTATGTGGTTAGGTCATTGATTTTAGCTCGTCTTTTTTTAATTTAAGCATTGAGAGCTATAAATTTTCCTCTTAGCACTGACTTCACTGCATCCCGTTGGTTCTAGTATGTTGTATTCTCCTTGTCATTCATCTCGAGATATATATTGATTTCTCTTGAAATTTCTTCTTTGACCCACTGATTATTTATGAGTGTGTTGTTTAATCTCTCTATATATGTGAATTTTCCCTTTTTCTGCTGGTTGTTGCTTTCCAACTTTATTCCATTATGATCAGAGAAAGTGCATTTTATAATTTCGATTTTGTTGAATTTATTGAGATCTGCTTTGTCACCCAACATATGGTCTATCCTGATGAAAGATCCTTTAGCACTTAAAAAGAATGTATATTGTCTTTAAAAAAAAAAAAGGTACATAGATCACACAAAATATACATTAAAAAATATAAGAGGTTCCCATATACCCCACTCCCAACACCCCCTGCTCCTCCCACATCAACAATCTCTTTCATCAGTGTGGCACATTCATTGCATTTGGTGAATACATTTTGGAGCACTGCTGCACCGCATGGATTATAGTTTACATTGTAGTTTACACTCTCCTCCAGTCCATTCAGTGGGTTATGGCAGGATATATAATGTCCTGCATCTGTCCCTGCAGTATCATTCAGGACAACTCCCAAGTCCCGAAAAAGCCCCCATATCGCATCTCTTCTTCCCTCTCCCTGCCCTCAGCATCTCCCATGGCCACTGTCTCCACATCAGTGATACAATTTTTTCCATTGCTAGAGTCAACAATAATTCTATAGTAGAATACCGGGAAGTCCACCAATAAAAAAATTTTTTGCTAAAAAAAAAGCTCTATGCAAATTGTTAAAAATTAAACAAGTGTTTATATATATAAATAAATGTTCCTGGATCCCAAATTAGAAAACCCAAGGGAGATAGAAAGTTCTTATGAATGCCTAAATATAAGAACTATTGGGTGTTGTATGAAAGTAGAAAAGGTTAGCACTCCCCTTGACAAAGATGGAAGAGGCCCTTGTGCCTGTGTAACATACATACAGTTAAGGCATTGCCACTTACTTCATCGTATCTAACCACTTTTTGTGTGTTGTGTGTAGCAGTGTTCCAAAATGTGTTCAATTGCAATGAATGTACCACACTAATGAAAGAAATTGTTGATGTGGGAAAAGTGGGAAGTGTGGGGAATGGGGCCTATGGGAATCCTCTGTATTTTTTAATATAACATTTTGTGTGATCTATATATCTTTTAAAAATAAATAAAAAATATATTTTAAAAAAAGAATGTATATCCTGCTGTTTTGTGGTGCAGTATTCTGTATATGTCTATTAAGTTTAGTCCATTTATCATATTATTCAAGCTCTCTCTTTCTTTATTGATCCTCTGCCCAGTTGTTCTATCCAATGCTGAGAGTGGTATATTGGAGTCTCCAACTGTTACTGTAGAGATGTCTATTTCTCCCTTCAGTTTTACCAGTGTTTGCCTTATGTATCTTGGGGCATCTTGGTTAGGTGCTTATACATCTATGATTGTTACTTCTTCCTGGTGAAATCATGCCTTTTATTAATATATGATGTCCTTCATTGTCTCTAATAAGAGTTTTCATTTTAAAGTCTATGTCATCTGATATAAATATAGCTACCCCAGCTTTTTTTTGGTTACCGCATGCATGGAATATTATTTTCCAACCTTTCACTTTCAGTCTATTGGTATTTTTGTGTCTAAGGTGAATCTCTTGTGGACAGCATATAGATGGCTCATATTTTCTTATCCATTCCAACATTCTGTGTCTTTTGATCAGAGAATTTAATCCATTAACATTCAAGGTTATTACTATAAAGACAGTTCTTATTTCTTCCATTTTGATCTTTGGATTTTATCTATCATTTTATTTTCACCACTCTTTTGACACTTTTAGTTACTGTTACTGATATAGTCATAATTTCTAGTCTCTCTTGCAAGCCTCTCTTTCCTGTGTTTTCTTTTCAGACTGTAGCACTTCCTTTAGTATTTCCTGCAAAGCCAGTCTTTTTGTTATAATTTCTCCAAGTTTCTGCAGTTAATATTTTAATCTCACTCTTACTTTTGGAGGATAATCTTGCAGGATATATAATTCTTGACTGGTAGTTTTCTCTTGCAATATCTTAAATATATCATACCACTGCCTTCCTGCCTCCATGGTTTCTGATGAGAAAATGGCACTTAATCTTTTCAGGTATCCCTTATATGTTGTGCATCACTTTTCCCTTGCTGCTCTCAGAATTCTCTCTTTGACTTTGGCATTTGACATTCTGATTAATATGTGTCTCAGAGTTGGTCTATTTGAATTTATTCAGATGGGAGCACATTGTACTTCTTGGGCATGGATATCTGTGTCCTTCAGTGGGGTTGGGAAGTTATCCACCATTATTTCTTTAAATATTCCTTCTGCCCTTTTTCCCTCTCTTCTGGGACACCCATAACGTGTACGTTTGCACATCTCTTGTTCTCATTTAGTTCCCTGAGGCCCTGTTCAACTTTTTCCATTCTTTTCTTCATCTTTTCTTTTGTATGTTCACTTTTGGAGGGCATGTCTTCAAGCTCACTGGTCCTTTCTTCTACTTCCTGAAATCTGCTGTTATATGCCTCCAGTATATTTTTTATTTCATTTATTGCACCTTTCATTTCCATAATGTCTGCTCTTTGTCTGTGTATGCTTTCAAATTCTTCTTTGTGGTCCCCCAATGTCTTCTTAATATCCTTAATCTCTTTAGCAGTCTCATTGAATTTATTAAGGAGATTTGTTTGCACATCTATAATTAGTTGTCTCAACTCCATTGTGTCATTTGCAGGCTTATCTTGTTCCTTTTACTGGGTCTTATCTTCCTGTTTCCTGGTATGGATTGTAATTTTTTTGTTGGTGTTTTTGCATCTGGCTTACTAGATGTATTTATTCTGTGTGCAGTTTCCTGCTTTAGTTTAGGGCTTTCTTGTCTTTTCTCCCTTGCTCATTGTGTAGTAGGAATTGAGGATGTAGTTGGTGCTATAAGCTATGGAGGCTGAAGCTGCCCACACTGCCCCCAGGAAGACCCTCTGGAGTGCCCAACAATCCAATCTGTGTGGAACAAATACTTCTACAGTTGCCTCAGAAACTGAGGGAGTGCTGTCCCTCCTGCCCTTTAGGGGGTGAGAATGGAACCACCAATGCCCAACAGTTCCAGTTCCTCTAGGCTGAAAGTACCCACCCTTTCCTGGAGAGGCTAAGGAAACACCAGCCCTTCCTATCCTATTGGGTGGTGGGTTTTTTTTGATGGGCGCCCTACAGTTCAGTTCCTTTAGGCCAGGAATACCTGCTGGTGCCCTTTGAGGCTGAGGAAATACCAGCCCCCTCTTATCCTATTATAGGGCATGGGGTTGAATCCATAGGCACCCTACAGTTGGGTCCCTATAGGCCGAAAGTACCCACCATTGTCCAGAGAGGCTTTGGAGACACCAGATCCCTCCTACCCTTTTGGGAGTGGGGATAGATCCATAGGCATCCAACAGTCCAGTTCATGCAGGCCAAAAGTTTCTGCCATTGCCCAGAAAGGTTGTGGAAACACCAGCCCCCTCCTTTCCTATTGGGGGATCAATATGGATCCACAAGTACCCACCAGTCCAGGCTGTGTGGGCCAAAAACACCTGAAGTTACCAAGAGAGGCTGGGCAAACACAGTCCATCTCTTATGCTATTGGGGATAGGGGTAGAACCACAGGTGCCAAACAGTCAGGTTTGTACAAGTCAGAAGCATCTGCAGTTGCCCTGAGAGGCTGAGGGAACACCAGCCCCCTCCTATCCTGTGGAGGAACAGAGGTGGAGATGGACTCGAAGGCGCTTGCAGTTTCCCAGAGAGGTGGTTCAGATATCCCCAGCTTCCTCCCTGCCAGAGGTAGGGCTGGGCCTTAGGCTAGAGCTGTAATCCGGTCTCGGTGGAAAGAAGTCGGTTCCTACCAGCACTGTGATGTTCAATCAGCCCCTCTTCCTCTCGTGCCAGGGGCATAGTCATAATGGCAGCTACTGGCCTCCTTCTGACCTGGACAGGCTCATAGTTTAGCTGTTCCTAGGATTATACTTTAGCCTGCTGAATTTCCTAATCAGCAGCTGAAGATGGTAGCACACTTTGTCTTCCTCCCCTGGTTTTTGGGAAATGGAGCTTCCAACTCCAGCTGTGAAATAGCTCCTGAGGCAGCTTGCACCACGGGCACCATCCTCCGTGGCATGGAGGGATCCACTCACAAATCCTCTCTGCAAATGGGCAGTCTCCTCCTTTCATACTTTCTAGGATGTTGCAGGATGCTCTTCTGTTCTCCTCGGCACCCCAAACAAGTACTTTCGATAACTCTGGGTGATTAGTAACTGCCCTGAAGCATGAGCTGACTCCAGGAGCTTCTTATTCTTCTGCCCTTTCTCCATCTTTACATTTTTAAAATAGATAATGGATTCAGGTCACCATAATATTGTATTTCATTGGCTATGTTCTCTTTTTAAAAAGTTTTTTTTTTCTTTAAAGTTTTTAAATATCCAGGAAATTACTTTCTTTGCATCTGTTTAAACTTGTAATGTTTTTAAAAATTAGATATCAAGTTAAAATAGTATGTGAGAAGTGGGTATGGCTCAAGCAATTGAGCTCCTGCCTACCATACAAGAGGTCCCATGTTCAGTTCCTGGTTCCTCCTGGAGAAGACGAGCAAGACAGCGAGCTGACCCAAAAGAATGATGCAACAAGGAGACACAAAGAGGAAAGACAATGAGAAAAACAACAAAGCAGGGAGCTCAGGTTCGGTTCCCAGTTCCTCCTAAAGAGAAGATGAGAAGACACAGAATACACAGTGAATGGACAGAGAATAGACAGCATGCACAAACAACGGGGGCAGGAGGGATAAATAAATAAAATCTTAAAAAAAAATTCCTTGGGGGGGAGCACAGAGTTGTATGAACTCTGTAAGAGTATGCAAGCAAAAACACTTAAAGACTCCTAGGCAAGAGTTAATTGATAAGTAGATTAAATAGTGGCAGTGTAGATGGAGAGAATGGATGGATTTATAATGTTTTTTCTAAATGGAACTGAAAAGATTTAATGATGAATTGTATGTATGGGTAAGAAAGGGAGATGAGTCAAAGATGAGTCTCAGATTTCTGGCTGAGGAGCAAGAAGAGTGGTGGTACTATTTTCTGAGATGAGAGAACCTGAGGGAAAAACTGGTTTGAGTGTAAGAAACAAGACCTTGTGCTAAATAAGTGTTACCTAATTTATCATTATTATTATTTACCACATCACATTTATATCTTCAGCCCAGATCTCTCTTCTGAGATCCAAACTAATAAATAAGTCTTCTTGATATCTTTACTCTGGTATTTCATTGACGTCTCAACCAAAACCATCTGAATCCAGAACTTGCAATTTTTACCCCAAATCAGTTTTTCGCTCAGAATTTTTTATCTCATCTCAGTAAGCACTGTTATCCTACTGAAGCTCAAATTAGGCATAGTCAGTGTTAGAGGAGTTAAGTCAAAGAAAGGCAGCGATTTGTATATTCTCCCCCATTTCAGAAAGTCCCATCCAGAAAATTTAGGATAGCAATATTACATTGTGGGTGTTGGAGATTCAAACAATTTCTCCCTCAACAGGCATGTTCAGGTTCCAAACCCTGGTGTTATGAGTATGAACCCATTTGTAAATAGGACCTTTGAGAATGTTACTAGTTAAAGTGTGCTCAAACTGAATGAGGGTGGGCCTTAATCTGACTGAATTAAGCAAAGGAAATTAGGCCCAGAAAAAGAGGAGCCATGGGGTCCAGCTAGAAGCCAAAAGTAAGCAAAACCCAAAAGAGAAAGGAAAGGACCCTTCCATGTGATTTACCATGTGATGGAAAAGCCAAGGAACCCCAAAGATTGCCAGCCAGCCAGAAGACACTGACCCCAGGAGGAAACAAGCCTTCTGGCTTCTGAAACCTTGAGCCAATAAATTCTTGTCACTAAGCCAGCCCATTGCATGGCATTGGTTTCAGCAACCAGAAAACTAATACTGTGGCTAAGAAACTGGGCTTTGGAGTTAGAAGCCTTGTTTTGAATTATGGTTCCACTACGTACATGTTGTGATCCCAGCAGCTTGCTTCTGCCTCAGTTCTCTGAACTGTAAATGAAAGATATCCGCTATCTTAAAGAGAAACAGTCTGACACATAGTAAGCCCTCAGTAAACATAAGCTATTGCTGTTACTTCTCATTACTACCACTGTTCTCTAGAGGTCCTAGAGGAAGAGTTGTTCTGACCAGATTCTAAGGCCCCAGAAAAGCTTAGTATCTATACACCTTACTTGGTTGACTCAGTAGTAGTGATGACATGCTTCTTGTTAAAAGTGATACAGGGAAATCCTTGTCTACCCCACCCCCTTGCCAGCCTCATACCCCAGAGTCTGTAGTATTTGCATCACCCGAGAATGCCATAGGTTCTGGTCTGCCAAAGGAATACATGTTTTCTGGCAAACTAATTGGTTTGTCAGATGGGCATTGTTCTCATCATTTGATTATTCATTCTTGGAAGTGTATCTTAGGCCAGTGCAGGATCTTAATAATCTGCCCATTTTTCCATTTTACCTAAAAGTATATAGCTGGACATTTGTGCTGTAAATGTGTGAATGCCAATCATAATGCTTTCTTTCAGTTTTACTAAGTCATTTAATTCTATAGTTTCCATTAGGAAGAAAGAGAGAGAGAAAGTGAAAGAGAAAAATATATCATCTTAGTGTTATTTAAAGTAAAATAAGAGGGAAGCGGACTTGGCCCAATGAATAGGAAGTCCACCTACCACTTGGGAGGTCCGTGGTTCAAACCCTGGGCCTCCTTGACCTGTGTGAAGCTGGCCCATGCGCAGTGCTGATGCGCACAAGGAGTGCTGTGCCATGCAAGGGTGTCCCCCGTGTCGGGGAGCCCCACACGCAAGGAGCGCGCCCCGTAAGGAGAGCTGCCCAGCACGAAAGAAAGTGCAGCCTGCCCAAGAATGGCACTGCACACACGGAGAGCTGACACAAGATGACACAACAAAAAGAAACACAGATTCCCAGAGCTGACACAACAAGTTGACGCAACAGAAAGAAACACAGATTCCCGGTGCTGCTGATAGAGATAGAAGCGGTCACAAGAACACATAGCGAATGGACACAGAGAGCAGACAGTTGGGGGCAGGGGAGGGGGAGAGAAATAAATTTAAAAATAAATAAAAATAAATCTTAAAAAAAAAACAAGTAAAATAAGAGTGTTAAAACATTATGATTAGACCCTATTCCTAGATAAAAGAAGATACAGAAAATTTAGGATTGAAAAAATAATTTAAGGGATTTGATCCCTCTAATCTTAAATTGGAAATATCTGTTTGAATTCATAACTTTTTTCTGTTAAACACACAGACATAAGCACATTTCCTAAGTATATACTGAAAATATGTAGAAAACTGTGATCGTCTGAGTATCACTACACTCCTAGTATTCAGGTTGTCTTCAGTAAGCACCATTCCCTATCACAAAGATTTTAATTCTAAGCAGAAGTTACTTTGTTTTCTTTTGGCATGAAATGAATAATTAGACATTAATCTTCACAAATGCTTATTGGCTTTTGAAGCCTCTGTAGTCTTTATAGCAGGTAGCATTATGCAACAGAACTTTTTAAGACAAATTGTTTTATATATGTTCTGTCCAATATGTTAGCCTCTAGCCACATGTTTCTGTTGAACACTTAAAATGTGGCCAGATGACCTAAAGAATTGAATTTTTTCTTTTATTTAATTTTAATTCATTTAAATTTTAATTAAAATGGCCACATCTGGCTGTTGGCTGTATTATGTATTAGATGGATAAATGTGGGCAGATGGATGGATACATATTTAGCTACTATTTAGTTTTAACTGTTCAGCTTGACAAGAGTTGTAGTGCTGATAGATAGAAGTACAAGCACATTCTGGTGTTGTTGATCACTTTTTTGTTTTCGGAAAAACATTTACAGTCTAAAAACATTTGTTAAAAATCCATTTTCCTTTAAGAAATACTACTAGTAAAGGACTAGGTCACTTTCAGGAGAAATGATAACTCTGTGTGGATGTGTTACCCCAAATTCATATAATAATAGACATTTAAATAGATAGTATAAATGATGGAATTAGTGTAGGATAAAGGAATAGAATACATTGGGAAACGGACTTGGCCCAGTGGTTAGGGCATCCGTCTACCACATGGGAGGTCCGCAGTTCAAACACTGGGCCTCCTTGACCCGTGTGGAGGTTGCTCATGCGCAGTGCTGATGCACGCAAGGAGTGCCGCGCCACGCAGGGGTGTCCCCTGCGTAGGGGAGCCCCACGCGCAAGGAGTGCACCCCGTAAGGAGAGCTGCCCAGCGTGAAACAAAGTGCAGCCTGCCGAGGAATGGCGCTGCCCACACTTCCCGTGCCGCTGACGACAACAGAAGCGGACAAAGAAACAAGACGCAGCAAATAGACACAGAGAACAGACAACCGGGGGAGGGGGGGAATTAAATAAATTAATAAATCTTTAAAAAAAAAAAGGAATAGAATACAGAAATAAGTATCATCTACAATAGATGGACATGAAAATGGTCAGAACGTATCACCCCAGCATTGTTAAGAGCTTAGTGGCCTCAGAGATATCATTCATTTTTTTCATTTAGTAGATATTTGAGAGCCTACTATGTGCTAAAAACTGGGAATGCTTTAGTGAACCAAATGAATATGGTCCCATTCCTTGTGGAGTTTACATGTAACTGAGGGTGATTAATCAAATTATCACAGAATTATATACTTTAAAATTGTGCTAGCTGAAAATAAATAAAAAGTATAGTATGTTATAGTAGAGTATAACAAGGGGACCTTATTTAGAGTAAATGGTCAGGGATGGCATATCTGCCATCCTGTTAAGACAGTAGTGTTTAAATTGAAATGTGAAAAGTAAGTAGGAATTAATGAGGTTAAGAATGTCAGGAAGTAGACTTATTATTCTAGTAATGGAAGAATTTGTAACGTTGATATAAAAGCAGTGGTCACCATAGGTTCTGAGGAGAGGGAGAGGGAAGAATAGGTATAACACAGGGCATTTTGGGGACATTGGAATTGTTTTGCATGATATTGCAATGACAGATACAAGCCATTATACATTTTGTCAAAACCTATAAAATTGTGTGTTGCAAAGAATAAACCTAATGTAAACTGTAGACCATACTTTGTAGCAGTGCTTCAATATGTGTTCATCAATTGTAACAAATGTACCAAACTAATGAAAGATGTTGTTAATGGGGGAAAGTGTGGAGGTTGAGCAGGTGGGGTATATGGGAATCCCCTGTATTTTCAATGTAACATTTATGTAATCTAAAGCTTCTTTAAAAATAAAGAAAAAAAATAAAGAAGTACACTTCAGAGGGAGCCATATGTACAGTAGCCCTAATAACAGAAAAAGCTTGGCATAGTCAGGGAACCAAGAGATAACCAGGGTTCATGGAGAATTTGGAGTAGAATTTGGTTGAGTGGGTAGGTGAATGAGTGAGTGAGTGAATAAATGAATGAAAGAAGGGATGGCATGAAATAAAACTGAAGGGTAAACAAAAACCTGATTATGTGGGTTGGTCATGTTAATGATTTTAGATTTTATCTTAAGCATAGTGGTTAACCTTTCAATCATTTTAAGCAGAAGAGTCAAAGGTCCTCTTCATTTTAAAAAAGATTGTTCTGACAGTTAAATGAAAAAATAAATAGGAGAGTAAGAATGAATGGGGAGGGACCTGTGAGGAAGATATTGAATAATCCAGGGGCATGGTAGGGTCATGGCAGTAGAGATGGAGATAGACTCAACAGAATTTGCTGACAGATCTCTTGTGGAGAGGGAGGGAGAGGGATGTGGAAAGGCTAATTGCCAAGTTTTTTGGCATGGCTATCTCAGTGGTTGATTTTATTTAGTGGATTGTGGGGAAAACTGGAGGAGAAAGAATTTAACATAGAGCTTCAGCTTTCTGTATTTTGCTTAGCAATGTGTATATGTTAGGAATGTGCACATATGCTATCAGGTGCACTTATAGAGGTGGGATGCCTTATCTAGGAATTTATGGCTTCTATGGTTTATGGCCTGAAAGTCAACCCCTCAAAAAACACACACACACACACACACACAAATAGTCTTAACATTCTACATGCTGCCCCTCTTCCTCAAAGAGGAAGTTGAAGGGCGCATCTGGAGGCAGAATCTGCAACAGTGTAAGACACAGGTATTAATACCTATGCCTGCTAATTTCAAGAGGAAATAAGTAAAACAGGTTCCCAAACCCCACTCTCTCAGGTTAAAAGGTAATATTGTCCCAGGTATTCCTTCTTGGTGGAAGTCAACAACTCTCATTACACCCAGCCGTCAATCTGGTTATGAGTTGTAGCTACTTTGTTGCCCATTTCATGAATTCATTTCTTTCTGCTCTAAAGATTAGAAAGAATACAAGATGTTTAGCAGGAACTAACTTGGAGAGGTCATGACTGTTCAGCAAGATGCAAGTTACCAGCCCATCTCCTGGCAAGATAGTTTCTCAACATTTGTTTCTTCCCTGGAAAAGTATACCAAACTTTAGCCCCGAAGCGTTCTGTGGCATCATGTAGGACATTATATAAAGGAGCTGGTGGATTAAGTCATAATTATGAGTGCGACATCAGCCTCATCATCTATAGAGGCTGTCTGTAAACTAGAGCCATGGGGACCTTCTACGTACCAGTTGTTGGTGCACTATTTATTAGCCTAGTTGCTTCCTGTAAAAGAGGTACCCACCCATACAATGAGTGGTTGGGAGGTAATTGTTGTAGTTTTTGTTTTGAAATACCATTCTTCCTCACTATCAGACCAGTAGTCTGAGCATTGTACGGCAGATGAAAATGCCAGGCAGTTTTGCTTTCATGCACCCAGTCTTGAACTTGGTAACCTGTAAAATGGGTGCTTTAGTTGCTTACAGGAAAGTTTCTTGAGTCCTTGTATTGTTGAAACTTGATTCTCTTGTTGATATCCAAAAACCTGAAGAATGCCTAAAGTAGTATCTAAACAAATTAGTGCATATTTTTGTCCATCTTCTAGAGGAAGGGATCCTATATAGTCTATTTGCCAGCATTGCCTGGCCTTCTTTCCCTGTGGTTTCTGCCCCATAGTACAGGGTAGGGGGGCACCTCTATCAAGTGTATGTTGGACAGGGCACACAGGCCGTAAACATATCACTATATTTCAAAGGGAGATGTAATGTTCTACACAATGTCCACATAGTCATTATATTAGTCAGGACTATTTAGGGGAACAGAACCAACATATTTCTGTAAATATTATGAATATTTTTTGGAATTAAACCTGGGACCTCGTACATGAGATGTACTCAGTGTGCTCAACCACTGAGCTATATCTGCTCCAATATTATGAATTTTTAATAAAAATTTTCTCATGCAAATTAAGAACTCTGGTGATCATTTTTGGTGAATGCCCCTTCAGTAACCATCAGTAGTCCAGGAATCTTCCAATGGGGCTCCTACACCCTCTATTATTGATGTTTCTTTCTCTGTTGCTGGCATGGATGGTATAGAAGTGTTCAGATTCTTTACGTACATAACTGCCCCGATAATTTATGTAACCCCTCAGATAGTGGGCTAATATGGAGCGAACTCCATTGTTATAAATAACCATGCCATTTTTCTAGTGTGCTAGCCTGTACACAAGCACTTTTGGGTCTAATACAACTGTCTTTAACCCATGCACTTACTGGCAATAATGTTCACACATTTCTTCGCAAAGTCATTATTATAGGTTCAGCTTGCATGATTCAAGATATACTGCTCAGGAAGTGGATGTGGCTCAAGTGATAGGGCTCCTGCCTACCATATGGGAGGACCCGGGTTCAATCCCTGGGGCCTCCTGGTAAAAGAGAAAGAGAAAGTGTGCCTGTGTGGTGAGCCAGTGCCCACGCGGTGAGCCAAGTGTGGTGAGCCAGTGCCCGTTGAAGTCACACAGCAAGATGATGACACAACAAAAGAAAGACAAGGGGAGGGTCAAGGTGAAGCACAGCAGAAACCAGGAACCGAGATGACATAGGTGACAAGGAATCTCTTTCCACATCAGAGGTCCCCAGGATCAAATCCCGGTGAATCCTAGAGTAGGGGGGAAAAAAATGAGAGGAGAAGACAAAAAAGAAATAGATATAAAATATCAAACAGCAAATGGACACAGACAGAAGGGGGAGGGGAAAAAAGACAATAAATATTTTTTAAAAAAAGATACACTGCTAGCAGTTGTTTTTCAGTAGTACTATGTCATTGTTCTATTCCTTTCCATAGCTGGGACCAGAACCGGAGCAGTATTCGCTTCCAGTTTTGTTTTTGCCACAGACCCTACCCAAACCATTCTGGGTAGCTGGCAACATCCAATTCACAAGCTTGCCCTACTAGTAAAGTACCTAGAGACTGAATCTGTTTTACAGCTATTTTTGCTTGTTGGTATGCTTATTGTATCCTAATATCACTGAACCCCCACCTCCCTTTTTAATCAATCTATATAATGGTTGAAGTATTTGAGCTAGATGGGGTTTAAGGGGTCTCCAGTAATTTAATAAGCCTGTAAAGTCTTCCAGTTCCTCTACAGCTCCTCATTTGTACTTGATCTGTGATTGCTGCCAGAATGACCTTTGTCTTACCCAACTAAATGATCCCTAGGAATTTTACAGATTGTCTGGGCCTCTAGGTCTTGTCATCACTGATAGCCCATCCTTGGCTCCTTATAAAGCACTGTAATGGTGGAGTTGCCATTTCTAGAGATGTACTATTATCAGAAGTAAGCACAGTTTCATCAATATATGAAGCACAGCAAAATTTGATGGCTTTTCCTGGCTTGCTAGATCAGCTGCCACCATTCTGTGACAGATGGTGGGTCTATGTAGGTACCCTTTTGGCAAAACTTGAAAAGTCCATTGCTGCCCCCACCATGTAAATGTAGTTTAATTTTGACTATCTTCAGCTAGTGGGATACTGAAAAATGCATTAGCTAAGTCTATAATACCTAATGGAATTCTAACTGATTGAGAAGTATTGCAATATTTGGCATTGTGGCATGAATGGAAGGAATAGCCTTATTTAATTCTCAATAATCAACTGTCATTCTCCAGCTACCATCAGGTGTTTTCACCAGCTATATAGGACTATTAAATGGACACTGTTCTGGCCTCATGGTCCTCTCTCTGGCCAGTTTTTCTAATGTCTCACTGATTTCAACATGTCCACCCAGAAGGCGATATTGTTTGATATGGAGGCAGGTACCCTGGAACCAACAAGCAGCACCCTCTATAATTGATGTCACCATCCTAACACAAAGGTAAAATTCACCAGCAGTGGCTAGGATTTGTAACACATCCATCCCTAATATGGATTCAGGAATGGGATAAATGCATACAATATACTTTTGTGGGGTGAGGCATCCAGTTTGCAGTCTTACGGTAGTTTGTACTACTCATATGGCTTTTCCCTATACCCATCTATCAGCTTTAGGGGCCCATTAAATTTCCAGGGATTCCTGTAGATGAGTGTCTACTCTGCTCCAGTATCAATTAGGGCTACAAAATGCAAACAGTTTGTTGGAGACCAGTGGATATCTAGCTCTTCCTGAGGCCTCCAATCACCTGTTGTCCCATATTTACAGGCTGCTATTGTTCCACCCCTAGTCTTCAGTGGTAGGGGCTATCCACCCCCTTATACCAAACATACTTGCCTTGGGAGGTGCTCGGGGAGTGATAACTGGTGGCACAGATTTAAATGTAGACAGAGGCTGCTATCTTTTCTCCTACTAATGTAACATTAGGTTGTATATCTATTTTTTCTAGTGGAGCAGCTGTGTGGCAATTAAATCGACCCATAATTATGTATGGGTTACACAGGCAGGCCCCTCTGCCTCTTCCCTTGTGAGGTCTCTTCGGTTACTTTCCTTAACGCAATTGACCAAATTCTTTCTGTCTCTCCCAAGTCTGCTATTGCCTGTGCCATCCAGTGAATGGCCTGGCTGACTAGTGGGCTTAGAATAGCTATTAATGTCCCATACCAGGCTGGAGGCATATTTTGGAGGATATTTTTTTAAAAAACAGTTTTATTGAGATTCACATACCATACAATCCATTGGTATTAATTAGCCAAAGAGGTGCTAATTAAAAGTACCAGAAATCTGTTAGCTTTTACAAAGGGTATTTATTTGGGGTAAAAGCTTACAGTTAAAAGGCCTTAAAGAGTCCAACTTAAGGCTGCTTTCTCACCAGAGTCTGTTGCCACATGTTGGAGCAAGATGACAGGCACTCTCTGTCTAGTCTCCAGGGCCTTCTGCTGCTCAGCTGCTCTGCTCTCTTAAGCTGCAAACTATCAGACAAATGGCTCATCTCTCATCCTAGAGCATTAACTGTTTGAACCTTCTCCTTTCTGTCACATGGCAGGGCCAAAACAACCGAGTTCTTTCCTCTTCCAAGTCTGTGGAGCTCTCTCTCTTCCTGTGTGTCTTCTAGAGTGAGTGTCTGTTTATATTAGCCCGCCAAGGGGTTGGAGACTCAACCCTGTCATGCCATACTGATGTGGTCAAAATCAAAAGCCCAAAATTTATTTAATCAATTAAACTTAAAACCTTTGAATTTAATACAATCAGAGGGTATCAAATCCAGAGGAGCAGAACAATTCACAGACTTAATCTCTCTTTTTGGGGGAGTCATAAATAATCTCAAACTGTGACACCATCCAAGGAGCTTCACTAATGAAGAGAGAGATATATAGTTATGCTTGCTATTTTTGCCATTCCCATTCCTAAAAGCATAATACCACTTTCCCCTACATCCCATAATCTTCATAACCAAGTGGTTGTGCTCCCTTGCCATGTTTGTTTAAACTTTTTTGTTAATTCTCCTAATTCTGTGGGGATATACTCCCTCAGTACTGTTTGCTTCTGAGCAGGGATCTCTTCCTGAGGGTTATTGGGATCCCTGGTGGTTTTTTTTTTTTAATCCCCACCACCCCCAGATGGTTCTCTCATTCATTGTTTGCTCACCTCTCCAGGAGGCACTGGGAACTGAACCCAGGACCTCCCACATGAGAGGCAAGTGCCCAACAGCCTGAGCCACATCCACTTCCCACATGCTGTGGTATCTGCTGGCTTGTGGCATCTGTTTGTTTTAGGCGTCTGCTCTTTGCAGCAGGTGCAGCATCTGCTCATCTTTTTTATGAGGCACCAGTATCTCCTTTGTGGTAGGCAGGCACCCAACTGGACGAGCCACTTCTGCTTCCCTGCTTTCATTTAAAAAAAAAAAAAAAGATGTATTTATTTATTCCCCCCCCCCCATTGTCTGTTCTCTGTGTCTGTTTGTTCTGTCTTCTTTGTCCGCTTCTGTTGTCAATAGCACGGGAATCTGTGTTTCTTTTTGTTGCGTCATCTTGTTGTGTCAGCTCTCCATGTGTGCGGCACCATTCCTGGGCAGGCCGCACTTTCTTTTGCACTGGGCAACTCTCCTTCCGGGGTGCACTCCTTGTGCGTGGGGCTCCCCTATGCGGGGGACACCCCTGCGTGGCACGGCACTCCTTGTGCACATCAGCACTGTGCATGGGCCAGCTGCGCACGCGTCAAGGAGGCCTGGGGTTTGAACCGCGGACTTCCCATGTGGTAGACAGATGCCCTAACCACTGGGCCAAGTCTGCCGCCCTGCTTTCATTTTTGTAGTTATTAATGGCCTTGCTTATTTAGGCTCATCCTCAATTTCCTTTTTCCCTCGATTCTCCCTCTTTTGCACTCTACCAGGAACCCCACACCTTGGATCCCAGCCTTCCCTCTGAATAACCTCAGGGACCTGCCTCTGCGCCTTCATCTGTGCATATTTACAACTTTACATGCCATTACTTCTAATTGTCTCTCTTGGGTTTGTGCCTTTTTTGTTACTTCTTTAGTGTTGTTGGAACATGCTAACTTAATATCCTTTTTAGAGCTAAAACCTCTTCTAATCTCCTCCCTCCAACTTCTGCTTTTAAATGGGCTTTGGTAGCATATCTAACTGCCTATAACAGTGGCCATGCAGTGGCAGTAATCGCTTCTTTTCCTTGTGATTTCCACTTGACCCCCATGTTCTCCTGCAGGACAAATACCAGTCCAACTGGCATTTTCAGGGTTTCTCCATACTCATCCACTGAGCTCAACTGTTCAAAAAATATTATTATTCATTATTAGTAATTATAATATTATGATATTATTACTTATTTACTTCCTAACCCTGTCTCTAGCCTCTCTGAGATGGAACATTCCTTGAGGGCAGGAACTCTGTCTTGTTCACTGTTGTATTCTTAATAACTAGCATCATGCCTAATACATAGTGGCATTCAATAAATATTTGTCGAGTGAATAAATTAATGAATAAGTGAATGAATAAAATTTTGTTCTGACAGCCTAAATGTTTGCACTCCTAATAACAGAAGCCTCACATTATTTACTAAACAATTTAGTGTTTAATGGTAATTTTGTGATTGACTACAGTAGTTATGAAAACAGTATTTTGAATTATTGTGTTTATTTTTTGTTGTAACCACTGTGGTTAATTAATACTGACCTAGAAAATGAGGTTTGTGTTACCTATATCCAGGATAGAAAATTTGCAACTGCTTTTCCACTGGATTTGAAAGAACTTTTCATCTGAATAGGAAAACCTAAAGATTTCAGCATATAGGGGATTTAAAGAATTTAAATAGATATTTATTTGAAAGTAACTTATATTTTGTTAGTGCTTGATGTTAAAGCATTGTAGCCAGAATGGAAAAATAAAATTTAGAAATCATCATTATCCCTGATCTGTTTTTTGGCGGGAATATAGAAGATGTATTTTGTCTCAAAGAATAAATGTAAAAAACTCTAGGCCATTTTTGTTTATCTTTTAGCTAGTGGGAGCTAACTAAAAGTCTTATGTAGCAGCTAGTCTTAACTCTGAAATAGCAGTTGAGTTGTGTTCCATAAAACATGGAATCATTCAAAATATTGTTCAAAGTAGATAGTATATAAACTGTAGTCAAGTTAGTATGAAAGTCTTTCTGTTTCTACTTCATTTCTTTTTAGTGGTGTTACTATTTCTGGTCATCTTTAGTGAATTTGATGTTTGGGTTTCCAAGATTCGTCTCTTTCTACCCACCCTTAAAAATAGGTTTATAATATTGTAGTCCTGTAAGAGGCTGCTTTTTAATGGTTGATCAAAGTTTCTTCTTTAACATGGCTTAAATTCTTTTTCTTTACTTAGCCTTATAAATCCTTTATACATCTTGAACCAGTTTCTGCATCAGTAGTTCTTGAGATGAGTAGCTGAGCAAATACAAATCTGTTTCTGAGAGCTATATAGAATTATTCAGTCTTATAAGAAGATCTAGTTGTGAGTTAGCAATGTAAGCTGTGCTTTTAAAGCAGTTATCTAGTTTTTGCAGAAGTTATAATTTTTGGTCAATGCAAGTATTTTAGATACTGTTGTTCAAAGATACTTCATTTAAAAACTTAGTATGTTATTATGAATCACAGTATTGATAAACATATGGAAAGTACATTTTTAATGTACCAGGGGTCTGAGGAGATATGACAGTTAGGTTCACAATCATTTTCTCTTGGCCATTGTGTAATAAATTCAGTATTTAAACTGAGCCCCCTGTCAAGAGGAACCTAGTAAGTTTCATTGTAGACTCTTGTGCTAATGTCAAGGAGTTTGAATCTCCTTTGTTATGGCGACTGGTTATGAAATCAGTCACTTGACAAACTCTGACGTGAGACTGCTGGAAATACGTCATGTCTGCCTTCATGGTGACAGCTGGTTACAAAACAAACCCTACCAGAGCCATTCTGCAATCGACAAGGGACTTCAAAGGCCAACAGGGCTGCCACTTCAAAGAGAATTCTGCCATCTCTGGCTTGTTGAAAGAAGAAGTTAAATGTCTGCACCCTGCCCTAGCAGAAATCTCGATGTTTAGCTTCTTTTGATCTTGGAAAGATGTATGAAATGGACTTTCAGTTAGTGGAATGATATAGTCTCTTGTAATGGCAACCCACTATTATTCTATATTTCAGTCCACTTATTAATGGAAATTACCAAGATATGTTCAAATAACAGCAAGTCTGAAAACTCAGTTGTCTCAGAATGAATGTTCAAAAGCCGAGTTGAAATTTCATTTCATATTGTTGTTGTAGCTACTTTGACAAATGTGGAGTAAGTCAGATGGTGAATTAAATGAAACTCTTAGTGTATTCTCAAAACTCTCCTATTTCTCCTTATAATTTTTACCCCTTTTAATAGCATCATATCCTGAATATTGATAGTAAGAATGCCAGACAATAGTAAACTATAATTGCAAGGCTGATTTAAATGGTTTAAAAGTGGCATTTCTCCACATTTAGCAACTCTGTACTTAAAATTTGAAACTATCTCGAACTATTTAACAATCATACCTATCTGGTTATAAGAATAAGGAGTAAAAGCATCAAAATCAATTATTTCTTTTCAAATACTGATAGCCTTAAAAGGTGCCCTTTGATGGAGGCATGTTTGGTATATTTGATAGAGAAAACAGAAAATGTAAATAATATGGCAGAAAAACACAGGTTTTATATGTAATATGCAGTGGGAGTATGGATTAGTTGGAATTTAAAATCATTATAACTCTGTGACATGACATTTTCTTTATTACTTACTTCACCTCTCACCCTGTGTATTAGAGAAGGATAAAGCTAATAATCCTTGCATTGTTTTGCTGTGATCTTCTACTTCCTTATTTCTCTTATTTCTCCTCACATAAAATTTTATAATTGAGTTGGCAGAAGCTGTAGTCATGATAACATCCTCTATAATTTTGCCAGATGGGGTCAGTAGACAACAACTAAAGAAATTCTAAGAGAAAACTGAATCCCCCAGGAAATAACCACATGCCATAGTATGACCAAAGTCTAATAGTTCATATGAGTAGTTCTTAAAATAATATATTCTGGTCTGTCTTTTGTTTTGTTTTGTTTTCATAGTTCCTTCTTGAAAATTTTTGATAAAGTCGTATATATTATTCTGGCTGTTCAGCAAGCATCTGTGACTCTAAGTTTTGATCTTTTTATTTAAAATTTTAAAAAAAGGTCCTTAGCTATAAAAATTTTAACTGCAGTGGAAAAGAAATAAAACCCAGCACCCCCAAAATTGAACTGCAGAGATGAGTGCCAGAAGCTTATAGATAACTGGTTTTCAGAGTATGTATGTTTTTATACTTCCATCTAAACTACAACTACTACTGTACTAGGAAGCACTTTTGGAATCATGTGGCAGATCTATAACAGATGATATATAGTTTGCTTGTAATGAGTTCTAGAGGTGTTTGGCCTCTATTCTGTTGATAAACCAAGTTATTGACAGTAGAGGCAGTCATCCAAGATATGGCTAGAGATGAAGCCATGAGAACCAGATGGCTTCCCACTGATTTTGTATGCAGTTTATGTTCCTGGCTGTACCTTCCTGAATGTTTTCAGTGAAAGCTGTTTTCCTGGAGAAATGCATAGAGGAAGATTTATCCTGCGCAGTAGATAGTTGTGTATGGCATGTTCCAAATTCTGTCTTGGCACTCATTATCCTTTCCTTTAATTCCACCTCCTTTAACAGAAGAATACAGAGTCATTAAGGTTTAGTGTAAAGTTAGTGTAAATTGGATCAGAAGTCAGATGATGTGGATTCTGTTCTTCATACTTTTTACTATCTGTGATTTAGGGCAAATCTTTTAATCTGCAACTCTGGAGCATCTTCTACAAAGAAGGGATTATTGCCCCCTTAAGCATTCACTTGCTACTTCATATTGCAATAGACTTGAAAGTGTTTTGGTGGCCTATGAAGGCAGTATACAAATATTGAGCCATATTATTATGACCAAAATAATCATTTTGTTTACACACACATGATGAAAATGAGTTCCCTTTTGGTATCTTTGAGTTGCCAAATATTAAAACCCATCTTTTTTCTTTTCTCCTTTGTCTTATAGTAAACTTTTGACAAGATCAAGTGCTATTTCATGTGCTAGTATTTTGTTTCTCATCATTTCCGAGAGGTTATCACTGAAATAAAGCATTTTCTTCTCTCTCTATATGTACATATATAATTTTTTAAATGAAATATCAACTTTATTTGCTGCTAGGTAGCAATTTGATTTTTTTAGCATTGCAAATGAGAAAGGTTTAAATTGTTTATTAACAATGCCAGTAACCTTTTATTTTTATTGTTGAAAACCTAAGGAAACAGTACAAAGTCATTTTACTCAAATTCTTCATATATCCTTAGAAGAAGGGTTCAAGCCCTAAATTCTTTGTTCTGTGTAGGTGCCTTTATGATAGTGAGGAATTGCTGTTTTCCATACTAAAATGCAGTTAAGATTTTCTCCATTTGAAATGATCAAACCATTTCAAATCAAAAAGGAAATTCTTTCCAAAACTTGGACATTTTATATAACCACTTAGGACTTACTTTATTCCACGGTCTTGATTTACTAGTAAACCAGAAAAAAAAATTCTTTTTAGAAACTTGTCAGAGGTCAAAGTTCATTCTTGTCGTCCCATGTCTATTAATATTTGCAGAAACTGTGATAAAATATGAAGAGCTCACAGAGTCAGATGCAGAAGATGGTGTAAAATGATGGTTGCTACATCTTTGTTACTGCTGTTGGAGGACGGAAGAAAATATGATCTGTTATTTAGATTCTTTTTACCTTTTTTGCATCCAAGAATACAGAATTATGGAGCATTTGTGGCCCCAGGAAATTTTTAACTTTTTGTTATATTTTATTCTGGTACAGCATGTTTGTTGCTGGTATAAATAGGAGATAGTTAATTAAATATCAGTCCTTGAAAAAAATAATTGTTTTCAATTTTTTTTTAGTTATGATACTATGTAAAGAAAAAATCACTTAAATAGAATTGGTAGTGAGATAAATATTAGCCCTTCTTTAAGCTTCATTCCAACTGCAGTGACAAAGGATGATAAGAATCATAGCATGCTGGGTGGCATTTGCTTTGCTTTGAAAATGTGGGTTATTTTATTGATGTCCGATTTTTTAAGCTCCACATAGGAGTGATGATTGCTTGTAAATAAGATTTATCTATCCAAGCCCTCTAAATTGATTAAACAAACAAACAAAAAATAAAATACATAAGAAGCAGTTCTTTCATACTGTCTTGTTTCCACTCTCTTCTTAAATTTATCTTCAGTTGCAGAAGATTTGTTGCCACACATAATGTCCCTGGAAACTTAAAGGCATTTGCCAGTGAAGAAGTACAGCCAATCAAATGGGAATTTATCTCTTCTACAATGCAGCTTAACTGTATGAATATTTATAATCCATATGTTTTTATAGAAATATCCAGCATTGTTAAGTGTCCTTTGAAAATGTGAGCCATATTTTGGGAAATAGGATGTTTTATAAATTCTCTTCTCAAGGATAAGGATCACATTAATTATTTAAAGTGTTATTTACTGATTTTTATTCATTCTTACAAACATTTCACAGTGTTGACTTAATGGAAACATGCAACAATATATAAAAAGTAAAGAAATCTAGTGAATCCCAAACGTGAATTGTGGAAAAGTGACTCCTGCTTGTGCATGGTTCCCTCATAAAGCCTGGAGTAAAAGATAACCATTGTACATGACAATTCCCAAGTTTAATATAATGCTGAATTCAGTAGTATCTTTTACTATTAGATTACCTCAAGAATCACTTAGATTTTCTTGTTTTCAATAAACAATAGAAAATTATTTTCAGCACTAATTGTAAAACTCACGTGCATTTGAATGGGGACTGAAAGAAAATAGAAGTTTTAAATTCTTTCGTATTTGATTTATTTTGAAGTTATGATCCTTTGGGTCTAGTACCTACCTTCTTCAACCAAACTATGGAGCTAATTTCATTGTGTCTCTAATTCTGGATTCTCCTTGTTCTCATTGCTTGTGATACGTTGGTCTTTTTTGTCTTCCTTTATAGGTATTTTTTTCCCATCTCAGGGCTGCTGTATTTTCTGGGCCTTTAAGCTGAATTCCCTTTTCTTGCCCCATTTTCTTCTTTGATATTCTTGGGGAACTTTCTCTAGGCCCCCAAACTATTTAGGTCATGGCCTCATGCTACTTTTTCTCTTGGCATCCTGTATTTTCTTGCATAACACTATTCACAATTTATAATTATATTGTTATAAATTTTATTAGTGACTGTATTCTCTCTGGACTCTTTAAGTTCAAGGTGGGAATGGAACATGTTTGTTTTATTTTCTGTCATTCCCACAATGCATAACACATTGTGCCTGGAAAATGATAGGAGTTAAAATAAATATTTTGGAGGGTAGAAGAGATAGAGAAAAATGACAGAATGATGCAAGAGTGGGCATGAGAACAGATACCAGACGAACTCTTTAGATTTAACTTGTGGAAAGCTGTTTTACAACTTTGTTGGTAAAAACTGATTTTATAACAAGCAACATTAACTTTAATATTATGGAATCAGACTGCCTAGATTGGGATCCTAATTCTGCCTCCTCTGACTGTATGACCTTGGGCAAGGCACTTAAACTTTCTAAATGTATCTCCTCTTACATAAAAATGAAGATAATATTACCTAATCCTTCATAAGAGCTGTGTAAAGATTTAATGAGTCAATATATGTAAAGCACTTTGAAAGTTCATTTCAAAGGATTCAAATAATCTAAGTTGCTATTATTATTATCATTAATACAATAATTGTAACAATTTCAAATCCATAAAATATTGTCCTATTTGTATATATCTTAACCAAGGTAAGAAGTATCATGCATTAGCAAAAAGAAAATACTGGGGCAGCTGTGCTGTAAATTCGTAATTATTTGAAAATAAAAAGTGAAAAAAAAAATACTGAGAAAAATAATGCTTCTACTTTAAATACCAGCATAACATGGTGTTAGGAAATGAAAATTCAGATTCTCATTAGTGATTGTAGGATATCTAAAGAAATTTCTTAGGAGAGAATGGTAGAATTTGTTTCTTTCTTTAGTTAGTTCCCACTAATACTTGAAAAAATAGGGTTTTCAGCTAAGGAGCTTGGTAACTTTCTATTTTAAAATTGTACAACAGAATGTCTTATTTTAATTTTGTTCAGTTCAAGAAAAATAGTGGACCTTTCATGAAAATATGACTTATATAATAAATGTTTAACCTATAGGTAATCTTCTTTTTGTACCATTCCCTTTTTTCCTAACCATTTTCCTGTGTTAAAGAGACACTCGTGCCTCTTACCTCTCAAGAAACTATAATATGATTTTCCATAAGCATCTTGGAAACTAGAAAAAGTATTTTACTCTCAGTTATGGAACAGAAGAAGGTGGGAAACTTGAATATGCTGAGTTTGCCAGCACCTGAAGCACCCGAATGCTTTTTTTAAGGCATGTGGATTTGTGGTAAAATCATAATTTGTTCCCTTCTTATTCTGAATAGAGGTTTATTAGCTTGTGATTTAAGCAAACCATCTGGTCTTGCTGGCACTGCACACTGTCAAGCCCCAGGCTTTCTCCTTAATAAGTTACTTGAGGCAATAAAATTACATACTTGAATCTCAGCTCTGGCCTAGCGTTTTTTTATTTGTTTCTTAAAACATCTGCTTTTGAAAATCTTGTTGTGACATGGAGTGTATTTTTAAATTGTGGAGAATTTCTTCATTGCTTAATATGGAGTTTCTTCTTTATTCTGCTCAACTTCCATTATACCTTCATTTCATAGTGATTATACCCAATACTGTACAACAACTGCTATATAGTAGGCATGTAATGGAATACATATCCAAGTGATTTTAGCTGAAAGTGTTCTCCTGGATTGTGGAAAAGTAATAGACAGTGAAGTAATTAAATTTGACCCTGAAATTTTTTCCCTGGCTTGGAGCCAGAGAGCTAATTAGATGATTCGTTGGAAATCCTGGTTTATGGTACCACTCTTGCCTTGAGTACTAAAATGCTTAAAATGTATTTGGATAAATGTATAAACTGAGGCAGAAATACCTTGAAGTTCTGGCACTCAAAAGCATGGGAAAATTAAGCAACTTAAAGAAAATTTACTAACATGCAATACTCTGGACTAAAAGTTTTAGATGAAAAGTAAAATATATCTGCAAATGTGGCAGACTGGATGCCAAGAAATAAGTTCCACAGAAAAACTTGAGAATGGTTGATAAAATGTGCAGTCATAAGTTGGCAAGAAGTAAGAAATTCTCAGGCCAGGAAATAAATAGGCATGGAATCGAAAGATAAGTACCTGATAAACTGGTGAACTTGAACATTGGTATTCAAACCTTGGCAGTACGAAAGAAAAGATCTAGGGTAACCCAAGGTGGAGAATCTAATAGGTACCCTTCTCTTCCCAAACATAAAAACACTGCAACTTTACAAGGATATACTCGAAGAGTATTGGTTAATTAGAAATAAATCTTCATTCCCCATCTCCACTGGAGGATGCAAAGAAAACTGTCTCAAACTTGGGTGCCAAGTAAAGGAGAATTTTTATTCTTCCCTAGGAATTGAAAATTGTAGGTTGGCTCCCTCATATGAGCATTTGTGATCCTAGTTCAACCTTCTAGTGTCAAAAAACCCTCAGTCTGGGACTTTGGCTTAACAGTTGTTCAGGACTGGTTTTGCTCCTAGGTGACTCTGGTGCAACCCACTTCAACTAAGGCTTCAAAATATTTGCACTAAGGAAAATTAATGTCACAGAGTTAAAAACGAATAAATAAAAAATAAACATGAGAATATGAAATTAGTGTTAGCAGTCAGAACTGAAAAATTTAAATATTAGCATGATCAAACATACCATCATTTAGAAATTAAGTAGTTTAATATTTAAATAAATAAGACTTGAAAATAAGAGTAAATAATAAGTAAATTTGAAAAAGGACTAGAAAGAAATGAAAAATATAATACTTGAAGTTTCATTCATTTAATGAATATAACAGATTACACATAGCAAGGATGAAAATTAGTGAGCTTGAATTAAGAACTAAAGACATTACATTGAATACAGCTCAGTATAGGGACAAAAACATTTAAACATATGAAAGAGCAGTTAAAAGACATGGAGAATAGGATGAGATAGTTTAACGTATATCTTATTAGAGTTCTAGAAGGAGAGTAGATAAATAATGGGGTAGAGATAATAAAGAAGTAATGATTGAAACTTTTCTAGGACTGTTGAAAGACACCAGTACACAGGTTCAAGAAGTTCAACAAATCTCCAGCAACATTTCTGAAAGGAGAGAGAGATTAGGGAAGGAAGTCCTCCAAAGGAGCAACAGTTGTCTGACAGTTTCTCAATTACATCAGTAGAAAGAAAAATTGTTTCCAAGAATTCAGGAAAAATAAAAATCTGTTTAGACCTATAGAATCAGTAAATTACCAAGGTCAGACCCTTATTGAGGGAAATTATAAAGAATATTATTAAGGCAAAAGTAATCTGAGAGAAAAGACTTGAGCAGCAAAGATAGTGGTACATAAATGGGTTAATTTAAACATATTAACTCTTAGGATAACAGCAAGAAGAATATTCCCTTGAAGATAAAAAAAGAAAGCTGAAATACATGACAATAAGAGGATATAAGGGAATCGGACTTGGCCCAATGAATAGGGCGTCCACCTACCACATGGGAGGTCTGCAGTTTTTAAACCCTGGGCCTCCTTGACCCATGTAGAGCTGGCCCATGTACAGTGCTGGTGCACACAAGGAGTGCTATGCCACACAGGGGTGTCCCCTGCATAGGGGAGTCCCACGCACAAGGAGTGCACCCCGTATAAAGAGAGCCGCCCAGCACAAAAGAAGGTTCAGCCTGCCCAGGAATGGCATCGCACACACAGAGAGCCGACACAACAAGATGACGCAACAAAAAAAGAAACACAGATTCCCGGTGCCGCAGATAAGGATAGAAGCGGTCACAGAAGAACACACAGCAAATAGACACAGAGAGCAGACAACTGGGGGGGGGGGAGGAGGAAGAATAAATAAAAAAAATAAATCTTTAAAATAAAAAAGAATATAAGTCAAGAAAATATTTGTAATTAAATTCTTTTAAGTGTGTTGGGGAAGAACGAAAAGATAGGAATTAATTTCAGGTGTTGTTAATTTGTTAGGTTAAATATTCTTGTTAAAACTTCTATGGTAACAGCTAAAAAATAAATGAATAAAATATATGACATCCAAGCAGGTAGACAGAAAAAACAATGAAAAAAGATAACCAAAAAAAAGAAGGTAAGAGAGATTGGAGGGTTTGGTGATGGTGGTGGTGAGGAGTAAAGGTTGAACAGATAGAAAGCATAAAAATAAAATTATAGAAATAAATCCAAAAATGTCAGTGGTTATATAAATGTAAATTGGCTAGGTACTAGTTGAGATCTGACTAGGAATTTCAAGGAGTAAGAAACACAAGTGGCCCCCAAACAAACGAAACAGTTTTAAGCTCACTAATAACCAAGGAAAGGTAACTAGAATTATTATGATATTCTATTTCACATCTATCAATTTGAGAAGAAGTAAAAATTTTGAATGTAACGCAACAAGCATTCTCATATACTCCTCATGGGGGTATAAATTGGCAAAACTATTTTTGGAAAACAGTTTGGCATTGCCAAGTAAATGATCCCACAACAGAGAAGTTCTGCTAAGTATATATCTTCAAGAAACTCTTTCACATATGTACTGAGACATGGTCATTACTTTTTTTTAAGTAGCTTTATTAAGAAATAATTTAATACAGGCCATAAAATGCCCTCAGTTAACTGCATGATTAAATGATTTTTATAAAGTTATTGAATTGTATAGCCATTACCAAAAGTCAATTTTAGAACTTTTCCATCACCACAAATGATCCCTTGTGCTTGAGTATAATCCGTCAAATATTAACAAATATTGTTCCTAAATATCGCTTTAGAATCTTTGTTGAAAATGAATTAACCATAAATATAAGGGTCCATTTCTTGATTCTCAATTATATTTAATTGATTTATTTGTCCTTTTAAAAGTACCACATTCTCTTTATCACTGTTGCTTTGTAATAAGTTTTGAGATTGGGGAGTAAGCCTTCCAACTTTGTTCTCCTGTTTCAAGGTGGTTTTACTATTGTGAATTCCTTGCATTTCCAAATAAATTTTAGGATGGTTTTCTATAAAATCACCTGCTGAGATTTTAATAGGAATTTCCTTTAGTCTGTGGATCAGTTTGAGGGAGATTGCCATCTTAACATAATTCAGTCTTCCAGTTCATGAATATGGAATACCTATCTTTTAATTTAGATCTTCTTTAAATTTTCTCAGCAGTGTTTTATAGTTTCCAATGTACAAATTTGGCACCTCTTATGTTAATTTTTCCTAAGTATTCTTCCCAATAATTTTATGATGGGAATAGCTTTTTTTAAATTTTATTTTTGGATCATTTCTTGCTCAAATAGAAATGCAATCCATTTTGGTATTTTGATCATGTATCTTTAACTTTGCTGAACTTGTTTATTAGTTCACATAGATTTTGTATGTGTGTGTGTGTAGATTTTATAGGATTTTATAGAGGATCATGTCATCTACCTATAATGACAGTTTTACTAATTCCTTTCCAATCTAGATGCTTTTTCTGTCTTTATCTTGTCTAATTGCACTGATTAGAATCCCTGTTACAGTGTTAAATGAAAGTGTCTAAAACATACATTCTTGCCTTGTTCCAATGTTAGAGGGAATACATTCAATCTTTCATCATTATGTGTGATGTCTGTGAGTTCTTCATAAATACTCTTTATTAGATGAGAGGTGGAGGCGTCTTTGGGACATGGAGCTGCCCTGGATGGTGCTTCAGGGGCAATCACCGGACATTGTAAATCCTCACAGGGCCCACTGGATGGAATGGGGGAGAGTATGGGCCATGATATGGACCATTGACTATGAGGTGCAGAGGTGCCCAAAGATGTACTTACCAAATGCAATGGATGTGTCATGATGATGGGAATGAGTGTTGCTGGGGGGGGAGAGGTGGGGTGGGGGTGGTGGGGTTGAATGGGACCTCATATATATATATTTTTTTAATGTAATATTATTACAAAGTCAAGAAAAAAGAAAAAAGAAAAAAAAATAAATACTCTTTATTAGCTTCAGGAATTTCCCTTCTGTTCCTAATTATTTGAGAGATTTTTTCATGAATTGATACTGGATTTAATCAAATGCTGTTTCTGCATAGATTAAACTTGTCTTGTGTCTTTTGTCCTTTATTCCATTAATATGGTGTATTACATTAATTAATTTTTGGATTTCAATCCAACCTTGCATTCCTGGTATAAATCCCACTGATCATGGTATATAACTATTTTTATATGTTGCTGGACTTGGTTTACTGGTATTTTGTACCAGGGTGTTATTGGCTTGATAGAATGAGTTGAGGAGTTTCCTTTTTTCTAAAAGTGTTCATGAAGGATTGATGTTATTTTTTAAATTATATATTTTTTAATTTATCACTAAAGCAGTCTAGCCTAGTCTTATTTTTGTGGGAAGATTTTAAAATTTTAATTCAGTTTCTTTAATTGTAATAGATCTATTCATATTTCCTGTTCTTCTTGAGTCAGTGCCTATGATTTCTATCTTTCTAGGAATTTTTCCGTTTCATCTCAGTTGTTAATTTGTGTGCATAAACTTATTTATAGTATTCCCTTACAGTCCTTTTGTGTTTGTAATGTTGGTGGTCATTTCCAAATCTCCTTCATTTCTGGTTTTGGTAGTTTCTGTGTTCTCTTTTTTTTTTTCTCATCAGTCTACCTGAAGGTGTATCAATTTTCCTGATCTTTTCAAAGAACAAACTTTTGGTTTCATTGACTCTCCCTCTTTTTTTGTTATTGTTGTTCTATTTTCTACTTCATGGATTTTTCACTCCTTCTTTATTACATCCTTCCATCTCTTTGCTTTGTGTTTACTCTGCTATTCTTTAGGCTGTTAAGATAGAGCTTAATGTTTGGGAATCTTTTTTAATATAGGCAATTAAGGCAAAACATTCTGCCTAACTGCTGCTTTAGCCATATATTTTCATACATTCTGTTTGCATTTTATCTAATTCATAATAATGCTTGTTGTTTTGCTCATTGTTTTTGCATGTTGTCTGCTTCTTGTTTGTCTTCTTTAGGGGACACTGGGAACCAAACCCAGGACCTCCCATGTGGGAGATGGATTCTCAATTGGTTGATCCATATCCACTCCCTTTTATCTTTTTTTCATAATTTTTTGTGAGAAAATTTATAGGTTTACAGAAATATCACACATAAAATATATAAAATACAGACTTTCCATTCACTACCTATTAACAACACCTTGTATTAGTGAGGTACTTTTGTTATAATTAAAGAACATTTTATTATTAACTAGTCCATCATTTATAAAAGGGTTATTGTGTTGTACAGTCCTGTTTTTCCTTTTGTTCTATTAACATATACAACCTAAAATTTCATCTCTTTTAATTACATTCACATATATAATTCAGTGCTATTGATTACATTAAAAATGTGGTACTACCATCACTGTTATCTATTACCAAAACTACCAGCAACCCCAATAGAAATTCTGTATAGTTTAAGTATTAACTCCCCAACCCAGTCCCTATTCACCTATATTCTAGATTCTAACTCTATGAGTTTACCTTTTATAGTTAGTCTTTTATTAATATAATTCTTTTAATTTGCTGTGGATTTGATTTGCTAGTATTTTGTTGGGGATTTTTACATCTACATCAATAAGAGAAATTGGTCTGTAACTTACTTTTCCTCCACTATCTTTATCTGACTTAGTTATTAGGGTGATGTTGGCCCGATTGAATGAGTTAGGTAGTGTTCCCTCCTCTTCAATTTGTTGGAAGTGTTTGAGCAGGCTTGCTAGTAATTCTCCTTGGAATGTTTGCTTGAATTCCCCTGTGAAGCCATTTTCTCCATTTCATCAAGTTGTTAATATAGCTGTTCATAGTATCCTCTCATGATCTATTTTATTTCTATGAGGCCAGTAGTAATAACCGCCACCCACCCACCCCCGCCATTTCTGATTTTATGTCTTCTTTCTTTTTTTCTTTGTCAGTCTACTTAAGGATTTGTCAGTTTTATTTTCGTCTTTTTAAAGAGACAACTTTTGTTTTTTTTAGTGCTCTCTATTGTTTTTTAATTCTCTATTTCATTTATTTCTGCTCTCATCTTTTTTATTTCTTGCCTTCTGCTACTGTGTGTTAAGTTTGCTATTCTTTTCTAATTCCTCCAGGTGAGTAATTAGGTCTTTAATTTTAGCTCTTTCTTCTATCAGCCAAAGGGGTGCTGATGCAAAGTACCAGAACTCTGTTGGCTTTTATAAAGGGTATTTATTTGGGGTAGTTGCTTACAGTTAACAGGCCATATAGCATTAAGTTACTTCCCTCACCAAAGTCTTGTGCCATGTTTTAGAGCAACATGGCTACCGAAGTCTGCAAGGGTTCTGGCTTCTTCTTCCTCTTAAGGCTCCATGGCCCCAGCTACTTCCAGTATCAGCTCTAGGCTGGGATAAGTCTTCTCTCTCTCCTGGAGCATTTCTCTCTGGGCTCAGCTGCTCTGCTCTCTCCACAAGGTCAGCTGTAGCCTCTCAGGCAAACAGCTTTCTCTTTCCAGGGCCTCTGCTGTGTCTAATGGTGTCTGCTCTCTTCCCACATACCTGCTTCTCTGTATGCTTACTTCCCAGGCTCCTGAATCAAAACTCCAACCTTCTCTTCAGCATATCATTTCTCTGTGAGTCCCTACCCACCAAGGGAGTAGGGACCCAACATCCTACTGACGTGGCCCAATCAAAAGCTTAATTATTATTTTATCAAGTAAAAGTGAAACATCTGAATCCAATATAATCTAATATGCCCAGAAGAACAGACCAGTTTACAAACATAATCCAGTATCTATTTCTGGAATTCATAAACAATATCAATCTGCCACAGACCTATAAATTTCTCTCAGCACTGCCTTCAATGCATCCCCTAAGTTTTTTTTTAATATATTTTTTATTTGTTTTTAAAAGATACTTAGCTTGCATAAAATTTACGTTAAAAAATATAAGGAATTCCCATATGCCTCACTTCCCACACCTCCCACTTTTCCCCACATTAACAGCTTCTTTCCTTAGTATGGTACATTCATTGCAATTGATGAACACATTTTGGAGCATTGCCACACAGCATAGAATATAGTTTACATTGTAGTTTACACTCTCTCCCACTCTATTCTGTAGGTAATGGTAGGATATATAAAGGCCTGTATCTGTCTTTGCAGTGTCATTCAGGACAATTCAAATCCTGAAAACTCCCCCATATTACACCTCTTTTTTCCTCTCCCTGCCTTCAGCACCTTCAGTGGCCACTGTCTCCACATCAATGATATAATTTCTTCCATTACTAGAATCACAGTTAGTCTATAGTAGAATACCAGTAAGTTCACCCTAGCCCACATTTTATTCCCCAATTCTGAGGATTCTACATACCCTAAATTTTGATATGTTGTCTTCTCATTTTCTTTTGATTCAAGGTATTTACTAATCTCCTTTGTAATTTCTTCTTTGACCCATTGTTTCTGAGTATGTTACTTAACTTCCTTATATTGGTTTGTTTTCTAGTTCTCTGCCTATTATCGATTTCCAGCTCTTTCCATTACGGTTAGAGATAATGCTTTGTATAATTTCAATCTTTTAAAATTTATCAAGACTTGTTTTGTGACCCAGTGTGTGGTCTCTCCTGGCGAACAATTCATGTGCTATTCTGGATATGTATATCCTGAATACATATACAGAACACATATCCTGCTGCTCTGGGGTGCAGTTTTCTCTGTATATCTTTTTAGGTCTAGTTCACTTATCGTATTATTCAAATTCTCTGTTTCCTCATTAATCTTCTGTCTAGATGTTTTATCTATTGATGAAAGTGGTGTATTAAAGTCCCCAACAATTATTGTTGAGGTGTCTATTTTGCCCTTCAGTTTTGCCAGGTGTTTATCTCATATATTTTGAGACCCCCAATAAATATTTATCAATAAATAATTATGATTGCTATTCCTTGTTGTTGGATTGCTCCTTTTATTAATATATAGTGTTGTTCTTTGTCCCTTGTAATAGCTTTTGACTTAAAGTCTATTTTTTTTTTTTTTTAAAGATTTATTTATTTATTTAATTTCCCCCCCTCCCCTGGTTGTCTGTTCTTGGTGTCTATTTGCTGCGTCTTGTTTCTTTGTCCGCTTCTGTTGTCGTCAGCGGCACGGGAAGTGTGGGCGGTGCCATTCCTCGGCAGGCTGCTCTTTCTTTTCACGCTGGGCGGCTTTCCTCACGGGCGCACTCCTTGCGCTTGGGGCTCCCCCACGCAGGGGACACCCTTGCGTGGCACGACACTCCTTGCGCGCATCAGCACTGCGCATGGCCAGCTCCACACGGGTCAAGGAGGCCCGGGGTTTGAACCGCGGACCTCCCATATGGTAGACGGACGCCCTAACCACTGGGCCAAAGTCCTTTTCCCAAAGTCTATTTTTTTTTAAAGATTTTTTTCTTTTTTATTTCTCTCCCCTTCCCCGCCACCGCCCCCCCCCCCCCAGTTGTCTGCTCTCTGTGTCCATTCACTGTGTGTTCTTCTGTGTCCACTTGTATTCTTGTCAGCAACACCCGGAATGTGTGTCTCTTTTTGTTGCATCATCTTGCTGCATCAGCTCTCCATGTGTGTGGCCCCATTCCTGGGCAGGCTGCACTTTTTCCATGCTGGGCAGCTCTCCTTATGGGGTGCACTCCTTGCGCATGGGGCTCCCCTACGCGGGGGACACCCCTGTGTGGCATGGCACTCCTTGCGCGAATCAGCACTGCGCGTGGGCCAGCTCATCACACGGGTCAGGAGGTCCTGGGTTTTAACCTCGGACCTCCCTTATAGTAGTCAGACGCCCTATTCTTTGGGCCAAATCCACTTCCCTTAAAGTCTATTTTGTACAATGTTAGTATAGCTATGCTAGCTCTTTTCTGGTTAATATTTGCATGGATTATCTTTTTCTATCCTTTCCCTTTCAACCTATTTGTGTCTTTATGTATAAATATATCCAATATATAGTTGGATCATATAATTTTATCCATTCTGCCAATCTGTATCTTTTGATTGTAGTGTTTAGTCCATTAACCTTCAGTGTAATTACTGTAAAGGCAATGCTTGCTTCAACCATTTTGTCCTTTTGTTTTTATGTCATATCTTTTTATTCTCTTTTCCTTTATTGTAGCTTCCTTTTCTGCACCACTGATGTTTTGTGCTTTGTTTTCTGATCTCTTTCTCATTTCTGTTTCTATGTATTTTTAAATATTTTCTGCATGGTTACTCTGAGTTTTGTATTACCAACTTATGTGTACAAACTACTAATTTGGAAAGATACCAATTTAGCTTCAGTAGCATACATGTTCAGGAAGCGGATGTGGCTCAAGTGATAGGGCCTCTGCCTCCCATATGGGAAGACTTGGGTTCGATCCTTGGGGCCTCCTGGTAAAAAAGAAGAGAAAGTGTGATTGCATGGCAAGCCAGTGTACACATGGTGAGCCAAATGCCCACACGGTGAGCTGATTGCCAGTGCAGTGAGCCGAGTACCCACATGGTGAGCCAGTGCCCGTGTGGCAAGCCAGTGCCCATGTGGTGAGTTGAGTGTCCGTGAGGTAAGCCAAATTTGCCCGCATGGTGAGCCAGGGCCCACACATGAGTCATACAGCAAGATGATGATGCAACAAAAGAGAGACGAAGAGGAGAGTCAAGCTGAAGTACAGCAGAGACTAGGAACTAGGTGGCACAATTGACAGGGAACCTCTCTCCACATCAGAGGTCCCTAGGATTGAATCCCAATGAATCCTAGAGGAGAAAGATGAGAAGACCAAAAGAGAAGTAGATACAGAAGATTACATGGCAAATGGACACAGGCAGCAGAAACAGGGTGAGGGAGGGGAAGGAAAAAAAAAAAGCATACATGTTCATTGCTCCCACATCACTCTGTCTCCTCTTATTATGTTGTTTTTATCCCACTTGACCACTTTACACTTTGCATGTCCATTATCAGGAAATACAACTTTGCTGTTCAATTGGATTCTGACTTTTATATGAAATAAAGAATATAGTTGTATTTGGAGGATATAGTGCTGTTAGGTTTTGTGTTTACTCTTTTAATCTCCTTTATTGAAGATCTTCACTTCTTTACACTACTCCAAGCCACTCTCTTGTCTTTTCCTTTCAACCTGAAGAACTTCCTTACATAATTTCTGTAGGGCAAATCTTTTTTGACAAACTCTTATCAGTTTCTGTTTGTCTAAATATTTTAAACTCTCACTTATTTTTTGAAGGACAGTTTTGTTAGATAAAGAATTTTGGACTGGCATTTTTTCTCTTTCAATACCATAAATATACTATACTACTACCTTCCTGCTGCCATGGCTTCCAATGAGAAATCAAAACTTAGTTTTATTGGTGATCCCATATGTAATGAATTGCTTTTCTCTTGCTGCTTTCATAATTCTCTCTTTATCTTTGACTTTTGACTTTCTGATTAGTCTGTATCTCATAGTACGTTTATTAGTGTTTATTCTGTTTGGAGTTTATTGTGCTTCTTGGACAGGTATATTTATGTCTTTTATAATAGTTGGGAGATTTTGGGCTATTTTCTCAAATATTCTTTCTACTCCTTTTCCCTTCTCTTCTCCTTCTGGAACATACATGATGCATATGTTTGTATGCTTCATGCTGTCACTCACATCCCTGGGATTCTGCCCAATTTTCTTTATTCATTTGTCTAGAGGTTCTTCTGACTGTATGACTTTGATGGTCCTGTCTTCTAGTTTGCTGATTCTTTCTTATACCTGTTCAAATCTGCTATTGTGTGCCTCTCATGTATTTTTTATCTCTATTATTTTGCCTTTCATCACCATAAAATTTGGTTTTGCTTCTTTTTAAACTTTAATAGTTTTGTTTTGTTTTTAAAGATTTATTATTTATGTATTTCTCCCCCTCACCCCCATTTGTCTGCTCTCTCTGTCCATTCACTGTATGTTCTTCTGTGACTGCTTCTATCCTCATCAGCGGCACCAGGAATCTGTGGGGTTTTTTTCTTTTTGTTGCATCATCTTGTGTCAGCTCTCTGTGTGTGCAGCTCCACTCCTGGGCAGGCTTCACTTTCTTTTGCACTGGACGGCTCTCCTTACAGGTGCACTCCTTGTGTGTGGGGCTCCCCTATGCAGGGGACACCCCTGCGTGGCACAGCACTCCTTGCATGCATCAGCACTGCGCATGGGCCAGCTGCACATGGGTCAAGGAGGCCCAGGGTTTGAACCATGGACCTCCCATGTGGTACCGGACGCCCCATCCATTGGGCCAAGTCCGCCTCCCCATAGTCTTTATGCTGACATATTGTCTTCTTAATATTCTTTAGCTCTTTAGCCACCATTATTTTATTTCTATCCGTATTTTCCATCATCTCCTTGAATTACTTGAGGAGTTTTTTTTTGAACTTTTTTTAATTAGTTGTTCCAAATTCTGGATCTCCTTTGAAGCTTTAATTTGTTCCCTTAACTGATCCATATCTTCTGGTTTATTTGTAGGACTTGTAATTTTTTGCCAATGTCTGGGAATCTGATTCATTTTTGTTTGTTTTTTTCTTTTGGAGGGCATCTGTTTTGATGAGTCAACTCTAAAGGTCAGTTTCTCCCTCTTGTCAAAGGGTTTTATTGTTAATTGGCTTTGTGTTAATACTCTTCTTTAATGTTCATTTCAACTTATTCTGGAACTTTAGAGTAACCCTTATTTAACTGTTAAGATTTTCTCAGCTCTTTTGCACATCATCCTTGTCCTGTATATGTGGTACAGTTTTTAAGATTGCAATTGTTTTTGTGTGCAATTGTTTTACCTCCTGGAGAAAGCTTACTTTCCTGTGTTCCTTCTCTGGAAATCTTGATTTCTTTTGTTTTGTGCAAAAATTTCTCTCTAGCACCTATGATTTGTTTAAATTCTCTTCCTCACTCAGTGTCCTCTTTTCATTATACTTTTCAGTTCTGGAACCTCTCCTGTTTTACAACAGTTCAGTTCCCCGTAACCTTTTGTTTTGTTTTGTTTACTGTGGGACTTTTCTGCCTCTGGTTTCTTTCATGTTAGGATATTCTGCCCCAGGGAGGAGCCAGGGAGATGGGATCAATTCCAGTATGTCCATTTTGTGTTTAAGTGATCCACAAAACAGACTAGATTGAATGTGTGTTCCTCTTGGCAACCGTTCTGCCTCACTCCTTCTTCCTGGTGCCACTTTTGTATGCGGCACTCCTCAGCCACTTGTGTTCCACCCTGGGTCTCTGCATACTCGGGTCCCTGTGCCTGGATGTGCCTGAGATTCTAACTCGCTGCTGCGAGTGGCTCTATTGTCTGCCTCCATGGCAGGAAGAAGCCAGGTTGTGCTGCCTCTTCATGACTGCCAAGCTGCCTGGGACTGAGTGATGATGGAAAGGGGTTCAGTCTGGCAAGGGAGGGTTTTGGACTCAGGGGAGGAGTCCAGACTGGTATATCTGGGACACAAATTTTCTCTCTGATTTTGGTGTTTGTTTTTCTTTTTCTTCTTTTCAACATTTGTGGAGTCCTTCTCTAGTCTCTATCCTACTCCAGAGATCCAAGAAAATGGAATTTGTCTTTCACTAGTTGATTCTGAGGGGAGAATTTTCCAGGGGTGTCTTATGTCACCATGTAGTGACATCACTCCTGCCTCATTTCTTTTTTGTTCCTCTAATTTATCTTTACTAACTCTATGTTAAAGAGATCTTTTCTTGTGTACCATATTAATTCTATTGTTATTATTATTATGGCTTTGTTTTGGGGAAGTTTTGGGTTGCAGAAGGGTTGCAGTTGTGGGAAGAGAGGATCACTGGTGCAGGTTGTTGGTGGTGAGGGGGATGTTTACGGAGGGGTGCACCTGGGGCATGCCTCTGTGGAATATGAAGCTGTTCATGTGGTCATGGAGTATCATTTCGGTAGATGGAAACCTACACAATAACCAGGAGAATATTGAACTCCCATCCTGGGGAGTCCTGCTGTTTCTCTAATAGAGTGGCAAGAGTACATGAGCAGTGCCTAGCAAAAGAGGACATACCAATATGCCAGACCCTTGATACTGATGCTTATACTTATGAACTTTGTTCTTGTAAAATTGAAACTTAGCCTAGTAATATATATTGCTTAAGAGTTAACTCCTGAAAGCCTCCTTGTTGCTCAAATGTGGCCTCTCTCTAAGCCAAACTGAGCAAATGAACTGTCTATCCCCTAACCTCTCTGGTGTGGAACATGACTCCTGGGGATGAACCTCCCTGGAACTGAGGGATTATTACCAAATGCCAACTAGCAATGCATTTGGAAAAAGTTCTAGACCAAAAGGGAGAAATATTAAACAAATGAGTTTTTATGGCTAAGAGATTTCAGAGTGAGTTGGGAGGTCATTCCAGAGGTTATACTTATGCACATCTCAGGAGGATCTTACTGACTGCCACAGTAAACAGTGCCTCAAGCAGGGGTGCTCCTGAGGGCTCTAGAGACATCTAGACTCTATAGGCTGGGCAGACAGCTTGAGGAAATCAGCACCCCCATTGGTGGGCCTTACCTTGTAATATATGATAACCTGTCTCCCCAATGTATCAGACTTAGACTCATTTATAATTTTCCCCATACATGTTTCTTTGGCCCCTTTTATTTGAACCCATAATTAGCACAATACCCACTAAGTATATGTCCAAGGTACATAAATCTTTGGTCTCTTCACGTGCTGGTTGAACCTTGAATCTCAGCAGAATTGCAGCCAACACCTACTCACCAGTTCATTGGACTCACAAAGGACAACTAACAAAAGAATTATGATGGACAAAACAGAGTATCTAGGTCTATAAGCAAGACAATTCCATCCATCTGCCCCATGGGATCTAAGCCCCCTCTTAATCGGAGGCAGAGTGGCCATCACCATCCCAAAATCGTCAAGATTGAGGAATGAACAACATGGAGGGAGGGGGATGCAGCTGTGGACTACTGTAGACTTATTATTCTAATAATGGAAGAACTTGTAACATTGATATAAAGACAGTGGTCACTAGAGGTTCTGAGGGGAGGGAACCGGAAGAATAGATATAACGTGGGGCATTTTGGGAACATTACAATTGTTTTTTTCTAAAGATTTATTTATTTCTCCCACCCCCTCATCGTTTGCACTTGCTGTCTGCTCTCTGTGTCTGTTCATTGTGTGCTCTCTGCGTCTGCTTGTCTTCTTTTTAGGAGGCACCAGGAACTGAACCCAGGATCTTACATGTAGGAGGCAGGCACCCAATCGCTTGAGCCTCATCTGCTCCCTGCTTTTTGTGTCTCTCATTGTGTTTCCTCATTGTATCTCCTAATTGCATCCTCTCATTGCACCATCTTATTGTGTCAGCTTGCCATGGCAGCCTGTCACATCAGCTCACTGTCTTGCTCATCTTCTTAAGGAGGTACTGGGAACCAAACCCAAGACTTCCCATGTGGTAGGCAACACCCAATTGCTTGAGCCACATCCTGTTCCTTGGAATTGTTCTGCATGATATTGCAATGATGGATACAAGCCATTATATATTTTGTCAAAACCTATGAAATTGTGCAGTACAAAGTGTAAACCATAATGTAAACTGTAGATCATGCTTAGCAGCAATGCTTCAATATGTGTTCATCAATTTTAATAAATGTACCTAACTAATGAAAGATGTTATTGGGGTAAAGTGAGGGAGGGGGAGAGGTTGGGTCTGGGAATCCCCTATATTTTCAATGTAACATTTATGTAATCTAAAGTACTTTAAAAATAAAGAAAAGAGGGACGCAAATGTGGCTCAGCTGGTGTCCGCCTACCATGTAGGAGGTCCAGGGTTCGAACCTAGGGCTTCCTGGCCCACGTGGTGAGCTGGCCCACATGCAGGGCTGCCACACAAGGAGTGCCATGCCACACAGGGCTGTCCCCTGCATAGGGGAGCTCCATGCACAAGGAGTGTGCCCCACAAGGAGAGCCGCCCAGTGCGGAAAAGCGTAGCCCGCTCTGAAGTGGCACTGTGCACACGGAGAGCTGACGCAGCAAGATGGCCCAACAAAAAAAGAGATTCCTGGTGCCACTGAGAATGCAAGTGGACACAGAAGAACACACAGCAAATGGTCACAAGAGAGCAGACAACAGGCAGAGGGGGAGGGGAGAGAGATAAATAAAATAAATCTTTAAAAAAAGAAAAAAAAAATGAAAGCACAATTGGAGTATTGTATCTCCATATATATATAAATATGTATGTATCTTTTAATGTATACTATATATATATATATATCTTTTAATGTATCTTGTTTTCTTTGTGGTTCCTGTAGGGTACACTATATACATCTTTTCAAAAACAGATTTTTTTGAGGTATAATCCGCAAACGGTATAACTCATCCATTTAAAGTGTGATTCACTTTAAAGTGTATTCACACAATTGTCCAGCCATCACCACAATCTAATTTGGAATGTTTTTGTCCCCTGCCAAAGAAACCCTATTCCCATTAGCTATAACTCCCTATTTCCCCCAGATTTCTCAATCCAAGCCCTTAATAACCACTAATCTGCTTTTTTTTCACTATATAGTTACCTATACTAATAGGACATTTCCTATGATTGAAACTATATAATATGTTGTCTTTTTAACTGACTTCTTTCACTTAGCATAATGTTATCAAGGTTCATTCATGTTACAGCCTCTGCCAGTAATTCATCCTTTGAATTGATAAATCGATAGCTAAATGTGCAAGTTTTGGATTATATTATATTTTATTTCTCTATCAGTTGATGGGCTTTGTCATTGTTTCCCCTTTTTGGCTATTTTTAATAATGTTGCTCTGCATATTTATGTACAATTTTTGGGTGGGGATATGTTTTTATTTCTCTTGGGAATAAACCTAGGTGTGCTATGGTAATTATTATTTAGCCTTTTGCAGAACTCCTAAATTGTTTTCCAAAGTGGTTGCACCATTTTACATTTTCACCAGCTATGCATGAGGGTTTCAATTTTAATAACAATAATATTTGTTATTATCTGTCTTTTTTATTATAACCCTTCTAGTGGCTGTGAAGTGGTATGTCATTGTGTTCTTAATTTGCATTTCACTGATTGTTAATTATGTTCAGCATCTTTTCATATGCTTAGTAGCATCTTGACTATCTCCAAAAAGATGTCTTTGCCCATTTTTAGAAGGGGTCACTTTTGTTTGTTTTTGAGTTGTAGGAGTTGTTTTTATTTTCAGGATGCAAGTCCCTTATCAGATATATGATTTGCAAATATTTTCTTCCATTGTTTGTGTTGTCTTTTTATTTCTTTGATAGTGTCCTTTGACATGCAAAAGTATTTCATTTGTAGAAGTCCAATTTTTTTGACACTTAGGATTTGGGTGTGATATCTAAGAAATTATTGCTTACCTTAAGGTCAGGAGCATTTACTCCTATTTTTTCTTCTCAGAGTTTTGATGTGTTACCTTATGCTTTTAGGTCTGTGATCCATTTTGAATTCTTTTCTGTGTATGGTATAAAGTAAGTATTCAATTTGATTCTTTTCCTTGTTGTCTCAACACCATTTGCTAAAAAGTCTATTCATCTCCCCATTAACTTGACACCCTTGTCAAAAGCAATTTCCCAGAAATGTTAGGGTTTATTTTTAGACACTCAATTTTTTCCCATTGATCTGTTTGTATATCCTTATGCTGTTACCGGGTTTTATCTAGGTTCTTTTACTATGCTGCAGAAATGAATTTCAAGAGCATGTCAAGTAAGTTAGGCCAGTAATTTATTCAGGTAGGGAGGGACGAGAAATGGGAGAAAATAAACAGATCAAGGGTCACAGGGAGAGAGGAAGGGGGTGAAAAGTGATAAAGAGGTCTAATTTACAAGCTACAATTCCCCACTATAGATTATGAATGCCCAGGTTTACTTGCATGGTCACGTGGCTGAGGAAAAATGTCGAGAGTGGTGCGCAAAAGTCAGAAACGGGTCCAGAGGTAGGAGAGCAGAGTGTGAGAAGAGTGCTTAGGCTCTGTGCCTGCTCTTTTGAACTGTTAATTATTCTACCCATTTGCTAATGGCAGGGGAGGGGTTCCAGCTGTTCGCTGTTTTGATTGATTATCCCAACCATCAATCCCCCATGAGGTCCCAATGAGGACGTCCTTGGGGAATATCTGGGATTTTTCCTGGCTTCCAGAAGAAGTCTTTGTTTTGGATGGTAGGATCTTGGTGGTGGGGAGTCTTCCAGCAGCCATCTTGGGGGTTATTGATGTCCATATGGACTCTCTGCCAGGTTCCAGATCTATCTGTTGATTTCCTATCTTAACAGCTGGCTTCAATGCCTTTGACACCCTCTCCTGAATACTGAATCTTTAAGTTTTTTTTCAGCATTAATGTGCCTCTTCTAGGTCCCTTTCATTTCCACATGAATTTTTCTTTTTTTTTCCTCTCTCTTTATTTTTTTTTAAATGTGACATTCAAAAAATAAAAGAAGTCCCCATATATCCCCCACTCTCCTCACCCCATTCCTCTCACATCAGCAACGTCTTTCATCATCGTGGGACATTTGTTATATTTGGTGAATACATTTTGGAGCACTGCTGCACCACATGGATAATGGTTTACCTTGTAGTTTACGTTCTCCCCCAGTTCACCCTGTGGGCCATGGCAGAATGTAACAATGTCCAGCATCCGTCCCTGCAGTACCACCCAGGACAACTCCAAGTCCTGAAAATAACCCAGCATCATATCTTTTCTTCCCTCTCCCTACCCTCAGCAGCCACCACATGAGTTTTAGTATCATCTTGTCAGTTTACTCAAAAAAGTCTACCAGGGTTTTCATAGGGATTGCATTAACTATGTAGATCACTTTGGGGCATATTGCCATTTTAACACATTTAAATCTTTAGATCCATGTATACAGATGATTTTCTACTAATTTAAAACTTGGATTTATTTCAGTAACATTTTTTGGTTTTCAGTGTATATATCCTGCACATCTTTACTTAAATTTTTAAAAAGATATTTCATGCTTTTTGATGCTATTTTCAGTGGAATTTCTTTTTTTTTTTTTAAGATTTATTTATTTACTTATTTCTCTCCCCTCCCCCCCTCACACCCCAGTTGTCTGTTCTCTATGTCTGTTTGCTGCATCTTCTTTGTCCGCTTCTGTTGTTGTCAGCTGCATGGGAATCTGTGTTTCTTTTTGTTGCGTCATCTTGTTGTGTCAGCTCTCCGTGTGTGTGGTGCCATTCCTGGGTAGGCTGCACTTCCTTTTGCCCTGGGCGGCTCTCCTTACGGGGCGCACTCCTTGCGCGTGGGCCTCCCCTATGTGGGGGACACCTCTGCGTGGCACGGCACTCCTTGCACGCATCAGCACTGCACATGGGCCAGCTCCACACGGGTCAAGGAAGCCCGGGGTTTGGACTGCGGCCCTCCCATGTGGTAGATGGACACCCTAACCACTGGGCCAAGTCCGCTGCCTGGAATTTCTTTTTAAATTTTATTTTCAAAACATTCATTGCTCAGTCATTACAATTGATTTTTATATATTGATCTTGTATCTTGGTATGCTTGTTTATTAGTTCTAATTGTTTTTTATTTAATTCTTTAGGATTTTTCTCTATATAAGATCATGTCATCTTCAGCTAGTGATGGGTTACATCTCCCTTTGCAATGTTGATGCCCTTTAGTTCTTTATCTTGCCTTATTTCCCTTGCTATCATCATCTCTGGTAAAATTATATATAGAAGTGGTAAGAGTGGGCATCTTTATCTTGTTCTTGGTCCTGGTCTTAGAGGGAAAGCATTTTGTCTTTCATCATTAAGGATAGTTAGCTATGGGTTTTTCATAGATGGTCTTTATCAGGTTGAGGAAGTTCTTTTCTATTACTAGGTTTCATATAAGGATGTTGGATTTTGTTAAATGCTTTGGCAATTTATTTTGAGATGATTATGTGGTTTTTGCCATTTATTCTATCAGTATGGTATATTCGGTGATTTTCATATATAAAATCAAATTTGAATTTCTGTGATAAATCCCAATATTATATTTTGTGAGGATCAGCTTTCTAAGTACTTTCTTGAAGGTTTTTATATCAGTATTCATAAAAGGATTTTTCTTTGTACTTTTTTTTTATTACTGTGATATCTTTGTCTGGTATGGATATCAGTGTTTCTGTGTCCTGTTCAAAGGACCTCTATTCCTTCTGCTTTCTAGAACAAGATGTGTTGAGTTCATCTTGTACGTGTCTTGCCCCCAATCTGAAAGTAGCCATTTTTCCAAAGAGCCTATTCAGTTTATTTATTTTTTTAAAAAATTTATTTTATTTTTTCCTCTCCCTTTCACCCCATTGTCTGTTGTATCCATTCGCTGCGTGTTCTTCTGCATCCACTTACATTATTGTGCAGCACTGGGAAACTGCGTCTCTTTTTTGTGGTGTCATCTTGCTGCGTCAGCTCTCCATGTGTGCAGCGCCACTCCTGGGTGGGCTGCACTTTTTTCATTCAGGGCAGCTCTCCTTGCACATGGAGGACCTCTACGTGGGGTCACCCCTGCAAAGCACAGCACTCCTTATGCACACCAGCAACACTGCACATCGGCCAACTTACCACATGGGTCAGGAGGCCCTGGGGATCGAACCCCCAGAGCCTCCATATGGTAGACGGATGCTCTATCAGTGGAGCTATGTCCACGTCCCTATTCAGTTTAATAGGAAACCATAATATTTTTCCTTGCTGCTCATCTGTCATTGCTTTTTCTCTTATTTGGTGAGTACGTAGGTATATGTTTTGCTCTTGGTTCTGGAATATATACTTTTAATGACCCTTTTTAGTGTTCATGAAAAACATTGTAAAATGAAATAAGTCAGAACATTCCATTTATTCAAAATTATAAACTGGTAAAATAAGGCAGTTTAATTTCAGTGGCAAAAACAAAGAAATGCAAGTGAATAAATAACAAAAATTAAGAATTGTGAGTACCTCTTGCTGGGGATATTTAGAGATGTAGTTGGATAACTGCATTTATATAGCTCCTGGGTGGTGAGTATACAGATGTATATTTTTGTCCTAGTTCTGATTATACTTATATGGCAGGTACTTTTTTATGATTCATTATTTTACAGTGCTCATTTCTGAAACTGAAAGTGCTACTATGAAGCACTTTTTTTGTTTATTTGTTTAATGGTACCAGAGCCAGGCTTTCCATGTGGGAAGCCAGCTCTCAACCACTAAGCCACTTCAGCTCCGGAGTTGGTTTCCTGGTTTGTTTGCTTGTTGCTTTATTTATTTGTTTTTCGAGGACACTGGGGCCCCAAACCTGAGGCCTCCCACGTAGGAAGCAGGCACTGAGCCACTTGAGCCACATCCGCTTCCCTGTGAAGCACTTTTAAATAGTTTTTCTTTCAACTTATTATGAGTAGTCTTTAAATAATTTCTGATCTTTTGTGAAATAGATAAGACATACCATCCAACTACTGTTTATAGTGCTGATTCATTTGGATATCTGTATTGATTTAAATGAGTTTTGACCATTATACTATCTACAAAATCAACTGCATATATATTATAAATCTAAATGTAAAACATAAGCATAAAGCTTTTAGACAAAAGGATAGAATAACGTATTCATGACCTTGAGGTAGACACAATCTTCTTATTCATTATACAAAATAGCTCTGAACATAAAAGAAGTATGAAGGAAAAAATTAATTGGACTCCATTAAAATAAAAAATCTCTCTTTACCAAACTCAACTTAAATAAATTTTTGTATTTTCTCACATTGAAATACCATACATTTATCAAAATTACAGAACTATGATTAAACCCTGTTAAGATGCACGAACTGTAAGAGCAAAAAAAATCTATATTCAAAATTATATACTATATCATTCAACTTGTATAAAGTTTTAGAAAAAGCTGGCAAAACTAATCTGGCATGTTAAAAGTCAGAAAAATCATTACCCTTTATTTTGAAATGGAGTACAATGCTTCTGGAGTATTGTAGAATATTCTGTTTATTCATCTATATGATAATTACATAGCTGTGTTCACTTTCTAAAGTTCTTCATTCTCTACATTTGTTACTTGCCTAGTTTTTTGTGTTGTACTTCAATAAAAAGTTTGCGAAAATATAGATGCATAAGAGTATGTAGAGAGTGGGCTTCCTTTTGTGTAGAAAAAGTAGGAAAAGTTTATTTATACATGTTTGCTTATATGCATAAAATATCCCTCCAAGTTATCTAAAGAAACTAATACTAGTGATTGCTTGGGGTGGTGAAAGACTGGCATAGGAAGGGAGTCTTTTTGAGATGTTTCAGATGAGTTCATAAAAGATGGACACATCCCACACTTAACTGTAGTTGAGTCCTTATAAATGGTGCTACCCATTACTGATTGTGTTATTATGAGAACATATCTTGGTATAACATTTGTATCCACTTTTAGGTAGGACTTTTCATGAATTTAACTGGCAAAATGGGATCCTCCTAACTGGCAGTTTTCAAGAAGGTTGACAGTGACATGTTCATATAAAGCTTGCAATATCTGAGTACATATCTAAAGAGATCTGCATAATTATGTATTTTCTCACAGCAGCTGCTACTGTGAGGATGCTTTTAGCTGAGGACTTAGCTTGATCACTTCTGAAAAGATGAACAAAGTAAAGGAATTCAGGTGCCAAAAAACTATAAATATATCTGTTTGCTCTCAGTGTTCAGCATCTGTTACCAATAGTCTTAGGCCTTTGGTTAGGTATGAGACATTAATATCCAGGGTTCTGTCAATAATCCAGATTTGTCATACTGCAGTTTTATCTCCAGTCTGCTCTGAGTTTCAGTAACACAACATTAATTTTATGGAGGAATCAATGAATGGCAGATACCCAAACTCTACCTACCCTACTTTACCTCTGAAAATGTTTGTTGTCACAAAGATTATTTCTTGTCAAGCAGTAACCTGACATAAGCTCTTGTGATTGCTATAGTTGGATGGTTGCTTACTTGATTGAAGGTTATTTTTTATTAATAACAGATAATTTTGTCAGCTTTTTTTTTTATTCTGAATTAAAATGAACATGTTTATTTAAATAATTCTGATTTGGGGACTACTCCAAAATAAGTAGAAATGACTAATAAAATATGTACTCTTTTTTATTAGTTTGTTTCTCCTGTGTTTTCTCTTGGGCCTTTTTTTCTTTTTAAGGCCTGTTACTGTCTAGTCTTTTTTACCCCAGATATTTTTTAGCTTTGTATCTCATCATATATTTTTCTTTTTTCTTTTTCCCCTTCCTTCCTTAAAAATTCTGCCTATCTGGATTTTAAGTCAGAAATTATCTTAAATGTTTTCTTAAATGAAATTCTTTTTAATGGTATAAACAAGACAATCTTGACTTAGGTGGATTAAAATTACTGATTTATGCATGTACTGTGTCTTTTATTTGTCATGTTTATATCTTTTATCTTATTTCCTAAAAATCCTTGTATAAGCATTTATTATGATACTGTTCCTTATATTTTTATTTGTGCCATATTGCTATGGCACATATGGCACATGGAAATTCCTGGACCATTTCCAAAGAACTTTCTAAAAAGGATTTTTTATGACAGAGTGTGACTCCTTGAATTGATGACTTATATCCCCTTACATGTATCAAAAAGGAAATGAAGTTCCTTTTAACCTAAGATGTAAAGAATTATAATATTGGGGTCAAAAGGATTTTATTTTATTATCTGCTGTATCTTCTTGATATACATGTCTGATCCATAAGTTCAGATTTTATGAAGTATTCCTGTGTATCTTCAATTGTGTGGACTCAGGAGTTTGCCCATTTCCTGGCTTCTCTCCCTTTAGTTGATCGAGGCATTCTCTTTTTTCTCCTTTCCATATTCATCCTAGGTGGAGGAGTTACTGATGGCCATGGAGAAGGTAAAGCAGGAACTCGAGTCCATGAAAGCAAAACTTTCATCCACCCAACAATCACTGGCAGAAAAGGAAACTCATTTAACCAATCTACGGGCAGAGAGGAGGAAACATTTAGAGGAAGTTCTGGAGATGAAGTAAGTGCATATATTACTCTTCAGGCATATGCTTAGTAGAAATATTTTTTCTTGTTTGCATATTCTTGCCTTATTACCCGTAGCACACTTATCCTAATTTTTATGGTAACTTGTATTTCTCATTCCTCAGAAAATATTTGGAACAAATCCTGGTCAAATGCAATTATTTTTACCTATTCTTCAGTGAATTTTAATGAACTTTGGAGTATATGTATTTGTGTCTAATTACCTCTCTAAAATTTCTAAAATTTTCTCAAAAGTTCAGGTGAACTGATGAGCTTATTGAGGAAGAGGACTGTTTATTGTTGTTTGTTTTGTTTTTAATCTCTTTAGATTCTTTTTTTTAATTGTGAAAACATTTATACAACATAAATCTTACCATTCCAACCCTTCCCAAGCATATCATTCAGTGGGATTAATTACATTCACAATGTTGTAGTACCCTAAACATCCTTTACTAGAGCTTTCTGTTCACCACAGATAGAAACCCTATACTCATTTTGCTTTAACTCCTCATTGCCCATGCCTCCTACCCCTATAACCTGTACCCTACTTTTTGTCTTTATGAGTTTGCATATTCTCTGATATCTTCTTTGTGTTTACCATGGAACGTAAATTTAACATACTAAATCTATAACCATCTCGTTTGCTTTGATACCAACTTAACTTTAGTAGCGTGCACACACTATTTTTCTATACTCTGTGGCCCCCATCTTTATGTATTTCTTGTTACAGATTACATGTTTATACATTACGAGTCCAAAACCAGCTATTTATCATTTCATTTTGTACAAACATTAATAATAAAAAGTAGATTTACAAACCAAAAATGCAATAGCACTGGTATTTTTATTTATCCATGCCATTTTTACCAGAGATCTTAATTTCTTCATGTGGCCTCAGTCAGTTGTCTAGTAAGATTGTTGGTTTTGAGTCATATGATGCCTAGGTAATTTTTAAAAATGCTTTTTATTATAAAAATTATTATAAAAATTAAAAATAAGAGTATAATGAACCTATCCCCCAGACTCAGCAATTAATATTTCATCATACTTTCTAACCAGTTTTTACAAAATTGTCCCTTATAGCAAAATCTTGCTGCATATTATTTTCTTACTTAACCTACCTCTTGTGGCTCCTTAGGATTATAATCTGTTATGAAGCGTGTATACATCTGCTCATACTCAATAGATGCTCCTTTTCCTTCTCTGTGACTTGTTGAGACAGTTTGTGTCTACTCTTGAGATCAAACAGTACTCTCTTTTTCCTTTCCCAACCTGCACTCTTAAGTAAAGGCACTACTCCCGTTTTCCTTGAGCAAAGCCTTAGCCTGGGATCATTCAGTTATCTTCTTTACCTCAGCAGTTTTCTGAATTGTCAGATCTTCCCAACTCTGTTCAAATAACTATTTGCAGCATAATAGTGGTGTATTTGCTTAGGGATTTTCCTTTCTTGTTAGGACTTTGAGAAGATATCAGATAATTTTTAAAGAATGTTTTACTTCAACCCATGAAATGAGAATTGTGTGTAATTTGTGTGTGTGTGAATGTGTGTGTGTACACACCACAGCACCAAACCATTTTATATACTTCCCTTGCCAACCCATGTTAGAGTTACATGTCTGAAAAACAGAATGCTTATTAAGACTGTTATTGGTAAGATCAAGGACTCACAGAATAAGGATTGGGGAAATAATTAAAATGTACAGAAATTTATAAACGGTACTAAATTTTAAAATCAAATATTAAGTTTTAGATATAAAGTCTTAAAACCTGGCTCTGGCAGATGACCTACCTTTTAAAGCACCTTCAGTTTCTCAGGTTATATTACTGTGGCATCAAGATGTTTTAGGCACATTTCCAAAAAGTTTTATAGGTGCAGATTATTATCATCTTAAACTTTTTAAAGCAGTCCCTGCTTTATTGTTTTTTAAAGATTTATTTATTTCTCTCCCATTCCCCCCACCCCCATTGTCTGTTCTCTGTGTCAGTTTGTTGTGTGTTCTTTCTTTGTCTGCTTCTGTTGTTGTCAGTGGCACGGGATATCTGCTTCTTTTTGTTGCGTCATCTTGTTGTGTCAGCTCTCCGTGTGTGCGGCGCCATTCCTGGGCAGGGTGAACTTTCTTTCGTGCTGGGTGGCTTTCCTTAACGGGGCACACTCCTTGCATGTGGGGCTCCCCTACGCGGGGACACCCCTGCATGGCAGAGCACTACTTGTGCGCATCAGCACTGCACTTGGGTCAAGGAGGCTCGGGGTTTGAACCACGGAGTTCCCATGTGGTAGCCAGATGCCCTAACCACTGGGCCAAGCCCACTTCCCCTCCCTGCTTTAGTTTGCATTTGAATTTCCCCTTGCCATCTTTCAATTTAATATCTTAGTAAAATGCTTGTTTAATACATTGCCTTTTAATAATTTATCTCAATGTTAAAAATGAATTCTCTATCCCGATATTCCATTGAGAGAGTGGTGATTCTTTGTAGATTGCTGTTTCCACTGCCCTGTAGACCAGTCCATATAGGTCTGCCAGGAGTGGGGAGCAACAGTGTTGTCCTATTTTTTCAGTTTACAGTGGTGAATTGAAACCCCTATTTTTTTTTAAATGTGGATTTTAAAAGTTTGATATGCAAATATATAAAATAATGATTGGTAAAACGTTGTTTGAAAACTACAATTAACCGAAGTATAGTTATGCACAAAAACTATGAATGATATATTGTGGGTTCTAATATAATAAACTTTCATTTCTTTTTCACGAAGTAGCTGACCAATGAAATTGTTTTTCTTCCCCTACATCCTGTACTCTTCCTTTCTGTATGTTGAACAAATTTCTACTCATCATTTGGTCTGAGTGTAAGTCTCAGTTTCTATAACTTTGCTCCAAATTTGCTTCATTCTTTTGTCAGTTTTAAGTTCTGCAATAGTTCTGCATAATATCTGCCTCTAATTACTTATGGTAAGTGGTAAGAGCTAACTTCCTGGTATTAAAAAAACCTGATACTGAATTCTGATTCTGCTGCTAATTAGCCCTATGACCTTAGCAACGCACTTAACTTTTCTCTCTGCCTCTGTATCCTCATTTGTAAAAATGATAATAATTGTTCCTACTTCCTAGATCTTTTTGAGAACTAAATAAGAAATGAGGTAATGCATAGAATTGATAACAGTGCCTAACAACAAACATTTAATAGTTTCCTATTATTGGCTTGATTTAAGTATTTCCTGATGATGATTTGTAGGAAAACAGAAATTTATGTAAGCAAAATTTAAGAGGAGAATTCTAACTGTGGTCATTAGCAATGATAACCAGGTTGTTTATGCTGTAGTCATGGTAATAATTTAGGTTTAAATTGTTTAATTACTGCTAATTGAAGAAGTAAAATGACTTGTTTAGTATAACCAGAAAAGTGGAAATGTAGAGGAAATAGGGGAATACAATGTGCAAAGAGGCTGAAGCATGTGTGACTTTGGATCTAGAATTAAAAATAGCCTTCCCACAGGAAAAGGCAGTTGGCTCATTTGTATAGAAAAACTCTTCAAAAAAGCATTAGAATGGTCTAGTTTTCTGAAATAATCCTGACCCAGTCAAACAAAAAAGAGTGATCTACTACTTCTTTTCCATCCCGTAGCATTTATGATTGCAATTTTTTTAGTGTTACAGATAAATGGTGGGCATGAGTTTTGGGAGATGTGAAACTGTTCAATTGGTGGCCTGCCAGTGGTCCATTAGAAACATTTGAGTTGTTCAGCCAACCCTGAAGAGAAGGAACATTTTTATTGGCAGATCCCACCGTGGTTCTTCGTTTCCTTATGCTGTGGTTTTGTTAGCTATTATTTTTTTATTCTACTCTTATGTTCACCCCTTTGCCTTAAGGAAGGAAGGGAGGAGTAAGGGGAAGAAGTAATAAAATGACAGCAACTCTTAATTGAGTAATAAATTCCAAGTACAGATCATGAAGTTCTCTATAAGAATTCTAGATGAGCTGCTTCATTCTCCACTGCCCTGTCTTCATATTTCTGCTGCATTCCCATTCAGTGTTGTCACTCAGAAGAAGTTTAAAAATCTCACTTCATTTTTAATAAAAATTTATCAAGCCATCAATTTAACTACCCTGAGAATCTATTTCTTTGGGGAAGGGGTTGAAGAGCAGTTTAGTGTTTTTTTGAGAACCCCAGAGCTGTTTGACAAGTAGCTTCCCATATCCAGTCTCCTGGTAGCAGTCTCTACCCTGAGCCACTGTGCCAAGCATTATTGTTAATTGCACATATGTATACTTTCTCTTTCTTTCTCTCTTGCATCTCTGCCTGTGAGTCTGTATTTAAGTCTTTTTCTTTGCTCTCTTGCCTTATTTTACAGATTGTACAGGTATTATTGGAAGTTTTTAATGTAACCATTTGATTTTATAATAAACATTTTAACAGTTAAATTTTATAAGTCATTCAAGGGATGAAACCAGCTAATAGGAATTCAACAAATCACTGTATTGAGAGCTAAAAAAAAGATTGTGATTTAAAAAGATAATATGAACACTGAGGTGAAAAATGAAAAATATTAGAATCTACTGAATTAACTAAGACATGTTTAGAAAACCAGTGTGTTCCCTTAAGATTAGTAAAGTAGACAGAGAAATCCAACTTCTTTAGGCTAAATTAATATACTCAAAAGGTCTAGCTTCCCACAGACAGAAAATAAATTTTCATATGTACCTAAAAAGAGTCTAGCAGTATAATCTGAATTCTGACATTTAGAAAATCTCTACCTTTCAGAGAGAAAAATAGAATATGCTTGGGATTATTTTAAGAAAGCTAAAAATGGCTATTAGGAAAAAAAAAAAAAAAGCCAAGCTATTTGGGGAGAGGGTAGCTAAGTGATCTGTTATACCTTAAATAATTAAAATGAGGTTAAATTATTTTAATCTCCTGGTATCCTGTAGTATTTTACTTTAAATTCATTATAGGGTTAAGCAGCCAAAATATAATAATAATTTAAAAATTCATTGTTGGATTGCCAACATTTAAAAACATCCCATTGAAGATTTATAGTCCTATCTTCCAAATTACCTAGAATATTAAAAGTAGTTATGCAAATTTCATCCTCATAACAACTTATGGGAAAAAATCAGAATTGAAGTGCATTCTAAATTGTGCAAGAATATGTGTACTTTTTATAAAGGCATATTTATGTATAAATACTTCCACCAGAAGCCTTTATTTAAGTAATCAGAAGTAAGATAAAGAACTTTAGAGGATTAGAAATCATTTTTCACAGTGAACCAAAATATGGAGGTTTAAATATTTTGTAGAACATCAACATAATATAGACATTTCTTACACTTGTCCTGAAAAAGAGAACAAAATGTGTTGTACAGTATAGCTACAAACAGGTGACACTGATGGAAGTGGTCCTAGTTAAAATTATAAAGCAAATTCTGCGTCAGTAATAAACTGTCCTTTGGGACTTCCACCTATTTTTGGTTAAATTCTTGAATCTGCCCTCGGTTTTTCTACTCTGATATCCATCTCTTATACTGCCCACCTTGTAGACTCTATAATCTTGACTGTTCTTGACATCTTTACTCATCAAAACCTGAACAGTTTAGTTCAGAAAAGTGATTTTGTTGGGCTAAACTATTTCCTGTAACTAAAGTTGTTACAGGAAAATGGTGGCAATAGTTTTATTAAATTAAGTAATTATTAGAATTCCTTATCTCTTCCTGCCTGTAAATTTTAACCATGATGCTTAGCTTACCTTAAGATGGGACATGAGTATTACAACTAAATATTTTCTTATTTTTTTGTATATACTTTTAATTTGTTTTTAAAGATACTTATTTACATAAATGTTGCAATAAAAATATAGAAGATTCCTGTATGTCCCATTCCCTACCCCACCCATGTTTTCCCACATCAACAACATCCTTCATTAGTGTGGAACATTTGTTACAATTTATGAACACATTTTCGGGCACTGCCACTAAGCATGGGTTATCGTTTATCTTGTAGTTTACACTCTTTCTGCACAATTTTGTATGTTAGGACAAGATATATAATAGCCGTATCTGTCATTTGCAGTATCATTCAGAATATTACTCAAGTCCTGAAAATGCCCCCATATTACACCTGTTTTTCTGTCTCTCTCCCCTCAGAACCTTCAGTGGCCACTGCCTCCACATCAGTGATAAAATTTCTTGCATTACTAGAATCACAAGTCTATAATAGAATACCAGTAAGTCTACTTTTGTCCATTGTTCATTAAATATTTTCCCTAAATCTTTTAATTTTGAGTTGAATCAGAATCAATTACAAATAACCACAAAGTCCCTTGCCTCTTTCCTCCCTTAAATCATAAAGAAGTTTCACCATTTAGCCATTTATGGTCAAATGTAACTTCCAAATAGAAGATACCACAGTCTTGAAAATCATGTTTCCTATATGCATATCTTTTCATGTATAAAGCCTCAAAGGCCTGGAGTAATCCCTAAGTAGCAAGTAAAGAGTTTAGCTTTTCAGATAAAGGTCTCCCGACCTTTTCCAGCTTTTATAATTCTTTCTCTCTTCCTATCAGTATGTGGGTCTGTGTATCAATGTCCACACTTGTGTGAAGGTGAAATTAAAGAATATCCTTTTTCTCCCCAGGGAAAGGTCATGGGATTATTGTCCTTGTTTCTTTATTTTTTCATCTTTTTCTGTGCTGGAGGAATAGGGTCAGTTCTAGTCATTTCTGTTAAATACAACAGAGTTAGTTAAAGGGAAAATGATCACAGGTAAGTAACCTAATGCTTAACCTAATTGGAATGCCTATTTTAAGAAAATCTGTTATATAATGTACCAAAATGAGAGTTTTTTGTTTTGTTTTGTTTTGGTTTGATTTGTCTTTTCCTCTCATGACCTTCCCTTTCAGTGTCCCACAGAAAGTACCATATAGGTAGTTACTCATTCTGTAAATGGATAAAACTTCCCAAAAGCTATGGATATAAAAGGTAGTAATCCATATTTTTGCTTATTTGCTTTTCCTATTAGAGTATCCTGAGTAAAATAGTATGGTATGAAGCTCTGTGTACATAGGTTGTGCTTATGTTTTGAGCAAGTTTGCTTATCTATAAAATAGATATAATAATACTTAGAACCCCCTCATGAAATTATTTTGAGGTTCAAATAAGATAATTTAATGAAAACATTTTTAAATTGATAAAGCTGAATATTTGTAAAGTATAATAGTCATAATTGAAAATCCAATTTTGTTCTTTGCAACTAGAGAAACTACTTACCTTTTCAGTTCTGCTGTTTTCTCATTCAGAAATAAATATGTTGTCCTAAGTCTCTAAGATCCTTATGCATTTTTAAAATTATATAGCACTTTGACAAGTTGACCTTCGAGGTCCTTGATTCCAAGATTATAAATGCCCTGGAAAGTAACTTGTTTTCAATCAGTATGGTTGGAGGCTGATGTCTAGGAATTCTTGGCTGAGGAATAAGCTGCACATTTATTCGATGAGAACTACCCAAAGCTTACCAGTGTAAAATCTGCTATGGGGATAAAAGTGGAGTTGTAATACCATAGGAAAACAGTTTTGGGCATTTGGAGTTGCAACAGCCAGACTGAAGAAATCCTTGTTAACACTTCAGGCAATAAGTGGAAAAAAAAAAAAAAAAAACCAGAAATACTGGGCCTTAGGAGTAGGGACCAGGCCCTTTATTAAATCCTACTCTAAACTCAGCCTAAAAAAACTTAAAACCCCAACAAAATCTAGAAAGGGAGACAGAGTTTGAAGGATAAGTCTCACCAAGATAGAGAGGCCTGGGAAATACCCTGGGCTTTCAAAAGATATACCCTAATAAAGGATAAAACCAAGCCAACACAAGGAGATCAACTACTAACTGAACTACCTACTAGAGTAAAAATCAGTGCTCTTCTGAAAAAGGTAACAGAATCTAGAGTTCTTACATCACATCATTAGCAATATTCTATATAGAATTTTTAAAATTACCAGATGTTATGGGTTGACTTGTGTTCTTAAAAAGACATGTTCATTTCCTAACCCTGGTACCTGTGAATGTGACCTTATTTGAATATAGGCTTGTTCCAGATGAATTAGTTAACTTAAAATGAGGTCACACCAGAGTAAGATCGGTACTTAATGCAGTATAACCGGTGTCTCTATAAGAAGAGACTCAGAGAGACACCAGAGAGAAGGCCATGTGAAGATGGAGGAGGCAGAGATAGGAGTCACTCATCTACAAGCCAAGGATTGCCAAGGATTGTGAACAAACACCAGAAGCTAGAAAAGGCAAGAAAGAATTCTCTCTTACAGGTTTCAGAGGGATCATAACCCTTCTGACACACCAATTTTGAACATCTAACTTTTAGAGGTATGAGATAAAAAATTTCTGTTGTTTTAAGCCATCCAGTTTGTGGTACTTTGCTATGGCAGCCCTAGGAAACCAAGACACCATCCATACAAGGAACAGTAACTTATAAGCCATAGTCAAGACAAAAAGCATCCAGTAGAAATCAACTGAGTGATGTCCTAGACGTTGAATATGCCTCCAAGAACCTAAGGAAAATATCATCTCTGTGATGGACCATATAGGAAGTCTGAGCTAAGCAAAGGAAACAAGATGGAAATTTGAGAACTGAAAAGAACAATTACAATGGAAAATTCACTGGATGGTCTCAATGGCAGGTTAGAGCTGTCAGAAGAAAAGATAGAGCATTAGAAATTATCCTGTCTGAAGCTCAGGGAAAGAATGGATTTTTACAAAATGAACAGAGCCACAGAGCGTGTAAGAAAATATTAGATGGGCTAGCATACTTGTTATTGGAATCTCAGAAGGATAGGAAAGGGAGAATGAGGCAGAAAACAATTGAGAAAAATTTCTCAAATTTGATTTAAGAAACATTGACTTATAGATCCTAGAAACTTAGTGACATAGAGCAGGATAAATACAAAGAAAATTATGCCTAAAATATTATGGTCAAATTGCTGAAACAAAATATAAAGAGAAAATAAAAGCAGCCAGTGAAAAAAGACACAGTACATAAAAGGAAACTATGAGAAGAATAATATGAAACATGATTTTCATATATAGAAAATGGAACATATTTTCAAATACTGAAAAAGAAAAGTCAGCATAGAATTTTATAGCCAGAGAGAAATACCATTAAAAAATTAGGATGAAATAAAGATATTTTCAGATAAGCAAGAATGAAAATAATTTTATAAAATATGCTCTAGTGGATATTCTTTTGGCTGAAGGGATATGATACCAGATGGGAATATAAATCTACAGGAAGGAATGGAGACCTGGTAAATAAGTTGATATATGGCTCCTTGATATTATTTATGAATTCCAAAAAAAGATACTGATTATGTTTATAAACTGGTCTTTTCCTGTGGGCATGATACCTTTTGATTGAATTAAATTCGAAGGCTTTATGTTTACTTGATTAAATGAAGATTAAGGCTTTGATTCGACCATGCCATTAGGGCCTGCAGGGTTGATGGGCTATATAAGTGGACACTCAATCAAGAAGACAGGAGAGGAACACAGAGGAAGAGAGAGACAGCTCTGTAGATAGGCAGAGGCCCCAGGAAGAAAGATGAGCCATTCACCTGATAGTTCGCAGCTGACCTTGTGAGGAGAACAGAGCATCTGAGCCAGAAAGCAGTGAACCCTCCAGCCTACAGCTGAGATTGGAAGCTGAACCCATGGAGCCTTTAAGAGAAGGAGGAAGGCAGATGTTGCCTGCCATCTTGCTTCAACATGTGACTACAGACTTTGATGAGGAACTAACCTTGAGTTGAACTCTTTAGGGCCTTGTAATTGTAAGCTTTTACCCCAAATCAATACCTGTTATAAAAAGCCAACAGATTGCTGGTACTTTGCATCAGCACCCCTTTTGACTGACTAATACTATACACACACACACACACACACACATACGTGAACTTGTTTTTTTTCTCATCATTTCCTTAAAAGACAACTAGCTATTTAAAGTAAAAATAACAACATTGTAAGGTGAGTTTATGATGTATGTAAAAGTGAAAGATATGACAACAATATCACAAATAATTGGGATGAGGAGGAATTCTACCTTTGTAAGATTGTTACATTTGTGAAGTGAAAAGATGAAGTGTCAGGTGTGAAACAGTACAATTTCTAATCTAAATAGACTTTTGGTAAGTTAAGGATGCATATTGTTAGCTATAAGCAATTTCCAAAATTAGAAACAAGAACAAAAACAAAGAAAATACCTAAAAACTATAAATCCATTGAAGGAAATAAAATGTAATACTAAATATTATATAAATTACCTAGAAGAAAAAGGCAGGAAATGTACAACAGAGGAACAAAGTACAGAATGGATGAATGGATGATAGATATAAATTTAGCCATATCAGTACTTACATCAAATTGGACTAAATACTCCAAATAATGACAAGATTATTAGAATGAATTAAAAAAGGAAAGGAAAGGGGGTGCGTGTGCCCCCTCCACATCCTGTGGGCAGGCTCCAGGGCCCATAGCCTGCAATGGCCAGGTCACCCAGGCAAGTTCAGAAGACCTGTTTGAGATGTGGTGGTTTCAACAAGGCCTCAGGTTCCTCCCTTCAGCCCTTGTAATTTGGACAGCTGCTCCTTTTATCTTTTCATACATTACTGCAATAACTCTCCACCATGCTGACCCTGCTTTGCCTTATATCAGTGACACTGGTATAGTAGCTCCAGAAAAGTGCTTGTTTGGGGCAGTGTTAAATGTCGCTGCTATTTTATGTATTGCTATCATTTATGTCTGTTACAAGCAAGTTCATGCCCTGAATCATGAAGAAAATAGTATCATCAAATTAAACAAAGCTGGCCTTGCGCTTGTATTACTGAGTTGCTAAGGACTTTCAATTGTGACAAACTTCCAGAAAACAGCCTTTTTTGCTACACATGTACGTGGAGCTGTACTCACCCTTGGTGTGGGCTCATTATATAGGTTTGTTCAGACCATCCTTTCCTAACAAATGCAGCCCAAAATTCATGGCAAACAAGTCTTCTGGATCAGACTACTGGTGGTTCTGGTGTGGAGTAAGTGCACTTAGTATGCTGATTAGCTCATCACTTTTGTACAATGGCAGTTTTGGAACTGGTATAGTACAGAAACTTCATCGGAACCCTGAGGACAAAGGTTATATGCTTCACATGATCACTACTGCAGCAGAATGGTCTGTGTCATTTTCCTTCTTTGGTTTTTTCGTAACTTATATCCATGATTTTCATAAAATATCTTTACGGGTGGAAGCCAATTTACAAGGATTAACGCTCTATGACACTCCTCCTTGCTCTATTAACAATGAAGAAACACGACTACTTTCCAGAGATTTATGATGAAAGGATCAAATATTTCTGTGACAATTAGGATTCTCAGGGATTGGAGAAACATTCATGAAGTTACTTATTCTGCTTTGAAATTTTCAACCAATTAAGGCTGACAGGACATTGATGAATAATGATAAGAAACATGAAATAAGCCATTTGCTAAGTTATTTTAAAGGACATCAAGAGGACCGTGTAAAGACATGTATATACTTTTTTTTAATCCCAGAAAATAAAGACTACAAAAAAAAAAAAGGAAAGGAAGAGCAAGTAAGAGCCAATTTTAGGCTGTATACAAAAGACACTAATTAACACAGAAAGGTTGAAATTAAATAATTGAAAAAGATGTACCTTGCAAACAGTAATCATAAGAAATCTGGGGGAAGTGGATGTGGCTCAAGCGATTGGGCTCCCCTCTACCATATGGGAGGTCCAGGGTTTGATTTCCAGAACCTCCTGGTGAAGGCGAGCTGACCCACGTGGCAAGCTGTCCTGAGCAGAGAGCTGGCCCATGCAGAGTGCTGGTCTGCTCAGGAGTGCTGGCCCACATGGCAAGCTGGCCCGAGCACAGAGCTGGTGCAGCAAGATGACACAAACAAAAAGAGACACAGAGGAGAGACAATAAAAGATGCAGCAGACCAGGGAGCTAAGGTGGTGCAAAAGATTAAGCACCTCTCTCCCACTCCAGAAGGTCCCAGGATCAGTTCCTGGTGCCACCTAGAAGAGTAGACACAGAACACTCAGCAAATGGACAGAGAGAGCAGACAACAAGGTATGCATGTGGGGAGGAATAAATAAATAAATCTTTAAAAAAGAAAAATCTGGTATGTTATGTGGTTCATCAATGATTAGAGTAAAATTTATAACCTTAAGTGCCCATACTAGAAAAGAAAATGGGTTTAAATTCAATAATCTGAATTTCTACTTTAAGAAGCTAGAAAAAGAAGAGCAAAGTAGACTAAGGCAAATAGAAAGAAGTAATAAAGCTAAAAGCAGAAATCAAGGAAACAGAAAACAGACTACAGAAAATTCACAAAGCCAAACATTATTTGTCAAACAATAAAGTCACTCATCCCCTAGAAAGACTGATTAAGGAAAGAAGGAATACATATGAATTACCAATATCTGGAATGAAAAAGGGAGCTATAACTCCAGATTCTAAAAACATTTACTAAGATAAGAGGGTGTTTTGACTGACTTTGTGCCGATAATTTAGATGAAATGGACAAATTCCTTGAAAACTACAACTTATCAAAACTTGCTCAAAAAGGAGTAGAAAATGTATATCTATTTTAAAACTTGAATTTGTAATTTTAAAAAAAACTTTCCCACAAAGAAAATCCAGGCCGAGATGCCTTCCAGTGCATTCTACCAAACATTTAAGCAAGAGATAATACTGATCTTCTAGAAATCTTTTCAGAAAATAAAATTGGATGGCATACTTCCCAATCATTTTATGACACCAAATTTACGCTCATACCAAAACCTGACAATAACCTAAAAAGAGAAAATTATAGATCAGTATTCCTCATGAACATTGATATAAAAATTCCTAAGAAAATCTTAGCAAATTAAAAGGTAAATAAGAAGGGTAATATATCACAACCAAGGTAGGCTTGTTTCTGGAATGCAAGGTTTGTTCATTACTCAAAACCCAGCTAATTTAATTCACTGTAGTAATAGAATGAAGACAGAAATCGTGCCATTATCTCAGTACATTCAGAAAAAGCCTTTGACAAAAGGCGTCATACCCATTCTTGATTTAAAAAGAACAAAACAAAACCAAAAACTCCTTGCAGAATAGGAATAGAAAGAAATTTCTTCAACTCATCAATGGGCAACTACAAAGAAATTACAGCTTATATCATACTTAATGTTGAAAGTGGAGCACTTTGAACTAAGAATGCAAAGGAAGCAAAATTATGTCTACTTTTACCCCTTAGTGTTATATTGGAGAGCCTAGGCATGTAATAAGTCAAGAAGAAAAAAAAACACAAAATTTGTCTTTATTTTGCCTTCCCCCTCAGCGTGGGACATGACACCCGGGGATGAGCCTCCCTGGCAACGAGGGACCACTATCAACTACCAACTGATGATGCAACTGGAAAATGACCTTATACGAAAGGTTCAATGCGGATCAGCAGAATATCCATGTCTACATAAAATAACATGACTTTAAAATGCTGTTTGACCTAAAGTAAGGGGGAAATGGAAAGGAGAAATGAGTATATATGGCTACGAGTTTCTAAAAAAGAGTCTGGAGGCTGGCAGAAGGATTGCCCTCATGCACAACTGAGCGGAGTCAGAGAGACAGATAAAGCAGATACAACCCCCAGATATTGGTTCCTTTGAGGGCTAAAGAGACCCATGGGAGTTATGGTCATGGCCGATGGGGTTAACTACCAGGGCAGATGGCCCCTCTTTGGAAATGGTGTTTATGTGTGATGAATCTGGACTCAGATGGGATCTCCCTTCATAAGACTTTCATGCTATTGTGCTGGAGGTGCAGTTAATGTTGGGGTTTAAGATATATTTAGGGGATTTGAATCTCTGGACTGACAATGTGATAGCCAGGACCTGAGCCTCAACAGACTCCAGCACCTACAATCTGATCTATTGGACTTACCACACTCAGCTAAGATGGAGTTGAAGAAGGACAACCACCACACCATGGAGCCTAGAGTGATTACAACTGAAAGTGGGAGGATTGCATCCAGCATCCAGGTGGAATCTGAGCCTCCTCTTGACATAGAGGTGCAATGGACACAACCAATCCAATGTCCACATAGAAGAGGTGGCATTGGATTGGGAAAAGTGGACATGGTGGATGATGGGTATGGGGAAAGGCAGGAAGAGATGAGAGGTGGAGGCGTCTTTGGGACATGGAGCTGCCCTGGATGGTGCTTCAGAGGTAATCACCGGACATTGTAAATCCTCACAGGGCCCACTGGATGGAATGGAGGAGAGTATGGGCCATGATGTGGACCATTGTCTATGAGGTGCAGAGGTGCCCAAAGATATACTTACCAAATCCAATGGATGTGTCATGATGATGGGAACGAGTGTTGTTGGGGGGGGGAGAGGTGGGGTGGGGGGGTGGGGTTGAATGGGACCTCACATATATATTTTTAATGTAATATTATTACAAAGTCAATAAAAAAAAATTTGTCTTTATTCATAGACAACATAACTGTCCAAGTAGGGCAAATACACAAAAATTACATTTTCATATTCTAGCAACAAATGAAACTGGAATATTTTAAAATATCATTTACAATAACATCAAAACCCATAAAGTACTTTGGAGTAAATTTAGCAAAAATTGTTGAAGATCTCTATGCTGAAAACTACAGAATATTGCTGGGAGAAATTAAGTAACATCTAAATAAATACAAGGATATATCTAGTTCATAATTTGAATTATTTAAACTTCAAAATGTCCCAGATTGACTTAGTGATGCAGCATAATCCCAGTCCAAATCATAGGGCTTTTTCAAGAAACTGACAATAACATTCTAAAATTTGTATGGATTTGCAACAGATCTCACAGAACGTAACCAACTTTGTAAAAGAACAGACTTGGGAGACTTATATTTCCTGATGTCAAATCTTGCTATAGTAATCAAGACAGTGTAGTATTGGCACAAAGATAGACATATTGAAACAAAATAAAGAATAAGAAATAGACCCACATATTATAAACTTCTGTGGAAGAAAATAGGAATTGGTATAAGCAAAGATTTCTTAGAACACAAAATGCATTAACCATGAAAGAAAAAAAATGGTAAATTGGATTTCATAAAATTAAAGCTGTTCTTAAGGAGGCACCATTAAGAAAATGAAAAGTATGTGAAAAGCATTTTATATAGAACTTTGCAAATGATAGTTTGATTTCTGTTATAGTGGGTATCATGGTTAGGCTAATATGTCAACTCGGCCAAGTAATGGTACCCAGTTATTTGGTCAAGCAAGCACTGGGCTAATTGTAATACAAGGGCATGTCATGGACTTTAGTCATCAGTGAGTTGACTGCATAGATGGCTGGTTATATAATAGCTACAATCAACTGAGAAGATTGCTGTCAGCAATGAGTGAAATCTCATCCAATCAGTTGAAGGCCTTAACAGGAGAAGTGGTTTCAGCATTCAGAGAGAGAATCCCCATCTTTACTTCACATAGCCACATCTCCTGGGGAATGCAGTGATAACCATCTGAGTCCCTGGCTTGCAGCCTGCCCTATGGAGTTTGGACTTGTGCATCCCCATGGTCATATGAGACTATTTTATAAAATCTCATAGTTGATTCTGTTTCCCAAGAGAACACTGACTAATAATGCTGTGTTCTATAGGACTTTGTATTGTAGTAATTTATTTGCAGGCTATATATTATTTTCCTTCAAATGGATGCCATTTTGAATTCCCAGAACTAAGCAGAGTGCCCAATATGTAATGAACACTCAGTAAATGATTTTTGCTTTGTATTGAATTATTTTTTCCTTAAAGTGAAGGCAAGTAGATATTCTAGAGGACGTACTACCAATAACTGATTGTTTTAAAAAGCCTTTACACTGTCTTTCCTACAAATGGCCTTTAATTCAGTGCACATTGTTTAGGTTCAGAGTTCATCTCTTCTCTCTTGTTTAAAACTCTAGGAAATTAAGTAGAAAAAGCCAATTTAGTAGAAACAGTCGCTATGAATAATATTGTAATGGACATACCAATTTGATATATAATCCCTTCTTTGAGGGAAAACAGTGTGAACCACTCCCTTTAGCAGAAGCTAGCAGTTGCCATACATGTGAAAGCAATTGTGTCTGGATTCAATCTCTCTTACTTGCCGTTTTTCCTACACAATGACATTCTTCTAACACCCTGTTGATGTTGGTATAATTTTCCACCCAAAGTTATTTCTTCTCAGTGTGTTTTTGGCCATGTATTTTCTGGTTAGATTCTGTTGCATGCTGGTTACTAGTTAGCAAGGATAGTAAACACTCTCAGTCTTGAAACTAAGCTCGAGTTTCACAGGTGGCAGTGCACACATCTGGACAGAACCTACCAGAATACAACTGTCCATTCAGAGCCTTGGCTTCCTGATTGGCGTTAACCTTACTAGCTCCAAGTGTCCACACACATGTATAGTATGCATAGTACCCACCCCCTTTGATGTTCCTATGTGTTGGGCATCTCCTCTGCATACTATCCTTTTCTTAATTATTTCTTGTTTTTATCTAATTTTCTTGCTTGTTTATAGTTTTTTAGCTCATTTATACAACTTTTATATTCCTAAGGATTTAAAAATTGCCTTTATCCAAGGGTCAAAACTTGGAGTTGGGTGTTAAAATTGTAAAAAGGGTGAGTGAAAATAGTGCTGTTTTATTTTCTCATAAAAGCATGATTGACTCAAATATGAGTATGGATATTATTAACTTCTTAAAAATAAGAGTCCTCTGATCTCTAAGTATTCATTTGTCATTCTTTTTTCTGTGGATAAAAGTCAGACCTTAGAAATATTCATTTCATACCATTGATCCTCCTCCTGCAACAAGAATTGTAATAAAATCTCGTGTTACTGATATCACCTTGCTTTTATTTTCTTTTTTTCGGTATTGGAGGTGAGCAGTGTGATCCATTTCATTGAACTGAATATTCAGTTCAATAATGAACTTTCATGAACTTTCTAATATACAGGTGTGTGTTCAAAATATTTTTTCCTAACCAATAGCTCAGTGGAAATAAGTTTCCTGTTTTCATTGAGACTACAGATTTATGTTGCATTTTATGTTCAGAAACCTTCAGAAGTTCTCTATTTTATTCAGCCAACATAATTTTGTCCCTACACATTTTTCTAGCTTTATTTCCCCCTGTACTCTTTATTTTCATTCTCCATAAACATCTAACTACTCAAACTTACCTCACAACTCTCTTCCTAAATGCTTTTGCTAAAATCATTCCATCTTAAATACTTTGTTCATAATCTTGTCTTATAGATTCCACCCTTTTCTCATAATCATACCAAATTGCCATTATAAGAAAACCTTAAATCTTGCCAGTTAACTTTTAGTCCACCTCTCACTTAGCCCTTTTTGTTTGCTTTTTGTTTTATAGAGCGTTTTTAACTATTTATGTCTTGTTTCTGGACTCCCTCCATGTTCCAGAACTATATTAGGTACTGAGCATAAAATACTCATTTTAATGATATTTGTTTCCTACTTTTAAGGAGCTCACAGACAGGCATACACAATGTTTTGTGATAAATGATTATGTTAAAGAGTGAAGTGTAGGGTTCTGTGGATGAACATAAATATATAAAAAGCCAGTATGATTTGTGGGATCTTTTAAAATATTTGGAGAAGGTAATAGATTTTAATAGAGTTGTTTATATGTATTGAAGTTTTGTTTTTACTTTTAAGTTTGGTGTGAGGAAATTTTTCCCAATGGAAAGTCAGTCGTAGTACCACTTACATATTGTAGTAAGTTCCCATATGTACTTAAGTCTGTTTCTGGTCTCTGTATATTTTCAGAGGATTTATTTGTTAGTTCTGTACTAGTTCATTATAACTTCATAAACTGTTTTACTTTTAAATTCTGGTATATGGTAAGATAAACCTCTCCGTAGTGTTCTTTGTCAGAATCATCTGATTCCTTTACTCTTTCATATGAGTTTTATAACACTGACTAGTTCCTTTGGAAAAATTCTTTTGGGAATTTGATAGCAATTTATATTGACTTTATAGATTAATTTAGGGAAAATTTAATATTTTGTCAACTGTGACTCTTCCCATTCACTAACATGGCCTATCTAACAATTCATTTGTTTTCTTTTATGATCTTCATTAATGTTGTTTTCTCATAAAAGTCATTATACTTCTATGTTAAATTTATTCCTAGATACTTTACTTGCTGCTGTTATGAATGGTATTTTTTTCCTGTTAAATTGTCTAATTTTCTATTGCTGGGTATAACTTTAATGGTTTAATGTAAGTTTATTTCTCACTTACCTAATGGTCCAGTACTATTATTTCTGATTGGGGCTGTTTTTTAAATCTATACTGTATTTTTGCCCTATGTTCATTCCTACCCTTTGTAACTGTTTTTTTTTTTTTTCCTTCTTCATTGCTGCTAGAGCTTTGTCTATTTTATATTTTTAAAGAGTTTTTTTTTAAGTTTTTGTTTTCACCTGTTAGTTACTGCTCTGTTACTTAGTTTTCCATTTTCTCTATATTTACCATGTGTATTTTTCCCAAGTCACTTGAAGTGTATATTTTGTCATCGTAGAAGGCTATGCATTTTTCTCTAAGAATCCCATTAGCTCCATAGACGTTTCAATATATAGAAATTTTGTTCTTGTGTATTATAAAAGTCTTTGGTTTCTTGAGCTTTTCTCTTTAATCCGTGTGTTACTTGGGGTGTGGTGGTTTCATCTCATAAAATTGGCAAGGTATTCATTGTTGATTTTACAATATTATTGTGTTATAATGAGAAAGCAGTTTATAGAAGGAAAGCAAGGGAGGCATAAATATAAGTACAGTAGAAATTTTAAAAATGATTCACTGACCAGGTATACCAGCATTGGGCCTGAGTTGATTTTATCCTCAAACTGGAATCGGAATGATGTCACCATTTCCCAGTGTTCCCAGGTCTCTTTCTGGGGGAATGAGAAAACCTTTCCCAAAAGCCCTTTTCCCCTACTTCCTCCAACAGTAGACTTCTCTACTCAATATCTAATTGACCAGACTGAGTCACACACAATGTAATTAAGATAGGAAAGGCAAATTGACTTAGCTTTTCTGGCTTAGACTGATCCTGATCTTCCCTGAGGTCTGGAGATGGACTCTTTTTTTCTTTGAGTCACAGTGTAGAAGGGGTATATACATGAAAAAAGTCAAAACTCAGGAAGGTGGATGGTTGGGGTATGAATGTTGTAAGCAACCAACCAAGTTTTATATGGTCACCCCCTAATTAAGAGCTTTCAGTTTGCCTTGGACATCATGAATTTTTTGAAAGGGAGAAAGAGGATTTTGAATAATATGATATCTGATATATGGCATTCTGGTAAGATAGCTACTATTATTATACTTATTTTAAGGCCCTTTGAAACAGTTCTGTTTTTTCTGGTTTTTACTATGTAAGGTCTCCTGTTTGTTGTAACTTAACTTGATCTCATGGGAATTTGTTCTCTCATATGGTTAGTAAACTTTGATTATGAGCTCATATTCTGTAAGGCTGCTTTCCTCGGGAGGCTTATTCATTGAGATCAGCATCAAGTTTATCTTTACTTGACCCTATATATTCACTGTTTTTGGAAGAGATTTTAATATTTCTCCGCTTAAGATTCTCTATAACTGTAAGGTAACACTGATATCTCATGTGTGAGTCTTTTTCCACCCATTACCCTAGATTCTTTGCTGCTTCATAGGGCTGGTAGGCAGTTTTTCTGGTCCGCATTTTACAGGCAATCTTTGTGACTTTTTTAAAGCTTTTTCCAGAGATTAGTTCCATCTCCTCCTGTCCCTGAACCCTGGAATCTCATCCCCAGTCCCTAGCTATTAAGGCCGATAACCTAGTTGTTTTACTCCCATGAGCCATTTTAGTTTAAGCTCTGACTTTGAGTTCTGTCTTCATTGTTGGCACTTCTGGTTTAGTGAATGTTTGGTACCTAATTGTTATTTTATATTTTATGCAGTATTTTCATAAGATGAAAGGGTTTTTTTATATTGACTTAGTTCACATTTTATCAGAAGTGTAAATTCCAACTTAAACCAAAATCATTTTTAGTTTCTGGTTTTTTTCTCCTCTTCTCCTAATTTTTGCCTGCCTTTAGATTTGAATGCATGCTTTCCTTCCTGAAATTTTCCGTTAAATCCGTTAGATGGATTTTGACTGCTATGTTTTAGACAAAGGATCTGTTGCAAATTTTTGCCGTTCTTTATAGGATGTGGTAAATTACAACACTCTTGGACTAAAGTTTGATGGCAAAGGCAGCATAAGAGAACAATAAAAAGATGTTCTTTCTTCTCTTCATCTCTCTCTGAAATATTGTTTGGTTCTCTTAAGTTCCTTTAAACTTAAGAGAGTTACTTCTGCTTAAAACATTCATCTTTACACAAAATTTTCATGTGTTTTATGGAGACCGTTCATTTTTCCAGTATACTTTAAAGGAAAAAAAAAACAAACAAGACTTTCTGTTCCTAGCCTGCTCATGATAGCCAGCTCCTGTTGCTTTTGCTCAGAGTTCCATTCTGCCTCACGATAAACACCTCTGTATCTTGTTATATCTTAAACTCCATAAGCCCTAGGAGCAGACTTACAGAGGGAGTGCACTGTGCTATCTAAATGAGCCATGACAAGCCTGGGAGTAGAACTTACTGCTGGGAAGTGAACCAGGTGGTATTAAAGGGGCTTGTTCCATATGGTAATTCCGTAAATACTGAAGGAAAACTGGGGGAGTGAGCCTCTTTTGGCTACTAATTTCCTAAAGAGATAAGATAGCCATACTATGCCTGTGTGTTTATGTCTCTGCCTGTAAAATTGCACTTGCAGACATTTCTTTTTATTTCTAGATCTTATTTTTTGTTTTCTTTTACTTTTATTGCCAAGCTCAATGTGGCTAATCCCCTCAATACTTCAAGACTAAGACACCATGAGACAGGTTAAATTCTTTTATGTTATTAACTAGATCCTACAGCTCTACTTGCTAGGGATGAAGCTATATTACGATGAAGTAATATGGCTTGAAAGTGTCAATAATTTCCAGATGTAGAAGAGGGTCTAATCAGAAAGTTTCTTGATCAGGACAAATGTGCAAGTTCCATTTGCATCTGTGCTGTTTGAAGTGTCCTTTCCCTTTGTCATAAGATTATTAAATCAATTTTTGGAAATCACCTTGAAATTTTCCATCTGTTAGAAAGTATCCAAATAATTGCACATCACACAGACTTGGGTACATATCAAATGCAAACAGTAGGAATATTTCAACTTAGTTGTAGTTGGGAGGTTTCATATGGAATATTGTGAGTAAAGGCCATATTACCAGCCACTGTTCTAGGAAGTGCTGATGGACTCCAAAGCAGGAATAGTCCTAAGACCATTTGTAACATGCCCATGCTCATTAGGGTCCCATCTCTTTTATCACTAAGAAGAGAGCTGTTTTAGCAAATCTCAGTTGTTACCAGATTCAGTGAATTGGTCATCTTGAAAAGGAAGATAAATCAAAAATTTTCCTGAAGATAGTTGATCAGGTCATTTAATGATGAACAAATAAATGAAGAAGCAGTATTGAACTTAATAAGTGGCACATAAGTTCTTTGTGATTTGACCCTCAGGTAAAATCACTTCACCTGCTTTGTGATTTTGCACAGAATGTTTTAATGAGTCCACAGACCCTATAACCATGTTAGGTAGCATGTTGGTGTTTTGTTTTGTTTTGTTTTTTGTATAGTAGTTGGGACTGAATCGAAGTTCACATTGAATTTTGAGTGAAGGGACATCTTCCCTTTACAGTTAACTCTGGAATGTCTTTGGTTTGAAAGATTTTGTTTGATATAGCTACCTCTTTACTACTACTTTTAAACTTTGGGTGCATACCAATTGTATCCTCCTAATAAGTATACCTCTTTTTATTTTTAAAGCATGAGAAGATCCAAGAGATGTTTTTTGTTTTGTCTTTATTTTGTTTTTTTAACAAACACCTAGCATCCCTTTGGTCACCAATCACTGTTTAGGTAAGTTGATGATTCCCTTATATTAACCAAGATTTTTAATTTAAAATTTAGCGTTTTTGACTTGCTTTTTGGGATGAGAGGAATCATGTCCTCTATGGTGTTCCTCCTCTATATCAGCTTTTAAAAGAAGTATTGTAAGTCAGGACTTTTGACTTAGATAACACTATATATTTTATTAGCTAAAATAGAACTGAAACTGTAAGCTAATAAATGCACTGAATAAAAATATTATGGTATGTCTTTGCACACCTTTTTTTTTTTTAGATTTATTTTTTATTTTATTTATTTCTCTTACCTTCTCCCCCCCATTCCTGCACCCTCCCACCATTGTCTGCTCTCTTGTGTCCATTCACTGTGTGTTCTTCTGTGTCCGCTTGTATTCTCGGTGGCACGTGGAATCTTTGTCTCTTTTTTGTTGTGTCATCTTCCTACATCAGCTCTCCGTGTGTGTGGCACCACTCCTGGGCAGGCTGCGCTTTTCACACAGTGCGGCTCTCCTTATGGGGTGCACTCCTTGCACATGGGGCTCCCCTACATGGGGGACAGCCCTGCGTGGCATGGCACTCCTCGCATGTGGCAACGCTGTGTGTGGGGCAGCTCACCACATGAGCCAGGAGGCCCTGGGTTTGAACCTTGGACCTCCCATATGGTAGGTGGATGCTCTATCAGTTGAGGTACATCTACTTCCCTCTTTGCACTGTTTTGTAGATGTAATGTAGTGTGAACAGTAGTAGCTTTGATTCATCATAAATCCCATCTGAATACTGTGAACATGGTTCAGAATACCAGGTGATAAATCCCAAGAGTCACATTAATGTAAAGGTCACTGTGCCTATGTAAGACTCTATGTGATTTTTTTAAAAGTAGCAGTATTACTGCTAGGAAAGGGAAACCAGGGATTGAGGTAAGATGAGAACTTGATGAGCCAATAGCTGCTGATTTATAATATTTTTTGCAGGTGAGAGTCTGTTTCTTCCTTAGCTGTAAGGTTTTCATATGAATGGTAGTGATTACTTTACGGGCAGAATTCCCTTGATCACAGAGTATTGCAGCAGATTAGCAAAAAATAAAGACTTAAAGATAAAAGAACCCAAAATCAGTTTTATTAAAATGAAGAATTTTTAATGAGAAATAAAAACAATTTATGTATTCACCTGCACAAAAGACATTTCTTCAAATTTAAGGAATTTCCTTATCTTTCTTAAAGGAAGTCCATTTCTTTATAGTTGGAAAGAGGTTCCCAAACTTTACTAGTTCCAGTATCATCAATAATTTTTTCATGATCCCTAGACCAAAATAAATACCTAGCAGTTCCTAACAGTATTTGTATCATACAATTTAAATATTGGTGTCCTAGCAATAACCATTTTAAGAATGCACAAAAATTGAAAGAAAGAAAAAATATTTTCATTCATAAATGACCACACTTACTTACTAGTGGGATGTATACTTGTTGGGTACTATACAGTTTTTCAAACCATGGGCAACAAATTAGTCACCACCTTTCTTATTCTTTTTCCCATTTTTTTTTTTTTCTTTTTGTGATGTTTTTACTTATTTTCTACCCACAAACACAAAAATCTTCAAAAACTTTCTGGAAATCTACAATTTCTAAATATCTTGCATAATAGAAAAAGTACATATAAATTCTGAATTATCTGATTTTCAGAATGAACTGATGATGAAAGATGAATTATTCAGCTCAAAAAGGTAATGTGGATTTTGGAAACCTTTGTCTTTCCTAAGAGGATAAAAAATGCTAAATAAAGATGGCTCCTGACTACAGTAAGATTTTGATATCTGCTAGCTGGAAAACTCTTTTGAGATACATTTTACTGAGCCGTAGACAGAAATTTGAGAGAATCTCATTCTACGCTATATGGATCTTTTTCATTATACTGGAACACAATTTGAGACTAAGGATTATTTTCCTTGCTAACATCAAGAAGCAATAGTTTATCTAGCTTATTTAGTAAACTGGCCTTTTTTCCTCTTAATCAAGGGTGACAGCTATTCTAAACAAAGAACATTGGAAACAGTTGACAAGAATACCCAACAAATCAGGACATTGACACACTAGTCACACTATGCTATACTACAGACCCTGGGTTGGCAAACGTTTTCTGTAAAGAGCTGGATATGTATTTTAAGTTTTGCAGGCTACAATCTTTGTAATGAGTATTCAGCACTATCATTCAGCACAAAAGTAGCCATACATAATAAGTAAAAGAATGAGCATGGCTGTGTTCCAATAAAACTTCTTTTATGAATACTGAAATTAGAATTTCCATTGATTTTCATGTGTCATGAAATATTCTTGTTTTTTAGTCATTTTAAAATGTAAACAATTCAGGCCATGTAAAGCTGGCAGCAGGCTGGATTTGGCCCACAGACCAGATTTAGCACATGGGCTGTAGTTGGCTCTCTGCTTATATAAGGCTTTTAGATATTATGCAAAAAGTTTAAAAATAACAGGTTCAAATTCTAGAGAATATTGTTTTTAAATCTCTCATTTTAAAATATAAACAAGGTCTCTACATTTTGGATAAGTGTAGCCACCCGCCAAAAAGAAAATAATTCAGGGGAAAAAAATCCTAGTTAAAAAAGGGTAAAAAGAAAAATACTGTAAAACCAGTGTTTCACCTTAAAACACAAAATTTGGAAACATGTAAAATTAAGCAGATGAAATTTTTTTATTCTAAGCAATATAAAATACAATGCATAGATTTGGCCTATAATTTTTTTGTTTTTACTTTGGGAAAAAGAGAAGAAAATGAGGAAAAAGTCTATAAACCTCTGTCTTTTTTTTTTTGAGGTTCCAGGGGCCCAGAGTTTGAACCCGGGACCTACTATGTGGGAAGCTGGTGCTTAACCACTAAGCCACGTTGGTTCCTCTGAGTTGGTTTTTTCATTTTTTGCTTGTAGTTTGTTTTTAGGAGGTATCAGGATCTGAACCTGGGACACCTCCCATGTTGGAAGCAGGTGCTCAACTGCTTGAGCCATATCTGTTCCCCTCTCAGTCCCTTTTATAAATTATACTTGGAAACTGGAATTTTTAACCTTGATGAGTTCTGGCAGCTTTTTTTAAAACTGCACAATTATATCATAGAACACTGGCTTCTACAATTTGAAACAATTTTGTAAAGCAAAGTATATTATGCCTCCATAATATAAGGAAACAATAATATTTTCATAGTTGTGATCCATATTAAAAAAGTTCACAGGTGGCGGACTTGGCCCAGTGGTTAGGGCATCCATCTACCACATGGGAGGTCCACAGTTCAAACCCCGGGCCTCCTTGACCCGTGTGGAGCTGGCCCATGCGCAGTGCTGATGAGCGCAAGAATGCTGTGCCACACGGGTATCCCCCGCATAGGAGCCCCACACGCAAGGAGTGCGCCCCGTAAGGAGAGTCACCCAGCGCGAAGGAAAGTGCAGCCTGCCCAGGAATGGTACTGCACACACGGAGAGCTGACACAAGATGATGCAACAAAAGAAACACAGATTCCCGTGCCGCTGACAACAGAAGCGGACGAAAGAAGACACAGCAAATAGACACAGAGAACAGACAACCGGGTTGGGGGAGGAGGGGAGAGAAATAAATAAATCTTTTAAAAAAAAGTTCACAGTCTGATTTACCTTTATCAAAAGGTCAAGTGATTTGTTGCTACATTTGCATACATTATTTTGACCCTCAGTAGTTCCTTAACACAAAGATAAATTTAAAATGAACCTATAATTGCTTGAGTTTTCTAAAACAAGATACTAATATACAGTGTATTAAATTGACAGAAGTCCATAGGCTAAAGAAAAAAGAATTGAATATAAAATGCTTACCAATTTTACCAATTCTAATTTTACAACAGTTTTAGGTGTTGAGACCTAATTGGTTTCTTGAGCCCCTATCCATTATGAACATAACTCAGTTTTCTATTTTAACACTTCTCAGTGTCATCTTTTGGTTGGTATTTCATTTTGTGTTATATAAGGTCATTTTGTCCAAGTTTGGTCATTTGTTTTTTCTCTGGTTGTATTTCATTATTATTAGCAAGCTGAATATATACTTGCTTTTTGAGGATCAGGCATATTTTTCCAGTTTTCATTTCCAGTCTTCATCTTGGCCTATGGTGAATCTTCCTTAGCTTCTTGGAAGCATCTTAATATAAAAATATTATAAGCTGATTGGCTCATTTTTTTTCCTCCAGTTTACCAAGCATTGTTAGTGCTCTTTTTAATTAGTGCTTTCTTTTTTCAATGCTTTTGCATGATTTCTAAAGTTATGATCTCTCCATAGGTGGGTGATTTTTAAAATTAGTTTTAAATTTTTCGCATATGGGTTTTGAGCTTTAAATATGGGTGACTGTTCTTCAGAAAAGCAAAGGTATGAAGTCAAAAGCTTCTTTGGGTAACTACCCAAGGTGGATGAATATCATCTTGGTGTACATGCAAAACTGAGAGAAAAGCACAGTTGATTTCCACAGCTGGGGTAGAGCTCCACCCCTGACTTTTCCAGGGAACTCAGCAAGCCCCACAAGCCCCAGAGAAGTACCATCCCACCTGCAGACACTGGCAATGTCAGGGCTTCAATTTTGTCATCTCCTAGCTCAGTAAAATCCCAACAATAACAACATGAGCCCCCATGCAACACTCACTTCCACTGATTTCTATACAGTACTTTTATCAACAGCAGCCATTGAAAATTCAGGTTCACAAAGATGGAATATCATGAAGAAGAATGTAGCATGATCTAGTAGTGTTGAAACTGAACTATCTCAGTAATTCGTTAGACAGATATTACTGTTTCCTACCAAAATTTAAAATATTCTGCAGTTTGTGAGTTCCCTAGGAATGTTTCGGTGGCACCTTTTGGAAACTGTGGTAGTATTATAGATTATCTAATAATAAATACTAATTGTGCTTTAATTCAGGTGTAAGTACTACTATGCCAGACTATAAAGAAAGTGGGTAAATTGTATACTAGGCTGAGTAACTGTGACTTTTCACCTACCTATGGGGAGACTACATGGCAATTTCAATGTCTTTCAAACTCTTCTAAGAAAACATTTTACATTTCTTTCTTTCACACTTAAGCATGCATACACACACACACATGTGAAGCAACTGTTTAACAAAACAATACTTATTTTTACTATGTGCACCCTGCCATTTTCTACCCATTTCTTTTCTCGCTTCACTTTTTAAAACTTGCTCCTCAGGACCTGCTAAACCAAAAGAAAACAAAACGAAAAACTGGTTAAGCTCACAGACTCTGATTTTTTTTTTTTTTAATTATAATTTGTGAGTTTGGAGGGAAATCATTCATGAAATACAGCATCCTCATATACCACCCTATTATTTACACCTTGCATTGGTTTGGTACATTTTTCTACAATTGATGAAAGCACATTTTTATAATTGTGCTTGTTGTAACAGTAGTCCATGGTTTAACTTAGGTTCCACTGTGTTATACAGTTTTCCATGGATTTTTTTTTTTTAATTTCTCCCCCCCCCCAACCCCCCGTTGTCTGTTCTCTGTGTCCATTTTGCTGTATGTTGCTCTTTGTCCGCTTCTGTTGTCAGCGGCACGGGAATCTGTGTCTCTTTTTGTTGCATCATCTTGCTGCATCAGCTTTCTGTGTGTGCAGCGCCGTTCTTGGACAGGCTGCACTTTCTTTCATGCTGGGCGGCTCTCCTTATGGGGTGCACTCCTTGCATGTGGGGCTCCCCTACGCAGGGGACACCCCTGCCTGGCACAGCACTCCTTGTGCACATCAGCACTGCGCGTGGGCCAGCTTCACATGGGTCAAGGAGGCCCAGGGTTTGAACCGCGGACCTCCAATGTGGTAGGCGGACGCCCTAACCACTGGGCCAAGTCTGCTTCCTTGTAATTTTTATTCTAGTAACATATCTATAACCTAAAACTTTCTCTTTTATAGCTGTATTCAAATATATAATTCAGCACTGTTAATTACATTCACAATGTAGTACTGCAATTACATCATTCATTACCTAATCTTTTCTATCATCCCAAATAGAAAGTGTATTTTAAGTCTTAACTCCCTATTCCCTACCCCCACTTCATCCTCTGGTAACCTGACTCTGTGAGTTTGCTTATTCTAATGATTCCATATCAGGGAGATCATATAATATTTGTCCTTTTGTGTCTTGCTTATTTCATTCAACATGACGTCTTAAGGTTCATACATGTTGTCATGTATCAGAACTTCATTCCTTTTTAATGCTGCATAATATTCCATGGTGTCTATATACCACATTTTTGTTTATCCATTGGTCAGTTGATAGACAGTTGGGTTGCTTCCATCTTTCAGGAATTGTGAATAGTGCTGCTACAAACATGGTATGCAAATATCTGTTTGAGTCTCTACTTTCAATTCTTTGTGGTATATACCTTGAAGTGGGATTGCTAGGTCATTTGATAAATCTATACTTAACTTTATGAGGAACTGCCAAATTGTCTTCCACAATGGGCTGTACCATTTCACATTCCCACTAGGAAGTGAGTGTTCCTATTTTTCTACATTCTCTCCAACACATGTAGTTTTTTTCTTTTTTTCTTTTTTTTTTTTTTTTTTTGATAGAGGCCATTTACCATCCTAATGGGTGTAAAAAAAATGGTATCTCATTGTGGGTTTTTTGTGGTTTAAGACTTATTTATTTATCCCCCCCGCATTGTTTGTGCTTGCTGTCTGCACTCTGTGTCTGTTCATTGTGTGCTCTCTGTATCTGCTTGTCTTCTTTTAGAAGGTACTGGGAACTGAACTTGGGACCTCCCTTGTGGGAGGTGCACAATCACTTGAGCCCCATCTACTCCCTACTTGTGTCTCCTCATTGCGTCATCTCGTTGCACCACCCCTTCATGTCAGCTCACTATCTTGCTGGTCTTTGTTAGGAGGCATAAGGAACCAAACCAGGGACCTCCCATGTGGGAGGTGGGCACCCAATTGCTTGAGCTACATCTGGTCCCTTTCATTGTGGTTTTGATTTGCATATCCCTGGTGACAAAGGATGGTTGAGCATCTTTTCATGTGCTTTTTGGCCATTTTTATAAGTTCTTTGCAAAATGGTCTTTACATCTTACTCTGTGAATGTGGGCAAGATATTTAGCCTCTGAATATCCTCATTTATAAAATGAGGATTAATAGTATTATTTAGTATTGAGTATTAAATAAGCCAATACATATAAAACACTTAAAGCAATCCTTGGCTGTTAATTCTACTGTTATTTATTTCTAGAATCTCAATGGATAATCAGAGGATAGCATAATTGGGCAAGTAGAGCAGAGCAGTACTTCCATGCTCTTAAGTGGTACTCTGTATAGTAAAAAGACTGAATTTTTACTGTAGGCTGAAATACTGGGCAGTTAGATTTTGTATCCCTTGCCAATGATTTTATGCATTTGATCCCTTCGAATATGGATCCAGTTGAGAAATAACCACAGGAGTCACAAGGGAAGTGAAAACTTTTTAACGTTTTCCTCAGTCCAAAAGAAAAAAATCCCATATCCCCCTACTATTGATCTTTAACATTAATATAGTACTTCCTTTGACAATGATGCAAGAATGTTGTAGTATTGCTATTAAGCCACTATCAAGATCAGTGTGCAAATGTCTTTGTATCACTGTTTTCAGTTCTGAATGTATTCCTACAGAGGGATTACATGGTCATATGGCATGAGAGAACATTTTATAGGGCTCTAGAAGGCCTATAATCAAGTTCACATTTTGTAACTTTTAGCAATTAGGTATCCCTTCTGGTATGATCTTGAAGGACAAACACACCGTGGTTTGAATCCTGGCTTTCATTTAATTGCACTGATTTGGGCAACTTAAGATTTCAAGGAGCCCCAAAACCAAACAAATAGTACTTTGCAAGAAAAATTGGCCACTAGCTTCTCTTCCCTGCTCTATTTATACGTTAGTTTGTTAATGTCTGCTCTTTTCAAACTGCAGTAGTATTAGAAGCATATGACTAGCCTTTGACTACTTTTTTCCTAATAAAATAAAACTTCCATCAATCTGTCCATTTTCTGAATTTTCACCTTTCATTTAATTGTAGTTGAAAAGTTTGGTAAGTTTGTAGCCAATAGAGTATTGCATAATGCCTGGTCAAAGGTATTATGGTGATGCTTCATTAGATTATTTACCATCCATCTTTTTTTTATAAGAACTTACGGAATATCTTGGCTGATTTTACTCTCTTGCACCACCTCAGCTCCCCTTTGGCTAATTTTTTAAAACTACACTCGTAATAAAAAGTTTTCCATATGAGCTTTGACTGTTTCAGACTTCTGTCCTCCTCTATATTTCTCTTTTTCACTTCATCCTTCCCATTCTCTGTCTCTTGCTGTTTTTCTTTCTTTTAATAAATATCTACAATCGTACCTGTGTTTCAGGAACCATAGTAAACATTGATGGTGCAATCTTGATAGAATCAGTCCCTTACTGTATCTTTACTCTAGTGCTAAGAGGACACGTTAAACAAGTAATTTAATTATGATTAATATTTAATCATGAAAAATTATAGTATTGAATGAGCATTTAAAACAGGAAATCTGAGCTGGAGCGGCTTCCCTGTGAAGTGGCCTTTCAGACCTGAGGAAAGAGTAGGAGGAGCCAGTTAACTAGGTAGATCAGGGAATGGATTAAGGAAGAAGAGGTTCCAAATGGAGGCACTAGCATGCATGAGGGTTCAAAGGTGTCAAAGAGCTTAGTATATTCAAGGGTCTGAAAGGAAGCTTGTTTGGTTAAGTGTAGAAAATGAGTGAAAGTATTCAAGATGAATGAAGAAAAGGGCAAGCAATGTTTATATCTCTCAGAATCTTGTAAATCCAGAGGTGATTTGTTTAAATTTTTATCTCCTACTCCACTTTGAAGTTTAATTTTATAATTTTGATTTAATATAATGTGTTGACTTCCATGAATAGACTGTTTTTGAAGGTTTCTTTTTCCTTTCCCATATTCCCATTTCCCTTATTCTATCAATAACATCATGGAAAGTCTTTAGTTTCATTTGGGATGAATCAGATCCTAAAATTTATTACTTTCAGCTACAGAGTGTGTAGTAGGTTGATTATTAGCATTGTAAGTCTAATGTGGTTTAGGTTAGTAGAGTTAATTCCAACAACCGAAGATAGAAGAACTGGGAGTTTTATGACAAAGGTAGGGATATTTACACACACACGCACACATACACACCCAGACCTTATGAACCTGAGGTAGCAAGAGATAGTTGTGTGCCTTTGGTGTTTTCTAGGAAAATTAATAATTTATTAATCCAATTTTTTTTTAAGATTTCTTTTTTATTTATTCACACCCTGTTTCCCCCGTTGTCTGCTCTCTGTGTCCATGCACTCTGTGTTCTTCTGTGTCTGCTTGTATTCTCATCATTAGATGGAACTGATCCAGGGACCTTCTGGAGTGGGAGAGAGGCAATTACTCTCTTGCACCACTGCATTTCCCTGTTCTGCTACATTGCCTTTTTTTTTTTTTATTTCTCTTCCCTTCCCCACCCCGCCCACCCCCATTCGCTGTGTATTCTTCTGTGTCCACTTGTATTCTTGTCAGCCGCATCGGGAATCTGTGTCTCTTTTTGTTGCGTCATCTTGCTGTGTCAGCTCTCTGTGTGTGCGGTGCCACCCTGGGCAGGCTGCACTTTTGTTGCGCTGGGCTGCTCTCCTTTCAGGGTGCACTCCTTGCACATGGGGCTCCCTATGTGGGGAGACCCCTGCATGGCAGGGCACTCCTTGCGCGCATCAGCACTGCACATGGACCAGCTCCACACGGGGCAGGAGGCCCTGGGTTTGAACCCTGGACCTCCCATGTGGTAGGCAGATGCTCTATTTGTTGAGCCAAATCTGCTTCCCATGCCGCGTCTTCTTCTTTTCTCTCCTCTGTGTCTCTTGGTACATCATCCTGCTGCACCAGCTCTCTGTGTTGGCTGGCACTCCTGTGCGGGGTAACTTTCCCATGCTGGGCAACATTCCCACACAAGGCGGCACTCCTACCTGGGGCCTCACTTTGGTGCATGGCGGGCACTTCATGTGGGCCAACTTGCCCTTACCAGGAGGCCCTGCGCATCGAACCCTGGGCTTCCTATATGGTAGACGGGAGCCCAATTGGTTGAGCCACATCTGTTTCCCTTAAACCAATTTTTATTATCATATAACCTAGATCCATGGTTGTCCTATTAAAAGGAACCTTTCTTTTGCCTGCACGTATCAGAAGTATTTTTTCCCCTTTTATAGATGAATTAGTAATGACATCCATTTTTCTGGTCAACCAAAACTGAAACTATACAACTCATTTTAGACCAGAAAGTCTTGAAAGTGATAGCTATCCATGGCATAAAATTTATAGGCTGGAGAACAAATTCCCTGGACCACGAAAACTCACAGGAGCAGAGGGCATGGCTTGCCAGCCCTGGCCTGGGACCCTCAGCATGCTGCAGCGAGGAGCCATGAGTGCCCAAGAGGCAAGGAGGAGAAATGCTCCTTCTGCATCCTACTCCCAAATTGGCTTCCTGCATGCTGGGGGACTTCCCACCTCGTGTCTGCTGTTCTTCCCATTCTCCAGGTTTCTTGCACTGCGCCAAAGAACAGCCAGGATTCCTCTCTGGCTCCCTATTCCTCACCGATCACCTGCATCCCAGCCCCCAGCGTGAACGTTCCCCTGGGCATCTTCTTGAGGGGTCCCCGTCGCCTCTCCAAAGCTAGCAGGATGGTGTCCTCGGTGATTTGTCACCTAGTGGTCTTTTTTTTTAAAAAAAAGATTTATTTTTATTTATTTCTCTCCCCCCCCCCAGTTGTCTGTTCTCTGTGTCCATTTGCTATGTGTTCTTCTATGTCCATTTCTATTCTTATCAGCAGCACCTGGAATCTGTGTCTCATTTTTTGTTGAGTCATCTTGCTATGTCAGTGGTCAAGGAGGCCCTGGGTTTGAACCGTGGACCTCCCATGTGGTAGGCAGATGCTCTACCCTTTGAGCCAAGTCCGCTTCCCGCCTAGTGGTCTTAGTGTTTGGGATGTTTTATCAGCCTATGCAGCCTACAAGTCTGTGAAGACTAAGAGTATTTGTGGATATATCTGGTATTTATGTAAATAGATTTTCTTTGCACTCTTTATGTCAGGGGAAATCTTCACAGACTTTATATCCTGGTTTCCTTTCTACTATGAGATCAAGATAACCTTTGTGCTGTGGTATACCAAGGGAGCCAGCTTACTTTACCACAAGTTTGTCCATCTGTCTGTATCCTGCCATGAGAAGGAGATCGACACGTACATCCTACAGGCCAAGGAGCGCAGCTGTGAGACCATGCTCAGCTTCAGGAAGTAGGGCCTCAATATCCACGTCTTGTCCACTCTACAGGCTGCCACCAAAAGTTAGGGTGTGCTGGCTGGTAGGCTGCAGAGCTTCTCCATGCAGGATCTACATGCCATCCCCGACACCTCTGCCCCTGCCTGTGAGAGGACCAGGTACCCCAAGAGAGGCCACCCATATGTAGTAGGCAGGGAGCCTGCAAGACAGTGACACAGAGAACAAGTGTTGGTTGGACACAGAGGTAGCCTCCCAGCTGTCAGCCTGTCCCCAAGAGAAGCCTCTGAGCCACAGCCAGAGCCTGCATGTGGCCAAGAGGAAGCCACTGGTACGGGTGGGCACCTCATGCTTCCTAAAGGTCAGGACAAGGAAAAAGGCTGTGCCCTTGGATATGGACAGCTAGAGTCTGCAGACTTCTACTTCATCTTACTTTGCTCCCTCCGGGTTACCAGGACCTGTTTTGAGGGGACTTCTGGCTGCACGTCTTGCCTATCCACATCAGCTGCCAAGGCACTGCCCCTCTTTACCTCAGCTCTTGGTTGAGGCACCAGGGCAGGTGCTGTTGGGTGCCACACTCAGGAATGCACCCATGACATACCAAAGCAGGCTGGAGCCAGGGTTTTTTTAATTGCCTTTCTCATCTCTTTAACTTCACTGGGTATGGGATCAGAGCTCTTTCCTCTTCCTCCACGTAAAACCAAAAGCCCATTCGTGCCTTCCTGTCTTTCAAACTGCTTGGCGGGCCTTTTCTAAGGTCTTCTGTGTGTGTTCCAGTTGTATGTTTTTTGTTGGTCAATAAGGTCAAGGTTTGTGAAAGGTTTGATAAATACATAAAAGTGAAAACAACAACAACCACAAGCACCATTCTACTGCTTCCCTTTTTAAAAAACTTCATTATATAAAGTTAGCAATTACCCTTGTGACTAATTCACTTCAGCTGAAGAGGGGCTGGGGTGATCCTTGGCTGGTTTTATTTGCTAGGTGTAGCAGAATAGACAGACAGCCAAACTAGGCTAGGAAGGGAAAGAGGATTTATTCACCAGCGGGAGACCAGAGATGCACAATCTCAAACCAACCTTCCTGAACTACAGAAATTCCCATATTTTATACCATTGGGATGCTAATGAATAATCGGGGTGGACCTGGATACAGGTTCCTTCATCAATAAACATTAAAGGGTTAGAACATGGTAAGGTGGGTACCAAATCAGGGTGAGTTACAAGGTTATAATCACTATCAGAGATCAAGATTCTGTGGAAATAAAGTATAGAATAGAGGTCAGTCAAAAGGTGTTCCATATGGATATCAAACAGGAGGGTGAAATTTTATACACAAGGGAGAGGCTAAGTTTTGCATAACCATAAACAAGGATGAGACCTGTTTAGAATGACCATCATAATAGCCAGTCTAGGCTAAATCCAGCCAATTTCAGCAATTTCAGGTATTAACCTTTTGCTTTTTTTAATAACATAAAGGTATCCATCTAATTCTTAACCCTCGGTTACAAAGGTTCAGTACAATTCTGCATTATTTAAGCTGTACTGGGTTTTTCTAGTACTATGGATCTAGCCATGCTTTTCTTTCTGACTGTGGAGCTAGGCTATCTCACCAAAAATGAGGGTTTTCAACAGCTGAGTGGAATGAAACTTGATTATGTCTGAAGTATAAAAACATTTCTGTTTAACCTCTCTGATTGAATTTCTACTATGTAAAATTAAACAAATTATTTATTATGCTACGTAACTAATACGCATTGTTTGAAAACTATACATTGCTTTTTTCCGCCAACATCATTTTGTCTTTTGAATGTCAGAGCAGCAATTGGATGTTTTAATTTCCTCTTCTAGAAATGCATTTCCTACAGTTTGTGACTACTTGTGTTATTTCACCAAAGGCTATGGGAAAGAGTGGGGCTCTTAGTATATTTTAGTATTCAGGAGTATGTTAGCTTTTCACCTGCTAAAACAAATAGCTTATAACGGGTTGGCTTAACAACAGGAATTTATTGACTCATTGTTTCAGAGGGGAGAAGGCTTGCTTCCTCCTAGGTTGGTGTTTTCTGGCTGGCCAACAGTCTTTGGGGTTCCTTCACTTTTCCATCACTTGGCAATGCACATGGGTAGCTTCTCCTTTTTCTTCCGGGTTCCATTGACTTCCAGCTTCCAGCTGATCCCTGTGCCTTTTCCTTCTGTGTCCAGTTTCCTTTGCTTATAAGGACTTCAGCCGTAATGAATTACAACCCACCAGCATTCTGTTTGGACATAACTAATAACATCTTCAAAGGTCCTTTTTACAAGTGGGTTCACATCCACAGACCAGGAGTTAGCACCTGAACGTACCTTTTGTGGGGTGCTTGATTCAGTAGAGGTATGATTGTTTTCCTCATTTGGAGTTTTGGTTCTGAAATAAGTCCTACTGACTGCCTTTCTAGTTCCTTGAGCTTGACTTCTGGCCTTAACCAGTAAAGGTGCTTTTCTTTGGAAAAGAAGTTCCAGGGGCAGAAAAAAAGTTTTCTTATGTCTTCTTGACCCATTGAGAGTGACAATAACTCTTTGACAATGTATTTATTTCTCAAAGAAGTGAGGCAGTTGTTTGACTTATTAATATTTACATATTGAGTTTGATTGAGCTCTTCCTCCTAACATAATTTCCTTTGTGTTAAATCACATTTCTTTTTTAGGTTTGAATATCTGTCTTATTTATGGATTGGTCCATTCTTCTTTCACATGAGTTGAGTTTTTTGTTGTTGTTGGGGTTTCGTTTTGTTTTTGGCTTTGTTTTCGATTTTTTGGGTTTGTTTTTTGTTTTGTTTTGGTTTTAGTTTTATTGCAAAGTCTCTTAAATTTGGTTTCCTTTCTATTTCTATTGCAACAACTTTCATTTTAGCATTTATCATGATATCCCAGATAACTGTAACCAAGTCTTCCTAACTCTCCTCTTAACTCTAAACTGACATATAAATATTACATTGATTTTTCTCAGTTATTATTTTTGACAGACTACTTAAGTGACAGAATTGTCTTTGTTCACTTTTAATGAAAATCCAAACAAAAACCCCTAGTCAAATAAAAGCATAAGAAAATACTAATAAAATAGAGGTTTATTTTTCTCACCTTACAAGACTGCTTATACTGGCTCCATGGTGCCAGAAGGGCCTGGCCTCTTTTCTTTTCACCATTCTTATTATATTGCTTTCTTCCTCATGCTTGCAAAGTGGCTGTCTGCTGTAGGCCTTGCATGCATATTCCAAACTATGAAGAAAGGTGCATACAAGGGCAAAAGATGTATACAAATTGAGTCTAACACTTTTATCAAGAAAATCGCTATTCCAAAGACCCACCCACTAGATTTCCACTACTTTTTTATTGGCCAGAACTGTGTAGCATACCCTACCACCCCAACTGCAAGGGAGCCAGGAAAATCACATTTGGCTGTCCATTTCAAAATCCAGATTCCATTAGTAAACTTGTTTTAACTCCATATTGCTTAGTGTGTTAGACTCTTCAGCCTAGATAGAATTACAGACCAGAATCAGAGCTTTAGGGGCACTAACAACTGAAAAGAGGTGAATTGCCTCCCTTATGTAATTCAAAACTTTATTAAAAATTGAGCAAAATATATGAAAAGAAAACAGAAAACTTTCTGATTTTTCCCATGATTTTTCAATTTTAAAAAGAATAGAAATATTCTTTCCAAAATTTTTTCTTCCTTTTTTTTGTTCTGTAATGGGCTGGGGTATGTGATAAGCCTACTTGGCTCACAAGCTAAGCTTAGCTGCCTATCAGTATTTCAGCTGTACTTCTTATATAGCCTATTGTTATAAAGACAGATACCTAAATTTTAACTCCAGAAATGTGATTCATTCACTGTAGAACCTTAAGGAAGATACTTAATCTTTCTGAGTCTCTGTTTCTTATCTATGAAATGAGAACATTGGCCCTAATAGAAGAGTGGGCAAAGAACATAGTTCACAGAAATGTAAATGCCCTGAAAAGTGTAAATGGCCACTGAAAGTATAAGGAAGTATTAAGCCTTATTTATACAAAAGAAAATTAAATTTAAATTTAAATACCTCTTTAAAATTCAGTACAGTAGCAGACAATACCCAGTGTCTGTAGGAATATAAAGAAATAAGTACTCTCCCATAATCCAGTAGGAGTCTAAAGGAGTAAACCTTTCTGGAGGGCAGTTGGAAATATTTATTAAATGCTTTAAAAATACACATGCCTTTTGACCTTGCAATTCTTCTTCATGGAACTTTTCCTAAGGAAATTTTAGACAAGTGCATGATGACTGACCTAGTAAATTGATATAGGGTGTCCATTTAAATCCAGCCAGTTTTTCTTTTTCCTATAGTAATTAAAATGCACAGAGCTTTTGAAGAAATAAATATATAATTTACCATCAACCCTTTTCATTCTAAAGAAAATCCAAACCATGAACATTTAGTGTGTTTTTTCCTCACATTGTATTAAAACAATGGCAGCCATCTTTAATTAAATTCAGTTATATAACATCTTAAATCACAATAGGTGCTGTTGTGGGTTTATTTGTTAATTTATTTTTGCTTTAATCTGTCCATTTTGGTATTGCCTATTTTACCTAGAGAGAAACCTCAGAGTATTTTCAAAATGAAACTTGCCTTATGGTCTGGTTCCATTAGATATTTTTCCTTCTCTCTTCTATCTCTTTTTTGGATTTTCATCTGTAAACACTATCTTTACCCAGAGGCTTTTCCATAAGATTCTAGAACAGGAAGCTGTTTCCCCTTCCAAATTTATACTCAGACTTATTCCTTTCCTAGTGCTATAAAATATTGTAAAACACTCCATTTATATCTAGTCTTGGTACAGACAGATCATGTAATTGAGTTTACAGAACGACAGGAAAGTGAATCACGGCTCTTAACCTCTCATCACTTTATAAAACTGATAATAATCATATTATCTCTTGAAGCACAAATCCACAGTTTAAAATGGTAAATAAACGTCTTTTTAATGCTAATGGGCACTTGTAGACTGTCACTAACTACTATTAAATATAGAAGAATCTCTTTTGACCAACTGCCTCTTAACCCTTAACCTACTTGCCAGATTAATTGAGGCTTTATTTTCTGTTAAACATACTGACACCTACAGCGTGCTGTTACAGCTAATAGACTGTTCTTTAATATTTTATGTACTTCTCAGTTGACCTGTTGAGTTGTGTGTTTACTAAAAAAAGTTAGTTATGCTTGTTCCCAAACCTGTTTATTCCAGTTATTCTTTTTTTTTTCTTTTAAGGAGGTAGGGATTAAACCCAGGACCTCGTGTATAGGAAGCAGGTGCTCAACTTGAGCTATATCCATTCCCCATGAGAGTTGATTTTTTGTTTTGTTTTGTTTTGTTTTTAGGAGGTACCAGGCATCAAACCTGGAACCTAGTACATGGGAAGCAGGCCATTAAAAAATTGCTGTTGAATTTGATCATCTAAAAGTATTTTGAACTGAAATTGCTTTCAGGTGTCTTTAAGTACCAGCCCTACTTTAACAAAACCAGAATTGGAAAGTATACAAAAAAGACAATGTAGAATTTAAGTTAGTGGATCATATTCAAAGAAAAATTTTGGACCCTGCTTATATAAAAAGATCAGCAAAGTAGTATACATTTATGTGCCATAACTCAAAATTTTTAAATGGTATATGTATAACTTCTTGATTCCTTACTTTAAGAAAATTTTCACTTAATCAGTTGGCAGACCTGAGGGTCATGTAAAAGGACTTCTATAGTTTCTCATAAATAATGCAATAATTCTAGGAATTTCAAAAGGTAAGGCTTTTATGTTGCATGTTGTATATTGTTAAATTATTTATAAAATTTTATGAACTTTAAAGACTTTATCAAATAGTAAATAATTTAAAATTATAGCACTGGTTTCATAATGTGATATCTTTAAGATTTAACATAAAGTCAGTTAAGTTTATTGGTATGGATTTGGCTTTAATTCCAAAAAAAATTATCAAAGAATATTATCATTTTTTTGCAATTAAAAATAGTGACTTTTTTCTGCTGTTCATAAAAACTAATTCTAAACTTTGGGAAATCAGCATAGCTGCATCATGATTTGACTTGCCTGGGTTTGGTATTTTACTGATATACCTACCAATAGGAATTAGAACCCAATGGACATAAGCAGGATGGACTTAATTATTGGCTTTTTATATTTAAATCAAAATGAAAAGCTCACACAAAATTTCATACCCATACCCTGAAAAAATGCAGAGCTGTTTTTGGACTAAAATTTCATAGCTTTTGTGGCTAATGAGGCATGAAATAAATTGGCAAGCTCAAACTACTCAGAGTATAGTGGTACAGTGTGCATTTTCTAATTCCCAGCCCTTGGGATTCCAGCAAAGGTCACAAATTAAACAAAGTCAGGATTAATCAAAACTACAATCAAATAAAACCCAATCATTAATCCTCTTCTGAGTTACAATGGAGTGATTGTGTAATTGTGTGAGAAACACTGGAGAGGGCTCTTTTGTAGAATATAGAAAAATCAATATTAAGGTGTCAAACAGAAAAATGAAACCCTGCAGGTGAAGCTGTCTCTGGAGCCAACAGAAACTGACAATTTATGCAGAGTTGCAAGTGAACCTTTGGGGTATTGAAAGGGATGTTGGCACTGAGCTGCAGAACATGTGGGTCTCTCAGTGGGGCCTTCCAGAGATTAGTTTATAGGCTCAGCAGGCCCTATTTGCTGAGAAGCTTGGTGTTTGGGTGTAGCAGCTCCAAGCAACAGTCTCTCAAAGTTAACTGCCAAAAATTTACTGTGCAATTCTCAGCTCTTTGTAATTTTGAAGAAGAGGTTATAGAAAAGCATTTTCTCTGTGGGAATAATTCAGTGTCAGAATATATCATCCCCTCCAAAAGTGAGATGAGGGAAATTTGCAAAGAACAGAACTTTCTGCTTGTATTTCTTCCATGTCCCTGACTTTTGAACTTACTGATGTTTGCTTCATGATAGTTGTCTTATTATTTCTGCTATTTTTTATTCTACAATGATCGTTTCCTTCATTTCTCATCCCATAGTCTCAAGTCAGTATAAGTTTATAGCCTATTGTTAAAAATTGGCAGTCATACGATCAAGTTATGCTAAGATTATAACTTTAAGAATCAATTTTGATGTTTATTTCTTATTATTATTGTTTATATGTGGATATATGTTTTGGGGCTTAGAGGATAGTATTTGCCTCTACTTTTTAGTTTTTCTCTTTGCTTCATGTGCCAAATAAAACAATTCTAAATCACTAATCCTATCTGTAATTTGGTAACTGATTTGAAAGCCCCAAAGTAAGTGATCACCTGTTATCAGGTGAGTCTGAATGAGTTTCTATATTACAGAATTTCTGTTTATTGCATTGCTTTTTGCTACGTATATACTAAGCCCTTTGTGTATGCAGCACACTATTAGGTGCTCTATGGGATACATGCACTTTCCTTTCAAGTAACTCACTAGTCACTAGTGGCCATCTATAGCTGATCAGTCCCATAAACCCACATTTCTAAAAATATTACTTTGGTTGTATGGCAAGACCTCATTCTAATGATGTATTATTTTAGATTTGTCTTTCCATTTCCATGTTTAAATCTTGTATGTATGTACTTACCTATAATAAATTTTAATATTAAAAGAAGCTAAAGCTATGGTAGAAATGGGAAAGTATATAGAATACTTAAGTGTGTATATATGTGTGTGAGTAGTGGAGGTTGAGGGATTCTTGTTTCATTTTATTTTACTTTGTATTTTATTTGGTTTTCTGATTTTATGTAAATGCAACATTAGGTTACATTGTTCTGCAGCTTACTATTTTAACTCAAGAATATGTCATGGTTTTTTTTAATGTCAATATAAGATCTCTTTTTGTTTAACAACTGCTTAATGGTTCAGTGTACAGATTTATTATTTATATAATCATTTCTCTGCTGAAAGTTATTTAGATTATTTCTAGTTTTGCAGTATTACAGACAATACTGGAAAGAACATCATTATACTTGTATCTTTTCACATAGGTAAGCCTGTTTTTTTAATGGAATTGCTGGGTCAAAAATAAAGGTATATTTTATTTTCAATAACTGTTGCAAAAATTGTCCTACGCAAAGGCTCTATGGACATAAACTTTTACCAGCTGCATATGACTGTGTGTTTCCAACTCACAGTGGTGGAACCCTGTCCTATTTTTATATTTGGGATGTCTTTCCATACTATTTCTGTATTTCACTTCAGTGGTACCGTATTCCATAGTACAAGATTCAATTAGCTAGACATTTAAGTTACTTCTAACACTTTGCTATTAAAATAATACATTTGTAATAATATATAATTTAATAAATATAAGAATAATCTTGTACAAAAGTCATTTCACATTTATGGAAAAGTGGAATTGGGACTTTAGAGAATATATGCCTTTGTAATTCTTGTTGATAATTATATATGAAAAAAGCAAGAGGGAAAATATGGTATATAGTATGCTAACATTTGTGTAAAAAGGGAGGAAATATGAGTATACGTATGTAAATACCCCAATACATGTTGATATCTGGGTCATTGGGAGAAAAGAAAGGATAAAATTGAGAAAAACACTTTTCACTAAATCTATATATTTTTTCATCCTTCCTGATTTTTTAAATCATGTGAATGTATTTCCTGTATAATATCATAAAGATTTCTTCAATTTAGTGGCAAAAATATGAGCTTTCAAGTTAGAACCAAATTTAAATCTATGGTATGTGACCTTAGGCATAAACATTTAATTTTCTTTATTCTGAATTTTAGTGTCCTCTTGTTTGTAAATAATACTAGTTAGTGCCTGTCTTGTAGAATTGTGAGGATAAATGCGAAATTGTATGTGAAGTTATAAACACAGTGGCCAACACATGATTTTTGTTAGTAAATAGTAAGCTCTTTTAGATTTCACTCTGCCAGTTATTCCTGTAATAAGAAATGCCTGCGAAGTAATTTTTAGGGGGGTAAAACTTAGTCAAGAATGTCTATTATCTCTTCCACTCTCTTTAAATGTGAATAGAGAGGCAGAGGTGAACCATTTGTTTAGCTAGGAAGGAGGCTGTTACCCTGCCTTAATTTTCTGATAGTGATGTTTTTAATGGCAAATAATGGAAAAATAAACATGTGTGGGACACTGATGTACAGAAGAATGAGTTCAGAATAGCATTGGTATCATATGCTTCAGTTAATAAAACACTTATTCTGAAACTATGGCTTATTGGAGCAATCCTTAGGCCAAGTTCATATGTTATCATGCATACTTAAGTGTGTGTAGGCTGGATCTACTTATAAGTCAGTGTAAGTTAGCCAGTGATAACTTCAGGGTAATTCCTATATAGAAATACAATTTGAACTAGTGATAGTTATGCACACATAATAAAAGAATATCAACTTGTTTTAATAACAAGTGTATATTATTACTCCATTTTATTAAAATACCTTAATATAATTTTTGAAAAGATCTTGTATGAGGGTGATATTTGGGGAAAAAAAAACCAAAGCAAACTATGGACCGTAGTGTAAAGTAATTAATAACCTTTCATCAATGGTGAAAAAAAGGAAGTATGCTAAGTGAAAGAAACTAGGCAAAAGTACTATGTTTGGGGTGTGAGGAGTGGGGCATATGGGAACCTCCTATATTTTTTAATGTAACATTTTATGTGATCTATAAAAATATATTTATTTTTAAAAGTACTATGTTTGCTTTTTTTGTCTTTTGTTGCCTTTTTTTGTGTGTGGAGTAATGAAAATGCTCTAATATTGATTGAAATGGTAAATACACAACTCTTTGATTATACCAAATGCCATTGATTGTATACTTTCGATAGATTGCATAGTTTTTTGATATGTTTCAATAAAATTGATTAAGAAAGCCAAAAAATAAAATAAAATATCTTCCAAATTCACTCCATTAGACATCCTTGCCAAATCATTTGAACCTCAAAGGCTTCATAAAACTTTTATTTTTAAGGATATCAAATTAGAAAAGACAGCTGGAAAGCTTATTCCTGTTGGTTTCTATTGACATCCGAGTATCAATAGGCCCTGAGCACAAATCACAAATTCCAAAGAACTGAAGAGGTCCTAAGTGTCAGTTCTTTCTTTTTTCTTTTCTCCTTTATCCTCTTCTTAAAATTTTGCATCTTTTATACTAATTTCCATCTTTTCTCTGTGTATCCATTTGCTATAGTGTTCTTTAAATTACTTAGTCTGCTCTTATTCAATCTCTTTTTTGCCACTTCAGATGGCCAGCATTGATTAAAGGTAAATTATTTACTGAAAAAAAATAGTATAACTCTGAAAGTTTGTCTTTATATATTTATAAAAGAACAGTGTTAAAGTGATTTTAGGTACGATAGTTAGATTGACTTGATAGGTTATTAATATGATTGTATTCTGTAGACCTTCCTCTGTAATGGTATAAGAATTCATATTCAGAATCATACTCAAGCCCTATAACTTATTCTAAAGTTAACATAATATCTACCTTTAATTTTTTTAAAAGCAGTTTTATTGAGATATGTTCACATACCAGTCTATGCAAACTGTACAATCAATGGCTTTCAGTATAATCACAGTGCTGCGCATTCATCACCTACCTTTTATTTTCTGCAAGCCTTTGGATGGCCTATGTTGAAATTCAATAAAAATCTCTAAACTTCTAATATATATGCTTGCATATTACATTCTATATTCCTGAAAAAAAGCTTCATGAAATAATATTAATACTTTTCCTTTATATATGTAGAACATTCAGATACTTTATATTCCCTTACACTTTGTAAAATGTAGAGTGTGAAAATAACTAAGAATGCATAGCTCTTAATAAGCTCTCAGTGCATATTGATTTCCTTTTCTCCTTTCCATTCTCTTAGTTAGCACTGATGGAAATGGTTTATAATGGTTAAGTAATTAGTGCACAATCAAAAGGCCAATTTAGTAACAAACTGGGCTAGAGCCATAACTTTGATTACCATTAGGTTCTTTCCATTATACTAAGCAACACTGATATTAATTTATTCTCATTTGTACAATTTTCAGTGAGAAAAAAAATGAGCAAAAATTACTGGACCATCTTTTTCATCTTAATAAGATACAGTACTTATTGAAATTGCTAAGAATTAAATATTTATTACACTAAACCCAATCCATAGAGGTGGTATTGAGTTCCAACATAAATATCTTCAATAATGATATTCCATAATTCTCAGCAGTTTCTTATAGGTTCACCTCTTAACTGGTAAAATTTTCCAGTTCTGAACTTTTATCCTCATTGAAAATCCCTAGTGATCCTTTTTCCATTTTGAGCTTGCTTATATTTTCTAAACTTTGATTTCTAACTTGGTTTTCCAGCTTGCCAGTTTCAATTTGTTCATATTGGAACAGCCAGATTATCATTGATTTTGTGCATTTATTAATTCAGTTATCACTGACTTCCTTTTCCATATCTGATTTTCTTGTCTTGCTAATTAAGGATTAATAAAAGTGTATGGGAAAGCAGCTGTGGCTCAATCAATTGGGCTCCCGTCTACCATATGGAAGGCTCTGGGTTCACATCCTGGGGCCTCCTTCTGAAGGCAGGCTTGTCCACATGCTGCAGAGAGCAGCTGGCCCGCAAAGCAATGCGGAGTGCTGCCCGGCCTGCGGGCATTGCGGAGCACCGCCGGCTCACTAGCACCGCAGAGAGCCGACTCAGCAAGGTGATGCAACAAAAAGGGAGACAAGTAAAAAATGGACACAGAGAGCAGACAACAAGCAAGCTGTGGGGGGTAGGGAATAAATTTTTAAAAATAAATAAAAAATACAGACTCACAGAAGAATGCACAGCGAATGGACACAGAGAGCAGACAGCAAGCAGGCCTCAAGGGGGAGAATAATAAATTTCTAAAAATGTATGGGCTAACAGTGACTTGATTAAAAAAAGAAAGCTCTCATCTGGGAATTATGAAAAACTCCTTTCTTTTCCATCACTCATCTTTATTACCAAGCAACTTCATCTCCAAATAGGAAAAGTTTCATTTGTAAAGTTATCTGGTATTTTAAAAAAGAGTGCCCAAGTTGGTATATACTCTGTATTAATACTATATATTTCATGGGGAGTGTGAATATTTAACTTTTAATAAATAATGTGGGACATTAGTATGCAGTATCTGAAACCCAAATAATTCTCATTTTAATGTCAACCACACTTATATGATGAGATGAGTTATGAAAAAAGTTTGGAACCAAAGGTGTTACGTTATATTTATTTACAATTTGTTCTGTCTTCACTTTGAATATTTGCTTTCCCTCCAGCCAATATAGGATATCAGTTAACTTTGAAAGTAATGGCAGCTCCTTATATTTACATATTGCAGTTTTTCAAAGCATGATTAAATACATGTGGTATATTTAAATAAAGGAATATTTCATAGTAAACAATATGCTCATAGCCTATGATTCTTTCACTGTCACACCATTTGAAAAAAGCCTTGCAACTTATTCCACATGTGTTGTGGACATTTAGAGTCAGATGCTCTACTCTTTTTTCTTTTTTAGATTTATTTTATTTATTTCTCTCCTCTCCCTCCCCGCTGTTGTCTGCTCTTTTGTATCTATTTGCTGTGTGTTCTTCTGTGTCCGCTTGCATTCTCGGCAGCACTGGGAATCTGTCTCTTTTTTGTTGCATCATCTTGCTGCATCAGCATTCTGTATGTGTGGCGCCATTCCTGGGTAGGCTGTACCTTTTTTTTTTTTCCTTGCGGGGCACACTCCTTATGGGTGGGGATCCCCTATGCAGGAGACACCCCTGTGTGACATAGCACTCCTTGCGCATAGCAGCACTGCGCATGGGTCAGGAGGCCCTGGACTTGAACTCTGCACCTCCTATATGGTAGGTGGACGCTCTATCAATTGAGCTACATCTGCTTCCTGAGATGCTCTACTCTTACAAGAAAAACATAAATATACCTATATAATTAACTATGGCCACATTTTTCCCATGGAAAATTTTAGATTTAAACCCACACTCAAAATAGAAAAGGCATTGGGAAAATAATTTCCTTAAAAAGAATAACTGCTTTTCATTGTTTTCTCTATTCCTTACTTTAAATGTTTAACATGAAAGTAGTCCTTACCTTGAGACCTCTATGGTTAGCTGTTTTTACCTCTCAACATACTTCCTTGCTTCACCCCTTTCACCAGAACTTGACTCCTGCTGCTTTACCTTCTCAGCTCTGAACTTCTGTTATACTTAAAACCCAGTCACCAGCAGTACATCCAAGGCAGGTCAGTGTTCTTTTCTCCCCCCAAAACTCACATCTTGATTTTCCTGCTCTTTAGTCCTGACGATTTGAATTGTGTCCATCTAGTGGCACATCTAATGTCTGTCAGTCATTTCCTATTCCGAGTCAAGTGACTTGATCTGGTAAATTTAAATGGTCAGCTGGGTAGAGTGAGTTTAAGAAGTATCCATCTGTTTTGGATTTGATATTGCTTGAGAGAAGGCAAAAAAAAAAAAACAGGAATTAGTGAGTGGATTAGGCTTCTCTCACTATTGGCAGCTGACCAACATACTGATGAGGTGAAATGAACTCAAAAGCCTGCCCCAATGGCAGGGTAGGAAAGGAACCCAGGCAGTAGGCATGCCTCACTCTGGAGCCTGCCAAGAATTGTACTTTTTAATTGGGATTCATCTCAAGGAAATTAACAGGTAGGTTTTCCTGGTTACATGTCAGGAGTGTAACTTGTCACTTGTGGAGACCAAAGAAGAATGTAAGTTGAGAAGCAGATGTGGTTCAAGGAATTGGGCTCCCATCTACTATATAGGAGCTCCAGGGTTTGATATTGAGGGCCTCCTGGTGAAGGCAAGCTGGCCCATGTGGCAGGTTGGCCCGCATGGAGTGCTGCCCCGGCACGGAAGTACTGCTCCATGCAGGAGTGCTGGCCCATGCAGAGAGCTGGTGCAGCCAGATGATGCAACAAAAAGAGACACAGAGGAGAGATAATAAGAGACATAGCAGACCAGGGAGCTGAGGTGGTGCAAGAGAATGATCAGCTCTCTCCCACTCTGGAAGATCCCAGGATTGGTTCCCAGAGTTGCATAATAAGAGTACAAGCAGACATGGAAGAACACACAGTAAATGGACACAGAGCAGATGAGGAAGGGATGGGAGGATAGATAGATAGATAGATAGATAGATAGATAGATAGATAGATAGATAGATAGATAGATAGATAGATAGATAGATCTTTTTTAAAAAAAGAATATATGTTGTATTACTCTCTACATAGCAAATCAGAGTCCACAATCTCAGACAACAACTGCAGTAATCCAGGTAGGTAGAAGCATTTGGACCAGGGCTAGAATTCACAGTTTATTTAAAAAGAAAAGAAAAGAAAAAAGAATATAATCTTTCCTTCCATTAAAAAATTATCTGGGGAGCCAATATGACTCAAGCAGTTGAGCACCCACCTCCCACATAGGAGGTCCCAGGTCTGGTTCTCAGTGCCTCCTGGACAAACAAAAACAAACAATAAGCAAAGCAAAAGTAGTAACCAACTAGGGAAGCCAACATGGTTCCATATTTGAGCACTGGCTTCCCACATACAAGATCCTGGGTTCAATCCCCAGCACCCAGTACCTAAAAGAAAAAAATTATCTGATACATATAGTATGCCAAATGAAACATTCCAGAGTTATTAGTTACTTCTGTTTATTTGATTTCTGGCCATGCTTACTAACAATCTCATGTTTAATTGAAAACAATATCAATATTTAAAGTAAATCTTCCCGGTTTTTTTTTCAGTTACGAATTACACTGAGTCTCCCATTATTCAAATTTCATTTTATACTTCCACTGATCATTTTTTATCAGGTGTCACAATTCTCAAGTTTTACTTCCTTGGCTATCCATCCCCATTTTTCTTCCTCTGCCTTCATGGGTAGCAACAGCCATTCGTACACATTTATTTTGTACCCACACAGTAGGCAACTTAACGTGAAGGTACAGACATTTTTGATTAATTACTTGGAAGTGTACTGAACATGAAATATTGGGGTCTTTGAAAATCTCTAAAGATAAAAATACCCAATGATATATAGAAAATTTTAAATGTCATTGTAATATGATACCCTTTATTGCTCAGTGTTCCTTTTGTAAAGGCTTTTGTGACTAAAATACTATACATGAGAAAAATATAAATTTCATATGATAGATAGGAATGTTCCCCGTTTATAGACAAGGACTGTGTGTTACTTTCCTTGTTTTAGATACTAGAAGATCAGAATTGAGTTTTTACCATAGCTCAGGTTTACTTTATTTTTTATTTTATTTTATTTTATTTTAAAGATACATGGATCACACAAAACATTAAAAAATATAAAAGGGGAAGTGGCTGTGGCTCAATCAGTTGGGCTACCATCTTCCATATGGGAGGCCATGGGTTCGTGTCCTGGGGCCTCCTTGTGAAGGCAGGCTCGTCCACGTGCCGCCGAGTACCACCTGGCCCGGCCCAGCCAACAAGCGCTGCAGTGTGCTGCTTGGCCCGCAAGCACCACTGAGACAGACTCAGCAAGGTGATGCAACAAAAAGGAGACAAGTAAAAACACAGAAGAGCACACAGCAAATGGACAGAGAGCAGACAACAAGCAAGCCACAAGGGGAGGAGGGAAATAAATAATAAAATGCAGGCACACAGAAGAACGCACAGTGAATGGACAGAGAACAGATAGCAAGCAAAGTCGCGGGGGGGGGGGGTGGATTTATTTATTTATTTATTTATTTATTTATTTATTTATATAAATGAGGTTCCCATATACCACACTTCCCACATCCCCCACTCCTCCCACATCAACAACTTCCTTCATTAGTGTGGTACATTCAGATTTACTTTAAGTACACTTTCATGAAAAATTCACCTTCCCTCTTGTTACTTAATTTTATTTTGTTTGTCAACAGTAGGTCTTTAGTGTTTTGTTTTCTTTCTGTGACTTTTTAAATAAGCTATTCAAATGGAAGTATAAGATACTTTAAAATTTTTTCATACCCAGTCCATGATTCAAGTAATAATGTGATGCTTGTGTTAGCTCAAGACATGGAAGTCAGTTGCTTTGTGGACTGACAGATTTTTTGGATCGGATTTTTTTTTTTTAACTATGGAAAATTTTAAACATATTTAGGAATAGAACAGTGAACATCCATTGACCCATCTTCAACGGCTATCAATTTAGGGCTAACTTTATTTTTTCTGTATTCTCACTTCCCCCATTCTGTTTAATTTTTAAAGCAGATTGCAGACATTTTATCATTTCATCCTGAATAGATATATATTTTTAAAAGATAAAGGGATCTTTTAAACATAACAGCAGTACTGTTTTCATAGCTTAAAAGAAATTAGCAATAATTCCTTTTTCTAATCAAACATCCAGTTAGTGTTCACATTTCCCCAGTTGTTTCTTAAATGGTTTGTATGTTTGTTCATAATTTGTTCAATTCAGTATCCAGATCAGTCCATAAATGCAATTGGTTTATATAGCTCTTATATATATTTGAGTTTATTTAATTTTGGTTCCCCATCCATGTCTATTTTGTTTGTTTGTTTTTCCCAGTTGGAAAAACAACAGATTGCAAGCCCTGCAATCTGGATTTTTTGCTGATTTTATGCCTGTGAAAATATTAAATGTATTTCTCTGTCAATAGCATTTTCTATAAATCATTTCTTAGATTTAGAAGCCTGATCATATTAAATTGTTTTTAGTAACTGTAGTGCTGCTAGTAATGTTGATATTCAAAGATACAGGTCAAAATTAGAGTTAAAATCTCTTGTCAATTTTTAGCTATATAAACTTGGACAAGTTAATTAACTTAATCCGTGTCTTTCTCTGTCTCTTAAACAAGGATAATAGCACCTACCACTTTTAGGTTTTTGTAAAAGTTTAATTACCATCATTATTAATGGTGGTTGTGGCATCATGATTGTGAGTCAAAAGACTGATCAATGGCTTGAAATTGGTCTTTTGATTTCAAGAAATATTTGTTAGATCATTGTCCTACCATATAATTAAAAACGTGTCTACTGGTATTTCTAAAGAAGCTCTTCAACTTCCCCTTCCTCAGTTTTAGGAAGAATATGCACTTTGGAAAGTTCTTAAAAATTATTTCATTATCCATTACCCAGCAGGCAGGTTTCTGTCTTTAAACTGAAGTAGTGTTGAGCACTTTAGGAGATTTAACAAGGACAAAGCAAAACCACATTTTTAATAAGAAAACATTAAGAAGTCAAACAGTGTGTATCAGCATTCTGGGAATTTGTATTGATCAAAATTGCCAAACTGTCAGGGCCTTTCTTGTTTACTTCCCTTGACATATGTTGGGAACCCATTTGTACTGTTTTAACTAGATTGTAGGTTACAAAAATGCCTGTTAACTGTCCAGAAATGACATGATTACATTTTCTTTCTTTCGTTTCTTCACAACTTACCCACCACCACCACCACTCCCTTTTTTTTTTTAGTATAAAACTATCTTTTGCAGAAGATTTGGTCAAAGTTGCTGATCTTGCCCAGTAACCACGGAGTCTGGTTTTCTTCCATATCTATTTGACTAGTATTTTCTCTGCCATAGGAAAATTACCTTTCGAAGCCAAGACAACTCATTATTAGTAAGCAAAAAATGTGAGGGCATGTTTCATAAAACTATATAAAGTTAACATTAGAAGAACCAAAGTTGAAAATTCTTTCCTATTTGCTTTCAGATTAGATTTTCAAGGATTATGATTTTCATAATTGACCATACCAATCTCTCATTTCTCATTCTTGAATGATTAATTAAAAAATAATTTTGAGGGAGCAGATGTGGCAAGAGGGAGTGGATATGGCTCAAGCAGTTGAGTGTCACCTCATCATGGGAGTCCCAGGTTTGATTCCTGGTGCCTTCTAAAGAAGACAAGCAACAAGCAGGCAATGAGCAGACATTGAAGAAAAACAATGCGCAAATAACATGCAAAAACAATATGCAGACAATGAACAGAAACAATGAGCATACAACAAACAAAAACAACAAGCAGGACAATGAGCAAACAATGAGCAAAAGCATAAACGAGCAGGGAACAGATATGACTCAAGCAATTTAGTGCCTGCCTCCCACATGGAAAATCCCAGGTTTGTTTTCCAGTGCCTCCTAAAGAAAAAAAAGGGGGGGAGGAGTAGAGAAAACAGACAGTGAGCACAAACAACAAGTAAAAACAATAAGCACATAAGTAAGGAGACATCTCAGGGGAGGAGAGGAATCTAAGGATTACAGTCTTCATTCAGCATTTCATCTTCATGAATACAGCTTATTTTATGTCTTTTTCATACTACAAGCTATGGACCAATTTGTTTATTCATTCTTCTTCACTTCCCAAAACCTGTTTGCTTCCTTGATGTGTCTGCTTATTTCTTTATTTGGCTATTACTGGTCATTGTGAACAGTCAATTCATTTACCTCTCTGCTTTTATTTCATAATACACAAATTCATACTGAAATAAAATAAACGTTTTGGGTTTCAGGGACCTGTTTGCAGTAGGAAACTACTAATGTTCTACTTTGATATTTAGGATCCAAAATCTTCTCATTCCTTGGAGAGAAATAGCCCAAGTTATACAGCCCTAATTATGTAGCCCTAGGAATACATTTTGATTTATTTTCTTTAAAGAATGTCTAGGGAAGCGGACTTGGCCCAGTGGTTAGGGCATCCGTCTACCACATGGGAGGTCCATGGTTCAAACCCACAGCCTCCTTGACCCGTGTGGAGCTGGCCCATGTGCAGTGCTGATGCGCGCAAGGAGTGCCGTGCCACGCAGGGTGTCGCCAGCGTAGGGGAGCCCCACGCTCAAGGAGTGCGCCCTGGAAGGAGAGCCGCCCAGCACGAAAGAAAGTGCAGCCTGCCCAAGAATGGTGCTGCACACACGGAGAGCTGACACAACAAGATGACGCAACAAAAAAGAACACAGATTGCCGTGCTGCTGACAACAACAGAAGCGGACAAAGAAGAAGGTACAACAAATAGACACAGAGAACAGACAACCGGGGTGGGGGAGAGAGAAATAAATAAATAAATCTTAAAAAAAAAAAAAGTTAAATATTTTTGCAAGTTTCTCTCTGAAGCTTTACCTTATGAAGTAAAGTAGAATGATCCTCTATCCACTTATTTGCAACCTGTGACAAAAATTAGAAGCAAGAGATTTTATTCAAAGTCCACTAATTCAAAAGGGGAATGTCAGAGTTTGTCCTAACAGACCTCCACCTGACAAGTAAATTTGACTAATGAACTGCATTGTGTCCCATTATTTGAACAATTAACTTCATTAAGAACTTAAATCCACTTAAGTTGTCTTTTTATCAAGTGATAACTTCCTATCAGAGTTAGCATGATCCTGAACCTATAAAACTGAAGGCATTCAAAACAAAAATTCACCTCGGATGTCCAAAACTCAGTATTGTGCCTTTGAAGCATAATCTGTTTTTTTTCAAATCCCTCCCCCAACTCATGGCTTTTTGCATGCTGTCTGCTCTCTGTGTCTATTCGCTGTGCATTCTTCTGTGTCTGTATTTATTTATTTTATTCCCCTCCCCGCTTACAGCTTGCTTGCTGTCTACTCTATGTGTACATTCACTGCGCGCTCTTCTGTGTTTTCGCTTGTGTCCCTTTTTTTGTTGCGTCTCCTTGCTCAGTCAGATCTCCGTGGCACCTGCAGGCTGGACAGTGCTCTGCAGCATCTGCTGGTGAGCCTGCCTTCACAAGGAGGCCCCAGGATGTGAACCCAGGGCCTCCCATATGGTAGACAGGAGCCACAGCTGCTTTCCCACAATCTGTTTTTAAAAGGATGCAAACAGAATTTTGCCCCTGCATGATAGTACTGGTTCCAAATTGTATTTTAAGCGTTCTTTTTTTATTATTGCTATCTAAATTTATTGGGAATACTTTATTCACCATCTAGTGTTAAGATGATGCCACCTAAACATTACTGAAAGCAATGAGTTGTACTCCATAACAAATGCATCACTGATTTTCTACAATCATTGGTTTAATAATTAGTTTAATACTGTATGATCACATCTATATTCTGGACTGTTAATTTTAGGCATTCTTTATCAAAGACAAAGATTATATGCAAGAACTTGGAACAGATTAGGTGCCCTAATTCTTTATATTTGAAAGAGAATGTTTTAGACATAGAGAAGGAAGTTTCCCTTGAGTTTTGATGGAAAGTGCTTATGGGATATATGTTTTATTGTGAAAACAAAATATTTTTTAGTTTCTAATTCATGAATAGTTCATAGGGTAATTTCTTTAATCCTTTTTTAACCTTTATTTTAACTTCAAAAAAATAACAGACAAAAGGCAGATAAAAAATTGTGGAAGCATTACTTAGAAAAATCCTGTCTGGGTGCATTTGTTTATTTAATTCTAAAAACAAACTCATTTTAATCATTTTGACTTCACTATTTATCCGCCTTTGGGAAGGTTAGAAACTGCCAACATAAAGTAGAGCTTCCTATTTCTGCATGTCTTTCTCCAAAATAAAGAATGTGACACAGTTATATTACTCCACGTTTAATTTTTGACCTGGACTGTTTTGTTCTGTGCTATTCGTGTTTTTTTGTTCTGTCCTACTGTATTTTTTTCTTTTTAATTGTGATAAACTATACATAACATAAAATTTTACCCTTTTAAACATTTTAAAATGCACAATCAGTGATATTTAGTGCCTTCACACTACTCTACAACTGTCACCACTACCTAGTTCCAGAATGTTTTCCTGACACCAAAAAGAAACCCCATGCCCATTAAGTAGTCACTCCCCATTCTCCCCTCTCCCTAGTCCCTGGCAACCACTAGTCTGCTTTTAGTATCTATGAACTGGCCTATTCTGCTTATTTCACATAAATGGAAATATACAATATGTAGTCCTTTGTGTCTGGCATCTTTGATTCATTGTAATATTTTCAGTGTTTATTCATGTTGTAGCATGTATCAAAACTTCATTCCTTTTTATGTCTGAATAATATTGTATGGGTAGGCAACAATTGTTTATCCATTTAGATTTCCACCTTTTGACTATTGAGAATAATGCTACTATTAATAGTCTTGTACAGGTTTTTGTTTACACAGTTGCTTTCAGTTATTTTGGGTATATACCGAGGAGTGGAATTGCTGGATCATGTGGTCATTCTTTGTTTCACCTATTGAGGAACCTCCAAACTGCCCCCGTTGCATTTTTTTTTTTTTGGTAACAACATATATACAACATAAAATTTCCCATGTTAAATATTTTCAAGTATATAGTTCAGTGGTATTGAATTTTACAATGTCAATGTCATTGTCAAATACATTGTCAAATACAATGTCAAAGTATCATTACCGTCATTCATAACCACAAATTTTCCATCACCCTGAGGAGGAGATCTGTAACCATTGAACGTTAACTCTATATCCCCTGCCACCACTCCTCTCCTGGCAGCCTGTACTCTAATTTCTGAGTCTATGAATTTTCATATTCTAATTATTTCATATAATTGGGATCATGTAATATTTGCCCCTTTGTGTCTGACTTCTTTGACTTAGTGTAATGTTTTCAAGGTTCATCCATGCAGTGGCACGTATCAATACTTCACTCCTTTTTATGGTAGAATAATATTCCATTGTATGGATATAGCACTTTTAATTCATCCATTCATCAAATGATGGACATTTTGGGTTGCTTCAATTTTGGCAATTATGAATAATGCTTTTATGAGTACTGGGGGAATATCTCTTGTAGTCCCTCCTGCCAGGTTATAGAACAATTTTGTATTTAACTTTCTGAGGAACCACTAAACTGTTTTCCTGGTACCTGTATCATTTTACCTTCCCACCAACAATGTATGAGAGTTCCTATTTCTCCCCCTCCTCACCAACACTTGTCCTTTTCCTTTTTTTTTTTTTTTTAATGATAACCATTCTAATGGGGTAAAATGGTATCACTGTGGGTTTTATTTCCCCTCCCCTGCCCCGCTGTTTTTGCTGTTTGTCCATTCACTGTCTGATCTTCTGTATCTACTTCTCTTTTTGTCGTCTGTTCTTATCTTTCTCCTCTAGGATTCACTGGGATTTGATCCTGGGGACCTCTGATGTGAAGAGAGGTTCCTGTCAGTTGTGCCACCTAAGTTCCTGGTCTCTGCTGCACTTCACCTTAACTCTCCCCTTGGTCCCTCTTTTGTTGCATCATCATCTTACTGCATCACTCACTTGCATGGGCACTGGCTCACCACACAGGCACTTGGCTTGTTGCATGGGCACTCGGCTCACCAAGCAGGCACTTGCTCACCACGCAGGTACTCAGGGGGCACTTGGCTTGCCACATGGGAACTTATGTGGGCACCCAAATCACTGCATGGGCACTCATCTCACCACACGGGCACTCATGTGGTCACTCAGCTCACCACATAGGCACTTGGCTTGCCACACAGGTACCCACATGGGCACTCAGCTCACTGCTTAGGCACTCGGCTCACCGCACAGCCACTCAGCTCGCCATGTGGGCACTGGTTCGCCATGCAGGCATGTTTTCTCTTCTTTTTCACCAGGAGGCCCTAGGGATCAAACCCAGGTCCTCCATATGGTAGGTGGGAGCCCAATCACTTGAGCCACATCTACTTCCCTCACTGTGGTTTTTGACTTGAATTTCTCTAATGGCCAATGATGTTGACAATATTTTTATGTCATTAATGAGCATTCATATAGCTTCTCCAAGAAACCAAGTCAAGTCCTTTGTCCCTTTTTTAATTGGGTTATTTGCCCTTTTTCTTGCATTATGTCAGTTCTTCACATATTCTGGATATTAAACCCTTATTAGATACATGATTTCAAATATTTTCTCACATTCTGTAGGTTATCTTTTCACTTTCTTGATACTGCCGTTTTATGCACAAAGTCTTTACTTTTGATGAAGTCCCATTTACCTGTTTTTTTTCTTTTATTGCCATTACCTAACACAAGTCCTATAGTTGTTTCCCTATGTTTTCTTCTAAGAGTTTCTTCTAGTCTTTTATTTAGGTCTTTGTTCCATTTTGAGTACATTTTTGTATATGATATGAGTTAGGGATCCACCTTTATTCTTTGGTATGTGGATGTCCCATTTTCCCAGCACCATTTGTTAAAAGAGACTTTTCTTCCACTGTTAAGTAGACTTGGCACCCTTGTCAAAAATCAGTGACCTAAATTTCAGTTTCACAAGGAAAGGTTCATGTGTACAACCATCAACATCAAAGGCCTGGCATAATGGTCTGTTCTCCTTTGCAAAGCACTGCCTGTATACTCCAGAGATTCTTGCCACTCATTAGAGAATGCAGCAGAATTTCCAGAATGGTAATTCAGTATTCTTTCAGTTATTGTGTGGGTCTTTACCTACAGAGGCATGCCCCAGGTGCACCATTCCCCACACATCCCCCATCACTGGCATCCTGCACCAGTGATCCTTCCCTGCCACAATTGTGACCTTTCTGCAGTCCAAAAGCTCCCCAAATGCAAAGCCAAAAAATAAAAATAAAAATGAGAAAATAAAATAGTAATAATAAATAACAAATAAAATACAAAAAGAATAAAATAAAAAATTTTTCATTGTGTCTTTCATCACTGTAAGATCTATTATCTTTTATGTACAGTGACAGTCTCTCTTCTGTATGTTCCCCCAGTGTCTTTTTTTTTCTTTATCTTTAAAGAAGCTTTAAATTATAGAAAATATAGGGGATTAATGTATACCAAATCCCCTCCCACTCTCCCCTGTTAATACCATTTTACATGTATATGGTATATTTGTTACAGTTGATGTACCAATATTGAAGCAATGCTGTTAACCATGGTCAGTGGTTTATGTATTGGTTTATATCTTGTTCCACACTTTTATAGGTTTCAACAAAATTTAAAATGGGTGGGTGTATTTATGAACCTTTTCTTGTAAAATTGAAGTTTATCCTGGTATTATATTTTGCCTAAGAGTTACCTCCTGAAAGCCTCCTTGTTGCTCAAATGTGGCTGCTTTCTAAGCCAAACTCAGCACATAATTGCACTACCTTCTCACCTGCATGGGACATGACTTCCAGGGTGAGCCTCCCTGGCGCAGAGAGATTATTATCAAGTGCCGACTAGTGATGCATCTGGAAAAAGACCTTGACCAAAAGGGGGGAATATTAAATACAAATGAGTTTATATGGCTAATAAGAGATTTCTAAGTGAGTCGGGAGGTTATTCCAGAGGTTATGCTATTGCAAGTCTCAGCAGGATCGCATTGATTGTCAACAGTAAACAGTGCCTCAAACAGCAGGGCTCCTGAGGGCTCTAGAAACATCTAGACACTATAGGCAGGGCAGACAATCTCAGGAATTTGGCACCCTGTCAGTAGGCCTTACCTTGGAGTAGATGCTCCCCAATGTCATAGAGTTAGACTCATTTTTAATTGCCCTGTACATGGCTCTTATACCCCTTTTATTTGACCCTATAATTAGCACTATTTGTTTAATATATGTCCCAGTGACTTAAATATTTGATCTGTTCATATGCTGAATGAGCCCTGAATCTCAGCAGTCATAACATCTACTCTCTAATTCATTGGAATCACCCAGGACAACTAACAAAAGGATGATGATGGACAATGCCCATCCCCCCCACCAAAAAAGAGTACCTGTAGCTGCAAACAGGCCATTCTATCAATCTGCCCCAAGGGATCTAAGCCCCCTCTCGATTAGAAACAATGTATTACCATCCACAAATCCTCAAGATTGAGGAATGAATGAACCTAAGGGGCAAATGCTAATATGGAATAAAGTAGACATTATTGTTCTAGCAGTGGAAGAACTTGTAACAATGATACAAGGTCAGTGGCCACCAGAGGTTCTGAGTGGAGGGAGAGGGAAGAAGAGCTGTAATATGGGTTTTTTTTTTTTTTGAGACATTGGAATAGCCCTGCATGACATTGCAATGACAGATACAGGCCACTATACATTTTGTCAAAACCTATAAAATTGTGTGGGGCAAAGTGTAAATTATAATGTAAACTATAGTCCATGGTTAGTAGCAGTGCTTCAATTTGTGTCCATCAATTGTAACTAATTTATCACATTAATGAAAGATGTTGTTAATTGACAAAAAATGGGGGAGGGGTATATGGGGAGCCCCTATAGTTTTGATAAAACATTTATGCTGCTTTTAAAATATTTTTTTTTTAATTTTTAAGCAAAAAAAAAATCAATTAGCTATAAACCTGAGGGTTGATTTTTAACACTAAGTTCTTGTCTGTCCTGTTCTAGTACCATGCTATTTTGATGACTATACCTTTGGGTAGTAAGGTTTAAAATTGGGAAGTGAGTCTTCCAACTTTCATCTACTTTTTCAAGATAGTTTTGGCTATTCGGGGCCCCTTACCCTTCTCTATAAATTTTAGTATTGACTTTTCCATTTCTATATAGAAAGGTTTGGAAATTTTTATTCCAGCCCCATTGAATCTGCAAGTCTCTTTGGGTAGGATTGACATCTTAACAATATTTAGTATTCCAGTCCATGAGTACACAGTGTTCTTCCATTTATTTATGTCTTCTTTCATTTTGTTTCATATGGTTTCCATGTACGAGTCCTTTATATCCTTCGTTAGATTTATTCCTAGATAATCTTTTAGTTGCTATTATTGTAAATGGAATATTTTTCTTGATTTCTTCTTAAGATGGCTCATTACTAGTATATAGAAACACCACTGATTTTTGCATGTTAAACTTGTACCCTGCCAATTTGCTGAATTCATTTCTTAACTCTAGTAGCTTTGTTTTGGATTTTGTAGGATTTTCCAAGTATAGAATTGTGTCATATGCAATAGGGAAAGTTTTACCTCTTTCCAGTTTGGATGCCTTTTATTTCTTTTTCTTGTCTAATTGTTCTGGCAGAAACTTCCAATACAATGTTGAATACCAGTGGTTATTATGGATATCCTTGTCTTGTTGCTGCTTTTAGGGGAAAAGTTTTCAGGACTTCACCACCAAGAACAATGTTAGCTGTGGAATTTTCGTTTTTGCCTTTTATCATCTTGAGTAATTTCCTTCTATTTCTAATTCTAAATGTTTTCATCAGACAGATATCCTGTATTTTTTCAAATGCTTTTTCTGCACAATTGAGATGATTGTGTGTGTTTTCCTCCATCATTGTAATAATACAATGTTTTACTTTAATTGATTTTTTTATGTTGAACCACCCTTGCATCTTGCATACCTGAGATAAATCCCACTTGATCATGGTGCATAATCTTTTAAATGCACTCTTCTATTTGGTTTGCTAGTTTGCAACTATGGAATAAAGTAGACTTATTATTTCTGTGGGATGAGTAGTGATGTTTCCCCTTTTGTTTCTGATTTTAGTTATTTTTTATGTCCTCTTTTTCTGTCAGTCTAGCAAAAGTTCTTTCAATTTTATTGATCTCTTCAAAGATTCAACTTTTTATTTTATTGATTCTTTTGTGTGTGTGTGTGTGTTTAATTCTCTTTGTCGTTATCTCCACTTTAGTCTTTGTTATTTCCTTCCTTCTGCTTACTTTGGGTTTAATTTTTTCTTCTTTTTCTAGTTTCACCAGGTATACAGTTACAGCACTGATTTGAGATTGCTCTTCTTTTTTTAATATAAGCATTTAGAGCTATAAAGTTCGTTCTCAACACTGTCTTTGCTGCATCCCCTAAGTTTTGGTACATTATATTTTCATTTTCATTTGCTTCAGAATATTTCATAATTTCCCATATTATTTCTTCCCTAACCAGTTGGTTGAGTGTGTTGTTTAATTTTCAAATATTTTGAATTTTGCAGTGCTCCCTCTGTTATTGATTTCTAGGTTTATTGTGGTTAAAGAAGATTCACTTTATGATTTCAATATATTTGAACCTGTTGAGGCTTGTTTTGTGACATAATGTAGGTCTCTGCTGGAGAATGATCCTCCATGTGCAACTAGAGAAGAATGTGTATTCTGCTGCTGTTGGGTGACATGTTCTATATATGTCTGTTAGGTCTAGTTGCTTTATAGTATCATTTGAGTCTTTTATTTCTTTCTTGATCCTCTGTATAGATGTTCTATCCATTACTGATATTTATCCTGCTATTAATGAAGAAACACCTATTTCTCCTTTCAATTCTGTCAGTTATTTGCTTAATATATTTTGCAGCTCTGCCATTATGTGTATATATATTTATAATTATTATGTCTTGTTAAATTCCCTTTTTATCAGTATATAATATCATCTTTGTCCCTTAGAACAGTTTTGATTTAAAGTCTATTTTATCTCATATTAATATAGCTACCCCAGTTTTCCTTTGGTTACTATTTGCATAGAATATTCTTTTCTGTTCTTTCATTTTCAAGGTAAAATTCAGAAACCTTAGCATTCTACTGAAGATTCTTCATAATCTGTCCCCTCCCCACCATTATTCAACATTCCCTACCCCTTAGTATTCCACTTTGATCCTTCACCTTCATCTCTCTCTTTCCCTTCTTCCCCTCTTTCTCGCTCCCCGACCTCCACACCTCTTACTCTGTGCCCTTGTTTGTGAATAAATCAGGTATCCCCAAAATAAGTAAATAAACAAATCCTCTGTCCCACAGAAGACATGTTCAAATCTTAATCTATGCTTCTGTGGGCATGAACTCATATATAAAGTATCCTTTAATGTGTTGAATCATGGTGTAGGCTCATTTGTGATTAGGATCTTCAAAGATCCTATTGAAGTATGGCCAAACTGAGCCAGGGTGAACCTTAATCCATGTAACTGACTGCCTTATAGGCGAGGAAACTGAGATGGAGTAAGTATTAATAAGAATAAGCCAAAAGCCAGAGAAAAGAATGAAATCACCCCATGTGACTGACTGCCATCACCAGAGCACTATTAACCCCAGAAGAAAGCATGGCCTTGGCAGCATCTTACTTTTGAACTACTAGCCTTCTCTGAGTTCGATCTGAACCTCTATTATTGCTTATCATTTTTTACCACCAACTGAAGCTATCTGTGTACATGTATTTTCTTCTAGTAAATTATGAGTACTTTGAGTCCGTGTGAGGCACTGTTCTACATGCTGGCAGTATAACCGTGAACAATACATAGTCTCTGTTCTTAAGAAGGGAAGGAAGGTTCTTATGGTTTTTGTTCTTAGAACTCAGAGAGCTCATTTGATGGATGAATAAATATCTATTTAAAGGTTAGTTTAGGGAAGCGGACTGGGCCCAATGGATAGGGCGTCCACCTACCACATGGGAGGTCAATGGTTCAAACCCCAGGCCTCCTTGACCTGTGTGGAGCTGGCCCATGCGCAGTGCTGATGCACACAAGCAGTGCCGTGCCACGCAGGCATATCCCTGCGTAGGGGAGCCCCACGCACAAGGAGTGCGCCCCGTAAGGAGAGCCGCCCAGCGCAAAAGAAAGTGCAGCCTGACCAAGAATGGCACCGCACACACGGAGAGCTGACACAACAAGATGACACAACAAAAAGAAACACAGATTCCCAGTGCTGCTGATAAGGATAGAAGTGGTCACAGAAGTACACACAGTTAAAGGACACAGAGAGCAATTTTAAAAAGATTTATTTTTTATAAAACTTTTAAGATAAAAGTTAGTTTATTCTTAATCATTTATCTTAGAAAAAGATAACGCTTTTCACAATTTCTTAATGTGAATTCATCTAATTTCTTGAAATTAATTTTCTAATAACCTAAATCAAGCACAGGTATGTTGAATGATAGTCTTCTCTATATAAAATTCTATTTGGGATACAAAAAGATGCAATTAATACAAAAATAATATGTTTTTATAGTGTTTAACATTTTCTAGGTATATATTTTGTTAATTTGGGGATGCTGATAGAAGCCTGAGAGAGTGCTGCCTTTAATATACACATTTTATATTTGAGGAAACTGAGGCTATAAGAAAATCAGTAATGTTTCCACTTGTATTCATAAGTTAGAAGGAGAAGATCTAAAACCTTGGTTTCTTTTTGCCACCTCATTCTGCCCTTCTAAATCTTACCTAGTTGGGGGAAGAGAAAAATACTAATAATTGAGATATAACAAAAGAGGAGGTTAAAGCATTTCAGGCAAGAAATAACGAATGAGGATTATATTAGAGATGGAGGCTGGAAAAATATTGAGGAGGTAGAATGAGCAGATTTAATGACAAAGGGAGATGCGGGGTTTGAAGGAAAGGGAGGAGTCAAAAATGATTTAAGTTAAAAGCTCCCCCGACTTTTGACCTCAGTATTCTAGTGTGCTTGGTTTCCCCTTTAAAAAGATCCTGGAAAACAGTTTAACAATTCCCAGTGGAAGTAAATTATGAAAGTTGATATAGGGATATTTAAACCCTAGAGTCAACACCAGTGGACTCAACCCTGATGTTTCAAGCAGTATCTTTTGTTTTATGATTCAAAACACTCTCCTCTGTTCTGTTGCTAGAACAGCAACTCACTTTTTTTTATTAGGCCAGTAAAAAAAATTTATTGGAGAATGGGGAAAAGAACAGGGTTTGCTGAGAATTGGGAGAGAAGGATGGAAATATGCACCAAGATTTGGTGTGGGCTCCTCCAGGCAGAGAGAACTCAACTCACTTTTTATAGGATCAAAATTTTCTATGATTTTCTTTGGTGAATTATGTATTCAATGTAATACATGACCTTGATAAAATATCAAATGGTTTGGAGGGGCTTATAAAGAAAAGCAGTAATACCTCAACCTTATCTCCCTCCAGTCCCATTTCCTAGGGTGAATTATCTTTTTCTCTTGAGGTTTCTTTCATCACTCCAAACTTTATGCTTTTATTGTTGTCTTGTTACCCCTTGATTGAAATGTATAAGATTTAGCGCACTTAAACTTATACCTTCCTTCCTTCACTCTTCCTCCCAGTATTCATAGTATTATTATTATTTTTGTACTCTTTTTTGTTAGCTTTTAACTTTAAATCATGTTCTTTAAACTCCATATATATTCTGTCAGCTACTCATATGGGTAATCTCTTTGATTACCCCTGTGTAAAATAAGATTATCAGTATCTCTGCCCTTCCTTCCACTTCTTTTTCCCTCTCCTATTCTGTTCTTAACTTTTCACAGTTTAAAATTTATTTTTATTTCACACAGGATATAGAGTAATGCTTTAAATTTGAAGACTCATCTTTTTCTTCTATTTTGGACTATTAGCAATAATTATCTTTTCAAATATTGTTTTTCCCCTGTACTTTCAAGAGTTCTTTTCTTCTGCAATCCCTAGTAGACTTATATTGGAATTGCTTAGTCTTTCTTCCATGACTTTCAATTTCTCATTTCTAGTTTTTATCTCTTTAACTTTCTATTATGAGTCTCGGTCTTTTTTCCATCTCTCGGTTTCCCTTTTCTATTTTTTTTTAATCTCTTTATGTCTCTGTTTTGTGAGTGAATTCCTAACACTGTGTTTCAAGACGTTGATTCCCCCTTCACCTAAATTCAGTGTAGTATCTCCCTCTTATTTAGTTGTTTGGGGTTTGTTTTAATTTCATTGACATATTTGGTAACCTTTTTGGAAGTATACTGTACCTATAGAAGAGTCAGTTCAGTTTACTACATTTTTGCAAACTTAAAATCTTATGTATATAGAAAATGTGGCAAAATGTTAAAATTGGTGGATCTAGGTATCTTGGGGGGTATGTTGGAGTTTTCTATATGGGGTTTGTATTATTTTTGCAACTGCCGTGTAAGTTTGAAATTACTTCAAAAGAATAAATTTTTTTTAATAAAAAGAAGATTCTGTCATCCATTAACAATAAAAAAACTTATGTAACCTGACACCCAGTTCAAGAAATGAAATATTACTAGTACTCTTTTGTGTCTGGGTTCTTTCACTCTACATTATATTTGTGAGTTTTATTCAAGCTCGTACATGTAATTAATAGGTGTATTTTTTTTATTTCATGCTAATAGCATTACATTATGTGAATATACCACTCCTTATCAATTATTTTTGTATTCTATTTATAGAGCCAAGGATTATTTACAGTTTGAGGCACAGAAATGTGCTATGAATATTTCCAGTTTAATGGTGGTCCCTGGGTGGGATGTTAGTAAGATTGTCACAAAGATCCAGAGACAGAAGATGACTTGTTTCTGTTTGTGTTCTTGATTCTCTGTACCCTAATTCTAGAGAGCAGTTAACAATGGGGCAAGGGTGGGGAATTGTCGCTTCTGGTTTTAAGCAGTGAGCCTGGCTCCCGTCCTGTGTCTCCTGTAACAAGCTTTTAGTCCCCATCATTCACTAGGAGTCAAATTCCCATCCAATCCAGCCTGCTCTTTGATCATGGCCTATCAGGCCAGACTTTAGCCCTGCACATCACTTTGCAGCTGCTTTTCATCCTCCTTTAGTTCTGGGGTGCTTACCTTGACTTTATCTTACAGTCCTTTTTTTTGAATTTTTGAGATTTATTTTGTAGTCAGCTGAATTTTAACTTTAATATAATCAAAGGTTTTTTCTACAGCCTCTTGTTTCTCTTTTGTGACTTGAATATTTTCCTGAATTTCTCTGAGAAAATTAAATAGATGTTTTTTAAAACTTTCTATTCTTTTTTGAATTATTTCTGTTACCTCCAGCCTTGGTTATTAGATCTGTTTGTTTTTCTCTTTTGTAGGTTTTCCACATATGTCTGATGATCCTTCATTGTCCATTCATATTTAAGAAGAACTGGGTTGTTTATTATAGATGGCTGGATTGAGATTCCTTTGGTGGTGTTTGTAGGTTTGTTTGTTTGTTTGTTTTTTTAAAGATTTATTTATTTATTTAATTCCCCCCCCCTCCCCTGGTTGTCTGTTCTTGGTGTCTATTTGCTGCGTCTAGTTCTTTGTCCGCTTCTGTTGTCGTCAGCGGCATGGGAAGTGTGGGCGGCGCCATTCCTGGGCAGGCTGTACTTTCTTTTCACGCTGGGCAGCTTTCCTCACGGGCACACTCCTTGCGCGTGGGGCTCCCCTATGCGTGGGGCACCCCTGCGTGGCAGGGCACTCCTTGCACGCATCAGCACTGTGCATGGGTCAGCTCCACACGGGTCAAGGAGGCCCAGGGTTTGAACCGCGGACCTCCCATATGGTAGACGGACGCCCTAACCACTGGGCCAAAGTCCGTTTCCTTTGTAGGTTTAATTTACTTCTGTGGTACTCTCATCTGAATGATGGAGCTGACTCGGAGCTTCATATATCTAGGAAGAACTTGTCAACTGGTAGACATCTCTTCAGGATGAATGGCAAGAATCCATCTTTTAGGTTGGAGACTTCCCCTAAATGCAAGAATGAAGAATTTACTTTGGGGCACCAACCCTAACAAGCAGTCCTACATCTCCCCAAGTAATTTATCTTTATCTTCTTTGTTTGTTTGCTTACTTGTTTGTTATAGGTTAGGAAAATATTAGACTGCCTGTTTGTGTAAGAAGATAAGTGAGGCAGGCCAACTGTTACAGCTGTTCAATAGGTAGACTTTCAGTGAATCTCCTTGATTATGACTTCTTATTCCTGCCCTCCACGCATGCTAGTTTTGAGTCCTGAATCTCTTTGCGGGGAAGATTAACTACCATCTCGACCTTTTCTGTTGAATAGCCTTTAATAGACTGGCATCCTTTAGGTAAATTCTGTTGAGGAATTTGTTTCTGAATCACTTTGAGTGGATATTCAAAACTTTGAATTTTTGAAAACTATAAGAATTCCTTTTATTTCACAAATTAATGAATAATTTGTGCCGGTTACTCCTCTGCTTGGGAATTGATAGATGAAAAGGCTTGGTTCTTACCTTCCCTAATCTGTGAAGAAATACACAAAAACAGGAAATTTTAATGTACTGTGTTAATAAATACAAAAGAAGTATGAAAAGAGTCAAATGGGAGCATAAAGAGAGAGAAGGACCCAAAACTAACAGGAATGTAAAGGTAGGAGTCATAGATCTTCAGCCATATCTTAAGGGAGAAATAAGAGAGCAATCTTAATAGAGAAAATAGCATTTGAAAAGTTACAGAGATATGAAATATTAAGGTGTATTTGAAGAACTGTAAGAAATTTGTATTGGTGGAGCAATGAGTGTTTCAGGAGAATTCTGAGGGATAAAACTGGAAGGGCTTTCTGTGTCTTGCCACCGATTGAAAGTTTTATTCTGCAGGCATAGGGAACAGGGAAATATAACATGATCTAGTTCTCATTTCAGGAAGATAATGCTGGCTTTTTTAAGAATTGATTGTAATTGGGAGGGATTAGAACAGAAGACCAGTAAGGAATCTATTGCCAGAGTCCAGAAAGGAATACTCTAAATTTGGAGAATTAAGTACACACTGTAAAATTTTAATGGCATACGAATATCTATGTTGTCTCATGCTGTCCCCACAACTCCCTCTAGCCCTAAGCTAATCAGTCCCAGCTCTGAATGTTTATTAAGAAAATAGCCCTGTTTTGACAGACAGGAGTTAGAACACCTGGATTTAAAGCAAATCTTACAGCTTTTCTGGGATCTTTCATGTGGGAAACATGAGGTCAACAGAGCCCTATGCAAACAAGCATTGTAAGCAAATGACCACTTTTTTTCCATTATAGACTCTATCCTTCAATAGAGAGTTCTATTTGCTGCAACTAGTATTTCCTCCTTTTACCTGTATCACTGATTCTGAAATATTTTGTGGAACTGTCAATTATAGAAACTTTGGTACTAATCTTTGTATTTCACAGTTTCAGAACTCTACTGCTCAGTATAGCAAGATGAAAATATCCAATTCACTTATGCATATGAGCTAAACAGAGAATACAATATTGAGCAGATTGTGTGTATTCCTCCTTAAAGCAGGTTCTCTTGTAACTTGAAAGTGTAATTATCCTGTTATTGTTATTGAGTATTTGGGTGTGGGTGTGGGGGTGGGGAGATGGGGGAGTGGGGGGTGGGTGTGGAGGGTGAGGGGAGAAGGAGTGTTTGTAGCAGTTATTACCTTCTTATTATCATTGCTCAATCACTTACCTACTCTTCCTGCCCTCTCCCTGTGAATATCTGTGTGATGCATCTTCTTCATCCTCTCCCTTTTCAACTAAGTCTCAAGTGCTTAGAAAGACAGAACTTGTAGAACAAGTTGGTTGGTTATGAAATTCTTGAGTATGTTCTAATGTAGAGTGAATAAATTTTCCCTGTTCCTTTAATACCCCCACCTTATCTGAGACTTGGTTACTTGTCTTTCTTCTTCTTTTTATTTATTTATTTATTTTATTTTTTAAGTTAATATATCACATAAAATTTTACATTAAAAAACATGAGGTTCCCATATACCCCACTCCTCACTGCCATCCCCATCATTTTTATTGTATTTTTTTGAAAATACTTAGATCACAAAAAATGTTACCTTAAAAAATACAAGAGGTTCCCATATACCCCCCTCCTCACCCCCTCCTCACTCCTCCCACATCAACAACCTCTTTCATCACTGTGGCACATTCATTGCATTTGGTGAATACATTTTGGAACACTGCTGCTCCACATGGGTAATAGTTTATATTATAGTTTACACTCTCCCCCAGTACATTCAGTGGGTTATGGCAGGATATATAATGTCCAGCATCTGTCCCTGCAATATCATTTAGAACACTTCTAAGTCCTGAAAACGCCCCCACATCCCATCTCTTCTTCCCTCTCCCTGCCCTCAGCAAATACCGTGGACATATTATCCACATCAGTGCTACAGTTTTTTCCATTACTAGTCACAGTAGTTCTATAGTAGAATATCAGTAAGTCCACTCTATTCCATATTTTATTCTTCCATCTTGTGGACCCTGGGATGGTGATGTCCATTCTACCTCTAAAGCAAGAAGGGGCTTAGATTCTACATGGATGATGGATGCAATTCTACTTGCATTTGTAGGCACTCTCAGTTCCCTGGTGTGGTAGTTGACCATCTTCACCTCCCAGTTAGCTGACCTGGGTAAGTCCAATGAATAAGAGAGTAGGAGTTGCAACTCTGCTGAGGCTCAGGGCCCAATTGGCATATGGACATTCCAGAGATTCAAGTCTCCTGAGTATACATGAACCCTAGTGCCAACCATAGTTTCAGTAAAAAGTGACAGAAGAGACATGTGTAGAAAGGTCATATCTGAGTCCAACTCCATCACACTCAGGAACACAAATTCCAAAGTAGGGCCCACTGATGTGGCACTGAACTCTAGAGCCATCTGCCATTACCATAGAACCTTTGAGTCTCATAGCCCTCAGAAGCACCAGTACCTGGGGTTGTATCTACTTTGGCTGTCTCTGGGGTCCTGCTGAGGCATGCATAAGTGTGACCCCTCTGATGACCTCCCAACTCTTTTTTAAAGACTCTTAGCCATATAAACCCATTTGTCTTTGCCATTTCCCACTTTTATTCGAGGTCAAAAGCAGTTTTTAACACATGATCCTACATATAGGCTGAAATATTCTGCTGGTCTGGGTTGACCCTTTTATTTAAGGTCTCTTTCTAGTTTCATCACCAGTTAGTAATTGGTAGTAATCCCTTGGCGCCAGGGAGGCTCATCCCCGGGAGTCATATCCCATGCTTGGGGGAAGGTAATGCATTTACATCCTGAGTTTGGCTTAGAGAGTGGCCACTTTTGAACAACATGGAGGCTCTCAGGAGATAACTCTTAGGCATCCTGCAGTTCATATATCAGACACACAGGCTTATAAGCATAACCATCAGTATCAAGGGCTCATCATCGGACCATCCTTCTTCATTGGTCTTTGCCATTGCACTTGGGGGATTGTTGCTTTTCCATTGGGGAATGTGACAGAGCTCCCCTCGGTAGGAACTCAGCACTCCCTCAGTTGTCATTTGTAACTGTAACTACTATGAATATACCCAACATACATCCAAACATTTTTATGTACCCTATATACTAGCCCTGAAGAACTCCCTTCCAACCATATGCCCTGCCATCAATAAAACCCCACACTAGTGTTCCTCCCCTGCCATAGTTGAACCTCTCTGTGGTCCAAAACTTTATTAAAAATGAAGCCTAATATATTGTCAAATTCAATTCATAGGAAAATGAAATATAGTGATGAGTTTAAAGATTAGAAATAGAATACGTACTAATATAGAAAAACTAAAATGAAGTAAAAATAAATTGGGATATTAAAAAATGAAAAATATTATAAAGCTTTTTTGACATTTTGCCTTTCATCACTGTAATAAGGGTTACCCTGTGTTTACAGTGGCAAGGGAATTTCTTTCATTTCTTCCTCAGTGTCTACATCCTTTCTTTTTTTCTAATTTATAATTTTGTCTTCAAAAAAGTTTTAGATACAGTAATTCACACTTGTCTTTCAAAGTCAATGTGAGAACTGGAATTTGCCTTCAGTCTCCTTTTCTTAGCCTGAGAGATATGGGGGGCAGGGACAAGGTTCAAATGCTCAGCCAAGTCCATGCACAGGCTTAGTTGGAAGACCTGAACTTGGTTTTTCTCTTTGAAATTTTTATAAATGTCATGTATTCATCCTGGTCAGGAGTGAGTTGGGTTCAGATAATTTGTGAAATTATTAAACCCTAGAAAATAGCATATCCTGGTAGTTTTTTGTGCATTTACTGAGCCATTTTCTCCTTACTTTAATTCCATGAACTGTTGATCTGCCCTTTTAATCTGTATAGAAAATTGGGGATACTACTGGAAATTCTCACAATCTTGTCAGCTACTTTTTACCTTAGCATTGTTTCTGGACTTTAAATAGGGTTAAGGGGTCTACCTTTCCCCACCAGTATTTTTGTTTCATTTCCTTAGCTGCAGCTAAAGTTGAGATTGTGTCTTATTTGGTTGCTGCAAGTGAATATTTTTCAGGATTTTGTAATGTTTTGTTTTTTTCTTTTTACGTATTGGAGAGGAAATTCTGATATCCGCCACATTTAAGCAAAATTTCCCTATTTAATTTTAATGGCAATGTAAGAGAGGGCTACATGTAAGAACCAGGGTGCTGCAGCATACTGCCATATCACAAATATATTTCAGATGTGTGTAAAGATTAGCCTTATCTTTTTAGGTTAATATTAATATTTGCTGTGCCATACAAATATTATCTTTTTTATGTGTTCCATGATATGAAAAAGGTTGGGAATCACTGATCTAAACTCCAGGCTTTGTTGTTGTTGTTTTTTTTAATTTATTTTATTTATTTATCCACCCCCCCCCCACTTGCGGCTTGCTTGCTGTTTGCTCTCTGTGTCCATTCACTGCTCATTCTTCTGTGTCTACTTGTCTCCCTTTGTTGTGTCATCTTGCTGTGCAGCTGTCCATGAGCATGGGCCGTCAGCTTTCTGTGGGTGTGGGCCTGCTTACCTTCACAAGGAGGCCTTGGGAAGTGAACCCAGGACCTCCCATTTGGTAGACGAGAGCCTAGGCAATTTAGCCACATCTGCTTCCCCAGGCTTTGTTTTTAATTTATTTTATTTTATTTTTTTAATTATCTTTTTTAAAAGTTACTAGATCACACAAAATGTTACATTAAAAAAACATAAGAGGTTCCCTTCTACCCTACTCCCCACCCCCTTTTATTTTATTTTGTTATTATCTTTTTTTAAAGCTAATAGATCACATAAAACATTACATTATAAAACGTAAGAGTGTTTTTTAAACAAGAAAAAATATTGTTTTGGAGATAGGTTGCCCAGGATATATTCTCTGCACCTTTATTGTTTATTTCTTTTCTAGGGATAAAAACTTTGTGACTAGAGTTAGAATTATTAAAATGGGAGTTGAGAATTATCATTACTGCTTCTGAAAATTCTTATGTCTTAAAGTTGTATATTTTAAGTGTTTGTGCAGCATGGTTATATTGAAAACTTAGTACAAGTCTGTTCATTCAATAAATGTTTATTAAATACCTTCTATATTTATGTGCTAAGGATAGACATATAAACAAATATTAAAGCATGAGCAAGTGTAAAGATGGAAGCATATACATAAGGCTACTGTGTATAGCCACACTATACCATTCACACATTGACTACTACTCAATGTGCAGCTGGCCCTTCAAGTACCATGGATAAAATTAGCTCAGAATTCTGGCAGTGGTCGAATTGTGTCTGAGCCATATAGGAAATAGGAAGTGATTATCAGGGACAGCTTCTTGGAAGGTGTGATATCAGAAAAGGATTTTGAAAACTGGGTAGCAGATGATAAGAGGTGGAGAAGCAAAGCAATTCAGTAATATTGGAGCATCAAATAATGGGCCATGGCAGAATCCTAATACTAGAGAGGGATAATCATAGCTCATGAAAGGCCTTATGTGCCATGCTAAGGAACTTGGCTTTTATCCAGTGTATTAGTTAGTTATCTGTTGCTACATAGCAAATTACCCCAAACTGAGTGGCCTAAAACAGCAATTAATATCTCACAATTTCTGTTGGTCAGGAATTCTGGAGCTACTTAGTCCATGCTCCTGGTCCAGGATCTGTCATGAAGATGCATTAAGGTATCAGCTGGGACTGTAGTCCTCTGAGGCTTGACTGCAGTTGGAGTAGCTATGCCCATTGTATTAGTCTGCCAAAGGGCTGCCAATGCAATATACCAGAAATTGGCTAGCTTTTATAAAAGGAATTTTGGGGGATAAAATCTTACAGCTCCAAGGCTATAAAAATGTCCAAATCAAGTCATCATCAGGGATGCTTTCTCACCAAAGATCAGCTGCTTGCAGATCCTGGAGTCCTGCCATGTGGTGAGGCAAGATGATGGATCTGCCATTTTTCTCTGCTTTCTCCTGGAGCTCACCTGTGGACGATCAGGCATCTCTCCCTGGGCCTCATCTCCTTGAGCCTCTCCAGGCTTCTCTTTCTACAGCTCTAGGTGAACCTAAAGTCCTCTCATTCACTCTAGATCAAAATGGCAGAGCTCCCTTTTCTGTGTCTTTTTCTCTCTGTATCTCCATTCATGTAAGGCTCCAGTAAGAGGGCAGAGACCCAATCTGAGTCAAGCCTCACTGAGGTAGTCCAGTCAAAAGCAATCTAGAGACAACCAGCAAGATGGTGGCAGAGTAAGGTACTCCTAGAGTCAGCTCCTGCTACGGGGCAGTTAGTGAACACCCAGAGCTATCTGTAGGGACTCCAGGAGCCCAGAAGAGCATCCTGCAACATACTTGAAGGAATGGAAGGAAACTTCCCATCTGCAGAGAAGAGTCATAAGTATAGCACTCCACGCCATGAAGGCCAGTATCCATCCTCCATAGGAGGTACAAGCTGCCTTTGGAGCTGTTCCACGGCTGTAATTGAAAGCTCCACTTTAAAAAAACAGAGGAGGAAGAGACGGTTGGGCACCAACTTCATCTACTGATGAGTAAAGCCAGCAGGCTAAAATATAATCCTGAGAACAGCTCAAGTTTGAGCCTGTCAAAGTCAGAAAGAGGCTGGGAACCGCCATCTTAACTCTGCACCTGGCATGAGGGGAAGCAGGGAGGACTGAAAATCCCATTGCTGGTGGGGACTGGCTTCTTTCCATTCAGATCAGATGGCAGCTCTAGCCTAGGCCCCAGTGCCACCTCCAGCAGGGAAGAGGCTGCGGGGCCCTGTGCCAGCCTCTCCAGGAAATGACTGGCCAAGCCTCAGAGGCCAGTGATTATCCTACTCTGGTAGCGTGAGCCACCCCAGGAGCTATTCTGTGGCTGGAATTAGAAGCTCCATTTCCCAGAAACGGGAGGTGGAGATGCCTATTTCAGCAGCCAACTGATTGGTAGACTTGGCTGGCTAAGAGATAACCCTGGGAACAGCCAGACGTGAATCTGTCAGAGTCGAACAGAGGTTGGTGGCCACCATTTTTACTCTTTCCCCAGCCTGAGGGGAAGCCAGGCTGACTGAAAATCATAATGATGGTAAGAACGAGTTTCTTTCACCCAGAACAGCCTGCAGCCCTAGACTAGACTTCAGCCCTGCCTCTGGCAGGGAGGATGCTGGCGGACCCTGCACCACCTTATCTAGTACTGCAGGTAACTTTGGCTGGCAAAGACTGAAAATCAGAATTCTACGGGGGCAACTGCACTGCATAGACTGCTGCCCACACCTGCAGCTCCATCCCCACCCCAAGCAGGGGAGAAATGAGCATGAAGCTTCGTCTGTCTCTCTGGGCGCTACAAACTAGGCCTGCACGACTTGGATTATTCCACACAGCTATGACTCTGTCCCTACCCCTGGCAAAGGAGAAAGTTGGGAGAAGCTGCATTGGTCCCTGGTGCAATGAGGGCAGCTTGAGTGAGCCTCCACAGTTTATAACACCAATTACAACCTTGGCTCCTGCTGCACAACCATCTAGGGAAAAATGGCAGGAAGCCCTAAACTAAAGATAAAAACTGCACCCAGAATAAATACACTAGTAAGCCAGATGCCAAGACACTAACAAAAAATTACAGTCCATTCCAAGAAACAGGAAGAGATGGCCCAGTTAAGGAACAAGATAAGCCTCCAGATGACATAAAGGATTTGAGACACCTAACCATAGATGTTCAAACAAATCTCCTTAACAAATTCAATGAGATGGGTAAAGAGATTAAGGATATTAAGAAGACATTGGATGAGCACAAAGAAGAATTTGAAAGCGTACATAGAAAAATAGATCTTAAGGGAATGAAAAGCAATAAATGAAATTAAAAAGACATTGGAATCATATAATAGCAGATTTGAAGAGGCAGAAGAAAGGATTGGTGAGCTTGAAGAAATGGCCTCTGAAAGTGAACATACAAAAGAATAGATGAAGAAAGAATGAAAAAAATTGAACAAGGCCTCAGGGAACTAAATGACAGCAAAAGGTGTGCAAGCATGCATGTCATGGGCGTCCCAGAAAGAGAAGAGAATGGAAAAGGGGCAGAAGGAATATCTGAAGAAATAATGGTAGAAAATTTCCCAACCCAAAGAAGGATATAGATATCCATGTCCAAGAATCACAATATATTCCCATCCGAAAAAATCTGAATAGATCAATTTGATACTCAGCAGAATGTGAAATGGCAAAGATAAAGAAGAAATTCTGAGAATAGCAAGAGAAGCAGTGCATAACATATAAGGGATATCCATTAAGATTAAGTACTGATTTCTCACCAGAAATTATGGAGGCAAGGAGACAGTGGTCTGATATATTTAAGGTACTATAAGAGAAAAACTTCCAGCCAAGAATCTTATATCCAGCAAGACTGTCTTTCAAAAATGAGGGCGAGATTAGAATATTCACAGATTCACAGAAACTGATAGAATTCCTAACCAAGAGACTAGATTTTCAGAAACTACTAAAGGGTGTGCTAGAGCCTAAAAAGAAAAGACAGGAGAGAGGCCTGGAAGAGAGTCTGGACATGAAGATTATATCAATGAAAGTGACTGAAAGTGTCAAAAGGGTGGTGAAAATAAAATATGACAGATAAAACTCAAATAGACAGGAATAAACTTAACCAAAGATATAAAGCACTTATATTCAGAAGACTGCAACTCAATGTTGAAAGAAATAAAAGGTATAAACAACTGGAAGAACATTCTGTGCTCGTGGATTGGAAGACTAAATATCATTAAGATGTCAGTTCTACTCAAATTGATATACAGATTCCATGCAATCCTGATAAAAATTTCACCATCATTTAAAAAAAATTTGAAAACACAATCATCAAATCTATTCATAAGGGTAAGGTGGGCAGTGGACTTGGCCCAGTGGTTAGGGCGCCCATCTACCACATGGGAGGTCCGCAGTTCAAACCCCGGGCCGCCTCGACCCGTGTGGAGCTGGCCCACGCGCAGTGCTGTTGCGCACAAGGAGTGCCGTGCCACGCAGGGGAGTCCCCGCGCGGGGGTGCCCCACGCGCAAGGAGTGCGCCCCATAAGGAAAGCTGCCCAGCGCGAAAAGAAAGTGCAGCCTGCTTGGGAATGGCGCCGCCCACACGGAGAGCTGATGCAGCAAGATGACTCAACAGAAAGAGACACGGATTCCCCTGCTGCTGACAACAACAGAAGCGGACAAAGAAATAAAACACAGTGAATAGACACAGAGAACAGACAACCCCCGGGAGAGGGGGGGCTGGAGAAATAAATAAATAAATCTTAAAAAAAAAAAAAAAAAGAACGTAAGGTGTACTGAATAGCCAGAAACATAAAAAGGAAAAGTGAACCCTCATCTCCAGACTTTAAATCATATTACCTAGCTACAGTGGTAAAAAGAGCATGGTACTGGCATAAAGACACACACAAACCAATGGAACCAAAGTTATGATTCAGAAACAGACTCTCATATGTATGGTCAAGTGATATTTGACTAGTCTGTCAAACCTACACAGCCCAGGCAGAACCGTACATTCAACAGATGGTGTTGAAAGAATTGGATAGCCATAGCTGAAAGAAGGAAAGAGAACCCCTATCTCACACCTTATCCAAAAATTAAGTCAAAATGGATCAAAAATCTGAAAATAAAAGCAAGAGCCATAAAACTTCTAGAAGAAATAGTAGGAAAATAGCTTTAAGACCTGGTAGTAGGTGGTGGATTCTTAAAGGAGATAAGAGGAGGACTGAGATAGACTCTGATGTTTAATGTATATAAAAGTTTTAATTACCTTTACTGTAAAACTGTATAAATGTATAGAGTGGATGGTAACACATAGTGAGTAACAGCTAGTTTATAAGTAGGGATGTAGCTGAAAATGGTAGTCTAGGGATGTAAATGCTAATTGACAGAATGCTAGAGAATAATCTAGGAACTGAATAGCACAGTAAACCAAGTGGTGGATGAGAACTGTAGTTGTTGGTACAGACGCAAGAGTGTCCTTTGTGAGCTAGAGCAAATGTACATCACTACTGCAGAGTATTGGGAATGTGGAGAAACATGGGAATAATACAGCTGGAATGACCTATGGGACTGTGGTTAGCAGTAGTAATATAATATTCTTGCCCCTATGCGAAAGATGTACTGTGTTGATAATGAAGCAGTATAGAAAATGTGAGCCAAAAGTACACTATGGACATGATAAGAATCAGATTGTATTATCTTATCTGTAGCAAATGTTCCACCACAGTGTGGCATGTTGATGGAGGGGTATTGTTTGGGAATTCTGCACATGTACATGATTGTTTTATAAGTTTACAAAATCTGTCATAAAAGTCGATGTAAACTGTTGTCCATGTGGTACAGCAGTGCTCCAGAGTATATTCACCAGATGCAGTGAATGTGCCACAATGATGACGAAGGTTGTTGATGTGGGAGGAGTGTGGTGAAGGCAGGGCGGGGGTATATTTGGGAACCTCTTGTATTTCTTGAATTTTTTGTGATCTATGTATCTTCAAGAAAATACAATTAAAAAATGATGGGGGTGGGAAGTGGGGTATATGGGAACCTCTTAAGTTTTTGAATGTAATGTTTTGTGTGATCTATTAACTTTTTAAAAATATTTTTAAAAAGCCTAGGGCCAAAAAATATATAAATATATATTTAAAAAATAATAATAGGGTCGGTTAGGGGGAAAATACACCAAATATAAGATAAGGTCTATAATTAGTAGTAAGATTTTGACAATATTCTTTCATAATTTGTAACAAATGTCTCATGACAATGAAGCGTGTTGGTGGAAGGTTGATGTTCGGGACCCCTGTATGATATGCATGTTTGTTTTATACGTTCACAATTTTTTACTATACAATTAATTGTTTATGTATGTTCATATATAAACAATATAAAAATAATGATAGGGTTGGTTAGGGGAAAAATACTTTGTTTAGTAGTAATATTTTGACAATGCTATTTAATCATTAGTTAAAAAGGTTTAACAACAATGCAAGTTATTGATGGTAAGGTGAGTTATAAGAGTCCTGTATGATGTTATATATGTTTGTTTTGTAAGTTCACAAGTATTATTATACACTTATTATTTATGTATATTTGTGAGTGATATACTTCAATAAATTAAATTTTTTTTAAAAGTAAAAAAAAAAACAAAACAGCAGTCTAATCAAGTGATCTAATCAAGGTCCCCTAACCAAGTCTAATGTACTCAAGTGGCTTCACACCCACAAAAATGGATTAGTTCAAAGATATAATCTTTTTTGGTGATTCATCAAATTCAAACTGTCACACCCAGGATGAGTCACTCACATGGCTATTGAAGAGAGTACTCAGTACATCACTGACTATTTGCCCACTGTGTGGGCATCTCTGTAGGGCTGCTCACAGCATGGCAGCTCGCTTCCCACAGAGCAAGTGATCCAAGATTGAGAGAGCTCTCAAGACAGACGCAGTAGTAGTGCCTTTTATAACCTGATCTAGGAAGTAATATACATTACTTCTTCCATATTCTGTAGGTTACACAAATTAATCCTCATATAATGTAGGAAGGGACTGCATAAGGGTGTGAATATCAGGGGGAGGGACTCACTGAGGGCTATCTTGGTGACTGGCTACCCCATCCTGGAAATGATAAAGAGCCGTTAAGTATTTAGAGCACATAAGTTGGGTTCATATTTGCATTTCAGATACATAATTCTGGAGACTGTGGAGAATAATGTGTAGAGGGCAAGTTTAGAATCAGGGAAACAATGCAGTAATTGAGTTGTTGAGATCTTGAGCTAAGACAGCACTCATGAGGTTTGAGAGATTTTTGAGACATAGTTGAGAGAAAAGACACGATTTATTGGTTATTGGCTGGATGTGGTAGGTTAGAAAGTAGAGGTGTTAAGGATATCCGCTTGATGTTTGGATTAAGAAACTAGGTGGATGCTGATGTGGTCCACTGAGATGTGGGACATTTAGAGAGACTTAACCAGTAGCCCTTTGGATATGGGTAAGTCTGAAGCTCAAATAAAAAGGAGTGGGTAATAGTATAGATTGAGAGGCAAAGAGGCCTACATGAAACTCTGGGAAATTTAAAGGAAGAGAGAGGGGCATGGATCCAGCGAAAGAGGCAGAGAAGAAATGATCCAAGTTAGTAAACTAGGAATGTGTGATTTCACAGAAGCCAAGAGAGGATAGACTGTCAAGAGGGTAAGGAACTCTGGCTAACTTATAATCATAGGTTGGAAAGCCTAAACTATATGCTTTAATTTAATGAAATAACATGGTCACGCTTATCCCAATGTTAAGGTAGAATGTGAATAATGTTTTCAAGGTAGTGTTGTTAGGGCCAAATGATCCCCTTGCCATTACCCCTCCCAAAACTTACACGTACACATACACATATATGCATGCGGACACACATAGAGCCCAGATACAAGACTAAATTAGCTTTTTCTCCACCCCTTCCACATCTTGCTATAATGGACTATAATAGAGGTCAGCAATTGTTTTATGTAAAGGGCCAGTTAGAAAATATTTTAGGCAGTGTCTGTCACAACTGCTCAAATCTGATATTGTAGTGTAAAGGCAGCAATAGATAATACATAAATTAATGCTCGTGGCTGTGTTGCAATACATCTTTATTTATAAAAACAGGGGAAGGCTAATTTGGCCTGTGGACTATGGTTTGCTGATCCCTGGACTGTAAGTTCCTGAGTACAGAGACTCTTTTTTATGTTTTATTTAAGATATAGAGAAGTTAAAGTTAACGAAATAAAATTTTAAAACTATCTTTCCTTTTTTACTTTGTATTTAGTTTTCATAGTCTTTTTAATGTTTATTATATATTTGCTTATGTTTTTATTGCAAATATAGAGGAGGAATTATCCTGTGATGTTTAAAGATTACAGGATTAAAAAGAAAATGTCGATTTTATATAGACTTCTAAATTAAAAAAATTTTTCATTAACACAAATGCCTTTAGTCTTCTCATTGGTGTAAATTTGAAAAATTAATTTCTAATAAGCCAGTGTTCATGTTTTTCATAACATTTTTTTAAAGATTTTTATTTTATTTATTTCTCTCACCTTCCCCACCCCGCCCCCAAGTTGTCTGTTCTCTATGTCCATTTGCTGCGTGTTCTTGTTTTTGTCCACTTCTATTGTTGTCAGTGGCATGGGAATCTGTGTTTCTTTTTGTTGCATCATCTTGTTGTGTCAGCTCTCCGTGTGGGCAGTGCCATTCCTGGGCAGGCTGCACTTTCTTTCGTGCTGAATGGCTCTCTTTACAGGGAACACTCCTTGCACGTGGGGCTCCCCTACGCGGGGGACACCCCTGCATGGCACAGCACTCTGCGCGCATCAGCACTGCACATGGGCCAGCTCCACATGGGTCAGGGAGGCCCGGGTTTGAACTGTGGACCTCCCATGTGGTAGACGGACATCCTATCCATTGGGCCAAGTCTACTTCCCTCATAACATTTTTATGTTCTGTCTTTGTGTGTCTCTAAAAGCCTTAGATTTTATATAGTACTGGCTTATCTTCTTGGCACATAGTAGTAAGTGGCCTGGATGAGAAGTGGGCCTGATTGGCAATAATAAGTTAATCTTCCTTTCTACCTGTATACTCAACTCTATTAATCCTGGAAAGAATACTCAAAGAATTTTCCTTTAATAGTTTTAAATAACAATCAGAGGAATTTTGTATTCTGCTTTTGTCCCTTAAAGTGAATCATGAACATCATTATTTGTTACTATGCTTACATAGTAATGATTTTATAGGACTGCCTAATATTCCATCTAATTGATGCATTGTTATCTTTAATTTTAAAAGAGACAACTGTACTATCTGAGCTATAAATAAAACATAAGAAATTTTAAAAATTAACTACTTTGAAAAGGGAAAATTGAGATAAAGTAGTAATTTCTATATGGAGAAATTCTGTAAAACTCAGACATGTCTATTTTGATATGTGTCCTATAAAATATTCAATAAATTTTGTGGTTGGCATGAATTTTCACATTAGCCACATAAATGATCTTTTCCTGCCAAGTTAAGAAGTCTAGACTTATCTGTAAATGAGCGTTATTTTTTTTTTAATGCTAGTTTCTCATATTTCTATCCAGTTCCTTTAGAATGTGATTTATTTTACAGGGCATTTTCTGCAGTGTTTATGTACACTGATAGGCAGGCTACAAAGGCTGGTAGTGTTTTCTAGTGAGAACCAACTCTATGGCCAATGTATGTGATCTGCAACAGCCGCCTCCTGGTTTAGATACCTTTTCTAGCAAGAAACAGATGCAAGAATTATGCCAGAGATCATTAAAAAGAGCCTGTTTGCCTGTCTTGTTTCCAAGAATTTTAATACTTTTCATTAAAGAAAGTATATGTTATTGAATTCTTTTTAGGAAATTTGTTAGACTGTATGGTCAATAATGAAAACCAGCCTAAGGAAAAAGCTATATATTATATGTATACATATAATGTAGCAGTGTGTAAGATCTCACATACAAAAATGTATGTCCTATAAGGTATAAGGAGATCACATTGTCATCTAAATGTTATGGGTTTTTTTCAGTTGCTGAGAATTCCCATAGTCATGTAGTCCTCTATGATTCATTGGAAAGCTTTGAGTCTTGAAATGTTTATGATTTGATTTTTGCAGTTTACTTTGACTTGCAGTCACCATGTTCAAATTTTTTAACACAACGAATATACAGTCCCGTCATTTCAACCATTTTGGGAAGGTATGAAGAGGCAAATGAACTAGCTTCCATATTATTTTCCTTTAGCCTATAATTTATTATAAAGGTATGTAGTAAAGCATGCAGCTTTCCGAATCTATTGTTGGCTGCATGCCCCCAAAACATATACATCAAATAGGTCTTTATTGAATAAAAGTGAACTGGTCAGAGTTGTACCCAAAGGAATCAGGGTGTTGGAGTCAATTCCTTAGTTGTAATAGAGCATCTCAACGCTTCTTTTGCTCCAAGGTTTCCACAAGTAAAAGCATAAAACAATGTTAGTATGTGGCTGGCCTTTGGCTTGGAAACTAAAGTAAAACTATGAAGTGAGATTTATTAGGATTAATAGCTTTTTGTCTAGCTAAAAACTCTTTGGGATCTTGGCTTATGAGTTCTTTTTGATACCTCAGAGAATGTGGTTTTAGCTGATTTAAGTATTTTATTCAGGCAAAGACTTGAGAACATAAAAGTTTGGTGATTATACTTAGAGTTTAGGTAAAATACCCTTAGGAGTTCACCAAATCTTTAGAACAGGTTATATTTTCAGTTTTCCTAAACAAGAATATGGAGCTATTACCAATCTTGTTTTAAAGTATTTATAACATGTAAATAAATGGCATTAACTGCTCTGTTGGTCTTCAAGCCCAGAAAATAACTGGGCAATTTTGTTTCTAGGATCACTCTATTAAATAGTGCTCCTTATTGGGTTAACTAGAGGGAAACCAGCTTCACAGTCCTTTGCTTTTTTTATTATTTTGACAACAAAAAGAACTCTTCTTAGTTAATGAGTTTTATGTACTGGGAGAAAGAGTGAGAGGGAAATTAGACATGGGGAATATAATTTTCTTAATAGGTAAATAAAGTCAGGGAAAAAGAGAGGACAGTGGACATAGAGGATGGGATTATTGCACTTAAGTTTATTCTATAGTCCTGTCACAATAATAATTCACCCAGAAGGGGCTCATTTTTTAATTTACTGTTTAGCGTTAAAAGGAACAGGCTGAGGCAAGTGCAGGCTAGCACTGAGAAACAGTGGTGGGTTGAGACCTATTGTATTATGTTTTCAGGTGGTTCCAGGGCTGTCCAGGTGTCTTGATTTAAAGGCTGCTTCTTGAGTCAGGATATTGTATCTTGTTCTAAGGTTTACTGTAATAAAGTACACAGTCCTAGGGGATGGTACTGCTGGCTCCATGAATCACTTTACAGCCTGGCTTTACTGACCAGCCCCGTGATTTATTTATGCCATACTATAGTAGGAATGGCAAATATGTAAGCCACAAATGGTCTCTGAGATGGTCTTTTAACTGGGAGACTGCTGTAAATACATAAAATGAGATAGGGCAGAGCCAATAGCCACTTGTGTCATGTCTAAGAGATCTCTTCCTATGTTACTGGGACATGCAGTTCTAGAGCTTGTTCAGTTCAGCATCATGCTTGCAATGTGTTCTTGGGATTTTTGTGTGTTATGTTTTAGTCTATCCAGTTTTGATTCATTGCTTGGAAATCTGGAAAAAAAAAAAAAAAAGCCCCAAAACTTAGTCTGGTACTGTTTGTTGTCACTAATATTTTCTCTTGGATTTATTTCTGTAAAGTGAAATTGATTTTAATGTTTTAGATTGTTGCCCATATACTTTTCAACAGTTTTAATTTTTGGAAATCACTGCACTGGACTACTGAGCCAATGATCAGTCATCCTCTTTTGTGTTTGATTTTATGATTGTCAGGATTGCGATATGATTCGAATTCTACCCAACTTTTTGGACTTCAACTGATTTCCCAGAATTCGTAAAGAGATTCTGTTAGAATTGTACTTAGGATTTATATGGGGTGACCAAATTTTGAGCCTAAATAGCATAATAAATTAATTTTCATTTTAACTTGAATGGAATAGTCTTTTCTGGTTTTTTATTTAACTTATATTTTGAGATAATTATAAATTCACAAGCAGTTGTAAGAAATAATACAGAGATATCCCATGTATGTTTTACTCAGTTTCCACTAATAACATCTTGCAAAACCGAGATGTGATCTTTTGTACCAGTCATATCACTGCCAGGATATTGACATTGATACAGTCAAGATGCAGAACATCCCTCACTGATCCCTCATGTTGCTCTCTCACCCCCTTCTCTTATCCCTTGACAACTATAAATCTGTTCTCCATTTCTGTAATTGTGTCATTTCGAGAATGTTAAATAAATGGAACTACACAGTACATAATCTTTTGGGATTGGTTTTTTTCACTCTGCATAATTCTCTAGAAATTTATCTATGTTTTTGAATCTATCAATACTCTTTTCCTTTTTACTGTTGGATAATATTCCATGGTTTGAATATACTGCAGTTGGTTTAACCAGTACCTATTAAAGGACACTTAGGTTGTCATGAATACAGCTGCTTTAAACATTTGGATATAGGTTTTTGGGGAATGTAAGTTGTCCTTTCCCTGGGATAAATGCCCATGACTTCAGTTTCTGGGTTTTATGCTAGTAGTTGTATGTTTAATTTCTTTAAGAAGCGTCAAAATTATTTTTCAGAATGACTGTACTATTTTACATTCTGAGCAGCATCCTTTCTCTGCATCCTTGCCAGCATTTTGTGCCATTACTATTTTTAATTTTAACCATCCTAATAGATGCATAATGATACCTTGTGGTTTTAATCCATATTTCCGTAATGTTTAGTGATGATGAACATCTCTTTATGTGCTTTTTTGCCATCTTTATATACTTTTCAGTGAAATGTCTTTTCATGTTCTTTGTCTATTTTCTAATTGGATTGTTTGGCTTTCACAGTGGAGTTTTCAGAGTTCTTTATGTTTTGAAGATACTAGTCCTTCGTCAAATATGTGGGTTGCAAATATTTTCTCCCAGTCTGTTGATTACCTTTTCATTCTCTTAACAGAGTCTTTTAACTAACTAGGTATGACTTTAGATATTTGAAATTTTTAAACACATGTTTTGTTTTTTCAAGGAAAGTATCCAGCATACATAGTCTTAACATGTTTAAATTAAATAATTTAAATATATCTTGTTTAGTGGCAGGAATTAATGAATTAATGAAATAGGGGGAACAGGGAACCCAAGGACTTTGCAGATATACATGATTAACCAGTTGAATTAGAGAGGGCTTATCTTCCAAGTTTTATATCATAAGTATAGTTCACAAATAACTTTTTAAAAGAAAACAGCATTTCCTCTTTTTCACATAGTTAAACAGTTACTAAATAAATCACTACATAGCATATACTAAAGCTCCATTAGATCTTGCTTCAGTTTCAATCCAATACAACATACTGAAATGTCCCATTCTCCCCGGAGCTTCAAAGGGCCTCTAGACTCACCCACTTCATTTCCTCACAGGGCTGAATCAAAAGGGGCATGAGGAGATAGGAGACTGCCATTTTAAGTGAAAAGGATAACCAAATTGCAAGTGGTTTGAATGCCATGATATATTGTTTATGAATTTATATACTTTTTCATAGATTGATGAATTTTTATAGATGGATTGTTCTGAGAATTCAACCAGAAAACACCAACTTGAGATCTGTCAGAAGATCCCCAAATAAATTGACTGTCATACAACTTAAGTCTTAGACCCTTCAAGCACGTATCCTCAAGTATACTCACACTTGCACATACTGATTTGCAGAACTTTGAGAAAATAATATAGCTAGAGATTTTTTTTTTAGGCTAACACTTGCTTTTACTTTCTTTCTGTTACTTTCTCTTATTTTATTTCTTTCAAAATACATACAAATAGGGCTTCTTACATTCATGGTCTCCTATGTGAAACAATGTATATTTGCAGTAGAATTACTCTAAGTTGATTTACCTTTTTTTTCTTTAAAATTCGATCTTTAAGTATCATTTAAGCCCTTAAGTACTAGTATTCAATCCAATCTCTTAGTTTTCACTCTAGGGCAAGAGAAGTAGTCAAGTCTTCCTTCCCAGAGGTGTGTTTGGATATAAGTCAAATAAAGAACTCTAAATTAAGAGATACTGTTATGTCTTTTGCTTTTTTTTTTTTTTAACTTTTTTTTTTTCTCTCTCTCCCCTTCCTCCCCATCCCCCTGCCCCGTTTTCTGCTCTCTGTGTCCATTCACTGTGTGTTCTTCTGTGTCTGCTTGCATTCTTGTCAGCCATACTGGGAATCTGCATCTCTTTTTGTTGCATCATCTTGCTGCATCAGCTCTCCATGTGTGTGGTGCCCTCCTGGGCAGGCTGCATTTTTTTCACACAGGACGGCTCTCCTTACAGGGCTTATTCCTTGCGTGTGGGGCTCCCCCTATGCAGGGGATACCCCCTGCGTGGCACGGCACACCTTGCATGCATCAGTGCTACGTGTGAGCCAACTCACCACATGGGTCAGGAGGCCCTGTGTTTGAACCCTGGACTTCCCATGTGGTAGGTGGATGCTCTATCAGTTGAGCCAAATCCACTCTTCCCATATTGTTATGTTTTAATTGCTATATTTCCTAATACCAACCTAAGTGTGAAAGAGTCATTGAAGATCCTAATTTGTTGTTTTTATTCTATACTAATTGTTTAAGGTTTATTTTGTTCTACAAAATAATCAAGGCAGGAAATCTAACATGTATTGACTGAGATTTTAAGAAAAGACTTTATACCTGGTACGGCTTCCAAGTTGCTTTAAGTAAAATATATAAAAATATTTGTTTATCCTACAAGTTATCAACAAATCAGCCCAAAATACCAGTTCATACAGGTCACCTGGCACTAAAATACTTTTATTCAGAGTACTTGAGCTTAGGAAAGTGTTAAATTAAGCCATAGCTTCTTGGTCAAATTTTTCACAACAATTGTTTAGCACTAAAGAGATAATCAGGTGGAAGAGTGATTAATTTCTTTTTATGGTCTGGAGGAATAGAACTAAGGATCTATTTTATAATTAAGTTATTTCTAAGAGTTAGAATATCAAAGTTGGAATAGACTGCTTTGGGACAGCTTGACTTTCATGTTATTAAATGTAAGTATAGGCCGGAGGGCCACTTGGCAGGAATGTCATAAAACAAAATTAAGCAATGATTTTTGTGGATGGATTTTCTGGGTCTGTAAGGCCTCTTATTATTTTAAGTTTATGATTCTAGTTTTGTGTATGTGTTCTGAAAAGACTAGTTTATGGTCTTGTTCTATTTCTTCACTGCCATTTACTCCTCCACCCTTTTTGAAGTAGCTTTCAATGTGCTTCCATCACTGAAACTGTTTTCCAAAATAACCAGTAACCTTTTAAAACCTAAATTCAATGGAAATTTTGCATTCTTTGTCTTAACCTCTCTATAAACATTTTAAAGTGTTTGATCACTTATTATTTCTTGGAACTTTTTCTTTGGCTTCCAAGGTACCACTCTCTCCTGTTTTCTTCTACCTCTAAGACTACTTACTTGCCCTCAATTCTTTACAGACTCTTCTTGCACCAGTGTCATAGGCCCCTCCTGTGATCTTGGTGGTCATGCACTCCTATGATTTCAGCTGACTTCTATTGCTGATGATTCTCACATCCACTCAGGTCCTGGCTCCAGGCCCATCAGTCTAGCTGCCTAATAGATATCTCCTTTGGATAGTTCATTGACATCTCAATTCATAGGGTTGTAAGGATTAAATTACTTAATCTATATAAAGTGCTTAGCAGAGTATCTGGCTCTATAATTATCATGCTGGTAATGTTAATCATGGTGAACTCTTACCCAGTTCTTTCATATTTTTACCAGTCCTTTGAGGCGCCATCAGTATATCTGTAAATCATCACTTTCCAAACTGTTTTCTTGCAATAGTAGTATCCCTCAAGGTGTTAGTTGGTGTTTCAAAACCCAGTAAAAGAGGAGGTAGAGTCCCATAGCCAAATAAGTTGGAAAAATGCTTTGTAACAGAGTTAGCAAACTTTTTTAATAAAAAGGCAAATAGCCAATATGCTGGGCTTTGTGGGCTATTTGGTCTCTGTCACAGCTAGTCATTTCTACGGTTCTAGCACCAAAGCAGCCATAGATGATACCTAAACAAGTGAATATAGCTGTGTTCTACTAAAATTTTATTTATGGACACTGAAATTTGAAATGCATGTAATTGTCAAAACATTGTTATTTATACTATTTCATGTTGCAAAGTATTATTTTTCTCTTTATTTTTTTCAACCATTTAAAAATGTAAAAACTATTCTTAGCTCATGGGCAGTAGTTTGCCAAACACTGCTTTAAAATATTGCCTCCTATTAAAGATGTGTAACATACACCATAAAAAGTACTGCAGCAGTGGAATTAGGCCTGATTTTCTTCAAACTTATTTGACCATGGAAATCTTTTTCACATGGGACAATTATTAATATCTCTTACTATACTTCTATAGAATGCACTTTTGAGAAATGCTGACCTAGATAATAGCCAGCTATGTATGCAAGAGGTGAAAATTTTGGCTGTGGAACAGACTGAAAATAACAAGCTTACATAGGAAGTTTCTTTATTCCTTTGCTCTGAGCCAAGCTAAGAGGACACAGACAGAAGGACACTTTGGAAAAGACAGTTCAACAAATATTTATTGAATTACCCCTGTGAGGAAGGCATCAACCAATTAAGCACTACAGCTGAGCTGAAAATGTACATGATGAAGTTAACGCCATCAATCACCTTTTAGAAATGGGAAAAATATGAACGTTGCTATAACTTAACACAAGTAGAGGTGCTGGAAGAGAGAGAAAAAGTATTCAGACAGGAGGAAAAGATCTAGAGGCCATATACAAAATATAAGCAATGATAGATAATTTCTATGATTTGAACATCTTTACTACTCTTTTAAAAATACTTTTTAAAATGCAGTTTAAAAGTTTCTTTTAAAAATTTTAGTTTACATGTAGTAAAATTTTAAAACTTATTTTGAAATAACATTTTTAATTGTCATTTTCCTGTGTCTTTGAAAGGTAATTGTTGACTCGGTAGGCAGCAAAGGGCTATTGCTTTACTATTTTTCAAGCATATTTTCCTTACTAAAACTAAGGTCATTGCTATACAGAAAAACTTCAGATTAAAAAAAAACTTTTATCAAAAGATTCTGTATTTCCATTCTTTTATGCCTGCTTTAACCATGTGCCCCTTATATAAATGAGAAATGGGCATAGAAAGCATTCTTTCTAAATTATGCCTAGTGTTTTACCAGCAACTAGAACCTGTGGGAAAATGCAGAGAAGCCCGAATCATCCTAGCTGATAATAATAACTCATCCACCTAATGCAAGCATAGTCACTTGTCCATCCCTACAGAATTTCTCTCCCAGGTGTTTCTTTCCAAACCTTTGTAGGAGAAGAATTGGTCTTTTAATTTTCCCCTATAAATGTATAGCATATGAATGATGGAATTGTTGAATCATTAATACAAGAAGGTAATAAGTTACAGGATTTGTTTTCATCCATTTTGGCCATCAGGTGTTTTGGGTAATCTCCAAGGTCTCAGCAGCTCCAGTGTCTTCAGTCCTCTCTCAGCACACCCCAGCAGGCACTCGTATACTACCACCACCACCCACATATGGCCTTCATGTGCTTCATCTACCGCTTGAAGAATATCATAGATATTTATGTATTGGGAAAGTTCCTACTTTTTTTTTTCCAAGCAGCCTACCACAAATCCAAATATTAGGTGTTCTGTATAATGTTGGGCTATTTTGTGAAATCAAGACACATTTAGCTCTTGATTGTGCTAGAAAGTGGGGAAATGAATGCCATGATACCACTGGCATTCTTCTAGCGAATGTCATAGCAAACAGACTTGGAATGCAGTGCAAGCTAAAGAAAAGGCAAGCAAGTGTTCACTGTAGTACTGTGGACAGCTGGTATGGACATGTTATCCATCTAGTACTGGAAAAGGTTAAGTAAACAGTGGGACAGTGACAAAGTGCAGGGATTAATTGCTTAAAGCATTCAATAATTCTCAGAACAGACATCTAAATAAATGGAGCTATTCTGGAGTTTGAGTTCTGAGAAACAATGTAAAAAGGCTTTATTTTTCTTTGGAAACAGAGACTTCTTAAAGAACGATGACAGGTAAATGGTATAACCCAAAAGTGTGAGGATGCAATAACAGGTGTACCTTATTTTGAAGGGATTCTATCCTCATATGGGAGATTCATGATAAAAAATGAGACATCAAAATTGTACTACCAAATATGAGACAGAAAGGACATGCTATTATAAAAGGCCAGTATAACTCTTTTTACACAGGCCATTCCTAGATGTTAGCTTCATTTCTTGAGGCTTCTCTTGTACTTCATCCCCATGGCCCCCTAGGCTCCAGATCTCTAACATAGATATAATTCACTAGAGATTTTTATAGGATATAAGTAAATCCCCAACAAAACTAACCTTAATTTTCTAGCTGTTATTATAGACAGATACATGGAAAGCAGAAGATCCCAAGATCACCTGTCTGTCTTGTGATAGCCATTGTCATGAAGATAGGAGGAAATTTTCCTCTGGAGACATTATGAGATAACTCTCCTAAGCTTTCCTTCAAATAATCTGTTGCATAGAATCAATTCATAGTAGTTATCTTTGCATGATATTTCCAAATCCAGCAATGGTCAATATTATGAATGTTTGTAATATCAATAGACTTTAAGAGTTTAAAAAGACTTTGATCATTTTCATCTTGGAATTGGAAGATTTTGTATATACTTATTTATGCTTATTAGGAAAAGTTAAAAAATGCTTAAAAACCTAGACATTGCTGGTAGCCTTTTAAGTTAGTTCATCTTCCTGTAAAGTAGTGGGTCTTGAAATTACCTGAGGAGTTTATTAAAAAGTGTAGATACCCATTTCTAGAAATTTGGATTCATTATATCAGGAGAAGATCTTAGGCTTCTATTTTTAATATTTTTTTTAGTGATTAACAAGCACTATTTGTAGAGCAAGTCTGACACAATATAATAAACTAAACAAGTTTTCACAGCCACTAACCTAATCATTCCTGAGCTGCCTTGGGTTGTGCAGGGTAAAGCTACTTCCTTCTCATAAATAGCTCTCTCTGTAGGCACTTGGGGTTGATTTTCATGTGCTAAGTTGGTTAGAATGTCCATTTCCATTTTCTCTTTATATATTGTATTTTTGCTTAACATTGTCTTCATGTATTATCAAAGATAGAGTTTCCTTCTGTTTTTTGTTTGTTTTCCTAGTGTTTGGAAGTGAGTTTCTGAATAAGAAAAGGTCTGATAGGTCTTTGCTCTGCCATCTTGAAATCAGAAATCTGAATTTGTCATTATTACTAATTTGGAATCCTAAAAATTTCGACCAGTAGGGGAAATGAGAAGGCATGGAAACTATAGGGAGAAGTAGAGTCGACAGAAACTTTTTTTTTTAAAGATGAACATCAGTAATTGTAATATACTGAGGACGTGAACAGTCAATTATATTAGATAAAACACATTTTCTTTATTTTTATGTTCTCCCTGGAAATAGGTGTACTGAAAATAAAATCCAAGAATCACTTCTATACTATACAAAGGTATAGATAAGTCACTCTAATGAGCTATGTCTGTTTGGAAAACAAAGTCTAAGAATCTTAGTTAAATGATGCTCTTTTTCTTTCTATATAATGTTTTAAAGTAAATTGTGTACTGCATATTATGCTGAAGAGACTATTGGTCTCTAAATATTTGGGCATCATTAAATAAGTTACATCATTGCTAGACTAAAATTTATGAATATATAGATACATTTTATGTTAAAATTTGGCAGTTGTCTAATTCTATAATTCTGGACTTGTTTTAAAGAAAGGTGCCAGTGCCGTTATTTTACAAATTAATGTGGATCCTGTACATTTTTAATGGATCTTGCTATAATAATAAGTAAAATGCCATATCAAATGAGCAGACATTATCCTAACAGGCATTCCTTTCTCCTCTAAAATATATATATATTTTAAAAATGCATGCTGAGGCTTATTCTCAACTCTTGTTTCTCTTCTAAATTTAGATTCCAGTTAAATTGTCTATTTTACTATCTGTAGGCTTTTCAGAGTATCTCATTTATACAAAATGCTAAAGAGATATAAAACATTTCATTAAAAATCACTTTTAGTTAGATATATGTTCAGCTGCTTTGACAAAAATAGCAAGGAGTGAAACTATATGGGACCGAGATGCGCAGCCTCCTGGCTGTCTAGAGTGGTGCTGGCACGATTGCTGACTTCCGGCTGCTGACTTCCGGCTTCTAAGGTTCTTGCTTTTCCAAACCCAGAAGACAGTGCATGAAGCCAGGGGACATCAGCCATGCCTCCAGAGCCAGCAGCATCAGTGGGCCAGCCTGAACCCTGTGCAGAAGGCCCTGTACAGGGAGGTGATGCTGGAGAACTATGCAAACGCGGCTTCCCTAGTAGCATCTCCAATCCTCAAACCTGTTCTGATCTCCCGGCTGGAGAGAGGGGAAGCACCTTGGGGCCCAGATCCCTGGGAAGCAAAGGCTTTGAGAGGTCGCAAGTCCTGGATCAAGAATGAAGAGCCAACTATAAAGCAGGAACCTGCTGAAGCAGAATTGCACCAGATACCTGTAGGAGGACTCCTCCAGAACATGTCTCAGCACTTTGATGTAAAAAGCAAGGCAACAAAGCAAACTTGTCCAAACCCGAATCTGATACTTTGAGGTGGGATGAAGTTCTATGAATGCAAAGAATGTGGGAAAATCTTCAGGTATAACTCCAGACTTATTCGCCATCAGATGAGTCATACTGGAGAAAAGCCCTTCAAGTGTAAGGAATGTGGCAGAGCTTTCAAGTCCAGCTATGACTGTATTGTACATGAGAAAAATCACATTGGAAAAGGACCCTACAAATGTAAGGAGTGTGGCAAAAATTTAAGCTCCAACACAGCTTGACTCAACATCAGAGTATCCACACTGGGGAGAAGCCCTATGAGTGTAAGGAGTATGGAAAGGTTTTCCACAGGAGTGCAGCGTATCTTCAGCGTCAGAGACCACACACTGGGGAGAAGCTCTGTAAGTGTAAGGAATGTTGGAAGGACTTTGATTGTAGGTCGCTTTTTATTGTTCATCAGAGAATTCATACTGGAGAGAAACCCTACCAATATAAAGAGTGTGGCAAGGCATTCACTCAGAAAATCACCTCCATTCAGCATCAGAGAGTTCACACTGGGGAGAAGTCTTATAAATGTAAGGTGTATGAGAAAGCCTTCAAATGGTATGGAAGCATCAGAAATTGCACCCCATGGAGAAGAAGCCCAACAAGGGTCTTGGGCCATCCCTGATCAATTTCCAGTGTTCTCCTCCAGCCTTACCTCCTGTTCCTCCCCACGTTCCGCTCTCTTCCCCAGCTTTGGCCATGCCTTCACTGACCTTTCCACATGCCATGCTCATTCCTACCTCTGGGCATTTGTTCATGCTGCTGCCCTCTTCGGGAATACCTTCTTCACCTGTCCAAATAGTATGCATTTTTCAGGGTATTACTCCCCCTGTGAAGCCTTCCCCAGTTATTCTGACCTCTGTTGCTCACCCCTCATGAGCCTTATCTTGGCGCTTCTCTGGTTCTTACTCTCAGCGGATCTTCTACCCAATTTAAATTTCATTTGCATTTTTTCTCACTTTGTGTGTTACAACTCTTATCAACCTAAATTCCATTGCAATCTGCATATATTTAAAAATTTGTTTATGTACTCTCTTTTTTTTTTAAGTTAGAAAAATGGAGGGAAGCGGACTTGGCCCAGTGGTTAGGGCATCCGCCTACCAAATGGGAGGTCCACAGTTCAAACCCCGGGCCTCCTTCACCCGTGTGAAGCTGGCTCATGCACAGTGCTGATGCACAAAAGGAGTGCCCTGCCACGCAGGGGTGTCCCCCACGTGGGGGAGCCCCACGCTCAAGGAGTGCCCCTGGAAGGAGAGCCGCCCAGCGTGAAAGAAAGTGCAGCTTGCCCAGGAATGGCACCGCCCACACGGAGACCTGACACAAGATGACGCAACAAAAAGAAACACAGACTCCCATGCCACTGACAGCAACAAAAGCCGACAAAGAAGAAGACACAGCATCAAATAGACACAGAAAACAGACACCTGGGGCGGTGGGGGGGCCGGGGTAATAAATAAATCAATCTTGGGGGGGATAAATAAATAAATCTTTTTTTAAAAAAAAGAAAAACGGAAATACTTGATCCTTGCATTAGTCCCTTTTAGGCTTGAACAGCAGTGGCTGTGCCTGCACTTTGGGGATCCTGGCGTTAAAACCTGCTGGGAGTACCCTTTTGGAGTGTTAGGGAAGTTTGGGAAAGAGGAAATCCCTGTATTAGGCCATTGCAATAAAGAAAGCAGCCTGGGAGAAGTGAGGAGCCATGCAGGATCTATGGGAGTAGAGATATGGAATAAGCTTTCAACGATGGGCTTTAGAAATTAATGCAGATTGTCCAGTGGACCTATGGCTAAGTGGTGTATTAATGCAGTTGAAGTGGTATTGCCCTTAGCATGGGTGGTTGAGGATCCTGCAATTCTATGCAAAAAATCATGCGAGATAACCAGTAAAAAATAATAGATATCCATCGATAGCAGTCGTTACATGATTGACAGTGGTCATGTAAAATCACATCTTTAAACATGAAGGAGTTTGTGGCTTTTTCCCCTTTAGTTTTGCTCTTGATGTCTAGTTTGTCTTTTTGGGGGTGGGGTAAGCAACAGACTTTATTTTTATTTTACCTTTTGAACAAATTTTTTATTCTAGAATAGATTTAGATTTACAGAAAAGTTGTGAAGGTACCGCAGAGAGTTTCCATATGACCTGCACCTTCTCTCCCCTTTATTAACATCTTAAAACAGTATAATATATTTGTCACAACTAATGAACCAGTATTGATCCATTACTGTTAAAGCCCATACTTGATTCAGATTTCCTTCATTTTTACCTAATGTCCTTCTTTGTGTTCCACGATCCCATCCAGGATCCCACATTCCATTTGGTAGTCTTGTCTCCTTTGGCTCCTCTTAACTATAACAGTTTCCCAGTCTTTCCTTATTTTTGATGACCAGATATATTGTAAAATGTACCTCAGTTGGGGTTTGCCTGATTTTTTTTTTCTTCACAATTTGGGTTTTGGGGAAGAAGACCACAATGGCAAAGGGCCATTTTTATCACATCATAATTGTATCGTACCACATTATTAACATGAATTATCACTTTTGAAATTGACCTTAATCACCTGATTGTGGTGGTGTTTGTCAGATTTCTCCACTGTAGATTTTTGCATACTGTACTCTCTAGGTTGCTGTGTGCTACCCATACTTAAGGAGTGGAGAGTTAGGCTCCACCTCTTTGAGGGCAACATATCTACATAAATTATTTGGGATTCTTGTGCACAGGACATTTGTCTATTCTGGGGAAGCAGACTTTTATAAAACTTTCTTGAAAAAATTTCATACTTATAAGACAGTTGCAAAAATAACACAGACCCCATATGGAGAACTTTAACATACTCCTACACCCACCCCTAGATACCCAGATCCGCCAGTTTTAACATTTGACATCATTCTACTTTGTCTCATCATTCTACTTATTCATCTGTCATCTACCACTCTTTCTATTGTCTATTTTCTGTAGTTTGTCCTTCTTCCATTCATTTGTGAGTAGGTGTACACATCATACTCCTTGAACACAATATTTCCATGTACATTTCCTACAAGCAATGTTATGTAATCACCTTAAGTGCAATTATCAAGTTCAAGAAAGATAACGTTGATATAAAGCTTATGTTGTGTTACAATTTTATATGTCACAATAATGTACCTCTGAGCCTTTTCTCCTCTATTCTTAGATCCTATTCAGTACAGACATATCTCTGGGATATTGTGGGTTTGGCTCTAAACCACTGCAATAAAATGAATATCATCAAAAAAAAACAAAACTATATGTAAGTATATGTCTCTTCAATAGTCCAAAGAGGTATTGTAATTCTGCTCAACAGAATTGTCAGAGGTTCAAGATTTTCCTCTCTCATTGCTTTGCCATCCCTGGGTGTTACCTTATCCACATGATCTACCACACAGCATCTGACCAGCAGGAAAGGGAGAAGGGAAGGGCACACTAAGCTCCATACTCAATATACTACTTGATCAAGTATAATTCAGTAGTAAAGAACCTTAGAATATCACAAACAAGCGTCTAGATACCTTACTCAGCAGAAGGCAATCTCTAGATATAACACTGTATACAGAAGACCATGCTGTCCTGATCTGTTCAGGAAGGGTATGAGGTTTGGCTATAAAGTAGTAAGAATTTTTTTTTTTTAAATAAAAATGCTGGAATCTAGCATCTGAGTCTCAAAATAGTCACCTAGACAATTTTACATTTATTCCATTGGTACCTGTCATGCTAAAGCTATTGTTTAATCTCTTTCTTGGAAATTGCTTTCAGAGACAGTTTACAAGATTCCCCTAAAAATAAATATACACTTATACCTTGTTGTGGTCCAAAAAATACATTGTCTATGCCTCATGCTTGGTGTTAAAAATAAAATTTGATCTAAAAAAAGGATATCATAATTCCAAATACTTAAATAATGCAATAAATTTTGAAACTAGTTGCAAGGAGAAATTTGGCAGTAGCACTAGAATAAATGTTTTTATTTGTGTTCCCAAAATGAATTTTTGGCTTTTATTTGGAAGTATAAGTGCAAATATATTTGTTGGTCTCTTTACATTATGCTCTACTACATGAGAAGTAACTGGATAACTTTTGCTAAAATAAAATATAGGATAAAAGAAGCATTTTTACCTATTCAGTAGTCCCAAGGAAGCTGTGAAATTGAATTCATTTATTTTGGGGCACGCTGATTTAATCGTGGAATGTGTATTATATCGTATTTATTATTCCCATATGGACAACTACATTTTGCAAATGCCTCATCATTTGCCACAGTCTTAGCAAAGTTAATCTGTTTGTTGTCAACCTAAGAAATTCAAGACTTTGATAAAGGAAAACCTGGCTAAAGTTTTTGTTTGTTTTGTTTTCTTTTAATACAGAAGGAATTTTCTGGTATTTTGACACATGGATATTGTCAGTAGAACTAAAAAGACTCTTATTAAAGTTTGTTGAATGACATCTAATGTTAAAGGACAAATACAAGTCCCAGTTACAATTATTTAATTGTGTGCATAATTTTGCTTTATGTCTCGCTTCCCTAGTAGACTGTTAAATATTGTGATGTCATTGTTTTCAGTGTATCGGTAGACTTAGGATAAGACCTAGCATATAGTAGGCACTCACCAAATATTTAGTAATTGCTAATTTTTATCTTGTTTTGTTTGTAGGAGTCAAAATATTAGGTTATAGACTAGTGCATAAGTAAAGCAATTCATGCTTTTGGACCTACAGCAAAGCATATAAAAATGCCTAGAAAATGAACTAGCAAAGTGTGTCAAATTACTTTTCTTAGTAACTGACTTTTGAAGCTTGCTCATATAATTTTTAAGAGCTTTCAGTATTGCTCTGTGAGGTTCCATCCATTTTTACACTGCTGTGATACATTGCTACAGTATCTGTAATGTCTGCAGTAACTAAAACACTTGTTGTATGCATTTTCTTAAGAATGATTTCTAGGGGAAACCGATATGGCTCAGTGGTTGAGTGCCAGCTTCCTACATACAAGGTCCTGGGTTTAATTCCTGACCACCCACTATCTCAAAAAAAAAAAAAAAAATCTATCTATCTATACACACACACATATATGTGTAATAAACAGAACTTTAAAAAAGAAAAAGGAATGATTTCTTTGTTAATACAATATTGAATATGAATGGGAAAAATTTCTTATGTATTTCTTAATAAGCTGAAAGAAATGAGAATTTTTCCCTGTGAAAGAACCTTTAAGACATTAAATTGCAAAGTAGCTTAAGTCAAAAATCTTACAGGATTTGGATTTATGCAAAAGTGTCTTCTTTGGACATCATACAATGCTTTCCCTCTATAATTGAGCTTTTATTGTAGATTCATAAAAAGATGCTGTTTCTGTAAGGCTGTAACCACCATTAATGTACTGGGACTTCCTCAAGAAAGTTTCATCTTTAAAAATTCAGCATAACGAAGAGTGAGCTTAGTAGTGACTCTAGATGAACTCATAATGCAGAAAGTTATTTGCTTTCTGTGATCAAATAATCATGTAAGCATGAGTAAAGTATACTTAATTATTGGAAGGGTCTACATTGTAACATGTAGAATAGGTAATGTAGCAATTAATCATATATTAATATCTTGTTTCTCTACTCTTGTGTTCAGGTAAATGGACTTTCCTAACCTTGGTTCTGAGACAGTAGACCAAAAGGGTTTTTAGCTCTGAAGTAGTTCCATTTTTACTTAATTAACTGAAATTTACTGAGTGTCTACTGTATATGAATGTATGATAATGTAGAGGACACAGTGAAGTTAAAACATGGTCCTTATACTAAGAAATGTACAAGCTAGTTAAGTACCCCGATTTGAATACAAGAGTTTCTTTAAAAAAATAAAAATTTTAAGAAAACCCCTCTCCTCAGTCTATAAGTACAATAACTCCCAAAACAATATATGATGTGGGTAGTAAAGTTCTGTGAGATTAGAAAAATTACAGTTGACGGGAGTAGCTTGAGAAGGTTTTATTGAGGAGGTAAATGTAAACTTTTAAAAGATGGCCAAAAAAAAAAAAAAATGAGCATAGAAGGTAAGTGGAAAGTATCCGAAGATAGACTGATTAAACTGGAGGCGTTGCTATTTGTCTCTGAGCTGAAATTATATGATGTTTTTTGAGGAGCCATTTTCCTCCTGATTCTAAATTATATTGAGTTATATATACCTTTGATATAGGAAAACTATTTCCTGCTTTTTCATAGCCTCGAGGCTAAGATTTTCCCATCTTTCAAAATATAGCCTACAGGGCTCATTTAGGAATGCTAGTAAGATTAGAATTTCCCATTTTAAAGAATTTCAGTAATCAGTAACCAATTAAGAATATTTGGGGAAACGGACTTGGCCCAGTGTTTAGGGCATCCGTCTACCACATGGGAGGTCCGCGGTTCAAACCCCGGGCCTCCTTGACCCATGTGGAGCTGGCCCATGCGCAGTGCTGATGCGCTCAAAGAGTGCCGTGCCACACAGGGGTGTCCCCGCATAAGGGGAGCCCCATGCGCAAGGAGCGCACCCCGTAAGGAGAGCCGCCCAGCGCGAAAGAAAGTGCAGCCTGCCCAGGAATGGCGCCACCCACACTTCCCGTGCCGCTGACGACAACAGAAGCAGACAAAGAAACAAGACGCAGCAAATAGACACAGAGAACAGACAACCGGGGGAGGGGGCGGAATTAAATAAATAAATAAATCTTTAAAAAAATATATTTGAACTGTATAAATGCAGTTAAACACAAATTTAGCAGTTCAGACAGACATTGAACATTTACCATACCTAAACCTAGTAACACACCATTTAATGAACAAATACTTAGCACTTTCTGTATTCTAGAGTACTTTTCAATAGTATACTTAACAGGCAGACCCAAAGTTCAGGAGTATATCAACAGAAAAACTTAAGTTGGGGACTTGAAGCCCCGACAGAATTGTACCCAAAAAATCCCAGATCAAGAGGAGTCATCTGGAAGAAGTTTAAGGGGACTTGAACCCCCAAACTAACTTCCTGAATCACTTTTACCTTGTTGACCTGCTCACCCAGATAGATGCCTGGACTAGAGGTAGGGACTCTTTCTCTCTTTGAAGCGCTAAAGCGCCTTTGGGGCCTGGAGTACCAGAGAGAGAGGAGAAAACCAATTGTGGAGCTTTTAGACCAAACAGGTCTACTGGCCACATAAAGCTCGATCATCATGCTTACCTCTCTCTGGGGCCTTAGAACTTGGGGGCAGTCGTATTTATTCAGGAACCCCTTCGTCTTTAGTCCCTGCTAGGTAGCCAAATTAATACCAAGCAAAAGCCGTTTCTCCCAATGCATCTTTAAAGCCAATTCCTGAGACTCTGGGGTTTCAAAGAGAGAAAATGTTTTATTGGTTGCACAAGCAATGGAGCATAGTGGCCTCATGGCCCCAAACTGCCTCCCGGACATACTTCTGTATACCCAGAGTTTAATCAAAGTTAAATATCACCTCCAGTTTATTGAGCAGATTTTCAATATCACCGTAAATGATTCTTAACGTGAAATGGCAGGGAAAAAATTGTCCACAGAGATTCTAAGTAGTATGCAGTTCAGCAGCACTGAAGCCATGGTTGTATATTGCACTTTTGAACTATAATACATGTAATAAAGAAAGGCATCAGGACCCAAAGAAGTTGCCATCGTTTTGACCAAGTCCTGTCAAGTGCTTCTACCTCAAAATTTTCCTCATCTGTTCAATCAATCCAACCTGTCTCTTCCCCCACCAACTTCCTTGTCTGACAATCCCTGGATAGAAGACTTAGATTCTTAGAAATCTATTTTTCTTTTTTGGAGAATGGTGGTAAAGAAGACTGGAGGAAAAATGCCTACAATGTATTTTATATCTTCAGGGTCACTTAAATTGGGAAACTTATTTTATATTTTTTTAATTTATTTTATTTCTCCCCACCCCCTCGTTATTTACATTTTCTGTGTGCTGTGTCTTTAGGAGGTACCAGAAACTGAACCTGGGACCTCCAATGTGGGAGGGAGGCACCTAATCACTTGAGCCACCTCTGTACCCTACTTTGTTCTGTCTCTCATATGTTTTTCCTTCTTGTGTCTCTTGTTGAGTCATCTTGTTGCATCAGCTTGCCATGCCTGCCCATTGCTCGTTTTCCTTAGGAAGCACTGGGAACCTCTTCTCCCTGGTTTTTGTTGTATCCTTCATTATGTTTTTCTTCTTGTGTCTCTCATTGTGTCAGCTTGCTGTGCCTGCCTGTTGCGCCAGCTCACTCTCTTCTTTAGGAAGCACTGGGGACCTAACTGTGGACCTTCCATGTGGTAGGCCGAAGCTCGGTTGACTGAGCCACATCCGCTCCCTGGGGAACTTAATATAAATGGTAGGAATATGATATGTTATGATTGCTGTTTTAAAACATTCCCACATACAAGGTCCCGGGTTTAATCTCTGATACCTCCTAAAAACAAAAGACAAAAAACAAAAAAAGCAATGTGGGGACACTGATGTGGCTCAGTGATTGCGCACTGGCTTCCCACGTACAATGTCCCAGGTTCAATCCCTGCCCCCTGTACCTCAAAAAATAATAATTTTATTGAGATATAATGTGTATACATAAAATGCATAAATTTTAGGTATACAGTTTTGACAAACGAGTATACCTGTCTAACTGCCGTCTTAGTGACGTTATAGTCCATTTCCATCACTCCAAAAGGTTTTCTGGTGCCCCTTTCCAGACATTCTGCAGTCCCCAGGCACAACTTCTGGCAGCCACTGATCTGCTCTCTATCTTTGTGGATTATGTTACAGTTAATTTTTAATTTTTTTTTTAGCAAATGGAGGCAATAAAAGCTTTTGTTTTTTCCTGACAAATAGACATACAAATTTGAAGATTTTGCCAGTCTGAGAAGCATACTTCATAATAGGAAAGCTATCAATATCACAACAAAACCACAAGTTTTCCAAACTTCCCATAATCTACAATAGGCTAGACATATTTTATATTTTTTAAATTCTCATGTTTCAGAAAGAGTGAGGAGGAAAAAACTGAATAAGTTCTCTCCCTCAAATTTTGTTTAATCAGCATAATTTATCAGGCTATACCTACCAGCAGTTTTTACTTTTATTATGTTAATTTTTCTTCCTTTCAAGGACTTCTGAAAAACAAATGTCGGTCTGCATCATTCAGTCCATACCCATTCTCATATCATTGTGTTCCTTAGTTTAGATCATTTCCTTTCCCATATTTCAGGAGACTAGGAGACATGAAACAAGCTGTAAATAGAGGATTCAGAAGTTGTGTTGTGCAAAGGCCTTGCCACGGTGCTTCAGAGGGTTATACCAGGCATGACACCAGCATACACTGTTCACATGCCCTAAGAGAGTATCTGTTTGGTGGCATTTGAAATTTTCTTTTTAGCATAAATGTGAAACTTATTTTAGTTGCATATTCATTGAATAGTAAAGCAGTTTATCACTTATAGTCTTACATGTGATTCTTGAATCCAAGAATCAGACAGCAGTATTTTATTCTCCATTCCTTAAAAATAATTTTTGGAGACTTCGAGGAAGATGGTGGACTAGAAAGACATGGGACTCTCTTCTCCTCCAGAAAAATAACTAGAGGTCAGCTGAAACCACCTGGAAAACTTTCTTCAGGGGTTTAGGACACCAGGCAAAGACCTGACACCACCCAGAGGAAAAAGAGAGACAGAGGGGAATCACCATGACAGAACTGTGAGTTGAAACCAGTGTCCCTGCTATGACACACTAAAGACACTTTAGAATTCTTGGGGCTCTGGGCCTGCAGCTACAAAGGAGGTTCCAGGGATCCACCATCCCAGGAAAGGAGAGAGAGAGGGATACACCATAAGGCTGACTCAGGGTCTGGCCCACAAATTTGGTCTACTGTGTACCACCAGCCCTTCCAGGCCGGGTGGGACCACAACATGGTTTCCCCTGGGAGCCAGCATAAGACTGGAGAAATCCAACCCTTGTCAATCTACCTCTCTTCTAGCCAGGACTGATTGTTGAGCACAAAGGATAACCAAAAGAATAAAAAGACAGATAAAAATATAATATGACATATGAAAACCAAAGAATAAAAATGGTGGAAGTAAATAGTGCATTTGCAGTAATATCATTGAATGTGAGTGGATTAAACTTTCCCAGTCAAAAGATACAAGCTGACAGAATAGATTTTTAAAAAAACATGAGTTGTCCATATGCTGTTCACAAGAAACTCACCTTAGAGCCAGAATACAGACCAGCTAAAAGTGAAAGGTTAAAAGAAGATACTCCATGCAAATAGTAATAAAAAAAAAGAGAAGGGGTAGTTATACTAATATCAGACAAAACAGACTTTAAATGCAAAAAAGGTATAAGAGATACAGAAGGCCATTTTACATTAATAAAAGGAAAAATCCACCAGAAAGATAAAACAGTCATAAATATCTATGCACCTAACCAGGATACCCCAAAATACATGAGACAAACTCTTACAAAACTGAAGGGAGAAATAGACATCTCTACAATAATTGTTGGAGACTTCAACACACCATTTTTATCACTAGATAGAAAACTAGACAGAACATCAACAAGGAAACAGAACTTGAAATAAAGAACTTGATAACCAAGTTAGACCTAACAGACATGTGCAAAACACTGCATTCAAACTCAGTAGGTTATACCTTCTTCTTAAGTACCCATGGATCTTTCTCCAGGATAAATATGTTAGGACACAATACAGCTCTCAATAAATATAAAAAGATTGGAATTACACAAAGCATCTTCTCAGATCATAGTAGTATGAAACTGGAAATCAGTAATAGGAAAAAAGTAAATTTGCAAATGTGTAGAGGCTGAACAACGCACTCCTAAATAATCAGTGGGTCAAAGAAGAAATTGGAAGTGAAATCAGTAAATATACTGAGACAAATGAAAACAAGAATACAAATTATTAAAAGTTATGGGATACAGTGGAGGCGTCTTGAGAGAAAAAATTTATAGCCCTAAATGGCTATGTTAAAAAGAAAGAGCTAAACTCAAAGATTTAACCGGACAATTGGAGAAACTAGAAAAAGAACATCAAACCAATCCCACAGCAAGCAAAAGGAAAGAAATAATAAAGATTAGAAATAAATGAAATTGAGAACAAAAAAACAATAGCGAAAATCAACAAGACCAAAAGCTGGTTCTTTGAGAAGATCAATAAAGTTAACAAACCTCTAGCTAGGCTAACAAAGAAAAAAATGAGGTGATGCAAATAAAATCAGAAATGAAAGCAGGGGGAGTTACAACTGACCCCACAGAAATAAAAAGGATCATAAGAGATTGTTATGAAAACCTGTATGCCAACAAAGTAGACAACCTAAATGAAATGGACATATTCCTAGAATGCACAAACAACCTACACTGACACTACAAGAAATACAAGAACTTAATAAACCAGTCACATTTAAAGAGATTGAATCTGTCATCAAAATCTTAACAAAGAGAAGTCCAGGACCAGATAACTTCACAGGTGAATTCTACCAAGCATTTTGAAAAGAATTAACACCAATCCTTTTTAACCTCTTTCAAAAAATTGAAGAAGAGGGAAAATTACCCAACACATTTTGTGAAGCCAACATCACCCCAATACCAAAGCCAGGTAAAGATATTACAAGAAAGGAAAATTATAGAACAATTTCTCTAATGAACTTACATACAAAAATTCTTAACAAAATACTTGCAAATTGAACCCAACAGCATATCAGAAGACATACATCACAACCAAGTGGGATTTATTCCTGGTATGCAAGTCTGGTTCAACATAAGAAAATCAATAAATGTAATATACCATATTAATAAAATGAAGGAAAAAAAACACGTGACTGTCTCTACCAACACAAAAAAGGCATTTGATAAAATCCAGCATCCTTTTTTGATAAAAACACTTCAAAAGATAGAAATAGAAGGAAAAGCCCTCAAAACGATAAAAAGCATATGTAAAAAGCAAAATGATAAAAAGCATAGCCAACATTGTATTCGGTGGGGAAAGGTTGAAAGCTTTCCCTCTAAGATCCGAAATAAGAGAAGGATCCCCACCGTCACCATTGTTATTCAGTATTGTACTAGAAGTTCTAGCTTGGGCAGTTAGACAAGAAAAAAAAAATTAAAGGCATCCAAAAGAAGAAGTAAAACTATCACTGTTTGCAGATGACATGACCTTGTACTTAGGAGATTCTTAAGTATCCACGACAAAGCTACTTGAGCAAATGAGTTCAGCAAAGTGGCAGAATGTAAGATCAACATGCAAAAATCAGTAATGTTTTTGTACACTAATACTGAGTAATCTGAGGAGGAAATCGGGGAAAACTCCATTTACAATAACAACAAAAAGACTCATATACCTAGGAATTAACCAAAAAAGTATAGGTCCTACGTGCAGAAAACTATAAAACAGTGCTTAAAGAAATCAGTGAAGACCTAAACAAATGGAAAGACGCTCTTTGTTCATGGATTGGAAGACTAAATACCTTGAAAATGTTAATCTTACCCAAACTCATTGATAGATTCAATGCGATACCAATAAAAATTGCAACAACCTACTTTACTGAATTAGAAAAGGCAATTACCAAATTCATTTGGAAGGGAAATTGCACCCAAATAACCAAAAGTATTCTAAAAAAGAAGAGCAATGTGGGAGGAATTTCGCTGCCTGACCTTGAAATATGTTACAAAGGTACAGTGGTCAAAACAGTATGTTACTGGCATAAAGATAAACACATTGATCAGTGGAATAGAATTGATAATCCAGAAATAAGCCCTCATCAATACAGTCAGCTGGTTTTTGACCATATTAACTAAGTCCATATTAACAGGACAAAACTGTTTCTTCAACAAATGGTGGTAGAACTGGATATCTGTAACCAAAAGAATGAAAGAGAACCTCTATCTCACTCTCTATACAAGAATCAACTCAAAATGGATCAAAGACCTAAATGTAAAAGCCAGGACCCTAAAACTACTAGAATAAAATGTGAAACATCCTCAAGACCTTTTCGTTGGTGGTGGTTTCTTGGACTTAACACCCAAAGCACGTGCAACAACAACGACAAGATAAAAAGAGAACTACAAGTGCTGGAGAGGATGTGGAGAAATAGGAACACTTATTCACTGTTGGTGGGAATGCAGAATGGTACAACCACTGTGGAGGACTGTTTGGCAGTTCCTAAAAACTGTTATTTAATGACCTTCATCATCTATTGTAGACATTGATTGTAGACTTGCCATGTGACCCTGCAATACCACTACTGAATATATGCCCAGAAGAACTGAGAGCAGTGACTCAGTCATCTGCACACCAATATTCATAGCGGGATTATTCACAATTATCAAAAATTGGAAACAATGCAGGTGTCCGTCAACCAATAAATGGATTTCAAAAAGTGTGGTGTATTCACACGATGGAATATTATGCAGCTGTAAGAAGAAATGAAGTTGTATAGCATATGACAGCATGAATGAACCTAGAAGACATTATGTTGAGCAAAGCAGGCCAGACACAAAAAAACAAATACTGTATGATTGATTGCTTTACTATGAACAAAATATATTGTGTAACATATTGTAGGATTCAAAATAATTTTTTTTTATGTATCCAGACCTTCTATTAGGTTCTGTTTAGAGCCCTGAAGGTTTTCTCAGTCTGTGTATTCCTTAGGCTGCCATTCCAGACCATCTCTGCTCTGTTTCAAAGTTACCTTTTTACCTTCTCTCTCACACTGTCCTTTCCCAACAGAAACCCTCTAATTCAGGTATACACTGTGTTCTCATATAGAACTTGTGCTTTTTACTTTTATACTTGCCATCATCCCTGGCTCGAATGCCTTTTCATATTTCTCTGTCAAAATAAGACCCACATCAATTCCCACATCCTTAGCCAAAAGACTACTTCTCTGCCTTCTGTGCTGTTATTTAATGACCTTCATCATCTATTGTCCCATCTAATTAGCTATATATTAGAACCTTTGGAGTTCAAATTGTCAGACTTACCACTCAAAACAAAATTATTTGTACAATACATCTGGCAATCTTTTTTTTTTTTTTTATGATTTATTTCTCTCCCCTTCCCCCATCCCCACCCCCCACCCCTAGTGTCTGCTCATTCACTGTGTGTTCTTCTCTGTCCACTTGCATTCTCAGTGGCATCAGGAATTTATGTCTCTTTTTTGTTGCATCATCTTGCTGCGTCAGCTCTCCATGTGTGCAGCACCACTCCTGGGCAGGCTGCAGTTTTTCGCACAGGGCGGCTCTCCTTGCAGGGTACACTCCTTGTGTGTGGGGCTCCCCTACATGGGTGACACCCCAGCATGGCATGGCACTCCTTGCGCACAGCAGCACTGTGCATGGGCCAGCTCACCACATGGGCCAGGAGGCCCTGGGTTCTAACCCTGGACCTCCTATATGGTAGGCCGACACTCTAACAGTTGAGCCACATCTGCTTCCCTGGTAATCTCTTTAAACACCTAGTCATTGGAAGCTCTATAATTTTTTAGGCTACCCAATTCCATTTATTAACAAGTATTAATACACTTGAAGTTGACTTTATAAACTGAAATCTATATCTTTGTGACTTTCACTTTTGGTGTTATTGGCATCTTCTAGAGGAACATGGCCTAATTATCTTGTTTCGGTAAGGCCCACCTTAAAATTGCTCATAGTGATTATCATGCTAAATCAGTAAATCTTTTTGGATTACCATGCCTTTTTATAACTCCACCCTATCATCTTTCTTTGGATACCCTTTACTTTTGCATAGCTTCTTGAAGTATGGCTTTTAAAATTAAACCTAGTACTCCAGTTGTGACCTCTCTAGTTAGAAAAAAAAAAAATTCAGCTCTTCTTTAAATGAAATATAGATTTCCAAAGCTGGTACCCTCATTTTAAGTTTTTGTTTCTTTCATGGTTTTAAAATTTCACATTCCCTACTCTAAACTTTGTTCACTGGTCTTCCATGCTACTGGCCCAAAAGAAAAAGGGGAAAAAAAACTCTTAAAAGTAGAGTGAAACACTACTTTGAAGTCTGTGACAACATTGGAACAGCTGAGAAACCACCACATCAGAAAAAAATGTCAGAAATGAAGGAGCTATTGGTTTAATATATATTTATTAAGTACATACTCTGTGCCAGAAACTATTCTTGACATTTGGGATACATTAATAAATAAAACAAATATCCTGTCTTCATGGAGCTTGCATTCCAGCTGTTTCTGAGGAAAGGCTCTGGACAAATTTTAAAAAAAGATTGTCAGGAAAAACAAACAAAAAAGACTGGCAAATTATATTAATGTGTAGAGTAAATAGGTAACTCCAGCCCCAAGTTCAAAAACAAAACAAAAGTTATAAATGGTTTAGGCCCATAAAGTGTAGAAAATAATATTTGAAAGATTCTGTTGTTTCAAGCCACACTTAGACTCTAGAAATAAGATATTTTAAAAATTAAAAGAAATAAACCATAAACATAATATATTTAGGAAAGCAGACCATATACATGTGGAAGAATTGAAGGACATTTACAGAACAAATGCTTGTTAATATAATCCAAACTGGGAAGCAGATGTGGCTCAAGCAGTTGGGCACCCACCTACTACATTGGAAGTCCCAGGTTTGTTCCCCAGTGCCTCCTAAAGAATACAAGCAAGACAGCAAGCTGACCCAACAGGCTGGCGCGGCAAGCTGACACGCAATGACACAACAAGAAGATAAAATGAGGAAGCCCGATGAGAGACACAACAAGCAGGAAGCAGAGATGGCTCAAGCAATTGGTGCCTCCCTCCCACATGAGAGGTCCTGGGTTCAGTTCCCAATACCTCCTAAAAAAAAAAAAAAAAAAAATGAGCAGACACTGAGAGCACACAATGAACAGACACAGAGAGTAGATAGTGAATGCAAACAATGGGTGTGTGTGTATAAATATATATATCACATATAATATACCTATCTATATATATAAATTGATAAGTATGCCAAACTGTGAAAAATGCCTAAAGGTGTGTTAGTTTGCCAGAGCTGCTATGACAAATACCAGTTAGTTAGTTTAAACAACATGAATTTATTGTCTCACATTTTGGAGGCCAGAAGTCCAGCATCAGGGTATTGGTAGGACTTGCTTTCTCACAGAGTCTGTACCTTTCCATCAGTCCTCTGTCACATGGCAATCTCTCTTCTTATGTCTGCTCCTCTGGTTTCCAGTGACTTCTTTCTTCTTCCGACAGCATCCAAATTTACTTTGCTAGTAAGGGCTAACATCACATAAATTAAGGCACACCCTGACTCATTTTGGCCTCATCTAAGTAGGATCTTTGAAAATGCTATTCACAAATAAGTTCACACCTTAATAGTAACATCCTCAAAGGTCCTTGTTACAACCCAACTCCTGATGGGCACAAGTTGGTGTAGCCACCAGACAAAAGAACCCAGCTAGCATTTAGTCAGGCATAAGCTTTATTGGGACTTTTGGACAGGAGAGAATGGCAGTTCAGAGAATGAAAATAGTGCTCTGCAAAGAGATAAGAAAGTGAGAGGTGATATATAAGGGGTTTCAGAATATGGACAATTCCATAGGGTATGAGAACAGAGTTCCTGCTAGGGTTACATGATGCATACACATGGGCTCTGGTCATGTTTTCACTATGTTTGTAGGAAAGACATTTACCAAGGACATTTACTGCTTTGGGAAAATTAGAGTACGGTAACATCTATACCTCATCTCCCCTCTAGAGAGGGTTGTTAGCATTTAACTTAAGCCTAGATCACGCAGGTGGCTACATGCTGAGGACTTGAGTAGGGAGCCCTGGTCCCCAAGTCCTCTTTACAAATGAGTTTGCACCCACAGCACCAGAGGTTTGGACTTGAATGTGTTCTTGGGGGTGGGGGGGCATGATTCAATCCCCAACAAAGGAGATGCTAGAGGTAAATTAGTAGTGAGGTTAGGAACCAGATTTCGAAGGAGAGAAAGCTACAGGTGTTTAGGTAGAGGAAGTAGTATAAACCAAAGTGAAATCAAGGTGTAACTCAATGACAGAGGGTCACTGGAGGACAATAAAGGGGAAAATAAGTTGAAAATTCTAGCTGGTCCTGATAGTAGACCAGAGTGTTTGATGTAGTAAGAGACTTGACAAAAATGACTTTTGAAAGAATAGCACAGTGTAGATCAGAAGTAAATCAGAGAAGTCTTTAAAATAATACAGGCTCAAGCTAAAAGGATGGATGATTGTGACTGCAGTAGTGATCCACAGGTATAAAGCAGCAGGTTCATTAAAAGCTATTAGGAAAAGTCAACAAAACTTGAATATTGGCTGTGGGAAACAAAGAAGACTTCAAGTTATTTAAATGTTGTCAGCCTATGATCCCAGAAATGTGGTGGTTCTATGCTGAGGGGGAGATTTGTTGTGTTGGAAGGAAAAGTTGATTAATTTAATTTTGACATTTCACATTAAAGATTTTTCTCAGTTTCTAAATAAAGTTGTCCTATAGTGGAGGTAGTAGGATGTACAAGGAACAAGGATGAGAGATCAGGCCTTTCAGTCAGGCTTGCCCACAGAACTGTTCATTTCACCGAGCTTAAGGCAGTTATCTACCATATTCTCTGAGACTTCTGAAAGGTGAGTTGGAGAAAGGTAATCATATGGATTTCTTCAGGAAATGAGATGGGAGAGTGAAAGAGATATCCTGGTAGTATACTACTCACTTTGGATAGTTAATTGGTTAAGTAACAAGAAGGAGGAGAATCTAAGGTTTATTAAATTCATCCATAGAGAATATAGAATTCAGATTTATTTTAAAATTCAATTAAGTTATGCCTTCATATCCATGACAATAAGACTTCTAAAGCTACCAATCTCATTCTTGCTTTCATTCGATATTTTTCCTGATGTTTTTAGGTTTACTGTACACATATGGAACATGATTATGCTTGTCATTCAATTTGCAATACCCAGTTGGAGAAAGAGGGAAAAGTAAATCTTTTTTTTTTTTTTTTTTTTTTTTAATTTTTTTTTTTTATTGACTTTGTAATAATATTACATTAAAAATATATATGTGAGGTCCCATTCAACCCCACCCCCCCACCCCCCCTCTCCCCCCCCCCAACAACACTCGTTCCCATCATCATGACACATCCATTGGATTTGGTAAGTACATCTTTGGGCACCTCTGCACCTCATATACATTGGTTCACATCATGGCCCATACTCTCCTCTATTCCATCATGTAGGCCCTGTGAGGATTTACAATGTCCGGTGATTACCTCTGAAGCACCATCCAGGGCAGCTCCATGTCCCGAAGACGCCTCCACCTCTCATCTCTTCCTGCCTTTCCCCATACCCTTTGTCCATTATGTCCACTTTTCCCAATCCAATGCCACCTCTTCTATGTGGACACTGGATTGGTTGTGTCCATTGCACCTTTATGTCAAGAGGAGGCTCAGATTCCACCTGGATGCTGGATGCAATCCTCCCATTTTCAGTTGTAATCACTCTAGGCTCCATGGTGTGGTGGTTGTCCTTCTTCACCTCCATCTTAGCTGAGTGTGGTAAGTCCAATAAATCAGATTGTAGGTGCTGGAGTCTGTTGAGGCTCAGGATCTGGCTATCACATTGTCAGTCCAGAGATTCAAATCCCCTAAATATATCTTAAACCCCAACATTAACTGCACCTCCAGCACATTAGCATGAAAGTCTTATGAAGGGAGATCCCATCTGAGTCCAGATTCATCACACATAAACACCATTTCCAAAGAGGGGCCATCTGCCCTGGTAGTTAACCCCATCGGCCATGACCATAACTCCCATGGGTCTCTTTAGCCCTCAAAGGAACCAATATCTGGGGGTTGTATCTGCTTTATCTGTCTCTCTGACTCTGCTCAGTTGTGCATGAGGGCAAACCTTCTGCCAGCCTCCAGACTCTTTTTTAGAAACTCGTAGCCATATAAACTCATTTCTCCTTTCCATTTCCCCCTTACTTTAGGTCAAACAGCATTTTAAAGTCATGGTATTTTATGTAGACATGGATATTCTGCTGATCCGCATTGAACCTTCCGTATAAGGTCATTTTCCAGTTGCATCATCAGTTGGTAGTTGATAGTGGTCCCTCGTTGCCAGGGAGGCTCATCCTCGGGTGTCATGTCCCACGCTGGGGGGAAGGCATTGCATTTACATGCTGAGTTTGGCTTCGAGAGTGGCCACATTTGAGTAACATGAAGGCTGACAGAAGGAAATTCCCAGGCACAAAGTTGCTCTAGGCCTTGTTATTATTTTGGGTTTATCAGCTCACAAGCATAGTCATTAGTATCAGGGGCTCACTATTGAACCCTCACTCCCTCCCGGTCCCCACCACTGTACCTGGGAGACTGTCGCTGCTCCCCTAGGGACCACGACAGAGCACCACTGGCCGGGAACCCAGTACCCCCCCCTACTGTGGTTTTTAATTGTTGCCACTATGAGTATATCCAAACATTACCATGCACCCTGGACATATGTTCTGTACAGCTCCCTGTCAGTCATATATCATCTGTCATTGGTATCCCATACCAGTATCCCTCCATTGCCATTGTTGAAACACTCTGTGATCCAGAACTCCCCGAAATTTGAAGCCCAATATAATGTCATGGTCCCTTACTAGGGAATGGCATATAGCGATGAGTTTAAAGGATAGATAAAGAACTTGGATAAAGTTAGATAAAGAACTTAGATAAAGAATGTTGACTTGAAAAAATTCCACATCCTATTTTTTCTTTTTTTTTTTTTTTTTTTTTTTTTTCCCCCCCCCCCCTAATTATTCAGCTTTTCTTCACAGGAGTCCTAGACCACAGCAATGTATATATATAATGTACAGCACTCCCACACATCCACCAGAAAACCTTTTCCCTTCCACAGTGATATTCTTACGCCCTATTCATATCATATTTACTTAAAGTGATGTACAGAGTCTGAGACATTAGCTTTCTAACAAGGTGACATCTGTATTTACATTATGGTGCATACTTTAGGATACACAGTTCTTTACATTTTTAGTTATCCTATGTTTTACATTATGGTTTACATTATCAGTCTGTCATCTCCTATATGTTATGGTGTAATATTACATGTTTTATATCCATCCTTGTGTACTCTCAAGAAACTCCTCTCTTACCCCCCATTTACTTTGGTTCCACACATTTAACGTCCATTTTCCCTTCCACCTTAGTGCCCTCAGTGATAGCCAACCTCCGTTTCCTGAGGAGCCACTTCCAGAGATAGATGGAATAGTGTTCAGGGCCTAACTTGCTCAACTGCCCCAATGCCCTGGGAGCCACCCTTTCTCTCGAGGGATACAGTTCCCTCTATTGGATGGCATTAGTCCTCCCCAGGATGTGGGTCCACCCCCACTCTCACTACTTGGGTTTCTACCCCATGGTGTCACCCACTCTGGCAGAATGAGCATTTAGACATTCCCCAGGAGCCCGTCCTGCATCAGACCCTCCCCTCCGAGCATTCTAAACAGGTAACCCTCTTTATTATATTTTGATATGATTTTCTCGGCATTTTACTCTCCACCAACACCTGACCCTCTCCTGGTTCGTATGCTACCCCTCCCTCCCCCCACTTTTGGGCAACGTTACCCACCCGTCCCTCCCCAGCCACCCTCAAACCCGCAAAGCCCCAAGCAAAGGCAACCCCTTGCCCCCCTTTTATCTCTTCTTTGTGTTCATACTTACCACCATCTCGTCTTAAATTCCACCCCTGCAGACATCGGCTCATATCCTTCCTCCACCCTCCGATTTCCTGCAAGCCTATCGTTCAGTCTCTTGCTATCTAGGGCAGCTTGTTTATTTCATATCATTGAGGTCATGTAGTATTTGTCCTTCAATGTCTGGGTTGCTTCACTCAACATAAGGTTCTCAAGATTCATCCATGTTATCACATGTGTTTGTAGTGTGTTTGTTCTTACAGCCGAGTAGTATTCCATTGTGTGTATATACCACATTTTATTGATCCACTCGTCTGTTGATGGGCATTTGGGTTGATTCCAACTTTTGGCAATAGTGAACAATGCTGCTATGAACATTGGTGTACATATATTGGTTTGTGTTCTTGTTTTCAGTTCTGCTGGGTATATTCCCAGCAGTGGTATTGCTGGGTCATATGGCAAATCTATGGCTAGTTTTTTGAGAAACCGCCATACTGTTCTCCAGAATGGTTGGATCCTTCTGCATTCCCACCAGCAGTGGATGAGTGTTCCCCTTCCTTCACATCCTCTCCAGCACTTGTATTCTTCTGTTTTTTTCATAGCTGCCAATCTTATGGGTGTAAGATGGTATCTCATTGTGGTTTTGATTTGCATTTCCCTGATAGCTAGAGATTTGGAACATTTTTTCATGTGCTTTCTTGCCATTTGTATTTCTTCTTCGGAGAAGTGTCTGTTTAAGTCTTTTTCCCATTTTTTAAATGGATTGTTTATCTTTTTATTTTCAAGATGTAGGAGTTCTTTATATATGCAAGTTATAAGTTTCTTATCAGATATCTGATTGCCAAATATTTTCTCCCACTGTGTGGTCTCCCTTTTTACTTTCTTGACAAACTCCTTTGAGGTGCAGAAGGCTTTAATTTTGAGGAAGTCCCATTTATCTATTAGTTCTTTTGCTGCTCGTGCTTTTGGTGAGATATTCATAAATCCATTACCTATTACAAGGTCCTGTAGATGTTTCCCTACACTGCTTTCTAAGGTTTTTATGGTCTTGGCTTTTATATTTAGGTCTTTGATCCATCTTGAGTTGATCTTTGTATAAGGTGTGAGATGGTAATCCTCTTTCATTCTTCTACATATGGCTATCCAGTTCTCCAGACACCATTTGTTGAATAGGCCACTCTCTCCCAGTTGAGAGGGTTTGGTGGCTTTATCGAATATTATGTGGTTGTATATGTGAGGTTCTATATCAGAGCTTTCAATTCGATTCCATTGGTCTATATGTCTCTCCTTATGCCAATACCATGCTGTTTTCACCACCGTTGCTTTATAGTATGTTTTGAAGTCAGGTAGTGTGATTCCTCCAATTTCGTTTTTCTTTTTCAGTATGTCTTTGGCTATTCGGGGTCTCTTTCCTTTCCAAATAAATTTCATAGTTAGTTTTTCTAGTTCCTTAAAGAAGGCTGCATTGATTTTTATTGGGATTGCATTGAATGTGTAGATCAATTTTGGTAGGATAGACATCTTAATAATGTTCAGTCTTCCTATCCATGAACAAGGAATAGTCTTCCATTTATTTAGGTCTTCTTTGATTTCCTTGAACAATCTTGTATAGTTCTCAGTGTATAAGTTCTTTACCTCTTTAGTTAAATTTATTCCTAAGTATTTGATTTTTTTATTTACTATTGTGAATGGTATTTGTTTCTTGATTTCCTCCTGATCTTGCTCATTATTGGTGTACAGAAATGCTACTGATTTTTGCGCATTGATCTTATAACCTGCGACTTTACTAAACTCATTTATGAGTTCTAGAATCTTCGTTGTAGATCTCTCAGGGTTTTCTATGTATAGGATCATGTCATCTGCAAATAATGAAATTTTGACTTCTTCCTTTCCAATTTGAATGCCTTTTATTTCTGGTTCTTGCCTCAGTGCTCGAGCAAGTACTTCTAAGACAATGTTAAATAGGAGCGGCGACAGTGGGCATCCTTGTCTTGTTCCTGAGTTTAGAGGGAAGGAGTCTAGGATTTCTCCATTGTAAACAATATTGGCTTTAGGTTTTTCATATATACTCTTTATCATGTTCAAAAAATTTCCTTGTATTCCAATCATTTGGAGTGTTTTTATCAAGAAAGGGTGCTGTATTTTGTCAAATGCTTTTTCTGCATCAATAGATATAATCATGTGATTTTTTTCCTTCAATCTGTTTATATGGTGTATTACGTTGATTGATTTTCTTATGTTGAACCATCCTTGCATACCTGGGATGAATCCCACTTGGTCGTGGTGTATAATTCGTTTAATGTGTTGTTGAATACGATTAGCAAGTATTTTGTTAAGTATTTTTGCGTCTAGGTTCATTAGAGAAATTGGTCTGTAATTTTCCTTTCTTGTGATGTCTTTGTTTGGCTTTGGTACTAGGGTAATGTTGGCATCATAGAAGGAGTTGGGTAATGTTCTTTCTGTTTCGATGGTTTGGAATAGTTTCAGCAGGATTGGTGTCAGTTCTTTCCGGAATGTTTTATAGAATTCACCTGTGAAGCCATCTGGCCCTGGGCTCTTCTTAGTTGGGAGATTTTTAATAACTGATTCTATCTCTCTGCTTGTGATTGGTTTGTTAAGATCATCAATTTCTTCTTTTGTCAATATGGGCTGTTTATGTGTTTCTAGGAATTTGTCCATTTCCTCTAGATTGTCATTTTTGTTGGAATATAGTTTTTCAAAATATCCTCTTATGATAGTCTTTATTTCTGTGGGGTCAGTGGTGATATCGCCTTTCTCATTTCTTATTTTGTGTATTTGCATCTTCTCTCTTTTTTTCTTTGTTAGTGTTGCTAAAGGTTTGTCAATTTTGTTAATCTTCTCAAAAAACCAGCTCTTGGTCTTGTTTATCTGTTCAAGTGCTTTCTTATTTTCTATTTCATTTAGTTCTGCTCTTATCTTTGTTATTTCCTTCCTTCTTCTTCCTGTTGGGTTACTTTGTTGTTGTTTTTCTAATTCCTTCAAATGTGCAGTTCTTCAATTTTTGCTCTTTCTTCTTTTTTGATATATGAATTTATGGCTATAAACTTCCCTCTCAGTACTGCTTTTGCTGCATCCCATAAATTTTGGTATGTTGTGTTATCATTATCATTTGTTTCAAGGTAGTCATTGATTTCTTTTGAGATTTCCTCTTTGACCCACTGTTTTTCTAAGAGTGTGTTGTTTAATTTCCAAATCGTGGTGTGAAATCTGGGCTTCTTTCCCTTGCAAATCTCCAGCTTGACTCCACTGTGGTCAGAGATAATGTTTTGTATGATTTCAATCTTTCTGAATTCGTTCAGCCTTTCTTTGTGGCCTAGCATATGATCTATCTTGGAGAATGATCCATGTGCGCTTGAGAAAAATGTATATCCTGCTGTGTTTGGGTGTAGCGATCTATATATGTCTATTAGATCGAGCTCCTCTAATATACTATTCAGATGTTTTGTGTCTTTGGTGATTCTCTTTTGAGATGTTCTGTCCAGAATTGATAGTGGTGTATTAAAATCCCCCACTATAATTGTAGATGTATCTATTCTTTCACTTAGTTTTTCCAGCGTTTGCCTGACGTATTTAGAGGCACCCTTGTTAGGGGCATAGATATTTATGATTGTTCGATCTTCTTGACAGATTTTCCCTTTGACTAAAATGTAGTATCCTTCTTTGTCTCTCACAATTGTTTCACATTTAAAGTCTATTTTGTCTGATATTAATATAGCTACTCCTGCCTTTTTTTGGTTATTGTTAGCTTGTATGATTGTTTTCCAGCCTTTCACTTTCAATCTCCATGCGTCTCTGGGTCTAAGATGTGTCTCTTGTAGACAGCATATGGATGGGTCATATTTCCTTATCCAGTGTCCCAGTCTGAATCTTTTGATAGGTGAGTTTAATCCATTGACATTCAGTGTTATTACTATCAAGGAATTATTTGTGTTAGCCATATTTTGATTGGATTTGTGTTTGTCATATTTTGTTTGTATATTTTTTTTTGTCTTTTTTGTTGTTGTTGTTGGTCTTATACTCTCCTCCAACTTTGCCTTTCCTGTTTTTTCCTTTCTTCCTGCAGAACTCCCTTTAGAATTTCTTGAAGGGGAGGTTTCTTGTTGGTATACTCTTTCAGTTTCTGTTTGTCTGCGAATATTTTGAACTCTCCATCATGTTTGAATGCTAGTTTAGCTGGATAGAGTATTCTTGGTTGGAAATTTTTTTCCTTTAGTACCTTGACTATATCATACCACTGTCTTCTTGCCTCCATGGTTTCAGAAGAGAAATCAGCACTTAATCTAATTGAGCTTCCCTTGTATGTGATGGTTTTCTTTTCTCTTGCTGCTTTTAGGATCTTCTCTTTGTCTTGAGCATTGGATAATTTGACAAGTATATGTCTTGGGGTGGGCCTGTTGGGGTTTATGACTTGTGGAGTGCGCTGTGCTTCTTGGATATGTACATCTGTCTCTTTCAGTAGATTTGGGAAGTTTTCAGTCATTATTTCCTGCCACACTCTTTCTGACCCCTTTCCCTTCTCTTCACCTTCTGGAATGCCTATAATACGTATGTTTGAGCGTTTTGCATTGTCATTCAGGTCCCTAAATCCTAATTGGATTTTTTCTATCTTCTTATTGACCCCTTCTACTATCTGTTTGATTTCTGATGTACTGTCTTCCACATCACTAATTCTCTGCTCTGTCTCTTCTAGTCTGCTGATATTTGCTGCAAGTGTATTTTTGATTTCTTGAACTGTGGTGTTCATTCCCATCATATCTGTTATGTTTTTGCGTATGTCTGCAATTTCCCCTCCAAGTGATGTCTTCATGTTGTTAACCTCTTTCATTACTGCATCAAATTTGTCGGTGATAAATGTTCTGAGATCTTTCATTGCTTGTGCCAAGTTTTGCTCCCCTTCGTGATTATTGGTTTGTTGATTGGATTCAGCCATGTTTTCCTGATTATTGGTTTGGTTCGTAGATTTTTGTTGCTTTCTGGTCATCTCTTTATTTTGACGAATTTAATCAGTTCCTTAGCTTCTTTGTCTGCTCTTGGAGGTTAATTAGTTGTTATTTTTGCACAGGTGTTATATCTTCTCTTTGTCACTTTTTTCTTCTTATTCTAGTTACTTGTTGTTGGTTAAGTTCACTTTAGAGGAAAGTATTAGTGTTGGGGAAAGGCAATTGTGTAAGCAAGGGAAAAGTGTAAAGTTGTATTGGTGATGTATGTTAATAAAGCAGGAATATGAGATCTGGAAGGATGGAGGTTAGATTCATGTAGATTGTATAGAGTTATAGCTGTAGGTAGAGTACCTTTTATGAAGTTGATGACTGAATTTGGGAGGAATATGGTATGAACTACACAGCTATTGTTTTCATGAGAGAGGGAAAAAGAAAAGAAAGGTAATAGTTTCAAGAGTGGATAATAGACAGAAAACAGAACAAAGGTATTAGAAATTAAGAGTTGGACACTTTGTGGATCAAAGAACGGGAGGTGGGGGGTGGAATATAGGAGAGACAGTAGATGATAGTGGATATCAAGATGCAGGGGAAGGGGGATAGTGTAGGTAGCCTAAATCAGTTCACAGAGAAATGAGGCAGTGGAGGATGGGAAAACACAGCAAATGTGAGGTGTTCCCTGTAGCACCTATTGTATACTTGAATTAAAGTAAAAATAAGTGGAAGATGAGGGACAAGAGGGAAAGAGAAAACCGAAAAAAAAACAAAAACAAAAACAAAAAAAAAAACAAACTAATTATAATAGAGAAAAAAGAAAGGCAAGAAGAAAGGAAGAAAGAAAAAGAGGATGGGCAAACGGTAGGGAACGGATAGGGAGAAGAGAGATACAGGTACACACGTGTCACAATTGCAACACTATCTAAAACAACAACTTCCCCCCGCTTTGCCCTAAAACCCCCCCGTCTGTCTGCCCAAATGGGTCTGCAAGCACCTCCCTTCCCACAAACCCCCAATAGGCCGCCCAGGGCCCACGAACTCCCCAGTACTGCAGATGCTAAAAAAAAAAAAAAAAAAAAAAAAAAAAAAATTTAAGTAAAATTAAAAAAAAAAAAAACAAACAAACAAACAAAAAAAAACAAAACAAAACAGAAACCCCTCCGCAGGCCCGGCTCCGCCCGGCTCCTCACGCCGCCTTGGCCTGGCCTGGCTGCGCCCAGCTCCGCTCGCTACAGCGGCCCAGCCGGCTCCGGCATCCACCTCCCGCCACCGCGGCCTGGACCGGCCCTGCCCGGCTCCGTACCCGCCGCGGCCTGACCCGGGCCCGCCCGGCTCCAAACGCTACCGCGGCCCGCAGCCGGGGCCTGCACCGGCCCCGCCCGGCTCCAAGCGCTACCGCGGCCCGCAGCCGGGGCCTGCACCGGCCCCGCCCGGCTCCAAGCGCTACCGCGGCCCGCAGCCGGGGCCTGCACCGGCCCCGCCCGGCTCCAAGCGCTACCGCGGCCCGCAGCCGGGGCCTGCACCGGCCCCCGCCCGGCTCCAAGCGCTACCGCGGCCCGCAGCCGGGGCCTGCACCGGCCCCGCCCGGCTCCAAGCGCTACCGCGGCCCGCAGCCGGGGCCTGCACCGGCCCCGCCCGGCTCCAAGCGCTACCGCGGCCCGCAGCCGGGGCCTGCACCGGCCCCGCCCGGCTCCAAACGCTACCGCGACCCGCAGCCGGGGCCTACACCGGCCCCGCCCGGCTCCAAACGCTACCGAGGCCCGGCCCGGCCTGGCTCAGCCCCACCGAGCGGGGCTAGATGCCTCGTCTCCGCCTACCCAAGAAGGGAATCCTCTGCAGGTAGCTGGGATCTCCGTGTATATTTCACAGACGAATCCTCTCTGTTACCTTCCCTCCAAATCGATGTCCAGACACCTCCGGACCAGCAAAAATCCCGAAACAATCCGGTCCCAAAGAGTCTCCAACGCCGCCCAGCCGATTCCCTGCAGAAGACTCTAACAGGGATGTTCACTCAGCCGCCATCTTGCCCCCTCCCCGGAAAAGTAAATCTTGACACATCTCATTTAACTCCTTTTTCTATCTGTCTTGCATTTCTGTTAAACAGACACACTTTAGGACTCAGTCTTACATTGTAAACCACTGTTATTCTACTCTTATTTACTAGTGATGGAATGTTAATGTGTTTTCAAGGACTCAGGAATTATCTAAAGCAGGGGTTCTTAAACTTTTTGTTCCATGGATCCCTTTGCCAGTCAGGTGAAAACCATGGAATACTACTGTAATCTATTCATACATTCTTTTTTTTTTTTTTAAGATTTATTTTATTTATTTATTCCCCCCTTGTTGTTTTATGCATGCTGTCTGCTCTCTATATCCATTCACTGTGTGCTCTCTGTGTCTGCTTGTCTTCTCTTCTTGTCTTCTTTTTGGGAGGCACCGGGAACCGATCCTGGGACCTCTGATGTGGAAGAGAGGAACTCAATCACTTGAGCCACCTCAGCTCCCTGGTTTGTTGTGTCTCTCATTATCTTTCCTCTTTGTCTCATTTTGTTGCACCAGCTCACCACATGGGCCAGCTCTTCTTCACCAGGAGGCTCCGGGAAACAACAGGAGCCCAGTCGCTTGAGCCACATCCTCTTCCCTTATACATTCTTACATGAAGGAAATGCTAGATTTATTAGAGTTGAGAGAAAATAAAGATAAGTTGATTTTTTTTCCAATTCAGATTCATGGACCCCCTGAAATCTTTCCTTGAATCCTAGGGGGTCTGTGGACCCCTGGTTAAGAACCCCTGATCTAAAGGATCTTGAACTACAGTTGTAACTGAGGTTAAGAATTAACAAACAGGAAAGTGGATTTGGCCCAACCATTAGGGCATCTGCCTACCACATGGGAGGTCCAAGGTTCAAACCCAGGGCCTCCTGACCCATGTGATGAGCTGGCCCATGCACAGTGTTGATGTGCGCAAGGAGTGCCGTGCCACGCAGGGGTGTTCCCTGTGTAGGGGAGCCCCACGCGCAAGGAGTGCGCCCAATAAGAGAGCCGCCCAGCGCGAGAAAAGTGCAGCCTGCCCAGGAATGGCTGATGCAGCAAGATGAAGAAACAAAAAGAAACACAGATTCCAGGTGCTGCTGACAAGAATACAAAGCGGACACAGAAGAACACACAGCGAATGGGTACAGAGAGCAGACAACTGGTGGGGGCTGGTGGGGAAGGGGAGAGAAATAAATAAAAAATAAATCTTTAAAAAAAAGTTAACGAATAATTGTAATTACTGAATCATTATATAGATGCCTTTTCACTTCCAGTATATTATAAAATAGACAAAGGTTAATATTTGAAATGACTGAAACTAGCTGAAGCAACCTCACCCTTTTATATCAACCTCACCCTTTGTATATCCTCAGTTCTAACTAAAACCCACCATTGTGATGATTATTTCATACTTCAGGTGGATCTTACCTTTGTATGTGGTCATTTCTAAGACATGCCATTGTGATGATTATTCCAGATGGATCTACCCTAGTATATGAACATTTTTGTTGAAATGTTAACCACTCCTCCTCCCTGTATGAAATCCATAAGAAAAATCTTATAACTGGCCTTCCTTCTGTATCCCCCTATTCCTAGATACCTTGTTCTCTGATGATTGTCTTGTGATTGTAATAACCGTGTGATTCACCCCCATTTCATACATACCCCCATCCTGTTCAGTCCATTAATGTTTATTAATGAAGGAATCTGAGCCAGCCCCACCCCAATTACTCATTAACATAAACTGCTAAATGTGGAAACTATAATAAATTATCAAGATTACTGCAGTTCAGGGAGGCAGATTTGGGGCCCTTAGGCTACTGATCTCCTTTGCTATGTGCCAGCAAATACACTCTTTCTCTGAAACCCCAGTGTGTCAGGAATTGGTTTAAAAAGTACACTGGGCAGAAGAAGCCACGTTTTGCTCAGTATCATATTTGCCTCCTGTTTCTGAAATTTGCCCAAAATAGGGAAGGGGACAGAGGAAGTGGTCTTAACTATTTGCTGAAGCTCAAATGCAGCTTCAGAGTACTTTTAGAGACATCTTGATTCTATTAGAATTTGCAGGTCAAAGGGCATATTCAGCTCTGGTAGTTTAAAGCACTAAGGATGGCATGAATAGACCACTTTAATGAGCTGAAGTTGGATTTCTGCTGCTACCTACTCATTATGCAAGTAATATGACATGTTAGTCATGCAGTAGGAGGGTTCTGATCACTTTGAAAAGTTCTGTGTCTACATTTTCAATTTTTTTTTAACTGAGGAAAAGAAATGAACAGAACAAGGAGGCTAATTTGGCAGGAAGAGCATTGTAGAATTTTTTTGCTCTGGACTTGTGGCATACATACATTACCTTTCACATTTTATGTGTTTGTATTACTCTCTAGGGCTCATAGGAAACCAAATCAGAATGTGGTTCACCAGCAAGTCGTCCTTTGCTGTGGATTGTCTTTAGTTAGTAAAGCTTTTAAAGTCAATAATTAATCACCACTAAGGTTAATTTTCTTTAAAATACTCATAGTAGAAATAGAACAGAGGATTCCAGATCTCAAGCCATTACTCGGGTTGGAAATGAACTATTTCTGGTAATTTTTATTTTCTTCTCTATGGGTACTGTTTCTTTAAGTTTTTCTTCAATGAATGTATATTAATTTTTTTTTACAAAGTAGTTATAACCTGCAGCTTGTTAATTATTGCAAACCTCTAACAGGTACTAAATAGGTTATTTTTGCAATTTGCTCTCTTTTGTTTTCATTCTGAATTCCATTCGCTCTGAGAAACAGTATTTTTAACAAAATCTTTAGAGTGTACTCTGTAAAACTTAAACCAATAATAGGGTGGTAAATGAGAAGTCTGTATGTTATGTATGATTTTTCTGTAAACCTACAACTTCTCTAATAAAAAAAAGGGGGGTGGGACTTAACCACATAAGTTCAACTATCATATGGTGTTTTCTATCAGATATATTCAGAGAACATTTTTTCTTATTCCTCAAAAGTTATGGCTGTTAATATTTACTAGTTTCCACATTCTTGCTTATCCTCGACATTTTTTTGGGAAGTTATTCTCCCTATAGTTTCCATTTCAAATTTACCAAAACTGTAAACAAATGAACAATACTCTTTCTGTCACATTCCAAAAATAACAGAAAATTCTAAAAGCTAATATACCCACAAAAGATGTTGACATTACCCAGAATTTATATGATTATATGTACAATATATAACCGAAACATTTTATTCTTTTGACTCTGAATTGCCCTTTTAAGGCATATTTACACGTAGAAATCCTTATCAAGACTATACTTTTCAAATTGAAAGGATAGCAATATAATAATAATCTATTAGGGAATTTCAGAGGGTGAGAATGGGAGAGGTTTGATTCTGTGCAGGTTGTAGCATCTTGTTCAGTACTCAATAAAAAATAAAATCTCTATTTGCACTGAAAAGAAAATATTTCAAATGATTTATCTTATTATAAAGACATTACTCCAGTGGCTCAGACCCCAATGCCAATTTAAAATTTAGAGTCTGAATTGTCACCTATTGTATTTTGACTTGGAAATTTGATACTGTACCCCAGAGAATATCTGTACCATACTAGCTGGCCAAACTATCATTTATAAAAAGAGTTTAGAATTTAGTCAGGATGCTTTATCACAATAGAATAATTTTTATTATTTCATATTATACTTTCTTTATGCATAGAATAGAACTAAAATCCTATCACCTTTGCGTCTTGCATTCATCGAAGATGCTAATGACTCTGATTAGATGGAGTAATGTATCTTTCCTTCTTCTTCTGCTATGTGTGTGCTACTACATGTATACATGGAAATGCAGCACCCTTATTGAGAAAGTATATTTTTCATTCCAACTTTGTAAGTCTTTGAGCTTCCCAGAAGGGAACAGATGATAGCAACCAACAGGGAACTGTACATAGTGAGACCATCTTGAATTCCTTCATGTTTAAGTTCTTTTTACCACTTAACATATCTTTTTCAAATGGTCAGTGGATATATTTAGACTGTCAACTCTTTGAGTTGACTGGAGCCTCATTTTATTTTATTTTATTTTATTTTATTTTATTTTATTTTATTTTATTTTATTTTATTTTGGTTTTTATAAACTGTATTTATTTGGGGTAGGAGCTTACAGATATCAGGGCATAAAGCATAAGTTACTGCCCTCACCAAAATCTATTTTCTTTTTTTTAATTTTTTTTATTTTTATTTTTTTATTTTTTTAATAATATTACATTCAAAAAATATGAAGTCCCATTCAACCCCACCGCCCCCACCCCCCACTCCCCCCACAGCAACACTCTCTGCCATCATCATGACACATCCATTGCATTTGGTAAGTACATCTCTGGGCATCGCTGCACCTCATAGTTAATGGTCCACATCATAGCCGACACTCTCCCACGTTCCATCCAGTGGGCACTGTGGATCCTCATTTTATAAATCGTTTGCCATTTCTTAGAATTACCTAAAATGTGGAAGCAATAGAAAGTGATAGTGGAATTGGTAAGAACCTTCTTTTCATCCCTTGCAAGAGTAAACAACACTAAATAAATCTTTATTTCCAGCATGTAAACAGATATACGTCCTCCATTTGTTAATATTGCTTGTTTAGATTTCAGAACCCCTACCCATCCAGAACAAAGAATATCCCTATCAGGATATTCAAACAGTAGTCATAAGTTTGTGGCCAAACTAAAACTCTTCCACATGACTGCTGTTGAAGCATAATTATCTTAAAAGATGGAAGCAAAGTTAAACTTGGGTGTGCATCCTCAGATTCAGAATTTCCTCAAGTCAAAATCTCAGGCTACAGATGGGGTTAACTACCAGGGCAGATGGCCCCTCTTTGGAAATGGTGTTTATGTGTGATGAATCTGGACTCAGATGGGATCTCCCTTCATAAGACTTTCATGCCAATGTGCTGGAGGTGCAGTTAATGTTGGGGTTTAAGATATATTTAGGGGATTTGAATCTCTGGACTGATAATGTGATAGCCAGATCCTGAGCCTCAACAGACTCCAGCACCTACAATCTGATTTATTGGACTTACCACACTCAGCTAAGATGGAGTTGAAGAAGGACAACCACCACACCATGGAGCCTAGAGTGATTACAACTGAAAATGGGAGGATTGCATCCAGCATCCAGGTGGAATCTGACCCTCCTCTTGACATAGAGGTGCAATGGACACAACCAATCCAATGTCCACATAGAAGAGGTGGCATTGGAATGGGAAAAGTGGACATAGTGGACGAAGGGTATGGGGAAAGGCAGGAAGAGATGAGAGGTGGAGGCGTCTTTGGGACATGGAGCTGCCCTGGATGGTACTTCAGAGGCAATCACCGGACATTGTAAATCCTCACAGGGCCCACTGGATGGAATGGAGGAGAGTATGGGCTATGATGTGAACCAATGTATATGAGGTGCAGAGGTGCCCAAAGATGTACTTACCAAATCCAATGGATGTGTCATGATGATGGGAACGAGTGTTGTTGGGGGGGGAGAGGGGGGGTGAGGGGATGGGGTTGAATGGGACCTCACATATATATTTTTAATGTAATATTATTACAAAGTCAATAAAAAATAAAAAAATTAAAAAATTAAAAAAAATTAAAAAAAACCTACCAAAAAAAAAAAAAAAATCTCAGGCTACACCCATGCATCAGCCATATGAAATCAAAGCCCCCTCTCAATTAGAGGTGAAGTGGGCATCCCCATCCCAGAATCCTCAGGTCTGGGGAATAAAATATGGACTAGATTGGATTTACTGGTATTTTACTATAGACTTACTGTGATTTTAGCAATGGAAGAAATTATATCATTAATGTGGAGACAGTGGCCCCTGGAGGTGCTGAAGGCAGGGAGAGAGAAAAAGAGGTGTAATATGGGGGAATTTTCAGAACTTGGAATTGTCCTGAATGACACTGCAAAGACAGATACAGGCCATTATATATCCTGCCATATCCTACAGAATCAAGTGGGAGAGAATGTAAACTGCAATGTAAACTATATTCTGTACTGTGTGGCAGTGCTCCAAAATGTGTTCATCAGTTACAGTGAATGTACCACGCTCATGAAAGTAGTTGTTCATGTGGGGAAAAGTGGGAGTGTGGGGAGTGGCACATATGGGAATCCCCTATATTTTTTTATGAAACATTTTATGTAATCTATGTGTCTTTTAAAAATAAATTTAGGGAAACGGACTTGGCCCAGTGGTTAGGGCGTCCGTCTACCACATGGGAGGTCCGCGGTTCAAACCCCGGGTCTCCTTGACCCATGTGGAGCTGGCCCATGCGCAGTGCTGATGCACGCAAGGAGTGCCGTGCCACGCAAGGGTGTCCCCCGCATAGGGGAGCCCCACGCGCAAGGAGTGCGCCCCATAAGGAGAGCCGCCCAGCGCGAAAGAAAGTGCAGCCTGCCCAGGAATGGCGCCGCCCACACTTGCCGTGCTGCTGACAACAAGAGAAGCGGACAAAAGAAACAGGACGCAGCAAATAGACACAGAGAACAGACAACCGGGGGAAGGGGGGGAATTAAATAAATAAATAAATCTTTAAAAAAATAATAAAAAAAAATTTTTTTTAATAAAATTAAAATTTTAAAAAGCTCAGGCTACTTAATGTAGTTCCTGTAAATCAAATGTATCTTCTTACAAATGACTTACATAAAAAAATAAACTTTTGAGGAATGCATTTTGGACTGTGAGACTAATTGTTCACCGTCTTCATTCTGATTATTTTGTTAATTTCTTATGTCCATTTCCCTACTAAATCCCTTCTTTTTTTTTTTTCTTCTGGACTTTGAACCATAACGTAGTTAGCTAAACCACAAGAAATCTGTAAAGTTTAAATTACTGTTTCAAAATGTGCAGACCATTGCCAGGTAAAGCCACAACTGGAAACATTGATAAGATAAAAAGAGTTTTCCATGTTCAGAATGCCCTAGAAAACGATTACTGGGTTTTCTAAATCCTATTTACAGAAGTTTTCAATTTATTATAACTCTATACATGAAAATGTTTTCAGGTTCAGAAATACCTCTTTGTGACAATACTACATTACCTAGAAGCTACAGAATACTCTCCAAAGGATTGTGTTAAATGATTGAAAATGTATAGGTGACACTTAGAGTAAATATATATATATGTATTTTACTAAAAACAAGTTTTTTGTGTGTTTTTAGTAAAAAAAAGTTGCTAATTTAGTTTATTTTGGAAATTAATCTACTAGTATATCTAAGAACTCTTTATTATGACAACAGTTTAACAGCATGATAAAGATACTTGGAGTCAGAAACACCTAAATAGAATTCCTAGCTGTACCATTCAGTGAAAATATAAACTTGAGCATGCTATGTTAGCTCTTTAAGCCTCAGTTTCATCATCCAGAAAATGGAGATAATAGTGACTTCAAAGGATTATTGGGAGGATGAAATGAAAGTCTGCATTTTCTTTCTCTTGCAGGCAAGAAGCTCTTCTAGCTGCCATTAGTGAAAAGGATGCCAATATAGCTCTTTTGGAGCTTTCATCCTCTAAGAAAAAGACTCAAGAGGAAGTGGCTGCACTGAAGCGAGAGAAGGATCGTCTGGTGCAGCAGCTCAAACAGCAGGTAAAATCAAATGCCAGGGAGGATCCCATGGAGCAGGGTCACTGTGACCAGCTTTCACACCATTCTTTACACAGTTCTTTGCTAGACTGTGTTTTAAGGTATCATGTCTCATATTATACACTCATGTTTGTACCTTGTTAATTTTCATAAGCAGTTACTTCTTCACAAACCTCTGGCTCTGATTAGGAAATGCAGATTATTCTTGGTTTGGAAGATGTCACAATTTTTCTGTGAGAATGCTTTTTGATTTTACATAATGGCTAAATGAAATTAGTGAAATTCTGCTCATTTGAAATGAAAAAGGCTTTTTTTTTTTTAATGTCCAATCAGATAACCTATTGCAGTAGGGATACATCAGCAGATTTCCATTTATACAATTAGGTAGATTCTGAAGGTAAGAGCAGAATTTTGCCCTTTTCTTTCCCAACTTAAACCTTCCCAAAATTTAATTGTTAATATTTATGTAAGGCTTTTCATCTGTGAAAATAAAAACTAAAAAAATGTCCCGTTTGAAAGGTAATTCTGAGTCTCCTTCTATAGCCTTAACACCCTTCACTGGTCATTCCCGTACAATGTGCAGTGTCCTTATCCTTGTCTTCCAGTGTCATCTCCTGCATTCTCAGTCATGTTTTCTGTGCATTTTGACTACCACATTTGCTCTTTTGCTAGAAGAAATGATACTGGGAAAAAGCTTTTTTGTTTCTTCTTTTTTGCTTTGGGAGACCAGGCATCAATTGATAGTGTTTTAGGCATAGTGCTTTAGGCATAGTGTTCAAATTAACAAGAATCAATATTTATGGAATAAAGATATTATCTCCATTTGTAGACCAATATTAAAAGTGCTTAGAAATAGACTTTATATTTATTTATGTGGCTGGCCCTGCTAAGAAAATGCCTAAAGAAATCCCTTTTCTACAGGATAGAGAGATAATGACCAGCTCTAACTCCTTGTTCCTATACAAGTGAAAGAAAACTTTTCCAGTATCCTAAAATAATTTGTAGCAAGAAGAGTACATCATCCAGTTTTGGATGTCTATTAAGTAAAATTGGAAGAATGTTGCTTATTATAGAAATCATCTGTCTAGTAGGAATTGGCTTATCAAAGCTGATATTATGAAATAGGAGGGTACTGTTCGGGTAAGGAGTTCACTGGTTTGTGAGAGTATTTATATATTTAGCAATGTCAGTTCTTTTTAAGACTGGTGCTATAGACGTGATTGAAGCAATTTATGGACCCTCCATCTCGAGACACCAAATTCAGTAGAATGTCTAGCAGACTGGAGTGCTACTGTATCTCAGTTAAAGCAGTTTTTTGCTTTGTTGTTTTAATTTTTATTGAAATAAAAAAGAAACATAGTGAAGTGCATAAAGCACATTAATCTTAAATGTATAGATTTGTGAAAAATATATTTATATTCATCTGTGTATTTCTCACACAAAACTGGGTCTAGAACAGCACTCCTCAAACCTTATTGTGCATGCGAATCATCTGGTGATCTTGTTGAAATTCATGGTGTTCTTTTTTTTTATTATTTGACTCTCAAAACTATATGTTTTCATTACCTGACGTTAAAGAAATTAATTAATCCATGAAATTATAACCTTAGAAACTATTGGTTAAAAATTCCTAGTGTCTTTTCTTCTAGCTATATACACTGATTATTCTGTATAGATGCAACCCATGTAAGGAGAAAGGTGATATAGTACTTGGGAGTCCTTACTTTCAGTACTTTTCTGCCTTCCTTCCATGTTTCACATTCCTGCCCTCTCAACATATATCTGGGATGCTGCGAGAAAGAAGGAATGAGTCTTGCAAAGACATTCTGGTTCTTTAATTTCTCTAAGTGTGTGTATTAAAGTTTGAACAACAGAGAGACCTCTTAGAAAGAGGATATGGCATCAGCATTGTATTGTTTTAAATTAAAGCCCCTAGCCTTGAATTGCTGGAATGCACCTCAATCTACAGGTCCTTTCCTAACAAGGAAGCAGTCAGCATTGACCATGCTTTCTGTAAATGGAGCTGCCACGGCCTCATAGTCTACTGGCACTCATCAGTGATGTCTCCTGTCAGAGAAAGTTGAAGTAAGGAGGAATGTACAGATTTTGAGTCACCCTCTAATATGGTGCTAATTTACTTACCTTCTCCAGGGTAACTTGACTTCTTGACTCATTCATGGTTAAGCACTTGGAGAGATTGCATTAGAGGAAGGGGCCACAGTCAATGAGAAAAATAAAAACTGAAGTTTGTCTAACAAACCCCAAATGTGCTGTAGTGGATGCCAACCAGTGTGTCATGAAGAAGCCCCTACTGTGATTGTTGAACCCTGTGGTGGATTTACTGTAAATGCCAATAGAACCCTTAATGCAGTCTGTTCAGCCACAGTGTCTGTCATAAGATGACCTTACTTTCAGCATTATTTTCTTCTTTTCACCTACAGAATTTTATGACATCCATATTTCATTTGCTGTTAAAGTGAAATCTAACATTTCTCCCTGTGTGCTCTATACAGATGTGTCATAGGTAGGGTTGGGCTTTTCAAGACAGGCCAGACATTTTCTCTGTTTTTAAAAGTCAACTGTAACAATATAAAAGTAAAGACTACAAACTTAAAATGATCTCTTTTGAATCTAGACAGTTTTATTTGCAATTTTCTAATCCTCTGCATCAGGATAAAGTTTCAGGCTTATCTCATTCCAACATTTTCTAGACCTGAGGGATGCAAAGACTACCTTGAAGCTCCAGTTTAGTGCTTAATACTTGTTCTTAATGTTTGACAAACCCATTCTGTAGAAAGTAGTTCCTGGCCCTGTCTTCCAAATTATAGCCTCAGCAGATCATCTAAGCATTAAATTTTTTGTTTGCCCATTCATTTCAGATTCATTCAGCATCAACTATATGCCAAATATTTTATTAATGAAGAACAAAAACAAAGTTCTTTCTTTCTGACAACAACCTAGAGAGCTAATTAGGCCTCAATTGTAATCCTGTTTACCAGTTGCACAAATTACTTTTCTGAGATTTATGTTCCTTCTGTACAAAATTGGGATAACATTACCTACCTCACAGGGGTTGGTATAAAATTAAATAAAATAGCAAACCCAAAGTGCTTAGATCCCATTCCCTGTCAAAGGTCCTTGGTTCCACTGTAAGAAATACGCATGCCTCTTGTTGATGAAGAGGTGATACATATTAAGTTGAGGGAAGGGGAATTTCAATAACTATGACTCTCATTTTAAGTCATCTTTAATAACTTTAATTAGTTTTCAACATGACTTAATGTTCAGAATTATACAACATGGTGTTCTACTCCTCTGAGGAAGAATATAATATCTGAGCAGTTAGGAGAAAGAGGTATTGGTACTTTTTCTCCTTTTTTTTAACCTTATGTTCTTTTTTATGACGTGATTGTAATATAACATTTTTAAAAATATTTCTAAATTAAATCTTAATTACATTTTCGTCATTGAAGAGCAACATATAAATGCCCTCCCCGACCTGAAGTTGTCAACACTAGGAAAATTTTATAAGTCCCAAGCCTACATTACCTCTCACTTACTTTGTATTTCTATGACCTTCCACTCACATTCATGTTTGTTCCTTATATTCTTAACTAGTATTGCTGACTTTTTGATAATTATGGGAAAATAAATTATGGGAAAATTATGGGAAAAAAAAAATGACAAATATGGCTACCACTTATCATTGACTGTAAAATACTGTGCACAGGAGCTTGATACACATCAGATCTGATGGTCACCACAACTCTGGATTGTATTATCCTTATTATATAGATGAAACACCTGCAAAACTGTTCTCTTTTTATTTTTACCATCTTATATAGAATTTCCAGGCAGTTGGTAATTTGGAAGGTTATAGTAGAATGTTACAAACAATGCTGTTTCATATTTTTAGGAGACTCATTTGTTCTCACATCCTTGAGAGAGAAGATGTTTATTTGTAATCTGACTGTTTGCTTCCCTCTGCCTGCCACAAAAAGAAATGATATGTGGAATCAGATGTGGCTCAAGCGATTGGGCTCCTGCCTACCACACGGGAGGTCCCTGTGCCTCCTAAAGACACAAGGAAGATGAACATACACAGCAATTGCAAACAAAGAGAGAGTGGAGAAAAAGAAATAGCATAAAATCTTTTAAAAATAAAAGAAACAGTGTAGTTTATTCCTGTCTAACAAATTACTAAAAGAGGGAAGAGGACCTTAAATCTACAAAATAGCTTATTTTATATCCTTAGAGATGACAGTACCTTCTCTGTACTAAATAATGTTGTGGTTTGAGAGGAAACACCCAGAAATGTTTCACATTCCACTTTGAACAGTTTTCACACCATTCTTAAAAGCACCAGCCAGGACCCAGCCTCCTAGAAACATTCCTTTGATTCATAGATCCCTTAGTACATGGAGAATTCAAATTCAGAGTGATTATAGTGAAGAGTCTGATCCTGTGGATCACTGACCTGTGGGATGTGTGCAGCCAGTTTATTTGGCCTTTACAGGGCAGCTAAGAGAATCATCCATTTAAGCTCTGGTACCTGTAAAGTTTCATATATGAACGTGACATACATGAAATAAGGTTTTATCACAATCTCCTGATTACAGCCAGGTTTAATAGTCCTTTCAGAGTCCTATGAGTTCAAAACTGCTATTCGTTCTTTTTTTAAATAAACTATTCATTTTTAATTGTTATAAAATACACATAACATAAAAATCATTTTAACCATTTAAGTAGACAATTCTTCGACATTAGGTACATTGATAATACTGTGGAACTTTCACCCCTATCTATGTCCAAACCACTTTCATCTTCCCAACCAAAACTCATACCTTGCAGTAACTCCCCATTTTCCTAGCCCCTAGCCCCACCCCTCTGGTAACCACTTTTCTGCTTTCTGTCTCTATGAATTTGCTTATTCTAAGTATTTCATATAAGATAAATCATACAATATATGTCCTTTGATTTCTGGCTTATTTCACTCAAGATGATATCTTCAAGGTTCATCCATATTGTTGCTTATACAAACCCTTCACTTCTTTCTATGGCTGAATAATATTCCATTGTATTCATACAGCACATTTTGTTTATCCATTCATTGTTGATGGACACTCAAGTTATTATACTTGCACCTTTTAACTATTGTGAATAATGCTGTGTTGGACATTGTTGTACAAATATCTGTACAAGTCACTGCTTTCAGTTCTTTGGGGTATATAAAACTGGAATCGCCAAGTCATGTAGTAAGTCTATATTTAACTTTCTGAGTAGCTGCCAAACTGTTTACCATAATGGCTGTGCCATTTTACATTCCCATCAATCATGAACAAGGGTTCCCATTTCTCCTCATTCTTCCCCACACTTTTTTTACCCCGATGTTTTTAATAATAGTCAACCTAGTGGGTATAAGATGGTATCTCATCGTAGTATTAATTAGCATTTCTCCAATAGATAGTGATGTTGAGCATCTTTTTATATACTTATTAGCCGTTTGAAATTTCTTCTTTGGAGAAACGTCTATTCAAATCCTTGGCCCATTTTCACTTTCTTTACACTTGCCTTTGATGCAAAAAAATTTTAATGTGGAAGTCCATTTTATCTGGTTTTTTTCTTTTGTTGCTTACTCTTTTGGAGTAAAATCTGAAAATCCATTGTTTATTACAAGGTCCTGAAGATACTTCCCTGTGCTTTCTTGTAGGAATTGTAAAGTGTTAGCTCTTATATTTAGATTGCTGATCCATTTTGAATTAATCTCTGTATAAGGTGACAGGTAAGGGGTCTACATTGATTCTTTTGCATGTAGATTTCCAATTGTCCCAGAAGCATACATTGAGTAGATTCTTTCTCTCCTGAGAAATCATCTTGCCATAGATGTATTAACTCTCAATTCTATTCCATTGATCTATTTATCTATTCTTATGTTTAGTCATTGCAGCTTTGTAGTAAGTTTTTTTTTCTTTTTCAAGATTGTTTTGGCAATTCAGGACCATTGCAATTCCATATGAATTTGAGAACCAACTTTTCCATTTCTGTAAAAAAAAAAGGTTGCTGGAATTTTGATAGGGATCATTGATTTTGTAGATCCCTTAAGGCAGTTTTGATATCTTAACAATATTAAGTCTTCCAATCCATGAACACAAGATGTCTTTCCATTTATTTAGATCTTCTTAAATTTATTTCCAAGTCAAGATGTCATCAAGGAGGAAAACAGATGTGGAGCCCAACTGGGCTCCTGTCTACCATATAGGAGGTCCAGGGTTTGATGTCCAGGCCTCCTGATGAGGGCAAGTTGGCCCACATGGGAAGTTGGCCCACGCAGGAATGCGGCCCCACGCAGGAGTGCCTTGCTGGCGCAGCAAGATGATGCAACAAGAGACACAGAGGAGAGAAAATAAGAGGACCTAGCGGAACAGGGAGATGAGGTGGTGCAAGAGAGTAATCACCTCTCTCCCACTCCAGAAGGTCCCAGGATCAGTTCCTGGAGCCACCTAATGAGAATACAAGCAGACCAGAAGATCACAGCAAATGTACAGCAAGAGCAGACAACGCGGGGAGTGGAGATGGGAGGGGGGGAATAAATAAAAATCTTTTTAAAAAAAGATGTCATCAAGGAGATGCTTTCTTCCCAAAATCTAGCATTCTGGAGCTAGCTGCCAGTGATCCTTGGTCCTAAGCTTGTCATATGGCAAGGCACATGGAGGACTCTTCTGGCTGCTCCCTCTGTGTCTGTCTCTCCTTGTCTAAATTTCATTCTGCTTATAAAGGACTCCAGTATTAGGATTAAGACCCATCCTAGTTGGATTGGACCATACCTAAACTGAAGTAACCACATCAAAAGTCCTACTGGGTAGCAGATATAGATCAGTGGTTGAGCACCTACTTTGCATGTACAAAGTCATGGGTTCAATCCCCAGTACCTCCTTTAAAAAAAAAAAAGTCCTTACAACAGGTTCACACCCATAGGAATGGGTTAAGTATAAGAACATGTTTTTCTGGGGTCCATACAACTCCAAACCACCACAGCCAGTTTACTAGACCTAATCATCGGTTGTCAAAGTCCTTGGGGGTAAGGGTGTGTGAAATGCACTGATTTTTACCATAGTATACCCTCCTCTTCCTCTTTCTCTTTCTCTTCCCATGATGCAGCACAGTATTCCACTAGACTCCAGCAATTCAAAATAGTTCAGACAGTTCCTGCCAGTTCAATAGTTGTTTTGGTGGATGGACCATTTCCTGGACCTTCCTACTCCACTATCTGTCCACAATCCTTTACAAGTCCCATTTTGTAAATCCAGAATTATTGTTCTTAAAGAATATTTAGCTAACCACCTACTTGAGATTCAGACTGCATTAATTTAGGTGCTTTTCAGGATTAATTGCTTTTTAGAGGAAACAAAAACTAGGAAATAATTTGCTTTTTCAAAATAATCTAGAACAACCACCTCTAAAATATTTATTTTCCATAATTAAAGGTTGCCCTGGAAACTTAGTACCTGATGATGGTGTTCTTTACGAATTTTTCAGCTTTTGCATTCCATAGGCAAATGTTGTGTTTTCTGTAATAAGACAATACTAAATTAGTTCCAAAAAATGTAAGTAGAAGAATCCATTCCCTCATAATAAGAAGCTCAAAATTTGATTGGTTAATTTGTTTAATCAGTAGCTTCTTCCGAATAACCTCAAAATAAAATGTTTTAGGCTTTAACCTTTGCTTCTCATATATGAATCTCAGATTCATAATTGATTTTAAAATTGTCCATATTAAACCTTTGAGTCTTTATTCTTCATTTGATTCTTTATATTCTCTATATACCTATTTTTCTCCAGGAACTGAACTATTCTCATTGATGAGTCATTAAAATAACTATCAGAAAATCTAGTATGATATCGATATCAAGAATTCTATTGAGTTTAAAAAAATCTTTATAAAGTCAGCATGGCCTCACATCTTTTATTTATATACTCACACTTGGCTGTTTGTAATATTTGCCCCTAAATTATGTTTGCATAATTTTGTCATTTTCTAGAAGGATCTTCTCTAGGAAAACAGAATATTAATAGCATAATTCCATTTCATGGAAGGTAAAACAATTTATTAATCAGCTAATGATATAAATCAGCTGACGGTATCAGAAGATTTGTAAGAAGAGTAAGTCTGTACTTTAGCATAGCCTACATTGCCGTATCAGTGTTCCTAATTGGAACTCTGGGGCTAGTTTAATTCTAGACTCAGCCTTCTTAACACTTCTGCTGTTCAGGAACTTCTTCCTTGATCCACACCCATTTCTGTTTTGTTTTGGGCTTTTTTTTGTTGTTTTTGAAGGGAGGGGTTATAATGAGAATTTGCCCATTACTATTAATAGTTCCTTCCAGACTCTCTTTGAAACTCATTTAGTAACATTAAACAATTATTCGTTTTGGCTCTCTGAGCAGCACCATGGCGGTTGGCAAGGACAAGCACCTTACAAAAGGTGGCAAAAGGGAGCAAAGAAGAAAGTGGTCGATCCATTTTCTATAAAAGATTGGTATGATGTGAAAGCACATAAGAAATATTGGGAAAACACTAGTTATAAGGACTCAAGGAATCAAAATTGCATCTGATGGCCTTATGGGTTGTGTTTTTTGAAGTGAGCCTTGCTGATCTACAGAATGATGAAGTTGCATTTAGAAAATTCAAGCTAATTACTGAGAACATGCAGGGCTTAAACTGCCTAACCAACATCCATGGCATGGATCTTACCCATGACAAAATGTGCTCCATGGTCAAAAAATGGCAGACTATTATTGAAGCACATGGTGATGTCAAAACTACCAATGGTTATTTGCTTCATCTCTTCTTTGTTGGTTTTACTAAAGAACTCAACAGTCAGATTCAGAAGACCTCATATGCCCAGCATCAACAGGTCCACCAAATCCTGAAGAAGATGATGGAAATTTATGACCCGAGAGGTGCAGACAAATGACTTGAAAGAAGTGTTCAATAAGTTGATTCCAGACAACATTTTTAAAGACGTAGAAAAGGGCTGCCAATCTATCTAGCCTTTCCATGACGTGTTCCTTAGAAAAGTAAAAATGCTGAGGAAGCTCAAGTTTGAATTGGGAAAACTCATGGAGCTTCACGGTGAAGGTAGTAGTTCTGGAAAAGCAACTGGAGATGAGACAGGTGCTAAAGTTGAATGAGCTGATGGATATGAGCCACCAATCCAAGAATCTGTTTAAAATTCAGCCTTTTAAAAGTGACAAATAAAATGTCTTATTTGTGATGATTTGATTTGGAAAAAAACAATTATTATTTAGTGCTTACTATATGCTAAGCCCTGTCCTGGGTGCTGATGATACAGTAATATGTAAAACAGATGTAAACCTCCCTTTTTTTCAGGCTCAACTACTTAACCCATCATTTCTAGATATTTTTTGTCACAAAAGAGCTTTAAGGTTTTCTAGTTTCCTTCGTGTTATACAAGAAAATTGAGCGAAGGAATTTATTTATCACTGATTTTTCACACAATTTCAGATTGCTTATTTTATTATTGAACATTTATTAGTAGTAGTACTAGTTTTGTCTCACTCATTTTGAGAGCTATAAAATAATTTTAATTTGTCCATATTTATATTTTCCAAAAAAATAGTTCCAGTATGCTTAATAGAAGAATTCTAAATGGATTAAGGATGTCTATGTTGACTGAGTAGGCCTGAAGAATCAAATAATGTGTATATACCATTTGGTAGATGAAAAGGCTTGGGTAAGTTGCTTGTTTATGTTCCATTTCCCAAAGTATAAAATGAATATTATCTCTATCCCATTCTTGTTAGGGAAATTTTAAGATCATTTGGCTAGTATTTTGAAAAAGAACCAAGATCTTCTTGAGAAGAGAGTAGTATAAATGCAAAGCTGGGGAAACGGACTTGGCCCAGTGGTTAGGGCGTCTGTCTACCACATGGGAGGTCCGCGGTTCAAACCCCGGGTCTCCTTGACCCGTGTGGAGCTGGCCCATGCACAGTGCTGATGCGCACAAGGAGTGCCCTGCCACGCAGGGGTGTCCCCCACGTAGGGGAGCCCCACGCACAAGGAGTGTACCCGTAAGGAGAGCCGCCCAGTGCAAAAGAAAGTGCAGCCTGCTCAGGAATGGCGCCGCCCACACTTCTCATGCTGCTGACAACAACAGAAGCGGACAAAGAAACAAGACGCAGCAAATAGACACAGAGAACAGACAACTGGGGTGGGGGTGGGGGAAATTAAATAAAAATAAATAAATCTTTAAAAATAAATAAATAATAAAATAAAATAAAATAAAACTTCGGCATCATTTAAAAAAAAATGCAAAGCTGCATAATCTGTGACAATCTCATGTTATGTGTGCTGCAGAAAGGTGTGTGTCACTTAGGAAATATAGCCGTTTTTTCAAACAGATACTCATGCCAAGACTAATTGTTAGCCACATAGGGTTACTTTGGTTCTCTTTTTCACATCATCCTCTGTTCATAGTCTTTCTCCTCTTGCCCCAATACTTCTCTGAGATTATATACAGGTGATCCAGATTGGCACTGGGGGCTGATACTATATTCTTTAGTCAGGCATTTTCATATACTTTCTTAGTTTTCTGTGTTTTCTGTATTTTACTTGTTTAACTTCATAAGACCACCTTATTTCTCTAATCTCTAAATTCTTGGCAGAAAGGGGATATTTCACTGTTGTCCCAACTTTCAGGAGGTATACAGTGGGGAAATAATCTGAATCAAGTGAATTATATTTTAAGTAATTGTCTTTTATTAAGTGCTGTCCACTCTAGTTGACAATTTTTAGTTCCTTGCTAGGAGCTCTATATGGTACATATAATACCTCGTATGATAGCTTTACTCTTTATTTGTTGCTCCATCAGGCAGATCCAAGGACTCTGACAGCCGATGTTTAGGTCCAGTAAACCAGCCTAGGCTCTGAATTGGCACTTTCTATAATCTAGCTAAGCATACATTCAATCATATATAAACCCACCTTTGTACATGCTTTCAGACTTTTCCTCATCCCTGTTAGAGAACCTGTTGTGGCGGCTTGCTCGGTCGGTAGAGGTGGGATCTGGCTGCGGATGAGGGGTCGGTCCAGCTCAGGACGAGGGGTCGGTCCCGCTTGGGACGAGGGATCGGTCCCGCTTGGGACGAGGGGTCGGTCTCACAGGGGTTGCGCGGTTTGGCTGACGGGGTCGCCCGGAGAAGCAGGCGATGAACTGGGGACAAGGGAGGCCAGGCCCTTGTCGGGGGCTCTCAGGACTGGAGGGCGCACGGCAGAAGAACTACCCGGAGACAAGGTAAACACACAAGTCCACTTTATTGAGGAAGAGGCAACAGTTTTATATGGGCTGGGGAAGGCTGATTGGTCGAAGCCACGCCCTGTTCTGATTGGTTGCCGGCGAAAGGTCAGTGGGAGGTACTGGACGGGGGAGGGGTGGTGGTTAGGGATTGGCTGTTGCTGTTGCTGGGGGAAGTGGCAGGGCTTAGTGATTGGTGGCTGCTGTTGCTGGGGTAGAGGGCAGACAAGTTTCCCGCCCACGCCTGGCTGTTGCTGCTGTGGGTGGGGGGGAGGAAAAAGGGCAGACTGGATTTTTCCGCCCACGCCTGGCTGTTGCTGCTGTCGGGGGAGGGGAAAAGGGAAGACTGGAATTTTCCGCCCTGCGTCTGCGCAGGGAGAAAGAAGAAGAAGGGTGCCGCCCCACAGGCATCGTGTGGCGCCATCCGGGAGGAGGGGCGGCCGCGGAAGCATGGCTGCTGAGAAGGGGAGACCCGAGGGCACTCTGCGCCCATGCCGAGCTTCCTTCAGGGGTGGCGGTGGGCCCGACCAACCACCCTATTATGGGGGCAGCGGAATTAGGCCTACCGCGGCCGCTCCCCTCGCCAGGCCAGCAAACCACACTTCAGCCCGAGGGGTGACCGCAACCTGTTACAATGACAATATTCAGGGCTCTGTCCACCTATCCTGCTCAGAAACAATTTGACATCGTTTGTTGAACATGTACTCCCAATGCCATCAAAATTCCTTCTGTTGACTCCTCTCCTTTCCCTCTCACACCAGCTTATTAGACCAAAAAAAAAAAAAAGGCATGCAGAATGGTGGCAATCGTGCCTGCTTTACAATGTGTTGGTAAATTCTCTTTATAATGTAAATTGCTTAGCTCTTCTTTGTTCCCAACTTTGGGCCTTAGATACAAATTCTGGAATAACTGAGAAAGCCTGTTAATCATACCTTTAAAATTATTTAAAAAGTGATATCTAAAATTGGAGAGAGGAATAGTGAAACTATTTTACATTTTGTGAAAAGAGTACTGTAGTTGAATAAAGGTGCAAAGAGCCCTGAGTTGTTAGCAAATAAAGAAAAACTTAAATAGCAAGTGTTAAAGCAGCTTGGTGCTAAAGAAGCTGTTCCGGAAAGTAAAACGTAGTAAACATTTGTCCATCTCACTAAGCAGTTTAAATTCTTAAGAATGAAACCAGGGAAACGGACTTTGGCCCAGTGGTTAGGGCGTCCGTCTACCACATGGGAGGTCCGCAGTTCAAGTCCCGGGCCTCCTTGACCCGTGTGGAGCTGGCCCATGAGCAGTGCTGATGCGCGCAAGGAGTGCCGAGCTACACAGGGGTGTCCCCCGCGTAGGGGAGCCCCACGCGCAAGGAGTGCACCCGTAAGGAGAGCCGCCCAGCGCGAAGGAGGGAGCAGCCTGCTGAGGAATGGCGCCGCCCACACTTCCCGTGCTGCTGACGACAACAGAAGCAGACAAAGAAACAAGATGCAGCAAAAAGACACAGAAAACAGAGAACCGGGGGAGGGAAGGGGAGATAGATAGATAGATAGATAGATAGATAGATAGATAGATAGATAGATAGATAGATAGATAGATAGATAGATAGATTAGATAGATTAGATAGATAGATTAGATAGATAGATTAGATAGATAGATAGAATGAAACCAGCCTCTGAAAGCAGTCATGTATCTACTTATCCACTAGACATTTATAGTGCCAGGTACCTTTTGCATGACTGAGAAGACATTCCTCCGAGAAGACATTTGTGTTAGGCACTGATGGAGGACCCTTTTTATGTTGCACTTGACAATGACTACTTTCTCCTATATTTGGTGTATACATGAATGCCAACCTCTCAGCAGTCTTAGGTGACATTATCTCTTGAATAATGACTGCTGTGTTGTGATCACAGAAAGTAAAAATTTTCTGTCTAGTTAAAATATACAATATTCATAAGTCGACATAATAGATGATAGCAGTTCAGTTAGCATTTCATGATTGAATAACTCTTGTTGACTTGGTCTGATAAAAATGTTAATCTCTTTTTAATTACCCTTCTTCCTTCAATTCTAGATTTTATTAAGTATTCAGTATAAAAAACTTCTTCCTTTACACCGCTACAAACATTAAGACAGGCTAGATTGTTTCTGCTGATGCTATCCAGATGTATTTGAAAATTACTATATATAAAGTATTTTCCACTCACTGTCTTCATCTCTGGAATTGCTTTCTACTTCCTCATCTTATGCTCTTCTTTAATCTTCACTTCAAGACTCATCTTTGTAATTTGGAATTTTCTAGCCATGAAATCAATTTTTTTTTCTTATCATTAACACAATTATTCTGTACTTTATTTCAGTCACACATTCATCTTCTCCTTAAGGAATAAGTTGAAACAAATGAGAGGGGAGAAAGGAAGGGAGAGAGCCAAAAGAAAGAGAGAGAGAAACTGTTCACTTGCTACATTTTAGTTATTCTTATTTATTCATTATTCTATGCCAAGTTATTCTCATTTGTGTGGCCGTTTCTTCAAATATAGGAATTCCCATTCAGTAACTTTTGCTGTCTTGTTTCTTCTTGCTTATATGAAGCAGCATGGTGCAGTGGAAATAGTACTAAATTAAGTGTCAAAAGACCTGAGCTCTAACTCCAACTCTGTTGATAACTAACTGTATAATCTTGAGTGGTAATACCACCATCAACTAATATACACCACTTTACAACTCACCAAGCACTGTTCACATGCCTTCCAGTACCTACCTAGGGCTATATGGGCTAGGCAGATATCATAAATTTAAAAAGTGAGCAAGTGTATAAGCCAATAGGAGAGAAAATGGCGGTGAACTAGAGGCTGCATGTCCTGTCTAAATAACAGCCACTTTTCATTCTACCTTGTGGCCATGCAAGAAATAAGCCAATGTTATCCAGGTATCCACTTTTTTCCCCCACATTGTCCAGACTTATGTGGATTATTTCCCATATAATCCAGACTTGATTTCCAAGTGTTGGCAACTGATTTATTTTGTTTTTAACTTAATAAACTAGGCCAAACAGGCTACAGGATGCCTAACTAACCTTTTCTGTGCTTTATCTTCCTCATCTGTAATATTGAATGGATAGAGCAAATGAATTTTGAGGTCTAAAATGCTTTATTTTCCATATTTTGACAAATCAACTTATTTTCATATGTCTATATTATCTGCTAATTGCAGCATTAGGAAGCATTCCTTTTTTTTTTTTTTTTTTTTAAAGATTTATTTATTTATTTATTTATTTACACACACACACACACACCCCCGGTTTCTGTTCTCTGTGTCTATTTGCTGCGTCTTGTTTCTTTGTCCACTTCTGTTGTCGTCAGCGGCACGGGAAGTGTGGGTGGTGCCATTCCTGGACAGGCTGCACCTTCTTTCGCGCTGGGCGGCTCTTCTTATGGGCGCACTCCTTGCACATGGGGCTCCCCTACGCGGGGGACACCCGTGCGTGGCACGGCACTCCTTGCGCGCATCAACACTGCGCATGGGCCAGCTCCACACGGGTTAAGCAGGCCCGGGGTTTGAACCACGGACCTCCCATGTGGTAGGCGGATGCCCTAACCACTGGGCCAAGTCCGTTTCCCTAGGAAGCATTTCAAAAGAATTAGTCAAAGTGTAATAAAACATTTAAGGAATGCTTAGGGCCATGATGTGAACCAATGTATATGAGGTGCAGAGGTGCCCAAAGATGTACTTACCAAATCCAATGGATGTGTCATGATGATGGGAACGGGTGTTGTTGGGGGGGGGGGAGAGGGGGGGGTGGGGGGGTGGGGTTGAATGGGACCTCACATATATATTTTTAATGTAATATTATTACAAAGTCAATAAAAAATAAAAAAATTAAAAAAAAAAAAAAAAAAGAAAACCTTTTCCAAAGTCTGGTCCAAAAAAAAAAAAAAGGAATGCTTAAATCTATCCATAGAAATTGCTTGTTTTATGAAAGTAATATGGTTGGATTTTGCATTTTGAAGTTGCGGGGGAAAGCCTACTTTCTCACTAGCCCCATAAAACCTTTTTTGAATCATTCAGAGAAGTTGATCATATTTTGGTGAGTTGTTTAGAGTAAGTGAAGCCTGGAGGTTTGGAGATGTGGGGAAATGTGAATTTAACACAGTCTTCCTTTTTCTATCTGTTCTATCTTATCAATAATTCCAGCTGTAGGAAAATTCTTAACAAAAATTTGATAAGACTATTCCTTTTATTCTTTTCTAATAACAGATCTAACTTGCCCTTCCTATTGTCAGACTACTGCCTTTTAAGGATGCCACAGGGTAATTATAAATCTTTTGGGTTTCCTGATCCCTCTTGAGTAGTCTCAATACAAATAAATCAGTCTAAATTTCTTGCTCTCATTTGCCCCTCCCATACCTGCTTCTTTCTCTGTATCTGCCAGGTGGTGTGATCTATAGCCATGTTTCTTGTGCTCATTGGCCGTGGTCAAAGGAGCTCATTAAGCATAAGTAAAACTAGAAAGATTGGTTGAAGGATTTCCCCATGAAACTTCTCTTGGTGGTAATGGCAAGACCAGTATATTCCATAGAAACATTTTGTTTCTTTTGTTGTTTTTTTTTAAGATTTATTTTTTATTTATTTATTTCCCCTCCCCCCCCCCCCCCCCCAGTTGTCTGCTGTCTGTGTCCATTTCCTGTGTGTTCTTCTATGTCTGCTTGTATTCTTGTCAGCAGCACCCGGAATCTGTGTGTCTTTTTGTTGTGTCATCTTAATGCATCAGTTCTCCGTGTGTACACCACCACTCCTGGGCAGCTCTCCTTATGGGGTGCACTCCTTGCACGTGGGGATCCCCTACGTGGGGGACACCCCTGTGTGGCACAGCACTCCTTGCATGCATCAGCACTGCGTGTGGGCCAGCTCATCATATGGGTCAGGAGGCCCTGGATTTGAACCTTGGACCTCCCATGTGGTAGGCAGACGCCCTATCCGTTGGACCAAATCCACTTCCCATCTTTGTGTTTCGAAAGTTATTTTCACTGGATATCAATTTCTTTTTCTTTCAGTATTACCTTTTGTGGGTTTTTTTGTTTGTTTGTTTGTTTGGGTCCTCCTCCCCCAGCCCATGAGAAATCTGCTGTCCTTCTCATCATTGTTCCTCCATATATAAAGTGTGTTTTTTTCCTCTGGCTGCCTTTTTTTTATACTTTATTTTGTACATTTAATAATTGCAAATATAAACAAAAACTAAAAAGAAAAAAGTTGAGTAAAACCATCCATTTCTCAATTAATTATACTGGGTACATATAAATTCTTTTTTTTTTTTTGAGTCACACAACATGTTACACAATATATTTGGTTCTTAGTAATGCAGTCATGCATCATTCTTATCATTGTTATCATTCTTATCATTGTTCCTCCATATATAAATCATTCTTATCACTGTTTCATATTTTTTATTTCATCAGTAACCTTTGGTAATTTGATTATGGTGGGTTTTAGTGTTGTTTTCTTTTTGTTTATCTTGCTTGGGTGTTGAAATTCTTGGGTCTGTGGATCATCTTTTTCTTCAAATTGGGGATTTCCAGTTATTGAATCTTCTTCTGTTTCATTTGTCCTCCCCTTTTCTGGAACTCTGTGTACGTGTATATTAGATTGCTTTGCTATTGTATCACAGGCACTGAAGCTCTGTTCATTTTCTTTTAGTTTCTATATTTTCCTTTGTACTGCAATTTGGTTAGTTTCTATTACATCTTCAAATTAACTTATTTTATGTTCTGTATTATCTAATCTGCTGTTAGGTCCATAAAGTTAGTTTACCTTTTCAGATATATATATTTCTTCTATACAAGTCCTACTTGATTCATTGTTATATATTTCACCTCTTTCATATTTTTCCAAATCGTTGAACATATTTATAATAGTGCTGCTGTTAAAGTCCTTGTTTATTAATTATACCATCTCTGTTATTTCCTAGGTTTACCTTCATTGACTGAATTTTTTTTTTTTTTTTCGGTTATGGATCACAGTTAGCTACTTTATTGCATGTCATTGTTTTTATTGGATGCTGGATATTATGAATGGTATTTTTTTGGATTTTATTGTCTTCCTTTAAAGAGTGTTAAAATTTATTTTGACAGACAGTCAAGTTACTCGCTGATTAACTTGACCCTTTTAAAACTTGATTTTATGCATTTATAAGGTAGGTTTAGAGTATCCTAAAAGACATGGCCTTTCTGGGATTTTTCCTCATTGCCCTAAGTGTTCAAAGAGGTGTGTCTTCTCAGCCTGCTTGGAATATAAATACATTCTAAATATTCTAATATGTTTTCTCTGGGAATTGTCCAGCTTATAGGTCCTTAGCAGTTGTTCTTGTCCTGACCTTTGGAGTTCATACTATGCTTGCCTCGATTACTCATCAACCAAATATGCAAGGGGATATTTGTATAAATTTCTTGAGCATTTATTCTTCAGAGCTCTCTCTTCTCTGGTATTCTACCCTAGTAATTCTAACCATCTCAGTCTTTCTGAATACCAATCTCTGTTTCCTCAAATCAGGAAGACTATGGTACTCTGTTTGGATTTCTTCTCCCTAATATGCAATCTGCAGATTGCCTGGAAGGAGAAAACTAGAACAATCCTAAGATTTACCTTTTTTGTTTCCGTTCTCTGAAGAATTCTAATCCATGTCCCATTGTCTGAAAACAGTTGTGTTATATATTTTATCCAGTTGTCTCGTTTATGGTGGCCAAAGTCCATACATTATTCCTTCATGGTTGGAAGCACAAGTCTTCCCCAAGTCTGTGTTTTTAACTATTATAGTACACATACGCAAAGTAGGAGCTACTATATCCTCACCATTTCTTGTTAGAATTGAAGGAGTTGCTGTTTGATTTTTTATGACTGAATGCGTAATGCTGATTCATAGCATGAGAGAGCTGCTGCATTCCACTCTGTAACAAGCTCCATTTCACTGGTTTTAGTTGGTTAGAGTGGTGTGAATAATTATATATTAAAGGATTTTTCCAAAACCGTTAATAAGCTATGGAATAAAAGTAGGTGTTATGTTACACACATTGCTTATATACATTTAACATTATAAAACGAATCTTAAGAAATGATCTTGGTGACTTGTCACCTTCTGCTTTTCCTTCCTTCCTTTTATTTATGTATTTTTAAATTAAAAACATTTTATTTGTAGATAACTGTAGATTCACATGCAGTTGTACGAAATAAGATAGAGAGCTCCACGTACCCTTCACCCAGTTTCTCCCAATGGTAAGATCTTACAAAACGAAGATATGTACAATATCACAACCAGGATTTTATTTTATTTTTTTTAAGATTTATTTATTTATTATTTTATTTATTTCTCTCCCCTTCCCTGCCTATCCCCCCAGTCGTCTGCTCTCTCTCTCCATTCACTATGTGTTCTTCTGTGTCCACTTGTATTTTTGTCAGCAGCACCGGCAACCTGTGTCTCTTTTTGTTGTGTCATCTTACTGCATCAGCTCTCGTGTGTGCGGCGCCATTCCTGGGCAGGTTGCACTTTTATCACGCTGGGCGGCTCTCCTTACGGGTGCACTCCTTGCGCATGGGGCTCCCCTACACGGGGGACAGCACTGCGTGTGGGCCACCTTACCACACGGGTCAGGAGGTCCTAGGTTTGAACCTTGGACCTCCCATGTGGTAGGCGGATACCCTATCAATTGGGCCAAATCCGCTTCCCACAACCAGTATATTGACGTTGATATAGTCAAGATACAGAACTTTTCCATTATCACAAGGATCCCTCATTGCTCTTTTATAGCCACATCCACTTTCCTTTCACCTTCCCTCTTTAATTCCTGGAAACCCCTGATTGATTCTACATATATAGTTTTGTCATTTCAAGAATATTTTATAAATGGAATATACAGAATATAACAGTTTTTGGGATTGACTTTTTCACTCAGCATACTTCTCTGAGTTGCTACCAGTAACTCACATTTATCCAAGTTACTACCAATAGTTCATTCATTTTTATTAATGACTGATATTCCATGGTATGGATAAACCATAGTTTGTTTAACCATTCACTAATTGGAGGACATCTGAGTTGTTTCCAGTCTTTTACTGTTACGAATAAACCTCTAAACATTTGTACATGTTTTTGTGTGAACATAAGTTTTCTTTTCTCCAGCCCAGTGCAATTGCTGGGCTTTCTATTAGTTGTGTATGTATTTAAGAAATCACCAAACTCTTTTCTACTATGGCTGTAGAATTTTACTTTCCCTACAGCAACATATGAATGGCATTTCTGTGTATCCTTACCAAGCTTTGGTGTTCTCACTGTTTTTTATTTTAGCCATTCTGATAGGTGTATCATGTTACTTACTGTGCTTTTAATGTGTATTCCTGATGGCTAATGATGTTGAACATCTTTTCATGTGTTTATTTGCCATTTGTATGCTCTCTTAAGTAAAATGTCTTTTCTTATCTCTTTTTTTTTTTTAAGATTCGTTTTTATTTATTTCTCCTCTCCCTCCACCCCCATTGTTTGCACTTGCTGTCTGCTTTTTCTTCGTCTTCTTTTTTTTAGGAGGCACTGGGAACTGAACCCATGTGAACCCAAATGATTGGGTGTCTCCTCCACTCCTCCACTGCCTGCTTCCTTCAGGCAATCTTATTCTTTATGCCTTTGAGACCAGGGGAGATTAACTAGCTGCATATGCCCATGCATGATTCAAGAGGAAAAACCTTTTAATATCAAGTATGGTCCATGTCAGTAAAACATATAATTTTAGAAATGGAGACAGAAGTTCTTAAGACTATTTCTTCATTTACTTATATGGATCAAATAAGTAATCTTTGGTCTTTTCTGTCTACTCTGATCCCTTCCTTTGGGGAGGCTTACATAATCATTCCTAAGAAGTTCTTAAAGTACTTTCTACTTTGAAAATGGATTTATATGTACTTTATTAGAATTTAAGTTTTTTAGCTTATTCTAGATATCAGGTATTAACAATTAAGCATCTCTTATTCTAAGAAAATAGCCAAAATACACTTTCCCCTTCATTCCTATTACAGTCAAAATGGAAAGGTTTCTTTACCAAATGAATGATGTGCATATGTTTTGCACAAGTTCTGGATATGCCTATCTGCACTTTCCTTTGTCTTTACCCCTTTCTCAAAAGCTGCTTTGCAGAAAACTTTCCATTTGTCATGCAAAACCACATAAGAAAAACTACCCTATATATTTTCAAGGTTACTGTAGGTCATCCCAGAAAAGAGAAATTTGATATCACTGACAATTTATTGATAAGTATTTTCTTTGCTCTTAGTATATACTGGAGGGATAAACCAGCTTTAAAATATGCTTATAAATTAAGTGAAAATGGAAAGGCCTATGGTACTCATTATGGTACTCAAATATGGTACTCATTAAACATCTTTTCAGTTGAATGCTGTGCAGCCAGTTAAAATTATGTTTTAGAATAATATTTAATGAATGAAAAAAAATGTTCATGATGATGATAGTTAAAATTTACTGGGCGTTGATTTTTATGCCAGGAACCTAAATGCTTCACGTAAATTAATTCATTTAACCCTCATAATAGCTCTGTGGGGAGAAACTATTGTATCACCAATTTTAAAAATAAGGAAACTGAGTCTCAGACCATTTTAAGTAACTTGCCCAAGATTAGGTACCTGAGAAAAGTCAGAGCAAGAATTCATATCGTAGGCATTTTCGCTCTGGAGTCTTTGCTAAGGCATCATTTCATGAAAAAAATACCAGAGAAAATCTCTATGAAGTTTTTAATGAAACTAGACAAAATATTTTAAATTCATCTATAAAATAAAATGTGTTAAACATTACCAGTCAAGTAAATTAGTAAATTAGTGTCAAGTAAATTACAAGTCAGTAAATTAGGTGAGGGAGAAGGGCAGCATATCCTACCAGATATGAAAATATACTGTAAGTTTTATTAATTTTTAAAGTACCATAAAGCAGAAATAGGTGAATAGATCAGAAGAGCATATTGCTGTGTACGTTCATAGAGATGAAACTAAATAGATACACCTAAATATTAACAGTAATTATCATTGATTAGAGTGATTACAGGTGGTTTTTCCTTTATTTTTTTATTTTATTTTTCAAATTATTTACAATAAACATTTTGAAATCATACAGTATCAGCAAATTTTTAAGATTTATTTGTTTATTTCTCTCCCCTCCCCCCCCCCAGTTGTCTGTTCTCTGTGTCTATTTGCTGCGTTTTCTTTGTCCGCTTCTGTTGTCAGCAGCACGGGAATCTGTGTTTCTTTTGGTTGTGTTATCCTTTTGTGTCAGCTCTCCGTATGTGCGGCGCCATTCCTGGGCAGGCTGAAGTTTCTTTCGTGCTGGGCAGCTCTCCTTACAGCGCGCACTCCTTGCGCGTGGGGCTCCCCTATGCCGGGACACCCCTGCGTGGCACGACACTCCTTGCATGGATCAGCACTGCGCATGGGCCAGCTGCACACGGGTCAAGGAGGCCCAGGGTTTGAACTGCAGACCTCCCATGTGGTAGACGGGCACCCTAACCACTGGGCAAGTCCATTTCCCCAAATTTATTTTTAATACACACACTTAAGGTTTTAGCAATTATTAGTACAACATATATTGCTGTTTGAGGTCATGCATAGAATATCCTGCGTGTTCTGAATGCTTGCCCTGCCATGTGAATTCTCTGAAATGTTGCATATATTATTCATATATTCAAGGTTTAAATTGGCCACTCACACAAGTTCACCAATCCTGCCCTCCTTTCTGGTATACATGGAGAAAAAGCAATGAGGTAATAACTCTCTTTTGGCTTAGGGTTGAGGAACAGGATTTCAGAAACTTTGACTTAATTTCAAAAGCTAAATTGTTTGGGAAGCTGACATGGCTCAACTGATAGAGCGTCTGCCTACCATCTGGGAGGGTCTAGTGTTCGAGACCCAGAGCCCCCTGACCCATGTGGTGAGTTGGCCCATGCACAGAGCTGCTGTGCACAAGGAGTGCTGTGCCATGCAGGGGCGCCCCCCACACAAGGAGTGTGCCCTGCAAGAGAGCCACCCCACATGAAAAAAGTGCGCACACGGAGAGCTGATGCAGCAAGATGATGCAACAAAAAAGAGATGCAGTTTCCCAGTGCCACCGAGGGTGCAAGTGGACACAGAACATACAGCGAATGGCTGCAGAGAGCAGATAATGGCAGATGGGGAAGGGGAGAGAAATAAATTTAAAAAAAAATTTTTTTTAAACATGAATTGTTTATTGTTGGTATAAAGAAAAGTTTTTGAATGTTATATATGTAGGTAGTTTCTGTCTGATCACCTTACTGAACTGTATTTTAAGTTGTATTCATTTTTCAATTGATTCTTTTGGGTTTTCTAGATATATAATCATTTCATTTACAATTAATAATAATCCCTTTCCCCAAATATTTATCCCTCCCAAAAAATGTAATACTATATAGTTGTTAAAAAGGATGAGTCAATTCTTAGATAGTTACATGGAAAGATGGCTCCTATATACCAAATAAAGCAAAAAAATAAATTACAGAGTATTATGTGTATTACCCAGTTTTATTTAAAAAACAAACATACAAGCATTGCCTAAAGTGCTTAATTTGAGGGAATTTGACCCTCTTCCCACAAATTCCTGTACTAGTTTAGGTGCCTAAACTTTTTCCCCCAATAACCACAGAAATCTTATGTTTCGTTTATTTTATTGCAAATATGATTATGTCTACCTTTCTCATGAAATTCTTTTTTTTTTTTTTTTTTTAAAGATTTATTTATTTATTTAATTCCCCCCCCCTCCCCTGGTTGTCTGTTCTTGGTGTCTATTTGCTGCGTCTTGTTTCTTTGTCCGCTTCTGTTGTCGTCAGCGGCACAGGAAGTGTGGGTGGCGCCATTCCTGGGCAGGCTGCTCTTTCTTTTCACACTGGGCGGCTTTTCCTCACGCGCGTCCCCCACACGGGGGACACCCTTGCGTGGCACGGCACTCCTTGCGCGCATCAGCACTGCGCATGGCCAGCTCCACACGGGTCAAGGAGGCCCGGGGTTTGAACCGCGGACCTCCCATGTGGTAGACGGACGCCCTAACCACTGGGCCAAAGTCCGTTTCCCTCTCATGAAATTCTTAAACCACTTGTTACTTTACAGTATGTCATAGGAATTCTATTTAAATTTCACCTTATGAATCATTTTCTCTTAGACACAAAATCGAATGAAGCTCATGGCCGACAACTACGAGGATGACCACTTCAAATCCTCCCATTCCAATCAAACCAACCATAAACCCTCTCCAGACCAGGTAAGACTGCTTTTGAATGTTTTATAAATCCCTATGCTTTTTTATTTTGATGTATTTTGTACCAGTGTGTTTCAAATTTGGGGGTATAAGATATATTCTAATACCAAGTTAGGCAAATAAAAATAGCTAATCCAGTTTCTGAAAACTCCTTCACTGTTATTGCTTTAAAAAAAAAAAAAAAAAAAAAAACAACAGTCAATATCTGTATAGGAAGGTGATGCTTCTGTATATTTTAAAAACAGAGACTCCAAAAATTTGAGGTTAGTAAAGAATCTTTGAATTGGATTTCAAAAGTTGTTTAACATTCTCAGAGATACATACTGATTTTTAACTGTCTTACTTTTTTTAATCAGGTAAACAATGCCTTATTAGAAAAATAAGACTCTTGCTTTGTAAACGCACCAAAGCACAATTCAATGCAGAGTTAACTTAAATTGTAATTTTTTAAATCTCAACTCATTCCCTCCTAAAACTGAAGATTGAAATTTAATCACTTCATTTCCTTGGTGAATCCCTCTAGCGTATGTGATTCTCAAGGAAAATTGTTGCCTTCAGCATCTCATCAATGCAAGAGCGGAATTGATAGGTCTGAAGGGAATCATATCCAATTCCAGTTTTTTGGAAGAAGGGAACTCTCCTAGGATCTAGAAAGTGATGAATGTGAGAGAGTAGTGAACAGATTACCTCATATCCCATTGCCAAAAATTCAGATTTCAACATCTCCATCACACCAGTCTTAATATATATATAGCTGAGGGAAAAAATAATAGTAAGTAATCACACCCATATGACTAAAAAGTCAAGGAAAATTCTCCTGCTAAACATCTCCACTAAATGACACCTATAACATTGTCTTAGAAGAAGCAGCAGACATATTGCAAATGAAAGCAGCAGTGATATCCAAATTACAAGTTTTTCTAAGAGTCAGAAGATATATTCCTCCTATGATGACATTTACTAAACCAGTTGAAGTATGCCTTATATTTTAGAGGGAAAGCAGTACCAAACTTCAGTGTAGAAAAAATGGAGAGCTGTCTGCCTGATGTCAGCAGTCTTTCCCTGATAAGAAATCACTGTTTTCTCCTCCTGCTTCCTGATACCTAAAATTAAATTTATGCCAGAGTATATAAGACACATATCAGACCCTTTTCTTAGGTTTTGATAATAGATAGAAGGAACCAGATATCTGAGAGTAGGGGGAGACAAACAAAGATAGGGAAAGGCTGAAGAAATGGTAAAACATGAAAAAAAGCCTCCTACTTAACAATTTTGCCCAGATCCAACCCTGAGATAGAGAAGGCATCTTGGAAAGGTAATAAAAGTTGAAGTGTAATGGCAAACTAAATACAAATTTTAGTAGTGTAGGAAATTTAAATTCAATATAAAATGAGCCAAGAAGTGAAGACCATTTTCTTCTGCTACATTATGCTTATGTGTTTGTTTTAAATACTAACCAACTCTTTTTCATTCCCATGCTGCTCTGGGGCATTGTTCCTTTGTCATCTCTCTCCCAATAGGATGAGGAGGAGGGTATATGGGCATAGCCAATCAGATGCTCTTAGTTCAGCCATTTTGTTCAGAACGGTGAGAAACAGCTTTCCTTAACTATAGAAATGTTTTTTTGTTTGTTTCCTTTCCGCCCCTCCCCCCCACAATCACTCTCACATCTTGTTTCTCTGTAATTCATGAAATCCCTTGATGTGCTTCCTTTATTTTCTTTTTCACATGTGTGTATTGCTGTGCTTCTGACATAGTGGGGATTGGATTTTGTGGCTTTTTTTTTCTTTTTGTGTGTTAATAGTCACTTTTATAATTTCTTTGTATGCACTTTTGGGAGAACTTCCAGGGCATATAACTAAATTTCTCATTTTTATTTTGTTAATAAGTTACCCTATATAGGGTGATTTTTACAGTGTCCTGGTAAGGTTTATAATGACTTACATCAAACTGGGTATTAAAAATTCATCAAATACTCTGTCATTAGTCTAGGTTTAAAATATATTTTTTATGATAATAATAAACATACATACATAGTCTTAACAACAGTTATATATATAGTCTTTAAAAATGAAAGTGAACTGTAGACTAAATCCTCCTTTTGTTTCTATCTGTAGAAGAATGCTCTAAATTCTCAAGGTCAATAATTCTTATAGACTGTCCACCTAGGACATCCCCTAGAGCTTTAAAATTGCTCTCAAATTATTCCTAAAGATGAAGAGGAGCAAAGAATTAAAGAAAGACTTTTTTTTTTCCTTAAAAAAGTCACTGTAAAGATTTCTTTTCCCTCTCTTTCTTGGCTGCTGTGTTAAACCATTGCCAGAACACTGTCTAGATTCTCCTTTCCAGGCCAATTGACTGGAAAATATAGTCCAGCTGTGGCAGTATCTCCCTTTGATCTGATGCCCTGGAGGTTTGACTAAGGAAATCCTTTTCTTAGAAAAAATAATGATGATTAATAAGTTCACACATATTGGTGGCCTTGCATTCCCTGAATTCACTGCCTGTGCTTACTGGTGATCTCACTCTTCTGGAGTCACTTCTCCCTGAAATGTCTGTGTCTTGGTGTTAAACTGTTTAAAGTGATAAGGACACATGTAGACCTCCCACTATTGAACACAGCCAAGAAGGATGATGAGGTAAGTTGTGAAAAGAGGCATATATTATGAAGAAGGGAAGCTCTCCAAATGACTTTATCCCAAGGGTGTGAAAGAAGGTGAAATGTGCAATACCAACCCAAAAGACCATCAAGTTAGAATGCCAGAGAAAGCTAAAGTTGAAAAAATTAACGTGCTAATTCTCTTTTTCTACACCCTACAAGGATAGATAGTTGTCATCATGAGGCAAGTAGGGGCCATTCAGTAGTTGAATGTAGTTCACTAGTCTCTTACTTAGAAATAAACCTGTTACTGCCTTGTCTATTTTGGTATGCTTTTTGGCATGCCTCAGCATGAAGTACGCCACACATACGTGAACAGGACTGTATTTTGGTTGCAAAACCCTTTTTCTAGCCAATGAGAAGAAACATTTAGTGTTCTGGGAAACAAGGCCCATAAATAACATCACCAGGATACTGAAAAATGAGCAAACCCTTACATAGATTTGTTGCTGTAGTCTTTATTTTCCTTTCTCTTCTACCATATAGAATAACTCAGAGTAAGAGTTCAAATGCCATTGATTATTCTTTTTCCAATTATTGCAATGTTATGTTTACTGCACTAAAATATTAACTGCCTTTGGTTTAACACAATGCAATCACAATTAGCTGGACATAGCTGGAGTTTTTAGAATATGACATTTCAGACTTCCTAAAACATCATTGTATCATCATTGTATCTTTTACCTAAAGATAGATATAAGTGACCCTTAAAACAATGCAAAAGTCTTTATTTCCTATCCAGTTTCCTTTACTTTTTTCCTTGCTAATTCTACAGAGAACAGATTTTCATAACAATTTCAAACTTTTGAAATTTATATTATCGAACTTAAGAACAAGGATAATACTTTGCCTCTGAAAGATTTTATAACACACCAGTATATACTGGCAAAATATTACTAGGTATAATCAGTACTTAGATAGCAAGAGACTGATAGAAGAATTAAGCTGAAAGGGGTTTTGGTTAAGAGTGTACATTTTGGAGCTCTAATGCCTATGTTCAAATCCTAAGACTACCACTTATTAACTTGTGACCTTGGACAAGTTATTTAAACTCTCTGTACTTCATCTTTAAAATGGAGGTTATTGTGAGAAGTGGGCAAGTTAGATGAGGCAGTGTAGCATGGATTCTGGATCCAGACTGCACAGCTTTAAGTTCGGGCTCCTCTGTTTGCTCTGTAACCTTGGGCAAGGAACTTAAACTGTCTGAACCCCAATTTCTTTATGTATACAATGGGTTTACTAATAGTACCTACTTCATAGGGTTATTAGAAAGGTTAGATATATGTGAAATGCTTTGAATAGTGCTTTCCACACAGCCAATATTACGTAACTGTGTGCTGTTATTATTTTTGTCCATGCTGTTATCGTTAAGTTAGATCCATCTCTTAGAAATAGTAAGCTTCCAATAAATTTTAGTATTATCATCAATACCATCATCTAATCCAGTGCTCTAATTTTATAGGTAAGAGTGCAAAACAAAGATTTGGAAGCTGTGACCTTAAGGTTCCCTGACATTTCTGTGGACTGGAAAGAAGGACTTACAGTTCAGAATGAAAGAGATATCCAAGCTGTAGTAATGATTTTATCTCCCTTTTCATCACCAAAACTTTGTTTTTTTGAAGATTTATTTTTTATTTATTTCTCTCCCCTCCCTCCACCCACCCCCCCCCCCCGCCCCCACCCTGGCCTCCAGTTGTCTGCTCTCTGCGTCCATTCGTTGTGTGTTCTTCTGTGACCGCTTCTATCCTTATCAGCGGCACCGGGAATCTGTGTTTCTTTTTGTTGTGTCATCTTGCTGTGTCAGCTCTCCATGTATGCGGCGCTATTCCTGGGCAGGCTGGACTTTCTTTTGTGCTGGGTGGCTCTCCTTACAGGGCGCACTCCTTGTGCGTGGGGCTCCCCTACACAGGGGACACCCCTGCATGGCACGGCACTCCTTGCGCACATCAGCACTGCGCATGGGCCAGCTCCACACGGGTCAAGGAGGCCCAAGGTTTGAACCGCAGACCTCCCACGTGGTAGGTGGACGTCCTGTCCATTGAGCCAAGTCCGCTTCCCACCAAAACTTTAATCTCCTGTATGTTGAGGATATTTTTCTTGGAAAAACACCTTGAACTTTATAAAGAAATTAACTATGAACTAAATGTATTTAGTTAGTGAAAAAATTTGCTGTCAGGCAACCCTCCTAACACAAAGAATGAATAAAGCAAGGGTTACCTCCTTATCAAAAATCCTTGTGAAGTATAATCACTTTTCTTTCTCACATTTCCTTCTGTTCTTTTCAGAGGGTCCTGTCAGGTTTCTGATAGGATTTAAGCATGATTTGATAATAGTTATAATATAACTATTCAGCAAGTCAGTTGAATAAATTTCTGCATTGTAACATGTTTAAATTGCACTGGGTCTAATTGCCATCAAATCTAGTTATGTGGCATTATTGCCGACTTCTAGAACATCCTCTCCAAATTAGCCATGTCTGCCATTCTCTATCCCTTTACTCCAAATTTTCTTCTTTCTTCTTGTTCTTTTATAGTAGAATGTAAGCCCCTTGAGGATAGGGACTTTTGTATTCCCATCACCTAAAACAGTGCTAGTATACAATAGGCCCTCAATAAATATATATTGAATTTAATGACCTTGTGAATTCTTGAAATCCAGAGAAGTAAAGTCACATTGAAAGCAAGAGCATAGAATTGGCTGTTAACTTTAATATCAGTATTACTAGTATAAGAAAAGGAGATTTAGATAGGAAATTGTCTAGAAACAAAACTCTAGAGGAATGTTAAGAACTTAAAGGAAAGTCATAACTGAGTCTTAAGAGTCTGGCTCCTGTAATCTCACATAAATAAAATAGAGTTAAGTATAATTCAGAAATCTTTTTCTTTTTGCTAAATGAGCATCCTTCAGGTAGCTTTTCTTCCCCTAGTAACCTGTAGTTTATGTGTGTCACAAAAAGCTAGGAGCACGGTAGATACCATGACCATGTGCTCTTTCTGGACTTTGCTTATGGAAAGTTTGTGTAAACTGGTGCCAGACCCCTAAAGTAAAAGATGTATCTGCCAAAAGGCTTAGCAGTTGGTCAGAACATTCCACTGACAATGGTTGCATGCCTATTATATTAACACTGTAGCATCCCAGAACAGGATTTGGACCAGTATGTTAAATTTTTTAAAAAAATTAGAGATGATATAAATATTGACACAAGCTTTTAAGGCAAGTGCCCCTTTCCCTTTTGGCATTTCTATTTTGTCTGTTTCAATTGGGTTGTCATCCCCTTATCTGTTTGAAATATTCTAAAATTATTCTCATTACAATAGTACTAAAGTGGAAGAATCTTATATCTCTAGAGAATATATCTGTATAAGGGAAATGTTAAAATCATCTTGCAGAATTGAACCAGGGTATTTAATTGGAATATTTTGTTAGTATGGAAGAAAGAGTTGGTCCCATGAAAATCAGAGCATCTTCACAATAAATCCCAGGACCATTTTTTGACATGTAACAACAGACAAAGAATTTGACCCTATACTTTTAGAAGGGGATCAGAGATTATTTTAACATTTTATCTTATCTTTCTTTTATCTTTCCTGAAAAGTTTGGTGTTTTCATTTCCTAGGCTTCTTAAGGAAATACCATGAAATGGGTTGGCTTAAACAATGGGATTTTATTAGCTTAGTGTTTTGAGGCTAAAAGAAAGTCTAAATCAAAGCATTATCAAGGTGACGTTTTCTTCCCAAAACTGTGGCATTCTGGGGCTGGCTACCAGTGATTGGCTCTTCTGTCACATGGCAAGGCATATGGTGGCATCTCCTGGTCTCCCCCTTCTGTTCTGGGTTCAGTTTTTTTGCCTCCTGTGGCTTTTTCTCACTTATGTCTGAATTCATACCACTTATAAAGGATTCCAGGAATAGGACTAAGACACATCCTGATTGTGCTGGGCCACACATTCCTTTAGTTACAATGGATTCATACCCACAGGAATGGATTGAAGAACCTGTTTTTCTGGGATGCGTACAGCTTCAAACCACCATATACCGTGCAGACTAGAAAGACATGTGACTGCCTTCTCTCCCAGAAAAATAGCTACAGGTCAGGCAAAAACAGCCTAGAAATAAAGCATCTAGGGTTTAGGACACCTAGGGACGACTGGACACTACCCAGAGGAGAGAGGGGCAAAGGAAAGGAATTGTGACAACAAAACTATAAGTCCAGCCACTTCTGCAGATGTCGGCACCCTCCCCCACACTATGGACACTTTTGAGTTCTCAGGCCTTGGGGCAGGCAGCTGTAGACAGAAGGAGCCCCATGGATCCAAATCCCCAGGAAAGGGCAGAGAGACACAGCCTAAGCCTGTCTCAGCCTTTGACCCAAAATTTGATCTGCTGTGTCCCACAAGCCCTTCCAGGCCAGCTTGGGCCACACCATTGTTTGCCTTGAGAGCCAGCCAGGGATTAAAGAGATCCCACCCTCAGAGTCTCCCTCTCTACTGACCAGGACTGGTCATTGAGGATGCAGAGGGGAGTGGAATTACTTCTTACCAGTAAAAACAGAGGGAGCTGCCAGCAAAGGTTGGAGAACAGCCTCTGAGAATGTTTGAATTATGAGGCCCTTAGCCTCTAGGCATGAACCTCTGTCACATTGATCTAGTCCGTGTTGCAACAAAAACACAGCGAACAGGCATTGAACTGAGAGGAATGCCAAAGAGCGCGCCATCTGCCGGCTGTCTAAAGAAGTGCACATGAGGAAATTAAAAGTAAATAAGTAAGACAGGCTTCTTCCAGTCTTTATGGTCACCCTAGGAAGCAGGTCTGCAACCCATTTCTGGGTACAGGGCCCAGATTTGAGCAACTAACAGGGACAATCCTAAAGACCCAGAACAGGTTGAGCTAAGAATCAGAGAACAGCAGTAGCACACAGCCTCCCATCTCTAAATCCCTATGAAAGAGAGAAATCGAACATCTGAGTAAGCTCGCCTCTCTAATCAGATGCCTAGACATCAGCAAAAATTACAAGCCATACTAAGAAAATGGAAGAAACGGCTCAAGCAAAGGAATATATCAGAGCACCAGAAGAGACACTAGATTTGAGACAACTAATCAACAAGATGCACACAAATTTCCAAAATCAAATTTATGAGTTGAAAGACAATAAGGCTAAATAGATTAGTGTCATGAAGATACTAAGCAAGCACAAAGAAGAATTTGAAAACCTGAATAAAGTAGCAGAGTTCATGGAAATGAAAGATACAACAGGGGAGATCAAAAACACATTAGAGGCATGACCTAACTACTCACCTAGTAGAACTAGAAAAAGAGGAGCAAACTATTCCCAAAGAAGTAAAAGGAATGAAATAACAAAGATCAGAGCAGAAATAAATGAAATTGAGAACCAAAAACAATAGAGAAAAGTAACAAAACCAAAAGTTGGTTCTTCAAGATCAACAGAATTGACAAAACTTTAGCTAGACTGACAAGGAAAAAAGAAAAGATATAAATAAAATAAAAAATGAAAATGACATTATTTCTGAGCCCCCCAGAAATAAAGGAGATCATAAAAGGATACTATGAAAACTGTTCCAACAAACTAGACAAAGGAGACAAAATGGAAAAATTCCTAGGGATGTATGAACAGCCTACACTGACCCTAGAAAAAATAGAAGACCTCAACAAATTAGTCACAAGTAAGGAGATTAAAACAGTCGTCAAACAACTCCACACATGAAAAGCCCACAACCAGATGGTTTCACAGGTCAGTTCTACCAAGCATTCAAAGATTTAATACCAGTCTTAATCAAGCTCTTCCAAAAAATTGGACAAGACGGAATGTTATGAGACTCATTCTATGAACCCAATATTACCCTAATACCAAAGCCAGGTAAAGATATTACAAAAAAAGAAAATTACAGACCCACTTCCCTAGTGGAATACAGATGCAGAAATCCTCAACAGGGAAACGGACTTTGGCCCAGTGGTTAGGGCGTCCGTCTACCACATGGGAGGTCCGTGGTTCAAGCCCCGGGCCTCCTTGACCCGTGTGGAGCTGGCCCATGCGCAGTGCTGATGCGTGCAAGGAGTGCCGTGCTACACAGGGGTGTCCCCCGCATAGGGGAGCCCCACGCGCAAGGAGTGCACCCATAAGGAGAGCCGCCCAGCGCGAAGGAGGGAGCAGCCTGCGGAGGAATGGCGCCGCCCACACTTCCCGTGCCGCTGACGACAACAGAAGCGGACAAAAGAAAAACAAGACGCAGCAAAAAGACACAGAAAACAGACAACCAGGGGAGGGGAGGGGAATTAAATAAATAAAAAAAAAAAAAAAAAGAAATCCTCAACAAATCAAATCCAGCAACACATTAAAAGAATTATTCATCATGATCCAAGTGGGTTTTGTTTTGTTTGTTTTTTTTAATTTATTTCTCTCCCCTTCCCCCCACCACCTCAGTTGTCTGTTCTCTATGTCCATTCGCTGTGTGTTCTTCTGTATCCACTTCTATTGTATTGTTTTCAGCGGCACCAGGAATCTGTGTCTATACTTGATGCGTCATCTTGCTGCATCAGCTCTCCGTGTATGCGGCTGCCACTCCTGGGCAGGCTGAACTTTCTTTCGCACTGGCGGCTCTCCTTACAGGGCACACTCCTTGTACATGGGGCTCCCTTATGTGGGGGACACCCCTGCGTGGCATGGCACTCCTCGCGCACATCAGCCCTGCACGTGGGCCAGCTCCACACGGGTCAAGAAGGCCCTGGGTTTGAACCATAGACCTCCCATGTGGTAGGCAGATGCCCTATCCATTGGGCCAAGTCCACTTCCCTAAGTGGGTTTTATACTAGGCATGCAAAGGTAGTTCAACTCAAGAAAATCAGTCAGCATAATACACCATATTAATAAATCAAAGAAGAAAAATAACATCATCATCTCAAATCAGAAAAGGCATTTGACAATATACAGCATCCTTTCTTGATAAAAAATACTACAAAAGATAGGAATTAAAGGAAACTTTCTCAACATGATATAGGTCATATATGAAAAACTCACAACTAACATTGTACTCAATGATGAAAGACTGAAACTTCCCGTTGAGATCAGGAACAAGTCAAGGGTGCCCACTGTCACCACTGTTATTCAATATAGCTCTTGAGGTTCTAGCTAGAGCAAACAGGAAAGAAAAAGAAAAAAAAAAGGCATCCAAACTGGAAAGGGAGAAGAAAAAATTCCATTATTCACAGACAATATGATCCTATATCTAAAAGTCCCTAAAAATCTACAAAAAGCTTCTAAAGCTAATAAACTACTTCACTAGAGTGTCAGGATACACGATCAATACACAAAAATCAGTGTGGTGTTTCTATACCACTGAGAAGGAAGTCAGGAAAACAATTCCATTTACAATAGCAACTAAAAGAATCAAATATTTTGGAATAAGCCAAGACCGGAAAGCACTTTTATTTTTCATTTTTTTTAAGATTTATTTATTTATTTATTTCTCTCCCCTTTCCTTCTACCCCCCTCCCCGGTTGTCTGTTTCTGTATCTATTTGCTGCGTCGTCATCTTTGCCCACTTCTGTTGTTGTCAGCGGCACAGCAATCTGTGTCTCTTTTTGTTGCGTCATCTTGTTGTGTCAGCTTTTCATGTGGGTGGCGCCATTCTTAGGCAGGCTACACTTTGTTTCGTGCTGGGCGGCTCTCCTTACGGGGCGCACTCCTTGCCCATGGGGCTCCCCTACGCAGTGGACACCCCTGCGTGGCAGGGCACTCCTTGTGCACATCAGCACTGTGCATGGTCCAGCTCCATATGGGTCAAGGAGGCCCGGGGTTTGAACCACGGACCTTCCATGTGGTAGGTGGACACCCTAACCACTGGGCCAAGTCCGCCGCCTATGGTCAAGTGATTTTTGACAAGCCTATCAAACCCACCAAGTGGATAAGAACAGTCATTTCAACAAATATTGTTAGGATAAATGGATATCCATAGTCAAAAGAAAGAAAGAAGACCCCTTTCTGATACCTTATACCAAAATTAACTCAAAATGGATCAAAGACCTAAACATAAAAGCTAAAACCATAAAGCTCCCAGAAGAAAATATAGGAAAACATGTTCAATGTTTTCAATGGTAGTTGATGCATTCTTAAATCTTATACTGAAAGCATGAGCAATGAAAGAAAACATGCATAAATGAAACCTCCGCAAATTTAAACACTTTTGTCAATCAAAGGACTTTTGTCAAGAAGGTTAAAAGGCAGCCCAATGGGAGAAAATATTTGGAAAATGCATATCCAATAAGCATTTGATATCTATTCTATATAAAGAGATCATACAACTCAACAATAAAAGAGCAAGCAATCCAATTAAAAAATGAGCAAAAGACTTAAATAGACATTTCTCCAAAGAGGAAATGCAAATAGCCAAAAAAAAATATGAAAAAAAGTTCAGTATTACTGCCTATTAGGGAAATGCAAATGAAAACAACAATGAGGTAGCATCTCACACCGTATAGAGCAGCCATTATTAAAAAAACAGTAAACTATAAGTGCTGGAGAGGATGTGGAGAAATAGGAACGCTCCTTCAGACTTGGTAGGATGGTAAAATGGTATATCCTCTGTGGAAGACAGTTTGGCAGTTCCTCGGGAAGCTAAATATAGAACTGCTATATTATCCAGCAGTTCCTCTACTAGGAATATGTCCAGAAGAACTGAAAACTGTGACACAAATACACATCTGCATACCAATGTTCATATTGGCATTATTCACAATTGCTAAAAGATGAAAACAACCCAAGTGCCATTAAACAAGGAATAGATAAATAAAATGTGGTATATACGTATGATGGAATGGCATTATTCACAATTGCTGAAAGATGAAAACAAGGAATGGATAAATAAAGTGTGGTATATACATATGATGGAGCACTATGCTGCAGTAAGAATAAATGAAATTGGAAAACATATGATAACATGGGTGAATCCTGAAGACATATGCGAAGTGAAATAAGGCAGACCCAAAAGGACAAATATTGCATTGTCACTAATATTAACTAAATACTAAGAATACATGCATAGGGTTAAACCTGGAGTATAGGTTATTAGGAGGTAAAAGGAGGGCTGTGAAGGAGTACTGACACTTAATGTATGTAGAAATTTTAATACCTTGACTGTAAATGTGTGGAAATGGATAAAGTTGATGGTAATACATTAGAGTGAGTCGTAGCTGGTTTGTAAATGGGATTGTGGCTGAAAAGTGTAATCTAGGGATGTAAATGTCAGTTGAAAGAGAGCTAGAGAATAATCTAAGGACTGAATAACACAGCGAACCCAGAGGTGAATGAGAATTGTGGTTAATAGTACAAATGCAAGAGTGCTTCTGTGAACTAGAACAGTTCACTGTACCCTGTTGCTATTGCAGGGTAGTGGGAATGTGGAGAAGCATGGGAAAAATACAATGTAACTTATGGACTATAGTTAATAGCAAATCTATAATATTCTTGCATCAATGCCAAAGATATTTGTTAATAATATTTGTTAATAATAGGGGGGTATGGTAAAAATATGCCAAGTGTACACTATGGACTATGTTTATTGGTAATAGTCTGATGATATTATTTCATAATCTGTAACACATGTTCCAAAACAATGTGGTGTGTTGATGAAGGATTGTTGTATGGGAATTCTATACATGTGCATGATTGTTTTGTAAGTTCACAATTCCGTAATAAAAATATTTTTTTAAAAATCAACAACAAGGGAAATGGACTTTGGCCCAGTGGTTAGGGCGTCCGTCTACCACATGGGAGGTCCGCGGTTCAAACCCCGGGTCTCCTTGACCCGTGTGGAGCTGGCCCATGCGCAGTGCTGATGCGCGCAAGGAGTGCCGTGCCACACAGGGGTGTCCCCCGTGTAGGGGAGCCCCACGTGCAAGGAGTGCACCCATAAGGAGAGCCGCCCAGCGCGAAAGAAAGTGCAGCCTGCCCAGGAATGGCGCCGCCCACACTTTCTGTGCCGCTGACGACAACAGAAGCGGACAAAGAAACAAGACACAGCAAAAAGACACAGAAAACAGACAACCGGAGGAGGGGAGGGGAATTAAATAAATAAAAATAAATCTTAAAAAAAAAAAAATCAGCAACAAAAAATATATAGCCTGACAGAATGGATGAAAAAGATGAGCCATCCATATGCTGCTTACAAAGGATTCACCTTAAACTCAGGATTACAAACTGACTGAGAGTGAAAGGTTAGGAAAAGATACTCCACAAAATTTTAACCAAAAAAAAGCAATGGTAGCTATACTAATAACAGACAAAACAGACTTTAAATTTTAAAAAGTTATGAGATACAGGAGGCCATTATCTATTATTAAAAGGGACATTCCACCAGGAAGAAATAATAGTCACAAGTATCTATGTACCTAACCAGGGTGCCCCCAAACACATGAGGCAGACTCCAGCAAAACTGAGGGGAGAAATAAACGTCTCTACAATAGTAGTTGGAGACTTCAACACACCACTCACATCATTAGATAGAACAACTTGACAGAAGATCAACAAGGAAACAGAGAACTTGAACAATATGATAAACAAGCTAGACCTAACAGACTTATACAGAACATTGCACCCAAACTCAGCGGATTACATATTCTTAAGTGCCCATGGATCCTTTTCCAGGATAGACCACATTAGGTCACGGTGCAGCTCTCAATAAATATAAAAAGATTGAAATTATACAATGCACCTTCTCATATCATAATGAAATAAAACTGGAAATCATAATAGACAGGAAAGTGGTAAATTCACAAATGTGTGGAGGCTAAATAATCAGTGAGTCAAAGAAGTTCCAAGTGAAATCAGTAAATATAATGAGATGAATGAAAATGAGAATACAACTTATCAAAACTTATGGGACATAACCTACAAAATCGTGCAGGAAAGTGTGTAAACTACAATGTAAACTGCAATCAGTGCTTAGTGGCAATGCTTCAAAATGTTTTCATTAATTCTAATGAATGTACCCCACTAATGAAGGATGTTGTTAATGTGGGAAAATATGGGAGATATAGGGAGCGGGGCATATGGGAATCACCTATATTTTTATATAACATTTATGTAATCTAAGTATCTTTTAAAAATAAAAAAAATATTTAAAAAAAACAACCAACTTTCAGGATTCGGACCAGATGTGGCTCAAGCATTTGAACACCTACCTCCCACATAGGAGGTCCTGGGTTCATTTCCCAATGCCTTCTAATGAAGACAAACAAATGAGCAGACATTGAGCAAAAACAAAGAGCAGACAACAAGCAAAAAACAAAAGCAATACAGTGAGCAGACAAAAAACAAAAACAAAAAACAAGCAGAGAGCAGATGTGGCTCAGGCAGTTGAGCTTTCACCTCCCACATGAGAGGTCCCAGGTTTGGTTCCCCGTGCCTCCTAAAGAGAAACAAACAGATGAGCAAAAAGCAATGAGGAAAAAAAAAAAAAAAAGCAGCCAATGAATGCAAATAACAAACCAAAACAACAAGCAGAAAGGGAGCCATCTCGGGGGGTGGGGAGGGAAACTTATGGGATATAGTGAAGGCAGTTCTGAGAGGGAAATTTAGAGCTTTTATTAAAGAAGAGAAAAGTAAAATGAAATATCTTACTGAACAACTGGAGAGACTAGAAAAAGAACAGCAAACCAATCCCACAGCAAGCAGAAGGAAAGAAATAATAAAGATTAGAACAGAAATACATAAAATTAAGAACAAATAACCATAGAGAACATCAACAAAACCAAAAGCTGGTTCTTTGAAAAGATCAATAAAATTGACAAACCCCTAGCTTGACTAACAAAGAAAAAAAGAGAAGACACAAATAAATAAAACTAGAAATGAAAGGGGTGAAGTTACGACTGACCACCACAGAAATAAGAAAGTGTCATAAAATGATGTTATGAGAAACTGTATGCCAACAAGCTAGACAGCTTAGACGAAATGGACAAATACCTAGAAATGCATAACCTACACTGACGCTACAAGAAATATGAGAACTTAACAAACCAGTCACATTTAAAGAGATTGAATCTTTTATCAGAAATCTCCTAACAGAAAAATCCAGGACCAGATGGTTTCACAGGTGAGTTCTACCAAACATTTTGAGAAGCATTAACACCAGTCCTGTTTAAACACTTCCAAAAAATTAAAGAACAGGGAAAATTACCCAAACGTTTTATGACGCCAACATCACCCTAATACCAAAGCCAAGTAAAAACACAAAAAAGAGAATTACAGACCAATCTCTCTGATGAACATGGATGCAAAAAATTATCAACAAAACACTTGCAAATAGAATCCAACAGCCTATCAAAAGACTTAGACATTACGACCCAGTGGGATTTATTCCTGGTATGCAAGGGAGGTTCAACAGAAAAAAATCTAGATAAGACAACACATTAAAAATTTAAGGGGGAAAAACACATGATCAGACAACCAGCAAGATGGTAGCAGAATAAGGAGCTAGCTGCAGCATCTGTATTGGGGGTTCCAGGGGACCAGAAAAGCATCCTGCAATATCCTTGAAGGAATGGAAGGAGGAGACTGCCCATCTGCAGAGAAGATTAGTAAGTAGAGCACTCCACTCATGGAGGCCGGTGCCCATCCTCCACTGGAGGCACAAGCCGCCTCAGGAGCTGTTCTGTGACTGGAATTGAAAGCTCCACTTCCAAAAAACCAGGGGGGAAGAGACAGTTAAGCACCAACTTCAGCTACTGATGAGTAAATGTAGCAGGCCAAAGTATAATCCTAAGAACAGCTAAAGTTTGAGCTTGTCCAAGTCAGAAAGAAGCCGGTAGCTGCCATCTTAACTCTGAGCCTGGCACAAGGGGAGGAGGGGCCGACTGAAAAATCACAGTGCTAGTAGGAACTGGCTTCTTTCCATCCAGATCAGATTGCAGCTCCAGCCTAGGCCCCAGCCCAACCTCTGGCAGGGAGGAAGCTGAGGGGACCTGCACCAGTTTCTCTGGGAAATTACTAGCCAAGCCACGGAGGCCAGTGATTATCCTACTGGCAGTGCAGGCTGCCCCAGTAGCTATTCTGTGGCTGGAATTGGAAGCTCCATTTCCCAAAAATGGGAGGAGGAGACAGTTGGCCACTGATTTTGGCTACTGATTAGTAGACTTCACTGGCTAAAGTATAACTCTAGGAACAGCTGGGGTGTGAATCTGTCCAAGTCAGAAAGAGGCTGGTAACTGCCATTTTGACTCTGCCCCCAGGATTAGAGGATGTCAGGCTGACCAAAAATCACAGTGATGGTAGGAACCAGTTTCTTTCACCCAGATCAGCCTGCAGCCCTAGCCTAGACTTCAACCCCACCTCTGGCAGGGAGGAGGCTGGTGGACCCTGCACCAGCCTATCTAGGTAAATGCAGGTAACTTTGACTGGTACAGACTGAATAATCAGAAATCTACAGGGGCAACTGTGGTTATCTTGGAACCGCACTGTGTAGATTGCTGCCCATACCTGCAAATTCATCCCCACCCCAGACAGGGGAGAAAGGGGCATAAAGCTTCATCAGTCTCTCTGAGCAACTATAGTGTAGGCCTGAACAACTTGGCTTATTCCACAGAGCTGTGACTCTGTCCCTACCCCTGGAAAAGGAGAAAGTTGGGAGAAGCTTCATCGGTCCCTGGGGCAATGAGGGTAGTAGCTTGAGCCTCCATAGCTTATAGCACCAACTACATCCTTGGCTCCTACTACACAACCAGCAAGGGAGAAAGGACAGGAAGCCCTAAACTAAAGGAAAAACTACACCCAGAATAAATACTCTATTAAGCCAGATGCCAAGACACCAACCAAAAGTTACAATCCACACCAAGAAACAGGAAGCTATGGCCCAGTTAAAGAACAAGGTAAGCCTTCAGATGACATAAAGGAGTTGAGACAACTAATCAGAGATGTTCAAACAAATCTCCTTAATAAATTCAATGAGATGGCTAAAGAGATTAAGGATATTAAGAAGACATGGGTGAGCACGAAGAATTTGAAAGCATACATAGAAAAATAGCAGATCTTATGGGAATGGAAGGTGCAATAAATGAAACTTTAGAAACATTGGAATCATATATTAAATTTGAGGAGGCAGAAGAAAGGATTGATGAGCTTGAAGAAATGACCTCTGAAAGTGAACATACAAAAGAACAGAAGAAGAAAAGACTGGAAAAAATTGAACAAGGTCTCAGGGAACTAAATAACAGCAAAAGGCATGCAAACATACTAGTCATTGGTGTCCCAGAAGGAGAAGGGGAAAGGGGCAGAAGGAATATTTGAAGAAATAATGGTAGAAAATTTCCCAACCCTAATGAAGGACATAGATATCCATGTCCAAGAAATACAGTGTACAAATCCAAATATACCAACTCCAAGACACATAACTAATCAGCATGTCAAATGCCAAAGACAGAATTCTGAGAACAGCAAGAGAAAAGCAATGCATAACATAAAAGGGATACCCAATAAGATTAAGTGTGATTTCTCACCAGAAACCATGGAGGCAAGAAGACAGTGGTATGATATATTTAAGATACTGCAAGAGAAAAACTTCCAGCCAAGAATCTTATATCCAGCAAGACTGTCTTTCAAAAATGAGGGCAAGATTAGAATATTCACAGATACACAGAAACTGAGAGATTTTCTAAGCAAAGACCAGATTTTCAGGAAATACTAAAGGATGTGCTAGAGCCTGAAAAGAAAAGACGGGAGAGAGGCCTGGAAGACAGTCTGGAAATGAAGATTAGATCAATAAAAGTAACTAAAAGTGTCAAAAGAATGGTGAAAATAAATTATGACAGATAAAACTCATAGGAATAAACTTAACAACTATGTAATGCGTTTGTATTCAGAAAATTGCAACTTGTTCAAATAAATCAAAAAAGGTCTAAGTAGCTGGAAGAACATTCCATGCTCATGGATTGGAAGACTAAATGTCATTAAGATGCCAATTCTCCTCAAATTGATACGTAGATTCAATGCAATCCCAATAAAAATTCGACCAGCATTTAAAAAAATATATAATGGAAACATGATTATCAAATTTATTTGGAAGGGTAAGGGGTCCCAAATAGCCAGAAACATAGTAAAAAGAAAAAGCAAACCCGCATCTCCAGACTTTAAATCATATCACCTAGCTGTAATGGTTAAAAACAGCATGGTACAGGCATAAAGACAGACACATAGACCAGTGGAAATTGATTGTTCAGAAACAGACCCTCACATGTATGGTCAAGTGATATTTAACTAGTCTGTAAAACCCACACAGCTCGGGCAGAACAGTCCATTCAACAAATGATGCTGAAAGAACTGGATATCCATAGTTGAAAGAAGGAAAGCAGGCTCCTATCTCATACCTTATCCAAAAATTAACTCAAAATGGATCAAAAACCTAATAATAAAAGCAAGAACCATAAAGCCTGTAGAAGAAATTGTAGGAAAATATCTTCAAGACCTGGTGGTAGGTGGTGGATTTGTAAAGGAGATAAGAGGAGGACTGAGATGGACTACTGATGCTTAATGTATGTAGAAGTTTTGATTGACTTTACTGTAAAAGTGTGGAAATGTAGAGTGAATGGTAACACATAGTGAGTAACAACTAGTTTAGGGAATGTGGCTAAAAATGTTAGTCTAGATATGTAAATGCCAGTTGAGAGAATGCTAGAGAATAATCTAGGAAATGAATAGCACAGAAAACCCAGAGGTGGATGAGAATTGTGGTTGCTGGTACAGATGCAAGAGTGTCCTTTGTGAGCTAGAGCAAATGTACATCACTACTGCAGAGTGGTGGGAATGTGGAGAAGCATGGGAAAAATTCAACTGGAGTGACCTATAGACTGTGGTTAACAGTAATAATATAATATTCTTGCATCTATGCCATGGATGTACTGTGTTGATAATGGGGCAGTATGGAAAATGTGAGCCAAGTGTACACTATGGACATGGTAACAATCGATATTTATCTTATCTGTAACAAATGTTGTGTGTGTGTTGATAGGGGTTTTGTTTGGAATTCTACACCTGTGCATGAATTGTTTTATAGGTTTACAATTCTGTTATAAAATATATATTTTAAAAATAATAATAGAGTGGATTGGGGGAAAACACACCAAATATAAGATAAGTACAATAATTAGTAGTAAGATTTTGACAATATTCTTTCATAATTTATAACAAACATCTCTCAACAATGCAAGGTGTTGGTGGAAGGTTGATGTATGGGACCCATGTATGATGTTACACATGTTTGCTTTGTAAATTCACAACTTTTACTCTATACTTATTGTTATGTATCTTCATATATAAATGATATAAAGATATTAGTAGGGTGTGTTTGGGGCAAAATACTTTGATTAGTAGCAATATTTTGACGGTGCTCTTTAATCACTAGTTAAGAAGGTTTAACAACAATGCAAGATATTGGTGGTAGGGTGAGTTATGAGAGTCCTATATGATGTTATATATGATTGTTTTGTAAGTTCACAACTATTACTATACACTTATTGTTTATGTTTGTTTATGTATGACTGATATATTTCAATAAATTAAAAAAAAAACAAACACATTCATCTCCATCGATACAAAAAATGCGTTCAACAAAATCCAGCATCCTTGTTTGATGAAAAAAAGGTAGGATTAGAAGGAAAATTCCTCAAGATGATAAAAGGCATATATGAAAAACCCACAGCCAACATCATACTCAATGAGGAAAGGTTGAAAGCTTTCTCTCTAAGATTGAGAACAAGACAAGGGGGCCCACTATCACCATTGTTACTCAACAATGTGCTAGAAGTTATAGCTACAGCAATTAGAGAGGGAAAATAAAATAAAATACATCCAAATATGAAAACAGGAAGTAAAACGCTCACTATTTGTAGATGATATGATCCTATATTTGGAAAATTCCAAAATGTCTACCACAAAGCTACTCGAGCTAATAAATTACTTCAGCATAGTGTCAGGATACAAGATCGACATGCAAAAATCAGTAATATTTCTGCACATTAGTATTGAACAATCTGAGGAGAAAATCAGGGGAGGTGGGGGTTTCCATTTACAAGAGCAACAAAAAGACTCTTAATACCTAGGAATCAATTTAACCAAAAAAATACAGGACTTATATGCAAAAAACTACGAAACAATGCTAAAAAAAATCAATGAAGACTTAAACAAATGGAAAGCCATTCCCTGTTTGTGGATTAGGAGACTAACTATGAAAATGTCAATCCTTCCCAAAATGATTTATAGATTCAATGCAATATCAATCAAAATTCCAACAGCCTACTCTACAGAAATAGAAAAGGCAATTATCAAATTCATTTGCAAGGGAAAGTGTACTTGAATAGCCAACAGCATTCTAAAAAAGAACAACAACATGGGAAGAATTTCACTACCTGAACTCGAAACTTATCACAAAGCCACAGTGGTCAAAACAACATGGTATTGGTATAAATGTAAACACATTGATCAGTGGAATAGAATTGAGAGTCCAGAAATAAACCCTCAACTCTACAGTCAACTGGTTGTTTGTTTTGTTTTTTTAAATAAAGATTTATCCCCTCCCCCCCATTATTCGTCTTGTTTTTGTTTTTGTTTGTTTTTTAAGGAGGCACTGAGAACCAAATCCAGGGCCCTCCCATATGGGAAGAAGGTGTCTAATCACTTGAGCCACCTCTGCTCCCTGTTGTGTCTCTCATTATGTTTCCTCACTGTATTTTGGTTGCATCATTTTGTTGCATCAGCTCGCTGTGCCAACCCATTGTGTCAGGTCAGTGTCTTGTCTTCTTTAGGAGGCACTGAACCTGGAACCTCCCATTTGGTAGACAGTAGCCCAGCTGCCTGAACCAAATCTGCTTCCCTCAGCTGGTTTTTGGCAAGCCTACCAAGTCAATGTTGATGGGATCAAACAATCTCTTCAGCAAATGGTGCTGGGAGAACTGGATATCCATAATCAAAAGAATGAAAGAGGACTCCTGTCTCACTCCCTATACAAGAATCAACTCAAAGTGAATAAAAGACCTAAATATAAAAGCCAGGACAATAAAACTACTAGAAGAAAATTTAGGGAAACATCTTAAAAACTTTGTGATAGGTTTTGGTTTCTTGACCCTGATGTGCAACAAAAGAATAAATAGATAAATGGACCTCTTTTTTTTTTTTCAAGATGGCCCTGATTATTTAAGGCCCCTTACCTTTCCGTATAAATTTACTGATTGACTTTTCCATTTCAACAAAGAAGTTTGCTGGAATTTTAACTGGGATTGCATTGACTCTAAATCTCTTTGGGTATAACTGACATCTTAACAATATTTAGTCCATGAACATAGAATGTCCTTCCATATATTTAGTCCTTCTTTGAGTTCTTTTAGCAGTGTTTAGTTTTCTGTCAGGTGCTTTACCTCTTTGGCTAAATTTATTCCTAGTTTTTTTTTTATTCTTTTAGTTGCTATTGTAAATGGATTTTTTTCTTGATTTCATCTTCATTACTAGTCTATAGAAACACTGCTGCTTTTTGTGTATTTATCTTGTTCTCTACCACTTTGCTCAATTCATTTATTAGCTCTAGGAGCTTTGTTGTGAATTTTTCAGGATTTTCTCTATATAGGATCATATCATCTGAAAATAGGAAGTTTTACTTCTTCCTTTCCAATTTGGATGCCTTTTATTTCTTTTACTTACCTAATTGCTCTGGCTTAGAACTTCCAGTACAATGTTGACTAACAGTGGTGACAGTTGGTATCCTTGACTTATTCCTGATTTTAGAGGGAAAGTTTTAAGTTTTTCACCATTAAGTATGATTTTACCTGTGTGTTTTTCATATGTGCCTTTTATCATGTTGAGGAAGTTTCCTTTTACTCCTGTTTCTAAGTATTTTTATCAAGAAGGGTGCTGGATTTGTCAGATGCCTTTTCTTTGTCAGTTGAGATGATTATGTGTTGTTTTTCCTTCATTCTGTTAATATGGTGTTTTACATTACTTGATTTTCTTATGATGAACCACCTTGCATACCTGGGATAAAACCCATTTGATTATGATTTGTAATTCTTTTGATGTGCTGTTGAATTTGATTTGCGAGTATTTTGTTGAGGATTTTGCATTTATATCCATAAGAGATACTGGTCTGTAATTTTCTTTTCTTGTGATATCTTTATCTGGCTTGTAAGAGGGTGATGTTGGCCTCATGGAGTGATTAGGTGGTGTTCCTTCCTCTTCAGTGTTTTGGAAGTGTTTAAGCAGGATTGGTGTTAATTCTTCTTGGAATGTTTTGTAAAATTCACCAGTGAAGCAATCGGGTTCTGTGTTTTTCTTTGTTGGGAGGTTTTTTATCACAAATTCCATCTCTTTACTTGTTATTAGTTTGTTGAGATCTTCTCTTTATTCTTGAGTAGGTAGTTTGTGTGTTTCTAGGAATTTGTTTCATCTAGGTTCTCTAGTTTGTTGACCTACAGTTATTCATAGTGCCTCTTAAATTCCTTTTTATTTCAGTGGGGTCAGTGATAATGTTCCCCTTTCTATTTCTGATTTTAGTTATTTGTGTCCGTTTTATTAATTGTCAGTCCAGCTAAAGGTTCATCAGTTTCATTGAACTTTTCAAAGAACAACTTTTGGTCTTAGTGATTCTCCCTATTGGTTTTTCATATACTCTTTCATTTATCTCTGCTCTAATTTTTATTTTCTTCCTTGTGCTTGCTTTGGGTTTAGTTTCTTCTTCTTTTTCTAGTTCTTCCAGTTTTGAGGTTAGACCTCTGTTTGAAATCTTCTTTTTTAGTAGAAGCATTTAGAGCTATGAATTTCCCTCTCAGTACTGCCTTTGCTGCATCCCATAAGTTTTGGTATTATGTATTTTCATCTTAATTCACCTCAATGGAAACGAAAATGCATCATTCCTCTTGTGAGTTCCTCTTTAACCCATTCGTTTTTTAAGAATGTGTTGTTTAATTTCAATATATTTGTGAATTTTCCATTTCTCTGTTATTGATTTATAGCTCATTCCATTATGGATCATTGAGGGTGGATCATTCAAATCACTGTATAATTTGAATATTTTTTAAATTATTGAAACTTGTTTTGTGACCTGATGTGTGGTTTGTTCTGGAGAATGATATATGTACACTCAAGAAAAACATGTGTTCTATTGTTATTGTCTGAAGTGTTCCATATATGTCTTTTAGGTCTAGTTGGTTTAGAGTATCATTAAAGTCTTATATTTCCTTATTGCTCTGTCTAGATGTTCTATCTATTATTCAAAGTGGTATATTAAAGTCTGCTACAATTAATTTAGAACTGTCAATTTGTCCTTTCAAATCCATCAGTATTTGCTTCACATATTTCGGGGATCTTCTGTTAGGAATATATATATTTATAATTGTTATATCTTCTTGTTGAATTGACCCCTTTGTCGGAATGTAATGACCGTCTTTGTCCCTATTAACTGTTTTGGACTTACGGCCTATTTTACCTCATATTAGTATAGCTACCCCATGTCTTTTTTGGCTACTACTTGCTTGGTATGTATTTTTTTCCAGCCTTTTACTTTCAACCTACTTATGTATTTGAATCTAAGGTGAGTCTCTTGTAGCCAGAATATATAATCACTTCAGTCATCGTTAGAGTACTTATGGTATTCTAATAAAATAATGATCATAATAATTTTTTTAAAAAAAGCTTATTTGATTTTTTTGTATTGTACCATACTGAGTCCCTTCTAATTACTGTCTGGATTTATTTTTCATATATTTTCCTTGTGGTTACCTGGGGTTAAAAATTCACATCTGTATTAGGGTTCTCAAGGGAAACAGAATCAACAGTAGGTATCTATAAATAGAATGAGATTTTATAAAATTCTTTCATGTGACTATGAGGATGAACAAGTCCAAATTCCAATTGCGCAGGCAGGCTGCAAACCAGGGTTGGCTCCAATGAAGGTCCTTGATGAGTTCCCAGGAGACGTTGGCTGTCCAAAGTCAAGCTGGAAAAGTATCTCAATGCTGAAATCAGTTCCCCTTTTAAGGCATTCAACTGATAGGGTAAAACATCACTCATTGCTGATGGTAATCTCCTTGGTTTATTGTAGATGTAATTCAGCCATCTATGCAATAAATTCACTGATGACTAAAATCCATAAATGTCCTTGTATTACAATTAGCCCAGCGTTTGCTTGACCAAACAGTTGGGCACAATTACCTGGCCGAGTTGACACATTAGCCTAACCATTGCAACATCCTAAATATTTAACCATCATATTTTATTTGATACCAACTTGACTTTAGTAGCATGCACATGTACTATTCCTATATCCTCTGTCCACCCACCTTTTTTTGTACTTGTTACAAATTATATCTGTACATTATATGCCTCAAACCATAGTACTACTACTTTTTATATATTCATAATTTCACACCTATAGGAAGTAAGAAGTAGAGTACATACGAATCAGTACAATAGTATTGGCGTTTATAATTATCCAAAAGGTTACCTTTACCAGAGGTCTGTGTTGTGTTTTTGTGGGGGGGGGGGGTTGCCACTTTGAACAACTGACTACTGTCCTTTCCTTTCAGTCTGAAGAACTCCTTTCAGCACTACTTATAGGGCAGCTCTAGTGGTGATGATCTCCCTCAGCTTTGGTTTATCTGGACATGTCTTCATCTCTCCTTCATTTTTTTTTATCCCCCCCTTGTGGCTTTTTGCTTGCTCTCTGCTTTCTGTGTCCATTCGCTGTGTGTTCTTCTGTGTCTCTATTTATTTTATTTTTTATTTATTCCGCCCCCCCCACCCCACCCCCATGGCTTGCTTGCTGTCTGCTCTCTGTGTCCATTCACTGCATGTTCTGCATTTTTGCTTGTCTGCCTTTTTGTTGCTTCCCCTTGCTGACTCAGCTCTCCACAGCACTTGCAGGCTGGCAGCTCTCCTCAGTGTGCAGGTGAGCCTGCCTTCACAAAGAGGTCCCAGGATGCAAACCCAGGGCCTCCCATATGGTAGACGGGAGACCAATTGATTGAGCCATAGCCATTTCCTTCTCTTCATTTTTGAAGGAAAGTGTCACCAGATATAAGATTGTTAGTTGACAGTTATTTTCCTTTAGCACTTTAAGTATTTCAACCCACTGCCTTCTTGGCTGTATGATGTCTGATGAAAAATTGGCACTTAATCTGATTGGAACTCCCTTGTGCATAACACATTGCTCTCCTATTATAGCTTTCAACCTTGTACTTTGCATATGAAAGTTTGATCCACGTATGACAGGGTATATTTTTCTTTAGGTTTATCCTGTTTGGTGGTCTTTGAACTTCCTGGATGTGCATATCCACATCTTTTCCTAAATTTGAGAAGTTTTCTGTCATTATTTCTCTGAATTCCTTCTGCTCCTCTCTCTCCCTCCTTTTTGGACTCCTACAGTGCATATATTGGTACAGTTGATGGTTTCCCAGAGGTCTCTTATGCTATTTTCACTTTTTATAATTCTTTTTTTCTTTTTGTTTCTCAGCCTGACTCATTTCTAGTGTCTTGTCTTCAAGTTCACAGATCTTTCTTCTACCAACTCCAATCTGCTTTTGAAACACTCTGGGAAATTTTCATTTTAGTTGTTGTTGTCTTCAACTCCCCTAGTTCTGTTTGGTTCCTTTTTAAAATTTCTATCGCTTTATTAAGAGTCTCATTTAAAAAAAAAAAAAAAAGATTCTCATTGTTCATTCATTGTTCTCCTGTTATCCTTTAGTTGTTTTTCTTTATTTTTCTTCCTCTCCTCGAACATATTGAGTATCTTTTTTTTTTTTTTTTAAGTCTTCATCTGGTGTGTCCACAGTCTGGTCTTCTTCACTGGTGTTTTCTGAATTTTTATCCTTTTCCTTTGTATGGTCCATCTTTTCCTGTTTCTTTGTCTTGTAATCTTTTGTTGCATACTGTATGTTTTAATTTTAACATTTTAAAATATTAACTCTGAGATTTATTCTCTGAGATGTCTGTTTGTTGAGCTTGTAACTCTCTGGTGATATGAAAGAGATTTTCTTGAACTTCAGCACTCCTTTCAGGAAGTTCTGCCCTCAGTGAATGCAATATGTATTGTCCTCCCAGTCCTTTCTGTGCCTGCATCTATCCTGGGCTTATGCTTCCCAATAGCTTAGGAGTTCCCCTGTTTATAGGAGTTTGAATAATCCCTCTATTTCCCAGGAGACAAACCTTCTCCCTCTCCTGGGTGTTTCGCTATTGGACTTACACAAGTAAACCTTTGCCCAAGGCTATCCATCTCATTTGTTTCTTATACCACTTTCCTTGTCTCAAGCTGCTGTCACCTGAAGGTCAAATTCTGGGAGGGAGGGAACCCCAAAGAGGAGTTTCCCAGGCAGTCTTTCCCAGCCAGAAGGCCAGGCACCCACGAAAGGAATGCCGTCCACCTCCAAAATGTCCTGAAGAGAGGATGAGGAAGGGGCCAGAAAGGGCACCAGGAACTTCTTCCATGGCTCCCTACATATGCACTTTCTTGACCACCCAACAGAAAATACCCTTTCAGCTATCCTCCACAGCTCTGAGGAAATGTACCATCTTTAAGTCTCCTTTGCTGCCTTTGTCCGGGATGGGTTGGAACAATGGCCCCTCTCAGAGCTGATTCCCAGCAATCCAAAGTCGCTAATCAAAAGCCATGATCAGTGATTGGCCCATGCCAACCCCAGATCCTAGGGAGTAGTTTTTTTTTAAAAGATGTATTTTATTTGATTTCTCCCCACCCCCTTATTTACAATGCTATGTCTGTTCGTTGTGTGCTTGTCTTCCTTTTAGGAGAGACCAGAAACCAAACCCAGGACCTCCCAGGAGGGGAGGGAGGCACCTAATCGCTTCCTTCTTTGTTGTGTGTCTCACTATGTTTTCCTCCCTGTGTCTCTTGTTACATCATCTCATTTCATCAGCTTGCTACACCAGCCCATCATGCCAGCCTGTCAACTTGCTCATCTTCTCTAGGAGGGATCGGGAACCGAACTCAGGACCTCCCAAGTTGTAGGCAGGAGCTCAATCAGTTGAGCCACATCTGCTTCCCATGGGAAGTAGATTTTTATTTCCCTTACTGGCACCAGCAAGCTACACAATGGACTGGATCCCACTGCCTCCTGCCACAAGAGTGGAAAATGGGCCAGTAGCCACTGTGCAGAGAGAGCAGTTTACAGGTATTTGCCATCATTTTCCAAGCCTCTTCCTTCTGCTCTTCCCTGGCTGTTGTGTACTGCTCTACCTGGACTCTGGAGTTTTGATACAGTTGATTCAGACAGTTCTGCCTGTTTAGTAGCTGCTTTGGTAGAGGGACTAATGCCTGGAACTTCCTACTCTGCTGTCTTCCCACAATCCTCACTTCATTTTTTCTTGATTAGTCTGTCTGGAGGTTTATTAATTTTGTTCTTCTTTTCAAAGAACCAACTCTTGACTTTATTAATTTTTACTATTTATTTTCTTTCATTAACTTCTGTTTTTTATTGTTTACTTCCTTATATTTAATTGGGTTTACTTTGTTCTTTTTCTAGCTTCCAAAAATAGAACCTTATGTTGCTGATTTTATATCTTTCTGCTTTCTAAAATATGTATTTTAAGTTATTATTTTCTCTCTAAGCACGGCATTAGCCCATCCCACAAACTTAGATATATTTTCATTATCATTCAGTTTAAAATGTCTTCTATTTTTCCTGTAGATTTCTTCTTTAATCCAAAAGTGTATATATATTTTAGTTTCACAATTTATGTGTTTTTCTAGATATTTTATTGTTACTCGTTTCCGGCTTAATTCCATTATCATCAGAGAACAGACTTTGTATGGTTTTAATTATTTTACATTTTTGAGATTTTTTTATGGCCCAGAATATGTTCCATATTGGTGAACATACCACATGCTTTTGAAAGGAATTATATTCTTCAGTTGTTGTATATATTCTATAAATAAGAGTTAGATTAGGGAAAATGATAGAGTTGTTCAGATCTTCCGTATCTTCACTGAACTTTTTTAACTATTAATTGCTAAGAATAGACTGTTGAAATCCTTCAACTGTAATTGTGGATTTTTGTTTGTCCTTTGAATTCTGTCGATTTTTGCTTCAGATATTTTGAAGCTCTGTTATTAGTTGCATACCCATTTATGATTGTCATATATTCCTGATAAACTGGCCTTTTATCATTGTGAAATATCCTCTTTATTTCTGGGGATATTCTTTGCTTTGAAATCTACCTTATTGGTATTAAATCATCAGGGAGCACTGTAAAGTGACAGGAAAGGTAGATAAAAGTATTACCTAGCAAATGAATCATTCAGTGAATACTTGTTGTAAGTTAACTTTCTAATATTTTCTGTGTGGCAAACTGCCAGATGATATGATTTTCCTTGTGTATATATATATGTGTGTGTGTGTTTCTTTTTAACACTCTTGTTTTTTAGAAATCTCAAAGTAGATGATATGCTGTAGAAAACACTTATTTCAGGAGGTTAGTTACCTCCTAGGTTAACTGAACATTGGTCCTGTCCTTCTGATATTTAATATTGAAGAAAGAAGAATAGGAACTTTATAGTGACAGATTGAATAGGTACTGATTGTACATACCATATAAGATGATTTCAGTGGAGAGGTAATAAAAGAGCTGGAGAACTTTATAAATACAGAACTTGAATGCCATTCCACTACATTATCCATGTATAATTATACATGATCCATGTATAATTTTGGTAAAACATTTGTGCTGAATTGTGCTTGATGGGAGTGGGAGTACTTTTGGGTATGGTGTATAGCCATATCTACTGTGGGGGTAATAATATTTTCCTACTACAATAGATGGCAGCCCCTTCCACTTCCTCCTTTTTTCCCCCAAACTTATAACAGCCCTTGATAAACAGAACAGAGAAACACTTTCCACACCAGCATTCTCACCAGCCTCACCAGATCCTGAACCCCTGACTCAACTAAGAGGAGAGTTGCCTGTCATCTCTACCTCTCCAGCCTTACTTCACAGCATCTTCTGCTATGGAAGTATTTAAAATAACTACCTCTGTCTTCCACTAGTGGCTCACTAGGACATTTAGGCTCCCCAAGAGCTATAACACAGGCAAGTTTACATATTTTATTCCCAAATAGAATTTCTCTGATAGCTGGTCCCCAGCCTAGAAGTATTTCAAAACCTATTTCACCTACTCTTTTTCTTAAAGCTCAGAGCCTTCTAGAAATGGACTATCAAGATAGAATCACACTCTGTCCCATTTTCCCATTCCAGTAGCAGGCAAAAAAGGAGTAGGCCTCACCATATCTCCTATGTTAATAATCTCTACCCTCTTTCTCTCAGAATGTACACATAAATTACTGTGTGTGGGTTTCCTTTTTGTGAGACCTAAGTATCTCAAAGCATATAGCGCTTCAAGAGGTTGGATTGAGTTGAGGAGAATTTGTAGTCAGCATTAACCACTGAAATTGGAAAATGAAGAAGAGAAAGATATTGTCCATAATCCCACCACCCTGATGCAATCTGTATGAATATTTTGATGAATCACAGTCCAGTGTTATTGTTTCTCTTATGTGGTGTTACCATAGTTGTGATATAAGCACAATGGGTATGTACAAATTTCAAATTTTTTTTTTAAATTTTATATCCCACCACAGAAACTGACAAAGTATATTTTCTTTTGCTTCCCCTATTGGGAAATCCAGCTCAGACAATATGTAGTTGTGTAACATACCACAAATCACATAACCTCTTCTCTAAGCATCAGGTTCCTTATTTGTTAAAAGGAAATAATAAAATCCATACCAGGGAGTGGGTGTAGCTCAGTGGTTTCAAAGCCTGCTTCCCATGTATGAGGTCCAGGGTTCAATCCCTGGTACCTCCTAAAAAACAAAAAACCCATACCATAAGGTTATTGTGAGTATTAATTGTAATAATGTATTCCATGCACTTAGCCTGTTGCCTGGCACACAGGACTTTCTCAATTAGGCAGTGGCAATGAACTCACTGGTGAACTCACTAGTTCACCAGTACCGCCTGAAGCAACAATATAGATCCTTTCCCAGTATACCAAGAAACATGGCCACTGAATTACCTACAAGAAGGCACCCCATGGTGGCAAGTGACTTTTTCTTCTGGAGTTTTCTGACCCAAGGACGATTTTCAGGCAATAGAAAGAAATAGAAGCCACTATCTCTAAACTGTGGTTCTGAGTAATTCTTGACAAGCTTGGTGATTAAATTTGAGCTTGGGGTTGCTGCCATAACCCACTGAATGGACTGAGAAAGAGTGTAAACTACAATGTAAACTATAATTGATGCAGTACAGCAGTGCTCCAAAAGGTATTCACCAAATGCAATGAATGTGCCACACTGATGAAAGAGGTTGTTGATGTGGGAGGATTGGAGGTTGGGGTGTGGGGTATAAGGGAACCTCATATTTTTTAATGTAACATTTTTTGTCATCTATGTAATTTTTTAAAAAGGCAATAAAATAAATTTGAGCTTGACAGAGGCAGAGACCTCTTAGGTCACATGAGTAAGTTTTAAGTGATTTGGGCAGAGAACCTCTCTCAATGTGCTCCATGGATATGAGCTACATATTTGTGGTTTCTGCTGAGTGATTTAAGGTGACATTGTTCTGTGATTCACTTGATTTATTTCTTAGACTGAGAATAACAAAGTAGCTTAAGCATCTCTAACACATACGCTCTTAGATTGATGTGTTCAAATTTTAATAATCTTGAGATTTAGACTAAATGAAGAGTTATCTTCCTTCTGTTTGTAGTATTTTTTTGATGTAGGCCTTCTTCCTGGACCATAAAATTATCCTCACACTTTGTGAAAAGTAAAATTCTTCACATCCTAATTGTTTTCACATAGTTATCTGAGAATGTGATCCTACAGAGTTCGGCAGATATTTATTGAATGAAAAAATCAGTGAGTTTCTACTCTAAAGGAAAGTTTCCTGAGGGAGCAGATGTAGCTCAGTGGTTGAATGCCTGCTTCCCATATACAATATTCCACATTCAATCCCTGGTACCTCCTAAAAACAAAACAAACAAATGAGAAAACCAACTCTCATTGGGGAGTGGATGTAGCTCAGTGGTTAAGTGCCTGTTTCCCATGTACGAGATCCTGGTTTCAATCCCTGGTACCTCCTAAGAAAAAAAGAAAAGTTACATGTATTTTGTTTATCATTTTATGCATTCATAGTAGACTTTTTCTTTTTCTTTTTTAGATTTTTTTGAGGTACTGGGCATGGGGCATTGAACCCGTGACCTCATATGTGGGTAGCTGGTGCTCAACCACTGAGCCACATCAGCTCCCCTGAGTTGGTTTTTTCATTTGTTTTGCTTGTTGTTTGTTTTTTTGTTTGTTTTTTTCAGGAGGCACTGGGAACCAAACCCAGGACCTCCCATGTAGAAGTGGATACTCAACTGCTTGAGCCACATCCACTCCCAGGAGACATTTTAAATCTTTCAATACCCTACTACTCCCTAACAGGTTAACCTATAATCTGACTTCATTCAAGTGTATCAATTTCCCAGGCTGATGTTAGCCAGGGACTATCCAGGCAATATCTAGTGTACCCTCTAGAATATTATATCATTAATACTCCCCTCAGTAGGATCCCTTTTTAACACCAGTTTTGGAAGACAGTCTAAAACCTGCTGATTATATCACATTTTAATTTTATACAGAGTTATATTTTAGAGGATATGATTGGACTCACATTTTATCAGAACTACTAAACAGTTTTGTTTATAATAGTATTCTCTAGTACTCCTTTCATTAACTTGTCCTCAGCTCCCAACTAATTTGTTATTTCTATACATTCTTTCTGTGTTTAGGATTTCTGTTTTGGGTTAAAGGAATATTTTTTTGGACTTGGTACTGCATCATCAACCAAAATAAAAGGGCTATTCTCCCTTGATGTGTCTTCCTTCTTCTTCCTGATCCTGGGATGATGAAGCTAAAGTTTCCAGCTAGATCTGAAAGTCAGCATTTCTGGGATAAATTAAATGAACACACTTGATTGAGGTGTAGCTGGACTGTATCACTGTCTTCCTAATATCCTAGAAAATCAAAGCAGAGCACAAATAGAGGCTTAGTCTTAAAAATATTCAAAACAGATGGCTGGTTCTTTTTTGGTGAAAATTCAGGTTTTAAGGCAAAATACTTGTTAGCAAGACTCCGTTTCTTTTCACTGAAAAATACACTGAACATATACCATAATTTCTTCCTGAATTTCAGGACTTGAACCACAAACTTTTTACAGGAGTAGAGATTTGGCAAGCCTAGAAAGCTCTTAGATTGTCTGGAATCCTTTTCATCTGAATATGAAATAACTTATTCACATTTTAATTTTGGCATTCTTGATATCAAATGAAAACATCTTAAATTTGGTCTCATAGTTGTTTTGGTGGTGGGTCATTATTTAAAATCTTGCATCATGTTTTCACATCTGCCATGAATTGTACCGAGATGTTTATCACTGACTTCATGTTTTAACAAATTGAAAATCACTTTCTCCACACTTTTTTTAATCATTGATGCTCAAGTCTTCAAATTCATATAGAATAATTCCCTAAGTGTGTTTTAAAGCTTTTATTGTTTTGGTTTAAAACTGACTAAAATGCCAAAGTTAATTCAAAAATACTTATTGGGAGTCTACCATGTGCCTACACTAAACTAGGTACGTGGATAAAAATGCATATTTCATGACTATGAAACAAATAGTGAAAAACAGATTTTCTGTAAGAGAAGAAATTATACAAGGTGCAGTAGAAGAATCCAGGTCTCCATGAGAGGCTCAAGGGTGCATGGAGAAGGTGACTCTTGAGCTGACTCTTGAAGGAGCAAAGGGCATATGTCAGGCAAATATCATTTTAGACAGAAGACATAGCATTTGCATAGGTATAGAAGCATAAATAGCATAACAAATTTAGTGGACTCTTAGGAATTCGCTATGTTTAGGGTGTGTCTTGATTTTTGTATTGCTAGCTAACAAATTAGCCCAAACTTAGTGAATATAACAACAGTAGATGTTTATTATCTCACATAGTTTCTGTGGAGCAGCTTAACTGGGTAGTTCTTACTTGGAGTCTCTCATGGGGTTGCAGTCAAGATGTCAGTTGGGACTGCAGTCATCTAAAGGCTTGAGTGGACATGGAAAATCTGACTTCAAGATGGCTCACCCACAGTTCGTGCTGAGTGTTGGGAAGAACCTTCATTCCTCACCATATAGACCTCTTCATAGACTGGCTGGAATGTCCTCAGGGCATGGTGGCCAGCTTCACCCAAAGTGTAATGCAAGGATAGAGAGCAAGGAGGAAGCTGCAATGTCTTTTATTTCCCAGAATCAGAAGTTACACACCATCACTTCTACCTACATTCTGTTGCTTAGAAGTGAGTCACTAAGACCATCCACACTTAGCAAAGCAGGGGGACTTAGATTCCACCTTTTGAAGGTAAGAGTATTGAAGAATTTTTGGTCTTATTTTAAAATCACAGAATATCAGAGAGGAGGAACCAGGATATGCAGTTGGTACAGTAAGCAGCAGGTGAATCATAACGAGCCTAGTACATCATTGCCATCTGTAGAGGATTGACAGGACAGGGAGCAATACTGGAAACAGGAAGACCAGTGATGAGTTTCTTTCTCTGTATTGGAGAGTGATGTTAAGGGCCTGAATGGGTGCAGTGATGGAAGAGTTAGAGAAGTAGGAATATACTTATTACCAAGAAGTTTTAGTTCTTATAAGAAACTAATATTTCTAGTCTCCCTTGGTTTAGAAAATAAAGAACAATCTGAAAGTCCAGTTACAGTTCAAAAAGTTAACCTGCCCACAGGTACTATTCAGATAAAAGCAATGAAATAAAACCTGCATGTTCCATAATCGATCAATATGAGAAGAATCAAGCCATAATTCGCTGATGCTAATTGAGTGATTTAGCTCTTGATCATATTTATAGTTTGGATTACCTTTCATGGTCTTGAATTTTTCTTTTAGAAAATGGGGCAGAGACAAGGGAGCAGAGGGACTGATGACCTAAATGATCTCTAAAATCCCTTGCATTTTTAATGTTCTGTATTCAAAATGAGTACAGAATATTATTTTTATCCAGTTAGTGTTTTAAACTTGTTTACCCCTCAGAATGTTTGACTCTGTACAAACATTTAACCAATTCACAAACATTTAAATCAGGTTATACTAATATCAGGGAATTTTCAGTATATTTTCTGGAGCTGAAACTTAATCCGATTTAATTCCTTGATCAGTTTTCAATGCAATATAGTTGAAAATGTCCAACTTTTTCAATTTTCTTATTTTTCTGTTATCATTTTATTCAGTAGCTACTCTTTTCCATATTTAAATTTCAAAATGGTTTTATCAGTCGCATGTGCCTCTGTTTTTTTTTTCTTTTTTTCCCATTTTGTATTATCTTTTTTTTTTTAAGATACATGGAACACACAAAATGTTATATTAAAAAATATAAGAGGTTCCCATATACCCCACTCCCCACACCCCCCAATCAGGTGTTTTTTATCCATATCAAATTTTACTAATTTTAACTGTCTGCAACTCTTTTCTTGATATGCCTCTTACCAAATCTAATTTTCCATTTAATTACTTTTTTTTTTTCAGGTTTTGTAGCCATTTTATGTGTTTAAATCATTATTTTTTCTTAATTTTTAGAGAAGCTTTAGATTATCAAAACTATAGGGGGAAAGCAGATATGGCTCAAATGATAAGGTCTCTGCCTACCATATGGAAGGACCTGGGTTTGATCCCTGGGGCCTCCTGGTGAAAAAGAAGAAGAAAGCATGCCTGCGTGGTAAGCTGAGTGCCCACACAGCAAGCCGAGTGCCTGTGCAAGTGAGTCACACAGCAGGATGAGGACAACAAAAGAGAGACAATGGGGAGAATCAAGGTGAAATGCAGCAGAGACCAGGAACTGAGGTGGCACACCTGACAGGGAACCTCTCTCCACATCAGGGGTCCCCAGGATCGAATTGTGGTAAATCCTGGAGGAGAAAGACAGGAAGAGAAGACAAAAAAAAAATAGCAGGGCTGGAGACGGGGAGAGGAAGGGAAAAAATATATAAAGGGGATTCCCATATACCCCACCCACACTTTCTCCCATTAACAACATCTTTCATTAGTGTTTAGCCAATATTTTATTTTGTGTTATTACTGTTAATACCAGTAATATTCATTATGAAATTAATTTTTAAAAACAAGTAATTATATCTTAACTAATCTGTGAAAAAATTATTGTGAATTTCCTCTCTGTTATCTGGGATCGGTCTGTTGCAGGAGTCAGCAAACTCTTTTTGTCCAGAGGGTAAATATTTTAGGTTTTGTAAGCCATAGTCTCTGCCAAAACTGTTTGACTCTGCTGTTGGAGCATGAAAGCAGCCATAAACAAGGGTTTGAATTGGTCATGTGTCTGGCCATGGCCATAGCCAGCCATGTTGCCTTCCCTGGCACTAAAGAATGGAGACTACTGTGTCTGCATTAAATGTAGTTCTATAAGGTGCAGAGATGTCACAGAAACTTTTGCCAGAGAAATATTCAGGTAGATGAAATTCTTTGTTGAGATCATGAAACAGAGAACTACCAAAGTTACTGTAATTCCATGGCTAGTGAAAAAATTTCATAAGGGAAACAACTAACATGAAAGCAAAGCAACATAAGGGCAAGCAGCCAAGCAAGCAGCTATGCTTTCCTGGAAGGTACAAGTTGTAATTGCTCCAAAGATGCCAGGATGCCTGAGTTCCAGTTCAAAGAAGGCTGGCTTTAGCCAGTCATACCACCCTACGTGTGTGTGTGTGTGTGTGCGTTATGTAACAGAGTTTATTTTTGTGCACAGAAATATATTATTGAGATAGGGCATGTTAATGGAATTGGAAAGCTGAAAATCTATAGGTATACACAATGCACAGCACTGAATTTACAAGACAGTCTGAGACACACACATCAGCCTAACAACGGCTTTGTGATATCTTTTTAAATGGTGCAAGTGGGAAATGATGTATGGATAGCTTGTTAGATAGATGAGTAACCAGAAGTGTATCAGACCCAGTGACATGTAACCTTATTGCTTAAGTGAACAAGACAGCAAAGGCTTTTCTCCTTGTTGATAATTCAAGAGCAGTTTTCTATTTCCTGCATTTCATACAAGAAGATTATGGTTGCTAACACTCACAAGGTAGCTGAGTATGAAGAATCCCCAAAAACTGTATGGTGCATATATTTGGACAGGTTTTTTGAAGCATGGAGAAAGCTGTTCCTTCTATTAGTTACTTTTAAAGTCTGTGACACCAAGAGTGTACTCTCTGGAAAGAGAACCAGGAAAAAGCACTAATAAGATGTACATGGTAAAGGAAAAAGAAGATACATTTTTGCCTTCTCTTGTCCTTTGTGCTTGACCTCTAGTGTTGGAGTTTTATTCTTTCATTCTATTTCCTAGTTTTAAAAAATACCCATAATATATTAACTACTCTGCTTATGTCAGAAACTTGGTCTCTATCCTTTGGGTTTCACCACTAAAATTACTACATTTGGAAAAATGTGTGTCCACATATATGAGTATTTTTTTTTAAAGAGTACTAAAAGTTTGGGCTGTAGTCTAGTAAGTTAAACAAAAATGAAGATTCTGTACAAACTATGCTTTTTGTTTGTTTTTGTTTTTTACTGTCATGTTACTTTACAGCTAAGATAGGCATCTGGTTAGATCATGCTTTGATTTATTTTATTTTTATTTTTTTCTTGTCAGTGATTAATTTTTGTTTTTTGTTGTTTTTTTTTTATTGACTTTGTAATAATATTACATTAAAAATATATATATATGTGAGGTCCCATTCAACCCCACCCCCCCACCCCCCCTCTCCCCCCCCAACAACACTCGTTCCCATCATCATGACACATCCATTGGATTTGGTAAGTACATCTTTGGGCACCTCTGCACCTCATAGACAATGGTCCACATCATGGCCCATAATCTCCTCCATTCCATCCAGTGGGCCCTGTGAGGATTTACAATGTCCGGTGATTACCTCTGAGGCACCATCCAGGGCAGCTCCATGTCCCAAAGGCGCCTCCACCTCTCATCTCTTCCTGCCTTTCCCCATACCCATCGTCCACCATGTCCACTTTTCCCAATCCAATGCCACCTCTTCTATGTGGACATTGGATTGGTTGTGTCCATTGCACCTCTATGTCAAGAGGAGGCTCAGATTCCACATGGATGCTGGATGCAATCCTCCCATTTTCAGTTGTAATCACTCTAGGCTCAATGGTGTGGTGATTGTCCTTCTTCAACTCCATCTTAGCTGAGTGTGGTAAGTCCAATAAATCAGATTGTAGGTGCTGGAGTCTGTTGAGGCTCAGGACCTGGCTATCACATTGTCAGTCCAGAGATTCAAATCCCCTAAATATATCTTAAACCCCAACATTAACTGCACCTCCAGCACATTAGCATGAAAGTCTTATGAAGGGAGATCCCATCTGAGTCCAGATTCTGGTTCCTTGGCACTTCTTCCCTTGGCCTGTCTGAATCCCATTTTTTTACTTGCTAGTACTGTTTTCCTCTTAGGATCTGTCACCTCTGTCAGAATGCTAGGGTTTCGTCTTTCTGCCCAGTCAGTTTCTCACATTCCAGTGGGACTGCCCCATTCTACCAGTGCACTTCAGAATTGATCTTCCTTCAGCATTTAATGAGTGCTGTGCTGGAGCAGAGGGAATCAGGGAACAAAGCCCTTCTTCCAAAGATGGGGTTATATATACACAAAAAGGATACTATGACTTGGAGATCATGGGATTTGTCATGCATCTGGTTATTTAATCCTGGATTCTCCTGGCTGTTAACTTGTAACATACAACATCAGCCACAACTTGAAGTGTTTCTCTTTTGAGCCTCTTTTGACATAGTTACTTTTATATCCTCATATTATAAAGATTTGCTTAAGCACTAACAACTAGTAATATTGAAATGGTTATGTCTATCTGGATTCATATTATGCCAAGCAGTTTAAACTCTGAGAGAGAGAAAGTGAGATTAATGCAGTGACTGCATGGGAGATTTTATTCTCCAAGAAAGTAGGTAGAGAAAACAGTCTTCCTCGTTTTATTTTTCTGCAACAGTTTTTTTCCACTCAAAACCTGGACTGCTCCCAAGGGGAACGGGGTGATGTCTGGAAATCGTTAATCCATGAGATTTGTTCATGGTGTATAAAATTTTCAGAGAGAATTTGCTTTAAATATGATTTCCTAATTGACTATGGCAGAATTAAATCCAGGAAGAACAGCTCTGTCAGAGCAACCAAGATCCCTCTTAAGCTCCTCAGATGTAGGAGATTTTTTGGTGTGTTTGGAGTAGAAATAAAGATTCTTCGTGTAGGAGGTCAGAAGGAGAGACGCAGGTAGAAGAGAAAGAAGAAAATACTAATGAGTGGATAAAAAGCAAAGCTACTGAGGTAGGGATCAGAGGTTGTAAACTAGAGCTTCCTTGAAATTAGCTGCCATCTCACTGGAACCTAACTTTATTTCTGTTTTCAGTCGTGAGAAGATGAGTTAGGGAGAGAAGCTCCTGTCCTGACCCTAGTGCAGTATTTCCTCAGTCCTCTCACAGTTTTGCAGAGTTCTTGAGAAGATGAGTTAGGGAGAGAAGCTCCTGTCCTGACCCTGGTGCAGTATTTCCTCAGTCCTCTCACAGTTTTGCAGAGTTCTTGAGGCACTCATTTTCAGAGAAAACCAAGCTGTGCTGAAGTTAAACATACTGGCTTAGAGCCATTTTGCTCAGATGTTTCCTTCCATCTTTCCCTCTTGCCATTACAATCACACATATTTGCATTCTTGCACACACCAAATCACAAATGTTTCTAAATTTGTTGCAGTTTGTTTCCTGGCTATTTCCGGTTACAAGATCAAATTCCTGTGATAGTTATTCACATAGCTACAGATATATTTTGCCCTGGATTCCAGGTGATAACTAAACTCTTTCCCTCCTACCTGCACCCTCTCAGACCATGCATGCTCTTGCTAAGCACTGTTTAATGAGGAGCCATGTCTGCCACGTGGTTCACACATGGAACAAGGCACTCGGGCCACAGCCTGTCTGAGCATTCAGTAGTAGGCTGCAAAACATCTGCATAGTCTGTTGTGTTTGACACTGGAGTTGAAGTAATGTGACTAATGGCAGGTTGCCTGTGTCTACTATTCCAGCTCTCCTATGTATACATACACACATGCACCTTAACCTGACCTTGAAATAATTGCTAATTATAGAATAGTCTCCTCCAGAAACTGACGTCTATTAGCAAACCTTTTGTACACGTAGGCTGGCAAGTCTCATAGTTACTAGATAATCACATTTGGCTCTTTTCTTTGTATTCCTGTGAACTATGAGAAGGAACCAGAGGATGTGTTCCCTTTACTCTAGATTCACATCCCTTGTTATGGTACTCCTTGGTTATTGAGATACTTTGCAAAGTAGGTCAGGAGATTGTTTTCCCAGGGCAACCCATTTGCCATTCCCCTCCACTCCCAAAGGTAATGTTGTAGTAGTTACTGTGTTTTGCCCAGCAGGCAACATGCCTGCTGCTGTTTTTCAGATTCATCTGTCTGGCAGACATGTAATAATGCCAAGAAGTGCTGTTGTGTTTGCAGCAGTTTATTTCAGGGGTACTTTTTTTTTTTTTAAGATTTATTTATTTATTTATTTCTCTCCCCTTCCCTGCCCTCCCCCGCTGCAGTTGACTGCTCTCTGTGTCAATTCGCTGGGTGTTCTTTTGTGTCCTCTTATGTTCTTGTCAGCGGCACTGGCAATCTATGTCTCTTTTTGTTGCATCATCTTCCTGCATCAGTTCTTCATGTGTGTGGTGCCACTCCTGGGCAGGCTGCACTTTTTTCATGCTAGGCGGCTCTCCTTACGGGGCGCACTCCTTGCACATGAGGCTCCCCTACATGGGGGACACCCCTGCGTGGCACAGCACTCCTTGCATACATCAGCACTGCACGTGGGCCAGCTCATCACACGGGTCAGGAGGCCCTGGGTTTGAACTCTGGACCTCCCATGTGGTAGGTGGACACTCTATCCGTTCAGCCAAATCCACTTCCCTTGGGAGTACTTTAGGCGCCCAACATCAAAGGATCAGAACAGTTATCAGTTTCAGCCCTTGAGCATGTAGACAGGCATGTGAGGAGTTAAAGACCACCGTTTTACTTTTTAAATCCAAACATCAGTCCTTTTCGTTTAGCCTTCTCAAAAACTATGAACCTATATTCCTCCTTTGCCTGAATTTTTCTCCATGATTTCTCATTCGTAAATATATAGTCCTAGTACTTTATTTACAGTGGGGAAGTCACTGAAATAATATATATATTGTTATAGTATAAATAATATAATATATGTGTGTTGATATATAACCCCATATTTTTTCACCAAAACAAAAGTTTCAATTTAATTTAAGTTTGTTTTCCCATCTTTATTCACTCTTAATATCAAAGAATAAGAATTCTGTGGCCCATAGATGCTCCTCGCATTTCTGAATCCAGCAGGGTTGATGGCTTTCTGGATTCTGGTTATCTCACTGTCTTTCACCTGAACATCCCTTGCAAGGTCATACTCTGGGTACCCTTGACTGGTTCTCATGTATTGGCTTCTGTTCCTCATAGTAGCATTCTCTCCGCTTAATGCCCCATTTATCTACACTGTCTTCATCTGTACATACTTGCCTGCCTCCTGTTGGTGAATGGCCTTACTAAAGCAAGTGCTTCAGATACCTACAACCTTAACTTCCTACATAAGCACGTTAGCAGGAGATTTTCTTCGCTCACCAAGCTCAAGCCCCCAAAACTCTGCTAACTATTTACATGCCTTAGATTTAATTTGAATAGCATTTATTAGAATGCATAAGATTGGACAGGTCTTTACTGAATAAAGATTGGCTAGGTAGAATACAGTTAACTGTGCTATAGCTGAGATTTCAAGATTGATTTTATTTTAAACTTTGCTATCTTTTACAACTTTTAGGACAGATTTTTTTCTTTTCATATCTGAGTCAGGAAATAAGAGATGTTTTGTTGGAGTGATAATGCAGCATACTTTAAGAAAATTGACAATAAATTTCTAAGCTAGGGAAATGGATGTGGCTCAACCAATTGGGCTCCCATCTACCATATAGGAGGCCCAGGGTTCGATGCTCAGGGTCTCCTGGTAAGGGCAGGCTGGCCCATGCTGCAAGTTGGCCCATGCAGAGTGCCAGCCCACAGGGAAATGTTGGCCCACGCAGAAGTGCCATCCGGCATGGGAATGCCACCCAGCGCGGGAAAGCTGCACCGCGCATGAGTGCCAGCCAACACAGAGAGCTGGGACAGCGAGATGACACAACAAGAGACACAGAGGAGAGAAAACAAGAAGGTAGCACAACAGGGAGTTGAGGTGGCGCAAAAGAGTAATTGCCTCTCTCCCACTCCAGAAGGTCCCAGAATCAGTTCCCAGAGCTGCCTGATGAGAATGCAAGCAGACACAGAAGAACACACAGCGAATGGACACAGAGAGTAGACAACAGGGATTGAGGGGGAACAAATAAAATCTTTAAAAAATATATATTTCTAAGCTAAGAGAAAATGAGCTTTTGTTACTTTCAGAAATGATTTCCATCTTCCTATTTCAAAGCCTGTATATACCTTTTGCAATTTTCAAAGACACACATATACTGTAGCAAACCATAAAACCTTTCCAATTAAAAACCTTTGGAGGGATTTTTACTTTTAGAACCATGTATTTCTTTTAGTACTGAGATGTCTGATGAACATTTATCCATCTCAGTGACATCTTAAACTCCCAATGATAACTTAGTATTTACTGTTTCTCTCATTCAACCAGTATATAGATGAGAGGAATGAGAAAATGTATTGAGACTAATTAAACAAGTAATAATAGGAGGTTATCTATAAGGGAAGCTTAGTAAAACTAGTATTCTAAGTACTTGCTAAACACTATTCTGAGTAACATTGTTCTGAGTTCTTCGTTTTTTCATTTTGTTTTTGTTCCGGAAGTTAAATGCAAGACAGAGGAAAATGAAATGGGAGTTAGGATTTGGAGCTCTGAAGTTTCTTGCCTTTAGTTTTAACTAGGTTATCTTTTAATTTTCCTGAAATTTTAGAAGATTATTGACTTACCCCTAAAATAAAGGCAGCTATGTTATAATAGGTTTTTTTGTAAACACTATCGACCTCCAGCTAAGCTGCTGAAACAATATAAAGCTGCTGAAACTTTTCAGATTCTCAATGCTAACAATAAAGTTTGTTCCCTGATGGGTTTAAATAGGTATATCTTTTTATAAACTATCCTGAAGCATTGACTGCTTTACAAGTTATTCTGAGGGTGCAGACCTGCTACGTATATTTTTGCCCAGTATATTTCTTGCAGGCAAAGTATAAAATGAGGACTATTCTGAAATGTGTGTGTGTGTATATATATTTCTATATATTAGGATTAAAGATGAGTAAGGACCATAGCACTAAAAACATTTGGGAATCCATTAATTATCCTTTTGTTTGTGTTTCAGATTGAAAGCCTGTTTGTTTAAGAGGTTGGACCTCAGAGGCCATTAAGAAAAACTTGTTGAATTTCATAACCTTATGTTTAAAAACTAAGTCGGACTAAGTCTCAGATCAAGGCAAAGGATTTTATTTAGCAATTTAAGAGTTTACCTGAAGTAAACTTCAAAATTGAAATTAAAAGAGATAAATAATGGAATTTGTACCTTTTAATTCTAATACACACTTAACATAGTAATTCTGTTACCTCATGATTTAAAAAAAAATAGAGTACAGCAACATTTTATTCCTCATATCCCCATTAACTAAAACTGGATATGCCATGCCCACAAGGCATTCAGTAAATGTTTCTTAAGCAAGTTATGTAATTTTTTTAGTTTCAATGTAAGTGATTTGACATGCAGTATAGTATATAATCAGTGTAATAAAAATATAGGATTTTACTCTTATTTTTTTTCCAAAGAAATCTTCTTTCACAAAATAACCTCTATAGAAATGAGAACATAACACAAAACTCCAAACTTTTGTCGAGAGGCCTAACACTATCCTCCATCTTCCTTATCATGAAGTACAATCAAGAAGATACTCGTAATTATTGAGAGGAAAAAAGATTTTGAGTCTGAATTGATAAATTTTATTCCCTCACCACCTTTTTTACTTTTCAGAGTTTAGCTTTCTGCTGGAGGCTTTGGACAAGAATTTCCTTAGGGAATAATGTCTGGAAGTTCATCTGTTATTCTGGAACTTTCTTCATGTAGTCTTTGTTGAGAGATAGCAGTGTAATAGTAGCCCAAGTAGAAATCAAAACTATCCATTAATATTCATGCAGTTAATAATATACTGACAGCGGCAGACTTGGCCCAGTGGTTAGGGCGTCTGTCTACCACATGCCGGTTCAAACCCCAGGCCTCCTTGACCCGTGTGGAGCTGGCCCACGTGCATTGCTGATACACGCAAGGAGTGCCCTGCCACGCAGGGGTGTCCCCTGCGTAGGGGAGACCCACGCGCAAGGAGTGCACCCCGGAAGGAGAGCCACCCAGCGCTAAAGAAAGTGCAACCTACCCAGGAATGGCGCCGCAAACACACGGAGAGCTGACGCAACAAGATGACGCAACAAAGGGAAACACAGATTCCCGTGCCGCTGACGACAACAGAAGCGGACAGAGACGCAGCAAATAGACACAGAAAACAGATAACTGGGGTTGGGGGGGAGGGGAGAGAAATTAATTAATTAATTAAAAAATAATATACTGACTGTCAAACCTGTCTCTGAAGACTTCAACAGGTAGAAAGAACAAAAAGATTTTTCAGGCATTTCAGGCCAGTGAACTAGCCACAGAAGAAAAATGTAATTTACAACCCAGTAAGAAGTGCTCAGTAAATGTTAACTTAAACTAATTGGCATCTTCCAAACAATAAAAGTACCCCAGGGAAAATACCTTAAGTCACAAATAATATTCAGTACCTATCAGTACAGTCTTTATGATGAAGATATACCATATCTCTCAAAATGAGTTCCTAGATTGTGTTGCAACAAGCTAATCTACATTTAGAATAAATAAATGACATAGAAACAGTAGTATGGAAACAGAAAAGCAGGCCATGTAATTGACCGGTTAAGGGCCTTTTGCTCTGCATATCCAATCATCCTGATATTGAAAAGTCAAATGGTCCAAGAAAGTGCATTCAGACCTCATAGAGAAATGAGTTTCAGAAATGAAACCCTGTAGAAACTTCTGTTATTATCTGTATTGAACAATACAGGAATAACTCATCTGTCTTACAAAAGAACTTTAGCCATTTAACCTTACTTAAGCAGAAAGGAGGCTAAATAAACCTTCAGAAGACCACTGGTCCTCTCACCGTATTGCCATTGAATGCTGGCCTTTGAAACCTGTTTGAGAATCTAGTATATAAGCAAACAAATCCTTACAAGAAGAAATGAAACTCTTAGTAGCTAAACCAGAAATCATTCATCCCTCTTTATAATTTAAATTTTTATCTTTAACAACTTGGTAAATGTAGGATTGGGAGAATATTGATGTTTTGGCATTGTATTTGATATAAGCAAAATTGTCTTGACAAATACATTTCTTAACTTCTTTCTCTCCAGTGCACATCAGACATATAACTACAGTTCTGCACAGCTAAGGTCCTGACCGCATTTCTGATGGTTTTTGGTAGGACCCCTTGCCAGTATACTAAGGTTGTATGCAGACAAAAGATATCACTTATGGATCCTGTAAGGCAATCCTCTTTCTACTTGGCAAGTGTCACTCTTTTCTCTTAAGATTAGGCATTGGTAGGTCTACCATGTGGGAAATGAAATTTCTTTTCTAAGTGGGCTTCTCAAGTTAGATAGGGGAGAAAAGGAAGAGATAAGTACATTCCTACGTGATTGACGGGGTTAATGTGTCTCAAGAGGCCAAAGTTATTTTTTTGTGGATAGATTTGAGGATGATGTTATTTGGGCAGTTTCATATACTTTCACATAGTAAAAGCTGTAGTGTTTGTTTTTTTCATGTTTTTTAAGCCATTCCCTTTGACAGGAGAAGAAAGGACAGACCTCCTGGCCATTGCATGGAATGAGTTTTTATCCTAGGGCGGGGAGAGAATCAAATTATTTTTTAAGTTTTCAGTTAGACTTTGAAAAATTTCAGAGTACAAAAGTACTATCATGTTAATGTATCAGCTGCTTCAGCCTTGCAACCCAGATATGGCATTTTTATAATGTGCAACTATATAAATACATATTCCCTAAGAAATGGGAATAAGTTGCACAAACCCAACGGAAATCCCAAAAGTGATTTTTTAAACAATATCTGTAAAAGAAGATAAAGAATGCCAAACTTAAAAAAAAAAAAATGGGAAAGGACATAGGACTGCAACACTTAGAGTCATGGGGCCTGTGGTGGTAGAACTACAACTGGACAGGGTAGTTAATGAAATGCAAAGTATACATGCATTTAAAGGAATAGTGCCTTTAAATTGCCTTTAAAGACTGCACTTTGGAATTCTTTCTGTATTTTCTACAGTGACTATGAAATAAAATGCAGGTTTGGTTTTTTTTTCCTGTAGAGGTTAGTGGTACTAGCGTAAAACTATCCAACTTTCCCACCCTCCTGATCCTCCGCTTGATTGAAACAATCTCTGCCGTCTGTGATTGGCAGTGTTGATGTGCTTGTCAGAGATAGGAGATGCCAGCACAGAACTGGTATGTTGAGCCCCTAATTACGGGTCTCTTTCAGAGCCCATGAACCTTCCACAGCAGCCCCTTAGTGTTTAGCCTTTCTCCCTATAGACTTGTATGTGAGTTTAAAAAAATAAAAGTAATGCTAAATTGATTTATGTTTTCTGGTTTCTCTAGCCAGGCCCTAGGTCCTATGTTACATTGTGTTATGTAAGAGTCTAACAATATTCCTCTTTTTTTCCTGTTTTTTGTTCTCTTAGGGGAGAATCTGAAAGATTCTCTTGAGTAAGCCAAAGAAAAATTTAACTACAGAGCCTGGCTTTTCACTCTCTTTACGATACTTATTTCCTGGAAATAGTATAAGAAACAAAGGGAATATGGTATATTTATTATGCAGCCATTAAAATCATATTTTCTAGGAATAAGTAATGTTGTGAACAGCACTTAAATTATAATGGTAAATGCCATTTATTGTACACTGGATGAATTGTATATTAATATGTATCAATAAAACTGATTTGTTAAATATATATATATATAATGGTAAATGAGAAAACAATGTATCAAGTAAAATGTGAGGATGATATTGTTAAAAGTTGATGTGTGTAAGTTCGTAAAATGACTTGGAAGAAAATCATCAAAATATTGCAAATGATTATTTTTTGGTGATAGAATATCTATAGGCAATTTTATTTCCTTTGTACTTTTTCCCAAATTTTCCAAGGTAAAATATGTGTTACTTTCATTATTTAAAAACCATAAAACTTGTCTTGGGTTCAATCCCCAATACCTCCTTAAAAAATAATAATAGTCTTTATTCATTTAAAAAACTATTACAAAGCAATAAAGGAAAATGGCAAGAGCAGTTGTCTGAGGGAGCCAGGGAGGAAACAGTGTCACTGTTGAAAGTAATACCAGGCCTTGTATTGGTTGACCTGAAGATTATTGAACTCCTCATTCATTAGGTAGGTCAAAAGTGTGCTTTTGATGAATAATGCCAGACTGGTGACATGCAACAGGTGCAAACCTCTGTCTTGGAAGCCTTGAGAACATTTTGAGATTTGCCAGCATTTTGGCAGGACTTTGCATTCTTTCACAGCTGCTCTGTATCAAGCAGATGCTGCTCTAACACTTTAGTGCTCTAAGATGTGAGATCTTGCCTGACTCTCTTCCTAAACACCCCAGGCTTTGACCAACTACTAAATACCTTGCCAGAGTATTGTCACAGAAGCTGTCGAATGAAATTCTGGGGCAGAAGTCAGCAGTCATTTAGTGTGCTTCCAGGGGGAGTTAAAGGGATAGTTATTCAGGGTAAAAGGAATAGAGAAAAAGCAAATCAGAGCAGGTCTGTTTTTCACGAAAAACATAGAACCAGTGTTACAACTAAGAATGTCAGAGTCTTTGGCTATGAGTCAAGTGTTTGGTATTATATAAGGATTTATCCATCACTGTTTAAAAAGAATATAGGATAGCCTCTGTGAAATTAATGAGGGGAGCTTAAGCCAAGATGAGGCAGATTTAGTAATGAGTTCACTCATCACATCTCTTGGCCAAGAAAAACATGCACCTTCTCTAGAGGCAGAATTTTTCTTCCATTCCAGGAGTTGAAGGAACACATGAAGTATATGTAGTCAAAGCTTTCAGATGAGCAAATTTCACTAGCAGTTTTTGTCTAATCTCCTCATAAACAAATGAAAAGAGAAATTGTGAGGTAACTAGAATCTTTCTGTATCAGGAATGTCATCTCTGTAAAAACAAGTTAGCCCTGTGCTTAATCTTCTGCCTAGATTCAGCACTTTTGTTCTCAGGTTGATAAACTAAGCCAATATTTTCTCCCTATCCCGCCCCCCCCCATCCCAAATGGTGGTTGGATGTGACAGTATAAATGTGCAATAGTATGTGGGACTGTTTATAATCCTGATGATTTCATTAGAGCTTTGGCCTTATGTCAGTTTTCTTTGACTTGGGAGACATCAAGAATATTTGAACTTCTCATTGTAGATTGACCTTGACTTTCCTCATTTTTTTCCAACTCAGATCATCCAGCCCCTCTTAGAACTTGACCAAAATAGAAGCAAATTAAAGTTGTATATTGGACACCTGACAGCCCTCTGCCATGATCGAGACCCCCTGATCCTTCGCGGACTCACTCCACCAGCTTCCTATAACTTGTATGATGACCAGGCAGCTTGGGAGAATGAGCTGCAGAAGATGACCCAGGATCAAGTAAGTCTCTCATGTGCGCTTTCACAAGAGCCTATTAAAATTCACCAGCGATTTAGACTGATGCATTAGAAGCCACCTTGGAGAGTTCAGTGTTTAGATTCTTAGAAATAGGTAACTGTTCAACAGATAATTAGGAATTACCTTTTGAAGGAAGTGCCACTTTATTCTTCCCTCAGTGTAACTTGCTCAGGTATCAGAAAAGGGTGGTTTAGGAGAGAGTAGATTGAGGACAATCTGTTAGCATGCCATAGGTTGTTACATAGACATAATGGCCATGAATAATTATGGCCACTGAAGGAAAGTCTGAATTAAGAATATTTAGATAAGGAAATTTTGACAAATCAGCAGCTTGTATCTTTGCTTGTTTCTAGGGAACTATGGTTTACAACATACTTTATGATTTTAAGTAAAAGAACCATTAGATGGATTAGCTTAGGTTAGCCTCCTATACTCCATTTTTGTTTACGGTTGTCTGTAATGATAACAATCATTCTCTTTTCTCATATATGTGATTTCTAATTCAATAAAGAAATGAGAAATCTAGTCTGGAGACAAAAATCATGAATAAAAGAAACAAAACAGGATGAGGATAGGGATATTCAGTAAATATGGAAAGTGAAAGAAAGAAAAATTGAGTGAACACTGAGAAATAAGAAATAAAGAGAGAAATGGAGAGGGAAGTTTTTAAAACATCAGTTCCAAGCTCCTTTTGCTCCTGGTTTATCAGTAGAGGTTGAGGATACCCCAGCCCTTTACAGACTAAAACCAGACCAACCAAAGAGCTCTTTTTGCTCTTAATAACCACATAGTGATGATGCAACTGAAAGCCCACCAGAAATAAGCACATGACTAGTTCATTTTAGAGACTTCAAAAATTTTGCACACCAAACAGTGATGTATCAGAATTTAACTGACATTAAATTGTTTGTAAAATTGTTTATCTTTAAAGTGGAAAAAGTTCTGTATTTCAAATATGCCTGGATAGACTTAACAGTCCTTCTAGGAGGTGGGGTCAGGGGGACCAAAATCCTAGGGATGAGACCAAGCATAGAAAATTCCAAACTAAGAATTTTTCAGAAAGTTTTGAGTGAATGAAACCAGGAACTCATTAATAGATTCACCGTTGTACATTATATTACAATCAAGCTACTGCAGTCATCAAAACAATTTTGCTCATATACATAATTTCTGTTAATACTGTCATGTTTCCACTTGATTGAGAATGTACTTCAGTTACTGAAGTTATTCTTTGAGGTGTGTAAAATTATATCTTCTGCAGTATTTCCTGGGATACAGATGACTTAGGGGGCTGGGGAAGACACAGACACACTCAACAGCCATCTCTCAGCCCTCGCCTGCCCCCACTTTACCCTTGCTAACCACCTTCATTTCTCCTCTTGCTTGTTTGCATGCAAGTATTTGTTTCCACTCTTGTTTGTTTGTGTACAGGTGTTTCATTTGTTTGCATTTATGCTTGTTTGCAGGCAGGTATATTTGTATTTCACCAGAGACAGGCAGGCATACAGACTAGATGCTTGCCAGGGCACAAAGGTTGCTCAATGGCAGAGCCACCTTCCCCTGGAGTGTATAAAATCCCAGCATTATGGCAGTGCAGGTGTCCCTCATCTCTTGACACAAAACAAGGTATGCAGAGCTGTCAAGCACTTGGCCTCCATGGGAGACCAGCCACAATTGGTCCCTCATCTTCAATGTGAAGTGGGGCATGCAGAGCAATCATCCACAGACCCTGACCTGAGCAGTTGGCCGTGGTCAGCTCTTTTACCTTGCCCCTTTGAACTCTTTGCACCATATATGTAATAAAGCAGTCATTTTCTGGGAGTCTCTTGTGTACCTGAGCCTGTGTTCCCACAGTGCACCATAAGGTAACTCACTCTACATTAGGTCATCCAGAAAGGAATACAGCAGCTACCACCACCTTTGGTAAGTTTCTCTGTAACCACTACAGATTAGTGGAGAAGTCAACCAAATTTCTGCCTCCATAATATCTCAAGTAATAGTTTAAGAGAATAATGCAGGACATTGACAAATATGACCTTTAACAGTACAAAATGATTTGCCTGTGAAAATATAGTGATCAAGCTTTGACTTTAGTCTTTGAAGTCCAAAACGTGAGATATGAGTCACTGCTAAATATGTGTATTACTTTTTATGTGTATGTTTTGTTTGTGTTTTTGTGATATAGAGCTTTCTGTTCCTAACATCTGTATTATTCACATCTGTTTCCCTAGTGGACTTCTGTGCCACTATGCATCATCTAACACCATCCCCAAGATAGAGACTTGTCTGTCTTGTTCAATACTGTATCCTCTATACGAAGAACAGTGTGTAGCATATAGTAGCTGTTCAATAAATATTTATTGACTAGGAGAGACAGAGAGAAGAGGAAAGAAGGTAGGCAGGATAAAGTCTATGTTTCTTATATCATACACGGCCTTCTTTCATTTGACCTAATCACTAAATGCATTCCTCTTCTAACCCTATCCTTGAAACATACCAAACCACTTACAGTTTTTTTTTAAAAAGAGCTGGACTATTTCATACTACTGTCATTTGTTCATACTGATCCTTCTGCCTGGTATGCCCTCCCCTCCCTCATCTCCCTGAAGAATGCCTAAATTGGAATCTGTGAAAACTCATCTCAGAATTCATTTCTTGCATGCATTCTTACCTGAAACCCCAGGGAAAATATGCCACTCCCTCTTTTAGGCATCTCTAGTACCTATAACACTTGTTTTTATTTGTTTTCATATCTAGCTTCCCATTCTAGGCTGCCTGCTTGTTGAGGGAGGAAACCATATCATTTTCATCTTAAAATTAACACGATACCAGGTGCTCAGTACTTGTTCAATAACTTAAGTGAATAGGTGAATTCTAGTAAATTCTGCAGTTTTGTAGTTTATTTCATAAGGTTTTCATATTTTGATTCTTATTTCTCCAACTAGATTATAAATTTCCTTCACTATCAGAACCATGTCATATTTCTAAAGTACCTAGCATAGTACAATGAATGTAGAGAATGCTTAGCAAGACACTTTCCTCAGTACCATTGAATAGCTTTGGATAGTCCCACTGTTGATATAAGAAATCAGTGTAGAATATTCTCCACTCTGAGTCTTGACCCTATAATTTGTAACACCTGGTTTATTATAGGAGTCTTAAAAAGTAACCTTACTTCTGAAGATTTCCAGAATTGCTTTGTTTCCTTTGCCATCTTACAGGCTAGCTATCATACTAACCCAATTTGTGGATTTTTTTAAAAAATTTCTTTCCTGTTCTATAGTTTTTTAAATTTATATATATTTGAAGCTCTGTTGCATGCATACATATTAAAAATTGTTATATGTCTTCTTGATGAATTGACACTTTTATCATTATACAGCATTCCTCTTCAAAGATAATATTCCCTTTTCCAAAGTATGCTTTGTCTGATATTAATGTAACCACTCCAGCTTTCTTTAGATTAGTATGTGCATGGCAAATCATTTTCTGTTCATTTGCTTTTAAGATATCTGCCTTTATATTTTTTAAGTGAGTTTTTTGCAGCTAGCATATCCAATTGTTCAATCTTTGTCTTCTGAAGTGTTTAGACCATTTGTACTTGCTGTCATTATCAATACACTTGGATTAAAGCTATCATCTATTTATTTTCTATTGATTACATCTGCAATTTGTTACCTTTTCCTCTTTCCCTGCTTTCTTTCAAATTAATTATATATTATGGTCCCCACTAGTGGCTTATAAGCTATACCCACTGTAAAGCAGGAGGTCAAGCCCAGGAAGGTTGACCAAATACTTTGATATTCCATAGATGACCACATGGGAGCTCAGCATCAGTCATACCTTTATTACTTATAAATATAACCTGGTGGCGGCAGGCCAAGAGAACCTCTGCCCACTTACAGGACCCAGTGGTGGCCTCCATGCCATGCTCGCCTCATCAGTAGACATGGTTGACTTTTATAAGGTTACAAAGCAGCAGGACACAAGGGTTACTAGTTAACAATTACCAAACCTCCTGATTATTACCACAGGTGTTCCTCCAATCCTTACATCCAACTCCCTGTTTATGAGGGTCAGGTGGTTGGCTAGACCAACCCGTCCTCCTTTCAGGGCCTCAGTTCACAGAAAGGGCATTCTACCTTCGTTTACCCTATACCCCATATGCTTTTTTTGTTTTCTTTGTTTGGGTTTTAATGATCGCATTATGGTATATAGTATACATCTTTAACTTACCATAGTATACCACTTCATGTGTAGTATAAGAACTTTTCAATAGTGTACTTCTATTTTCTATGTCCCAAACTTTATGCTATTTTTATTTCTACATGTTATAAGCCTCACAGTCCATTGTTACTGTTTTTTTCTATTTAGAAAGTCTATTACATTTTAAGGGAATTTTAGAAAAATAATGTCTTTTGGGAAGTGGTTATGGCTGAACTGATAGAGCGTCCACCTACCATATGGAGGGTCCAAGGATTCAATACTCACGGCCTCCTGACCCGTGTGGTGAGCTAGCTCATGTGCAGTGCTGCCGTGCACAAGGAGTGTCGTGCCACATAGGGGTGTCCCCCGTATAAGGGTGCCCCATGCGCAAGGAATGCACCCTGCAAGGAGAGCTGCCCCACATGAAAAAAGCGCAACCCACCCCAGGAATGGCACCACACACACGGAGAGGTGATCAGTAAGATGACACACACACAAAAAAACCAACAGTTTCTCAGTGCCACATGACACTCAGTGAATGGACACAGAGAGCAGACAATGGGGGGGGCGGGGAGGAGCAAGAGGGAAGGGGAGATAATACATAAAATAAATCTTTAAAAAAAATGTCTTTTATAAATACTCATATTTACCATTTTCAGCACTCTTAAATTTTTTTGTTTAGATCCAACTTTCCATCTTATTTTTAATAAAGTAATTGGTTTTTTAAGCAGTTTTATTGAGATATATTCTCATACCATAGTCTATACAAAGTGTATATGGGTTTTAGTCTAATCACAATATTGTGTATTCATCACCACAAAACATTTTAGAAAAATATCATTACTCCAAAAAAGAAAAACTCCACACCTCTTAACAGTCACTCTCAATCCCCCTATCCTATCCCAGCCCTATTGGATTAGTCTGCCAAAGGGGTGCTGATACAAAGTACTAGAAATCTGTTGGCTTTTATAAAGGGCATTTATTTGGGGTAAAAGCTTACAGTTACTAAGGCCATGAGAAGGCCAACTCAAGGTACCATAAGAGGTACTTTCTCACCAAAGTCAGTTGCCACATGAGATGGCAGGCGATCTCTACCTGGTCTCTTAGGGCTTCCTGTATCGGTCTCCAGCATAGGACTGGTTTCTCCCTGGGCTTTCTCATCTGCTCAGCTCCTCTGTTCCCTTCAGCTGCAAACTGTCAGGCAAATGGCTCATCTCTCCCTGCCCCAGGATCAAACATGACAGAGCTTTCTCTCTTCCTATGTGTCTCTTGAGTGTCCATTTATATCAGCCCACCAAGGGGACAGGAACGCATCCTGAGACAAAAGCCCTAAATTGATTTTACCGAGTAAACGTAAAACCTTTGAATTTAAAACAGTCAAAGGGTATCACACCCAGAGGAATAGATTAGTTTACAAACATAATCTTTCTCTTTTGGGGATTCATAATTTCAAACTGCCACATCTATATAACCACTAATCTAATTCCGTCTTTATAAATTGATTTATATTTACATTTTATATAAATGGAATCATACAATATGTAGTACTTTGTGTCTGGTTTCTTTCACTTAGCATAATGTGGGGTTTTTTTTTTTCTGCCTGCTATTAATATCTTGTAACATTAACTTACATTTGTTCAGTTTCAAAGAAAAAGTCTTGTATATGCAACATTACCCATATTCATATTTCACATGAGGTTTTACTATGCTGTATAGTCCCATGTTAAATTTTTTAGCTTTCCTTCTAGTAATATACATGACCTTAGACTTTCCCTTTCAACCACTGTCATACCCATATAATAGCACTGCTAGTTACACACTATATGTTGTGCTTTCACCTTTTTTATTCATTTCTCTTTTTTTATAATTTTTAATTTCTCTATTAGTTACTTGGAACAGTATTTTTATGTAAAAATTAAAGGGATTACATATATATATTTTTTAAGATTTTATTTATTTCTGCCACCCCCTCATTGGTTACACTTGCTGTACCTGTTCTTCTTCCTTGTTTCTTTAGAAGTCACCAGGAATCAAACCCAGGACCTCTGATGCAGGAGGGAGGCACCTAATCACTTGAGCCACCTCCATTCTCTGTTTTGTTGTGTCTCTCATTGTACTTTTCTTCTTGTGTCTCTTGTTGCATCATCTAGTTGCATCAGCTTGCCACGCCTACCCATTGTACTACCTCACTGTCTTCTTTAGAAGGCACTGGGAACCGAACCAGGGATCTCCCATGTGGTAGGCAGGAGCCCAGTTGTTTCAGGCACATCTGCTTCCTGTTTTGATTCTTGTCTCTCTCCCATCAGTGCCTTGATAAGCTCTGTGAGGGCGGGACACATTGTCCATCTTCTTCCCTGCTGTCTACCTGTGCTGAAGACAGTGCATAGCAGAGCCTCCAGATGTTTCTGAATTCCCTGTCACAACATCCTCTTTCCTGCCCACCACATCTCACACAGGCACATACATTAGTATTTAGCTCTGTCAACATGCTTCACACCGGTTTCCTCTTTAATCCTGTCTGTTGCTGTTTTTCCTTTGACAAAGGGGAACCTGTCTGCCTCCTAAATCAGGGATGTGCTCAGAACCTCCACGCAGGTTTTGGAGGCTTTCCCAGCACACACCCCTCAGTTTTATGCACAGGAAACAGCACTTCCTTGTTGAGGAGCACCGCCACAGGGCGCGGCGTGGTGTTGCGGTCGGCTGCAGCCATGTTGTCTCCGTTGGGTAGGGTCAGACTGCCATCAGTGCTGTCCTGCGCTAAGGCGGGGAGAGAACTTATTCATTTCTAAAGATTAACAACCTTTTGCTTCCATCTGTTTTATTCCCTCTGCCTGAAGAAATTCCTTTTAAATTTCTTGTAATACATGTCTGCTAGTGATGAAATCTGTTTTATTTGTCTGAAAAGATGTCTTTTTTTCCTACCTCCTTTTTAGAAAGTCTTTTTCTCTGGGTATAGTTTTGTATTTTAATACTTTAAAGGTGCTGTTTCATTTTCTTCTGGCCTGTATAGTTTCTGTCAAGAGGACTGCTATAATTCTTTTTTTTTTTTTTAAGATTTATTTTATTTATTTATTCCTCCTACCCGCCCCCCCCCCCCCCCCCCCCCGTCATTGTTTTGTGCTCACTGTCTGCTCTCTGTTCCTCTTCTTTTTAGGAGGCATCAGAAACCAAACCCAGGACATCCCATGTGGGAGGGAGGCACTCAGTCACTTGTGCCATGCACCCCACTCCCTGCTTGTTGTGTGTCTCATTATGTTTCCTCCTTGCTGTGTCTCTTCGTTGCATCATCTCACTGTATTGTCTTACTGTGTCAGCTTGCCACACCAGCCCATCACATCAGCTCGCTGTCTTGCTCATCTTCTTTAGGAGGCACCGGGAACCCAAACCCAGGACCTCCCATGTGGTAAGCAGGTACCCAGCTGCTTGAGCCACATTTGCTTCCCTGCTGTAATTCTTATATCTTTTTTCACCCCCTATATATAATATTTCTATTTTTTCTGGCTGCCTTCAAAATGTTATCTTTATCTTTGGTTTTCAGCCATGGGACAGTCATGTGCCTTGCTGTGTTTTTCTTATATTTTTCCATTTTGTGGTTCTCTGAGTTTCTTGCATCTTCTTGTTGTCTTTCATTAATTTTGGAAAACTCTTGGCCTTTATCCCTTCAAATGTTTCTTCTGCACATTTCAGAAGGAGTTCTAGAACTACAGTTACATATTTGATAGTGTCCCACAGCTCTTGGATGCTTGGTCTGTTCTTCTGTGGGTTTTTTTCCCACTTTTTTTTTTTCTGGTTAGGTTTTAGTTTGGATAATTCCTACTAATCTATCTCCAAGTTCCCTTGCTTTTTTTGTGCATCTCATAATTATTTACTAAATGTTAAATATTGTATAAACAATAGAGGCTGAGGTAAATACTATTTATGTCTGGAAATAGGCATTCCTCTTCTTCTGTCAAGCCATTAGCATGGGGAACTGAATCAGATGTGTCAGTAGTTGAGCTGGGTTGAGGTTTTGTTTTTGCTATAGTTACCTTCACTGCACCACGGGCTTTAAATTTTCCAGTTATGGATTGCCACTATCATGCTTAGCGTGAGTTCTGGAGTGCCTGTTTCTCTCAGCTTTCCCACTTTACTCACCTTCCAGCAGGTCCTGCAGGCCTGTGCTACCCTTCATGCTCTTGACCTTGTCCCAGCTGTTGACTGCTCTTACTTGTTACTCAGTGCAAGACTGGTGAAGGCAAGGGTGGTTTCTCCATTCTTCTGCTCCAATCTCAGTCTCAGGCAGCCTCAGTCTCAGTGTTCGTGCTCCACCCCCAGCAACAAACAGCATCAACCCAGGGCAGGGACTATACTGCAGGTAGATGTCCTGCCCCTTCTCATAGCAGCAGACTTCTGCTTTGAATCAGTTCAGAATCTTAGGGACTAATAGACTTCCTGTCTCTTCCTCAGTGACAGATTGCTTTTGCCTAGTGTCAGTACAAGAGGTAGTGTGGGTTTCTAGCCCTGTCTTGTGACAGCTGTGAAAGAGGGGCCATGAGGATTTCCTGCTTTGCCAACAGCAGACAGCTTTTCTTGTCGAAACGGGATCAGGCTCTAGGCACAGAAGTGTTTCTTGCCCCTCCTGGGCACATGGTTTTTGCTTCATGTAAGAATGGAGTCCAGGATACAGGTGGATTTTGTGTGCCTGTCTTCTCATGGTAGCCAGTCACGACCTGTACTCTTGGCAGGGCCCAGAACCTGGACAGATTTTTCCAGTAGTCCTGGTCTGCTCTCAAACTTTCGCAGGGCCTCCGTGCCTGTGCCATTGAGGGAAGGCACTTTCATCTTTCCTGCTCTGCCCCCAGTCTATCTAACACTCTGTGGAGGCTCGGAAAAGATTTTGAAAGTGGGTTTAAACCCCCTTTGCATCGAGGGATCCATGGGTCTCTAAACTGTCAAGCTGGCGCGTACTCTGACTTTGTTGAACTTTTTGTTGTTTTTTACTTACCCACTTTTATGGCTGCCATCACTTTCTCCTGTGCTCTGCCAAAGGTGTGTCCCATCTCTCTTTAGATAGGCTTGTCACCCTTGAATTCATTCATTTAGTTACCTTGTGGCTTCTCTCTAATGGGCTCAAAAAATTCTGATTCTGTAGATGATGCAGCCTTTTTTTGTTGATAGAGTAGAAGCAATGTTCTTTTAGGGTTTTCTGTATTCTAAGTAGAAGTGAATTCCTTATAAACTTACATTATTGTCAGCTTGCAAGGTAAAGTAAGAAAATGCACAAAGGGTCTATTTTAAGGCTTCAGCATCTCTTGGTCCTCACTTACACAAAGTTTACACGTGTTTACACAAAGCTCTCTTTATCCAAGACCCTCAGATTCTGCTTACTTAGACAGCTGGAGTATATTAAGCTTAGCCTCCAGTGTTTTTTCTGTACATTTCTGTACAGAATTCATATAGAAGAGAGATGCAGAAAGCAACTCATTGCGTAGACATTCTGAGGCTGTCTGGGTACTGATAGGTAACTTGTGCTTTAATTTGTATCTGGTTGGAAAGAGGCTGTGAAATCTTTGAAAAGCCAGGGGAGGTAATCTCTCATGTCCTTAAAGAATAATAGCATGAGAATCAGGAGGGAAATAAGATGTTCCTTCTGCTAACCCAATTGGGAAAATTTCTTAAACCATGCAGAAATTAAACCCAATAAACATATTCCCATCTTTAAAAATACATACATAAGACACATATACAGATGCAGAGTGGCATAGTAGAAAAAATAATAACACTGGAATCCAACAGATCTGGGTGTAGTGCCCAACTCTGTTTCTGGCTGTGTGACATTTAGCAAGTTTCTTTTTTAACCTTTCTGGCCTCAGTTTTTTTTAACACTAAAATAGGGATAATACGTGTTCCTCAGAATTGTATAAGATTTAACATTACCTACCTAAATCATGTAGCATAGTTACAGCAAAACACTGTGCTGGTGAATTAAAAGGAAGTGAATGTCAGAACCTTATTTTCAATCATGAAACATTTTATTAAAGATTCTCCCTATATGGTAGTTAAGCTTTCTCAATTCCATAATTTTTTTTCTTTTCAAGGCAATTGCACTTTTGGTGCTTGTTCTTGTATAACCCATTGAATTATATATATCATAAAGTATAAAAATAATGAGTTCAAATAGATTGAAAAGATTACTAAATTTTTATCTTGAAAAAAATCTAGAGATGAGAAAATAAAATTTTGATCAGAGTTACAAAATTGAAAAATTTAAAATCACTTTTGAGGGAAGTGAATTTGACTCAACTGATAGAGCATCTGGCCTACCACATGGGAGGTCCAGGGTTCAAACCCAGGGCCTCCTGACCCGTGTGGTGAGCTGGCCCACACGTAATGCTGATGCACACAAGGAGTGCTGTGCCACACAGGGGTGTCCCCCACATAGGGGAGCCCCACGCACAAGTAGTATGCCCCGCAGGGAGAGCTGCCCTGCACGAAAAAAGCCAAGCCTGCCTGTGAGTAACACTGTACACACAGAGAACTGACATAGCAAGATGACACAGTAAAAAGAGACACAGATTCCCAGTGTCACTGACAAGAATACAAGTGGACACAGAAGAACACACAGCAAATGAACACAGAGAGTAGACAATTGGGGGGGGGAGGGGAGAAATAAATAAAAAATACGTAAAAATATAAAAAAAATAAAATCACTTTTGTGAATAAATTTAAGGCAGATCCTAGGAAGGAGTTTAGAAGTAAAATTTTGTTACTGTTTCAGAATTCCATAAGGATTCGTTTAGTAAATATGACAATTGTTATCATTTTATTCCTGGTATTAAAAAATTGACCAAACTGGAATTTATTCACTCCAAGTAAAACAGTCTATCTTTGAATGTTAGAGTATTACTTAGCCCCATAGTACTATTGAGTTTTTTTCCCAACCTATCAAAGTACCTATGGTAGCTTAATGATAATTATAAGATAGCTAGATGGCAAAATGTGATGAATTGCTTTCTACCTTGAACCTCTCATAGAAATGATTTTTAATTTTTGAGTTTTGTAAGTTTACCTCCAAATTTCATGCTCTTTGAAGTTTTCTTTGGTTCCGATTTATTAGTTTGGATTGGGTAGATGGGTACATGGATGATCAGCAGGCGTGTGTGAATGAGTGTCATATGCTTTTAGCATCAGCATCAGTATACTATGGAAGAGAAGGGCTCAGTATTTTAGAGTCAGATAGACTTGAATTTGTAATCTTTCACTCCCACTTCCTACTTGTTTATTCTTAGTTTTCTTAACATCTCTATTTCTGTTCCTTCATCTTTTCAGTGTTGTGAGAATTACAATGCATATAGATAATTGACATTGCTGTTATCACTAGTATTTTTAGTTGATATTTTACCAAGAATCAGCTTGATGAACCCCACATCAGCCTTAGAACTTTTCCTTGTTTTAGAATCTTAGGTATGAAAAAATTTGACCCTACACTTTAGCTGTGTTTGGATTTTCTTAATTTCAAGTTTCCTGTCATTCTATATCAGTGTTGTGATACAAGAGAACTGTCCTAAATATATGTTTCAGGGGTCATAAAAATATTTTTCAGAGAATCCCAAAAGAAGGTTTCCTCTGGGAAAACCTACAATTGTTACTTTTTATATAATATATATACTTAAAATTTTGGTCCACAAGCTAATTTGTCTTGTTTGTGTGTGGTTATACCAAATTATTATTACTTTTCAAATAGCGATAGTTTTATTACAGTGTAACCATTATATGGGCTGTATGTCATAGAAATTAACAGTTAAGAAAATGTGCTTCTCTGATAGCCTTGGGGGAAAATACTTGCTTATCAGATTTGTTTAGAGAATATTTCCTAATTCAAGTATGAGCTGAAAAAATAAATTAATTAGTTAGGACTGCTGTGAACCTTAGTTCCAGTAGTTGTCATTCTAATAAGTTACAGTGATTACCCCAGAAATAATTTCAGTTGCAAGCATAAGTAGTCTAAATAAATGGCATCTTGAAGAGATATAATAGAACAATATCTTAGTAGTACTGAAAAAAACAAGAATGTTTATTATTTATCAACTCAATGAGATTATTTATTGTTACTAACTGCAGTCCCTTCTATGCAAAAAATACTGCAGTTTCTTATATGTGATATCACTTGAGCTCTGCAACAACCAAATGAGATAAACAATCAAATTTTCTTTAATTCAGTCCCCCATGCTTTTTTTTGCAAAACAACAAAGATGCATTGCTGTAGCTTTTCACATTCCATAAACCAAATTATTTTTAATGAAATATTTCAAGCATTCAGAAGATTGTAGAGATTAATGTAACATCACATTTGTACCCAGAATTAACAAATATTACTTTGCCATATCTGCTTCAGCTTTTTTTAAATGATATAAAGTCCTCTTTGTATCCCTTCTCAATTTTTCTTCCATCTCCACTGACAAAAGCTGTACTAAATTGTTGTGTATTTTCCAGTCCACGTTTTTAGCTTTTTAATACATGTTTATGTTTTCTTTAAAAAAATATGCAGTACTGCTTAGTGTGATGTAAATTTAAAATATATGGTATGCTTCTCAGACTATCTTTCTGGGTTTTTTTTTTTTTTTTCTTTTTCCTTTTTTTTTTTTAAGCAAGAGAGTAAAGAGTTTATTAAGAAACTAGAAAAGATATAAGTACACAACCCGAGACATGGGTTGCAGGCATACTACAGAATGAGATGTGCTTCAGACTATCTTTCTATTAATCATTTACTGAACCCAAACTCTGTAGTCACTTGGTATTAAAAGAAGAGGCACTGTTTAAATTTCTCAGATAGATGGGAGTCATATATGGTTTTATATATGGTCCTAGAATCCTAAGGAAACTTTCTTTGAAGAAATAGAGGAAATGTCAAAGTAGAATGCAATTTTGATACAAAGTGGCATGGACCTAGCACTGAAAAGACATTTTTATTAAGTTCGGTTTTAAATTTAAGCATATTCTCTGTTATTTTGGGATATTCCCATATTTGACCACTATCTGTTATCTTCAAGAATCATAACTTACTTATTGGAATTCCAGGTCCAGTCCCACTAGGTTTTCCACACTGCACTTCTAACTTCTCCTCATTTCTTTGCTAAACTTACCAGCTCTTGTGCAGGAAATCTTGTTAGTGTCTCCATGAGTCCAGCATTGACACTTGTTAGCATAGAACTAACATTTATTCAAGGAGTAGAGTCATCCATTCTTAGTTCGAGTATGTGAAAATTGTGGGAAATTTCCAATTGAAACTTTGCAGAGCAATAGTTTTTCCCTTGAAAATAAATGCAAATAGTGTGGGGTTTTAAAATTCAAACAGTTACTCTCACAGTGCCCAAGAATTTGGATCCTGCTATGTTTGGGAGGAGAAACAATGGGTGAACATAAACATTGCATATGTTTTTAAAAAGGCTGTACTGAACTGAACATTTGCTACACATCAATTCCTTAATTTCAGAAAAATGCACCAGAGTGGGATACTCCAGATATTTACAGGTATAGATATTGGAAAGACCGTACTCATATATATAATCTTTCTCATGGTTGCAAGTGGTTGTATTCAACTTTATAATGTAGTAAGAAATATTTAAAAGTCTCCTATGGCTCTCTTATTCATCCACTGCTGCATTGTATAACATGATCTCCCTGCAACAATAAACTTCAACTTTTCAGCTTGTCACCAGAGCAATAGCTCATGTAGTTATAAAGTGAGTGTGGTAACCAGCTTGGAGCATAATATTGCTCTTGGGTCAGAGTATCCTAGTTTGAAGAAACTTTATGTATTGTGATTTTACACTCACTGGCCAAGGTCAGATAGTCACTATAGACTAACTAGATTTGGTATTTGAGTTCTATTCCTTAGGTTTTCTACCTCTAGATTTTCCCAAACATACTCAAATAATGAATTCAGGACCACTTTGCTTCTGGCTTTGATCTTGTCAAAGTCCAACAACTAAATAAACTTGGACTAGGTCAGATCTGAGATACATTATAGTCAAGAAAAAATTATTTCTAAATATCTTGTATACATGAAAGAATAATCATTATTTTACCGTTTTGAGATAAATATTTTCATCTAGTTCACAAGATAGTTTTTATATCTTTCATATATAAGATTAGATGTTATCTTCACAATATCATATTAGCCTAGCTTTAGGGTTAAGGGGAGCATGGATCAGAAAGACATAATAAATAATCAGGACCTCCATTCTATAGCTTAACAGTACTCCAGATTGAGTGATTCTGGAGCAGTACTTCTTGTGGGGTAGGGAGGGTTAATCACAATCACCTAAAGACCTTGTTCTCCCTTCTTCCTTCCCATACCCATGATTCTGATAATCAAGGGAAAACGAGGATAGAAAAAAAAAACAAGGCGAAACCAGGAATTAGCTGTCAGGCAGTATCAAGAAACATCAGGGGGGAAGTGGATTTGGCTCAGCTGATAGAGCATCTGCCTATCACATGGGGAGTCCAAGGTTCAAACCCAGGACCTCCTGACCCATGGGGTGAGCTGGCCCATGCACAGTGCTGATGCGCTCAAGGAGTGCCATGCCACACAGGGATGTCCCCTGTGTAGGGGAGCAAGGAGTGTGCCCCATAAGGAGAGCTGCTCCCCACAAAAAAAGTGCAACCTGCCCAGGAGTGGTGCCGCACATACGGAGAGCTGACACAGCAAGATGACACAACAAAAAGAGACATAGATTCCCAGTGCTGCTGACAAGAATATAAGCGGACACAGAAAAACACACCACAAATGGACACAGAGAGCAGACAGCTGGGGGGCCAGGCAGGGAGGGAAGAGAAATAAATAAAAAATAAATCTTTTTTTAAAAAAGAAAGAAACATTAGTTATGCAGTTTGTCATATCCCCACAAGATTAAAACAAACCAGTAGCTCAGCAAAAACATGACTATTTCTAGTCCTGAGAGCTGATTGAAATTTATTCCCCATGGGTCCTAATAAAGAATCAAATTGTAATCAACATCTTCAACATTCTTCCATTATATGTAGCAGTGAACTTCATGGAGCTGCTTTTAAAAAAAAAAAAAAAAACTCTCAAAGTACACCAATACCAAAACACCAAAATTCATTTCAATTAAAAAAAGATACAAAGCTATAGGAGACCTTAAGTACTGCTGCCTAAGTATTCAACTATCTAATTTATTATTTAGTTTAAGGAATAAATTCTCAAGTCTTTGAAGGAATTGGTGAGCTGCACATTCTTCAGGCAATACTCTAAATATTAGTAGTTGCAACCAAATATTTTATGTGTAAAGCAGCAGTAAGTTTAAAGATGTAGTCTCTGACAGATAGCCGAATGTAAATATTTGGTGTTCTTTTTAAATGCAGAGCCATGTGCATTTCGGCATGGTTAGTGGGCCTGGAGTCAAGGATTTGGCAGGTATATCTGGAAGGATTTAGTCAGCATGGCCAGCATGTCTAGCAGTAGAGCTGGATCCAAGGTTTGGGCCCTATATATTAGGTGGGACCAAGGATCTTGCCAGCACAGCTGGAGGGTTTAGCAGGCTCAGGCTAATGATTCGTCCCACATGGCCAGCATTTTTAGCAAGGCCAAAATTCACCTGGCATGGGTAGAACTAGTAGGTCAGGACCAAGAAGATGGCTCCTATGGTTGGAAGATTATTTACATACAAGGAGATTGAGCAAATAAGTAAATACATTAAGAATTATGGGAGCCATGTTTTTCACTATAGGAGGAAGGAGTAACAGATACAGAAAGAGTAAAGGCTAGAGTAAATCCTGTGATATTGGATTATTAGTGGAGGTATTGGTGTGAACTTATGGTTTTTAACATATACAGAAATAGACTTAGATTTTTCTGTGTCTACGTATGTTATGTATTTGTCTATGTATATACATACATCTATTTCCTAGCTTTGTCTGCTTAGAGAACCTAGAAGCAATAACACGCTAGTAACAAGAACCTAGTTACTTAGTTTCTAGATGCCCTTTTAACCCAAAATAACCAGAGTTCCTTAGAAAAATGACTGAAGCTAGGGCTGTGTATGAAAAAGTACAAGATAAGCCCAGAATATCTTATTGTACCAGAAGGTAAGAAAATGTTCCAAGACTGATGGGGATATGTCAGAAGACTCCCACTGGCAAAATCTGGGAGAATTTGAGAACCAAAATAAAAGAATGATAGCAGATTATAACAATAACATATTATAGCCCACTGAATAAAATAGAAATCTGTGAGTCTATACTGGTATTCAGGAGTGAATGAATGAATACAAAATGTTGGCAAGTATATGGAGCAACTAGAACTCTGACACATTGCTAGTGAAAGTGTAAAATGGCACAACACTTTGGAAAACTGTTAGGCAGTTTTCTTATTAAGATAGACATACAGGGAAGCAGATGTGGCTCAAGTGATAGGGCCTCCGCCTACTATATGGGAGAACCCGGGTTCAATCTCTGGGGCCTCCTGGTGAAAAAGAAGAGAAAGCATGCCTGTGCTTCGAGCCAGTGCCCGTGTGGCGAGCCACGTGCCCACATGGTGAGCTGAGTGCCCACACAAGTTCCCACGTGGTGAGTCAGTGCCCACATGGCGAGCAGAGTGCCTGCACAGCAAGCTGAGTGCCCGCACAGTAAACCAGTGCCCGTGCAAGTGAGTCACACAGCAAGATGATGACACAACAAAAGAGAGATGAAGGGGAGAGTCAGGGTAAAGCACAGCAGAGACCAGGAATTGAGGTGGCATAATTGACAGGGAAGTTTTCTCCACATCAGAGGTCTTCAGTATCAAATCCCAGCGAACCTAGAGGAGGAAAACAAAAAGAGAAATAGATAACGAAGATCACACAGCGATTGGATACAAACAGCAAAAACAGCAGGGCGGGGGAGGGGGGAAGAAAAAATAAATAAATAAGATGGACATACATTTATCCTATGATCCAGCAATTTCATTCTTACTTACCTAAGCGAAGCAAAAACATAAAAGACTTGAACAAAATGTTCATAGTAGCCTTATTTATAAAACCCGAAACAGGAAACAACCCAAATGTCCATTACAGAATAGGTTTTTTAAAATTATTTTATATCATATACCAGATTACTACTCAACAATAAAAAAGAATGAACTATTATATTCAACTTTGTGAATAAATCTCAAAAAACATTATGTTAAAGGAAACCAGTAAAAAAAGAATATGTAATTAATGTACAATTCCATTTATATGGTATTAAAGAACAAGATAAACTTATTTATGGTAATAGTAGAATGGGGGTTGCCTGTGGAGATAGGAATAGACTGAAAGGTACAAGGGAACTTTCTAGGATGATGGTTTTGTTCTATCCTGATTGAAGTGGTGGTTATGTAGAGATACACATGCGCGCACACATACATATCAAAATTCATCAAATAGTACACTTTGCACTATAGTACAAAGAGTTCTCTGCATTGATTTTATATTATTTTTGTAACTTTACTGTGCTTGAAATTATTTCTAAATAAAAAGATTTTAAATGTGCACTAAAAGATCTGTACATTTTCCTGTGTGTAAAATGTTAATTTAATTTAAAACAAATAGAAAATCATATCCCACCTCCAGTCTCCCTTTGAACTATTTGAAGCAGTTTAACTGGTAGGAGATTCTGCTAGAAAGCTAAAAATGGAATTTCTCCCTAGATTACAAACTCTTCTTTCCCCCACCATAAATGCCAGCCTCACATCAGGAGCTGAACACTGGCATGAGCTTGTATTAACCAGCTCACAGTGTTTCACATTGAGCTTTGTATTCCAGGTCCCTTTCCCAGCAATCAGTCCGATTTTTAATTTTCAGGAAATATTGTTTCAAAACTTGGCTCAACCATGTCGTCTCCTTGGATTCCTTCTCCATTTGTTTTCTCAATTTTGATCAAACACTCTTTGGCTTGGGCCCCTCTTTTTCAGCGTGGTGGATTAGGGGGTGTTAATGCTAAGGCAGTATTGCACACAGAACCTAGAGGTCACCTCCCACTCAGGGAGTGCATCAGTCATCAGTCACAGACATGACATTTCATTCTTCTCTCTCGACTGCATTTGTACAGATTGTTGTATCATAGAAGTAAGCCAAATGGCATATGAGCTATTGCGGTCAGGGGATAAGGGATGGGCAGAGAGACAAGATAAGAAAGAAAGGAAGAAGAAGAATGTTTCTTCGTGGGCAACAAACTTTATTCTGGTTCCCAGCCTAAATGTTTCTGATCTGGCTTTCTTCTTTTTGTGATGTTTGAATTTGTTTCCTTAGCTCAGATGCTGAACTCTTGTCCAAAAAACTAAGAGCAGCTTAGTTTTTTGAGTGTGAGAGGCTGAGGGAGGCAAGACCAGCAGTACAGGAAAAAGAACTACAGATCCCTGAAGATAAATGTGTGTCCGTATCAGGACCAGCCTTGGGAATGATTGTGTGTGTGTGTGTGTGTGTGTGTGTGTGTGTGTCTTGGCCAAATTTATAAGAAAAACATTGGTGCACCCTCACTTTCTTTCTCTCCTCTCTGCTCTCACACAGTCTGACACTTTCTTCTTTCTCTAACAGCTGCCATTAACTTTTTTATACAAAAGCAGAATATCTTGCTAATTGAATGTTGAAATCTCTGGCAAAGAAAAGTTTGCTTAAAAAAAAAAAAAAGAAAGGGTGAGGGAGATAGGTAAGAGCTGACTAGACACACCACAAGAGAAATACAGGAGCTGACAGGGCAATAGGTTGGGCCCTAAGACACAAAACTGCTGCTTTACTTCTTATAAAGCCCCCTAAAACTAAATTGGGAAAAGAAAGAAGAAAATGGGGATTTGAATACAAAAGAGATAAACTCTTTTACATAGTCGAAATTACACAGATATTAAACATTATTTAAAATTCATTCCCATATTGAGAACAGCCTTATGGTGTACACATGGAAAGAGACACATATGTGGGGCAAAACTCCTGGCTTTGTGCTAAATGTTGAATAATCTTGTTTGTGTAAAGAGGGAGAAATGACCTGGAAAGAATATTAAGAGACCTGTCTAGCCCAAAACTCTTTGATACAAAAGACCCCTTCATCGATTTCCTTCCTTAACTTCTCTTGGAGAAGGGGGATTCTGTTATTCCTGTCTTGTCTACCAGTCTTTCCCTCTACTTGACTAAGGCAGCTCATAATCCTCTTTGCTGGTACCTACCCTGAACTCACCAGGACTGAGTAAAATTGAACATAAAACACCCACTCTGAATTCAGGTCTCTCATGCCCTCAGCTTTGCAGCAAAGAATGCAAGAATGTTTGTTTTTTTAAAGATTTATTTTATTTATTTATCTCCCCTTCTTTTACCCCCTCTCTCCCCCTCATTGTCTGCTCTCTGTGTCCATTCGCTGTGTGTTCTTCTATGTCTGCTTGCATTCTCAGTGGCACCAGGAATCTGTCTCTTTTTGGTGCATCATCTTGCTGCATCAGCTCTCCATATGTGTGGCGCCACTCCTGGGCAGGCTGCCCTTTTTTCTCGTGCAGGGCTGCTCAATGCAGGGTGCACTCCTTGTGCGTGGGGCTCCCCACGTGGGGAACACCCTTGTGTGGCATGGTATTCCTTGTGCACGGCAGCACTGAACGTGGCCAACTCACCACATGGGCCAAGAGGCCCTGGGTTTGAACCCTGGACCTCCCATATGGTAGTCAGATACTCTATCAGTTGAGCCACATCCACTTCCCAGCAAGAATGTTTTTTAATCTAGTTTTTATTAGCTTGGACTCTGAATTATGAATACTGAATATTCATTTTTAAATTAACAAAGCTCTGCATTTATAGAGATCTTAAAGTTTTGTATTTGCCCTAATTGCATTTTTCCTTTGTGTTTAAAGAATTCTCCTGGGAAAAGAAGGTTGCTACTCCTGATTCCCTGGAACTCCTGCAGGAGCAATTATTTACCATCTTGGAATTTTATTAAGTCTTGACAATTACTACAGTCTAGTATATTAAACACTGATCTGTTGTCTCCAGTGTCATCTCCCAGAGATAATGCTTCCCACATCTAATCAAAGATTAATACTCATGAATGCCAAAAATATGATCACGACTGGTGTGGGCACTGCAAAGTTAAAGCCAGTGGACCTTAGAAACTTTCTCCAGTCTCATCAGAGTGCTTGAAATAGCTTGTTCCCAGTTTTCTTCCAAACTATTTAATTCTTTACAAAAGGTTTGGTGGTACCAATCTTATTAGGAAAGTCCAGAAATAGAAGTATTTGAAATTTCTGATAGTATCCTCCTATTATGGAGAATGCCAGGGACCCTCAGCCACTTTTCTGCCCCAGTACACCTGAAGATATGATTCCCCTGTAGTAACAGTGGCTATGCACAGCAATAATTCTCTAAATTTTCTAGAGGAAACCTATGTAAACGTTGAAAAATAGGAAAAAAGATATAGAACCACACCCCTACCCCAGTGGGAAGACAACAGACTCCTGTATGTCCCATAACTTTAAAGCTTTGCTTCCCTTGAGAGAAAGGGAAAATATTGCCACAGCCTCCCTTCCTTTATTATTGACTTGTCCAAAGAGAACCAGCTATGTGAGGTACCCAGCCCTCCACAGCAGCCACTAGTGAGGCTTTCTAGCTGTTATTGCTATTACTCCCTGAGCCTCCCAGAAAATCTCCTGAATCCCTCATAAGAATGTTCTGCTACTGGGACTACTGCCAGAGAAGTGAGATTTTTCTCTGACCCCCCTGCCAGTGTTAAGAAGGAAAAATGGAGTCAGGCCTCACTCACTTACCACTAGAGTAAATGAAGATGTATTCCTGGAATTAGAAGTCACAGGGTAACTTCTATATAAAATGTTCTAAATGGTGGCTAGGCTCTATGGCACTGTATACCAGCAACATGATGGGTAATGCAGGCTCATGGGAACTACCTGGGAACCTCACTACTATTTAGAAAATTGTGTCAGGGTCTCAAACAACTGAACTCAGGATCTTAAACGCTGGAAACTACATTCCAAATAAACCACGGAGCCCTGTCTGTTAAGGTAGGGGGAATACAGCAGAATCTGTAACTCACAGAGACTAATGACAGAATGCTCCCTTAGGAGAAATGGGAGATGCGGGGCCTACTGTTTACTCCAATCCAGAAATAGCACTACATGCTATGTGAAAAGAACTCAGTAACTGGAGCTTTCTTAAAGAGCTGTATAATGAGCATAGAACTATATAATATGAAACAGGTATTTGTTTAATGAATGGATGAAATCAGGAATTTTCTGGAGATGAGATTGTGATCATCTTCAACACTGTATGAAGCTGTCTTATTCCTCTGTTTGCCTCTTTTTACACAGAAGACCACCAAGGCACAAAAGAATGCCCCTACCTAGTATATGCTATCCTGGTGAAGAGAAACCTTTAATTTTGACACTAACAATTCTTGCTATAAATTTCATTGAAGCTAGGTAGTCCTAAAGATCAGGTATTGATTGATGGGATTTTTCATGGGGTTATTGTTAAAGATAAGTAGTGGTTTTAATATTACCAGATTAGAAAAATCTTAATTTTTTTCTGATATAAACCCTAAGCCAGACTTCAGACACTAACATCTTATTGCCAACTTAACCAAAAAAGCTTGATATGGTAGTGGTTAAAATAATGTGTTGGGATGTTTGATAAGGCTTCTGCCTGATGGTGTCTCTCCTACATTCATGCCTGAAATGTCACCAGTTTAATTTATTTCTTTGAATTAAGCATCTCCAAAGTACTGCCTTTTATTTTATTTTATTTTATTTTTTAAGATTTATTTATTTATTTCTCTCCCCTTCCCCCTTGGTTGTCTGTTCTCTGTGTCTATTTGCTGTGCCTTCTTTGTCTGCTTCTGTTGTCAGCAGCACGGGAATCTGTGTTCTTTTTGTTGCATCATCTTGTTGTGTCAGCTCTCCATGTATGCGGCACCATTCCTGGGCAGGCTGCACTTTCTTTCGCGCTGGGCGGCTCTCCTTACGGGGCACACTCCTTGCGCATGGGGCTCCCCTACGTGGAGACACCCTTGCGTGGCACAGCACTCCTTGCACACGGGCCAGCTCCACACGGGTCAAGGAGGCCCGGGGTTTGAACCGCAGACCTCCCATGTGGTAGACGGACGCCCTAACCACTGGGCCAAGTCCACTGCCAGCACTGCCTTTTAAAATGCAGATATTTCTAGGAAGGATAGTTCATTGTCACTATCACCTTAGCAAGCCTAGGGTCACTAGGATGACAAGAATAATGAGCAACTGGGAAAGGAAGAGTTCAGAAAAGGACAAAATTGCCAGATTAAAAACCATGTTAATCTCCTCTTCAGTGTGGCCTAGGCATGGTGATAAAGCACTATCCCCTCAGGAGTCTCAGACTTTCAGCTACTTGATACATACAGAATATAAGAGATATTACATCAACCTTTTGCAAGTCTGTAGCCTAAATTTGAGTTAATAGATATTTATTCCTAAAAGTAAATTTACTAGAGATTGATGTCAGAATACAACTAGCAGAAAGACAGGGAATCAGGAAGAGATAAGGTAAGAAGCCTTCCTCAGCCTCATCTGATGAGCCACAGAGAAAAGGTGCAGGGGAAAACGAAGCCTTCATGGGAGCTGAAAAACTCCAACTAAAAACAGCCTGCAGGCTTTCAGTTGAGGATGACTGTTCTGTTATATTATAAGGCAAATAGGGATTGAGCTGTATTGAGTCATAAATGATTAAAGTTGGGGAGACCTTATAGGTCAGCTAATCTCACTTTTTCCTTCTACACATAAGGAAACTGAGGCCAAAGAGGTAAAATAACTTTCCCAAGATGATAATGCTAAGTAACATTTGTGATGACATTTACTTCCCTTTCAGCCCTTTCCCACTACTTCATCTTGCAGCCTTTGGAGAGAAAAGTCCTCTTAGCCTGTCAGAGGAAGCTCTAGTAGTAACTCTATTGTCCTTCACTAATGTTAAATCTTTGCATTACGGACATTTGCCTTCTAGCTCTAGCAGAGTGTGTTTCAGTCATGGATAACAGACCAAACCCTTTGGTTTTGGGGGTAGAAAAAGGTGAATAGTTAATAATTTAAAAAAATCTGTTAGGAAGTTTTAACTTCCTACAGAGCTGTGTCTTTGCCAACACTTCTCTTGTATTGACAGATGAACCCTTAAGAAATCTCTCTAGTAAACCGCAGCCCACAAGTGAGAGCCCTGTGGGCATTGGAGATAATTGGAAAGAGCCACATGTGGGAGTAGCTGGGGCTTTTGTTTATTTGAGTTGGCCTCCTCGGGTTGTGTGCAGTGGGATGGTTCCATGGCTCCTCAATCTTCTCTTTCCCAGGATAGAGCTTACTTTCTCACTTGGCTGTTTCTGGGGGATTGAGCCCACCTCCTTCTCCAGGTCCTTCCTTGGGAAGAGAAGTAGAGAGAAAACATCTGGTGATCCTTCTTCTCTTCAGTAAGTGAAGTAAAACCTTCCCAGCAGTACTTCTTTGGTTGGGCTTTCCTTCTCATACTTGGCCATTGCCTCCATGTGGGAATAAACTGTGTGAGGCCGTTTGAGCCCTGGATTTCCATGGCTTTGCCCACACTTTGTGAGGAGCTGTGCTCACTGTGGTGAACTTAGAGCATTCATTGAGCCAAACTGGACTGGAAATATCCCTGGAGTCTCTCATTGTCACCCTTTTCACCCAAAAAACTCTGAGTACAAAATTCTCAGAGCTTTAGGGGGCTGTGGAAATATTTTTCTTTCAACCCCAAAACCTTCCCAAGAACTTTCAAATCATATCACATATCTTCTTCCCTTCAGCAGCTCAAAATTAGCAACAGGCAACTCCAGGTCCCCACTCCACCTCCCGCCTTCTCCATGTCAGCAACATCAGATAACTCAGCTTGCCACATTAACAGCTATGCTTGCCCATCACCACTGCACATTGCCCTCCATGAGATGTTATTTGTGCCCAGAGGCTCACCCACAGCAGCCTACATGATCCCAAAGCTTTGGACAGTAATAGAACCCCTTCCATGGACCCTTTGAGTTACTGGACCGAGAGTTTGTATCACATCAAAGGGTCATTCCGTCACCTCACCAGGGAGTCAGGAAGTATCACCCAGGGAAATGTATCAGGTTGGCATTTAAAAAAGAAAAAGAAAATCAAGTAAGATCCACAACTCTAGGAGCCTTTCTCTCTTCCTCTGCCATACTAGTCCTAGAATCAGATAGCCTCTTCTAGAAACAGCAGAGAACAGTCCTATATGTAGAGAGTACACTGTACACATGCCACTGTGGCTAAAGGAAACTTTCTTCTCTCTTCCTTCTTGGCCAGAACGTTGGACATGGATTGGGGTTTGTACTGTAACAAAGCCTTGTTCTTACCACCCTATTATAGCATTGGATTTCTTTTTTCTTTTTTTTTTTTTTAAGATTTATTTATTTTTATTTATTTAATTCCCCTCCCCTCCCCCGGTTGTCTGTTTTCTGTGTCTTTTTGCTGCGTCTTGTTTCTTTGTCCACTTCTGTTGTCGTCAGCAGCACGGGAAGTGTGGGCGGCGCCATTCCTGGGCAGGCTGCTCCCTCCTTCGCGCTGGGCGGCTCTCCTTATGGGTGCACTCCTTGCGCGTGGGGCTCCCCTACGCGGGGGACACCCCTGTGTGGCACGGCACTCCTTGCGCGCATCAGCACTGCACATGTGCCAGCTCCACACGGATCAAGGAGGCCCGGGGCTTGAACCGCGGACCTCCCATGTGGTAGACGGACGCCCTAACCACTGGGCCAAAGTCCGTTTCCCCCTGGATTTCTTATTAGTTATTTAGTTTTGGATTTTACGTTTTTGTTTTGTTTTGTTTAGTCCTCTCCCTTTTGACACTTCTCGTTTCTGAGAGCCAAACCAAATATACTGGGCTGGCTAGCTAACCTAGCTATGTCTGCGATTCCCAGAACCCAGCTGCTGTTCTGATGGATCCCTTTGGCAGAGAGGGGAATTTTTCTCCATTTTGATAATGATGGGCCCTTAATTTGAATGTCTCTATTCACTTCATTTAACAGATTTGCAAGAGATAATGTGAGATATCACTAAATCAACTTAGACAACCATATTAAAATCCTGCCTAGCTGGGAAATCTGGGTCCTTGTTTATAATACTCTACACATTCTCAAACGTCAAGTGCTTCAGCAGGAAATCTTTGGACTGGAAAAGACTTCTAGAGAAATCCCATCCATCTCTTTGCCTCATTATTGTGCTTTATCTAAGCATTCCACCCAAATGGGTAACTGGCTTGTTCTTTAAGTAGGATGAGACATCACTGTTTGGTGTTCTAGGAACATTTTTACACAAGAGATGATTCCCATTCTCTTGGCTCTTGAAACTTAATATATAAGAGGCCAGTCAAAAAGCAAAAGCAATCTCCTGTTGCTTTTGTGCCTTTTTTTTTTCTTTTGCCACTTTTACCTTCTGTCACCAGGTTTTCTATTTTCTTGCTCTACTCCCTCTCTGTCCATCCCTTTTTCCTGCTTGTTCAGAGTAAACATAACACCTATATCAAGATGCAACCTTTTAGGAAAGATGGTACCCTAGAAAGTTGTAGGGACAGAATAGCACAGAGGAAAAAACAGATTATCTCAGCCTGAGAAGAATGCTGCAGGCAGGAAAGCAACCAGCATTTTAGAAGTGTCTGGATATAATAAGTAGGTTAGAAATTAAGACATTAGTATTTGATTTTTGTTTACATTTGTGACTAACACTTATATGTTAGTGACATCTATAAATATGAAACAGGATAATCAAATAGAAAGCAGAAATTATGCCATAGATAAGTTCTTAAAACAGGATTGTGGGAAACGGATGTGGCTCAACCAGTTGGGCTTCCTTCTACCATATAGGAGGTCCAGGGTTAGATGCCCAGGTTCTCCTGGTGAGGGCAGGCTGGCCCATGCAGCAAGCTGGCCCACACGGAGTGCCAGCCCAGGCAGGAATGCTGTCCCACGCAGAAGTGCTTCCCTGTGTGGGAATGCCGCCCAGCACGGGAAAACTGTCCCATGCAGGAGTGCCAGCCAACATGGAGAGCTGACACAGCAAGATGATACAACAAGAGACACAGAGGAGAGAAAATAAGAAGACATAGCAGAACAGGGAGTTGAGGTGGCACAAGGGAGTAATCGCCTTTCTCCCACTCTGTAAGATCCCAGGATCAATTCCCAGAGTTGCCTAATGAGAATACAAGCATTCTCAGAAGAACACACAGCAAACAGACACAGAGAGCAGACAACAGGGGGAACTGGAGGGGGGAGGAATAAATAAAATAAATCTTTTTTAAAAACCAAACAGGATTATGGGGGGCATGGGGAGTGGGGTATTTGGGAACCTCTTTTATTTTTTAATGTACCATTTTCTGTGATCTATGTATCTTTTTTAAAAAAGATAATAAAAAAAAGGGATTGTTGCATCCATTGGACTTGCCTTCTTCCAGCTTCTGCTATATGTGAGGAGATTAATTTGGAATGACAGCTGTTAGCAATCTGTGTTTTGGTCCTATAGCTTGCCATTGATTCCAATTCATTTGTCCACTTATACTTGGGTAATCTTTCTCTCAGTTGCAGACTTTCACAAAATCATGATGCTGGCTTAACCTTCAAAATAATGATAAGTGTCAGTGGGGTAATATGGCAACCCTGAAAGGTCTGGTCGTTAGCTAGCAAAACCAGATATTCCTAAAACTTTCCCCCTCTTTTTCTCTACAGAGAATTTGTGCATCTGGAGACAGTAGCGTTTGATCCCCTATCCACTGGCTAGTCCTGAATAATAATATCTATTGAGTTTTACTAAGGTAAATACTTAAGTCATTCTAGCCTATGATAGTCACTTTACCTATTTAGGCTTTGGTTGTCTTACTTGTAAGGTTGGGAATTGGAGTGGCAGTTGTCTAAGCTCCCTTCCAGACTTTTATGATTCTAAATTTCAGAATTGACCTGCTTTGAATCTAGCACCTTTGGGTCTTGTGGTTCCACTGTTAGATATTTGTCTGGGGTGGAGGCAGGGGAGCAGTGTGAAAAACTTAATTATGAGCCTTCATTTTCTTCTTACAGATTAACTGAAAATCATAACTGTTTAACTTCCTTCAGAACTAGGGAATTGTCAATATCTTACTGCAGTTTTCAGTGCCATCGCTGAGAAGCAGAGAATTGATATGTTTTTATTTTTGTTTTGTTTTTAATCTTCGAAATCTAAAGATAAGAATATATGATGTCATCACATTGAAAAGTCTAGCCTAAGGGATATGGCAAATATTTATTCAGTAAATATTTAGTGAGAACTTAACTATGGGCCAAGTATCAAGTGTTATTGATAATATTAGGAAATGATTATATGATTTTCATGCTCTGAGAGGCTTAAAGTACTTGGAATTCTCCCCTATCTTGAAGTTTCTATTGTGAAGAGAGGAAAGGGGAGAAATTTCCTTCACATCACCCAGTTACTCTTAAAGAAATTACTATAGCATACTATACCATTAAGCAGTGGGCCTTTGTGTATTCCCGAGCCCCTTGATGAATAAAGCTAAAAAACTCTACATTTATTATGCCATTTTGTTCAGAGTTAGTCATGGGAAAGTAGTAACATCTTATTATTTTTGACCTAAGCAAAAACAGCCTTTCCTATCTATAGAAACAAATGCAAATGTTGCCTGGGAAAACAGTTCATTATAAGGTTAGGGAGTAAGGAGAGAAGACCCAATAGCAATCTCACTATAATTTCCAATTCCAGTCAGCATAGCACAGAACCTAGGGCCTTGGGGGGCAGAGTTTTCAACCTCATGCATGTGCCCTGGCTGCTGGAGTGGGTAGAGACATTAAAAAGAAACCTAAGGGATTCAAGCTGCAAACTTCTTTTAAATCAAAAGTATCATTGAAATTTCAAGTAAGAGAGGACTTTGGCCTCGGTCTTAATCTGTGGGAAGTAATCATAGAACAGAATCTTCTAGAGCAACTTCAGTTTTGCCCAGTACTATGTGCCAAAGGATTCTACAAAGTGTAAGAGTAACTAAATGCCAAAGAAAAACAAATCCCTGGGGAAAGAAAAATCCACCATACTTTCAGATCCTTCTAACCAGATAATCTTTATGTCTTGTTCAACAGATATTATTGGCAAAATAATTTCAGTTTATTCCAGGTGTTCAAAAATCCAAACTTGAATGCTGATTATTTTATGTCTTCATATCTCCTAAGCAGATATGGGTAGAAAACCTGCTGATTCAAGCTGGGAGCTCTTGGCCAGGCCTGACCAGGGCAGGGAGATCATTTCAGTTTGACCCCTTTGGTTATTATCTGTCATCTCTGAAAGGCTGCAGTCATCATGCCACATGCCCAGGATGCATAGGACATCATGGTAAGATGTCCTATGCATCCTGGGACCTAGTTGTTAAAACCTCAAGTTCAGATTCTTGGCTGCTTAAACCAAACTAGGCAGCTCTATATAATTTCCTGTCCACCATCAAACCATCTGTTGAAAGGAATTAATCTGAGTCACTGCCAACCACCGCTCAATTCGTTCAGTGACCTCTCTTGTAACCATCCCTTCTTTATACCCATCTTTATACCTAGCAATACATCTTCATCTTTCACCTCATCCTTTGTGACTGTAAATAGAGAGTTGTTTATCTTGTAATAAGACCAAGTCTATAGAATTCTTAGCTGTTTTCTCTCTTAAGAATTCCTTATTTTGCTCTCCCAGAAGTTTCTACTTGTCTGTGGAAAAATGTAGTACCTATTCTAAAATCGTGACCTGTGCTGGGCAATAAACTTTATGGGACAATTTCCCTGAATAAACCATTCCACTCCTCAGCTATCCCTCTATTCCTCCATCCAGCCCACAGTCATTTCCCTTAACATTCTTCATATTATCAGCTTTGTTCTCTGACAATAATCCTAACACTCAAAGCAGGACAGAGGCTCAGGTATTTTCCCCTATAGCCAACCTTTCATAACAATAGTTTTGTTTGGTGTGAGGCTGTAGAACATCATCTCTGAGTGCCTCAGTTTCCTTCTGATTTCTTCTATCCATATCTCTCCTAAAGCAGTGATAGAGGCAGAACATTTTCTCCTTCCCTCTGTTGCACATCCTCCCAATGCATGTTGCTTTGAGTATTCAGATTGAGTTGCTATTGCATTTGTGATTCTTGGCTCAAATCCCTCTAGAAATTATATTACTACCCTGAGTTCAAAGAGGGCTGGAACGACAACTAAGAACAAAACACATTACAATAGCTGTTCAGCAGACAAAAGCCAGAAAAGTCCTGCCTGAGGCCACCTTTGTATCCCGTACTTGTCCCATATTCCATCTTTTGAGGACTCTAAACAGAGTGGTTTGATACAATATATGGTTTATGTGCCCTACTGTACTATCTAACAAGTCTGTATCATTATACAGTTTTGATTTGGAGATTGAGCAGTTTAATATATTTATGAATTCCAAAAAGAAATATAGATTATGTTTGTAAACTGGTCAGTTCCTCTGGTATGGTAACCCTTTGATTGTATTAGACTCAGCTGAGATGTCTGATTAAATTATGTTAAGATTAGGACTCTGATCCAACTATGTCATTAGAGTGCAATTCAGTGTTACGTTCCAGCCCCCTTGGGGATAAAACAGGTGCTCACATGGAAGTAGACACACAGAGAAGAACACAGAGGAAGAGAGACAGCTCATTAGACACAGCAGAGGCCCTGGGAAGAGAAAAGAAACTGACCTTGTAAAGAGAACTGAGCAACTGAACCCAGAAAGAAATGAGCCCAGGGAGAGAGGCGAGCTTTATAGCAGCCTTCAGCTAGATTGGAAGAAGCTGGGACCACAGAGCCATAAGAGGAAGAAGGAAGGCTGAACCCTCGTGGACATCACTCAGCATCTTGCTCCAACCCGTGGCCAATGACTTTGGGTGAGAAAGTATCTTTTATGGTACCTTGAGTTGGACTCTTTAGGACCTTGTGACTGTAAGCTTCTACCCCAAATAAATATCCTTTATAAAAGTCAACAGAGTTCTGGTACTTTGCATCAGCACCCTTTGGCTGACTAATACAGAGATGATTTTATTTGATCTGAAAATGCTCTTGTGAAAGTTATTAGTGTTTTCCCACAGGATTGGTGTCTTCATTCATCCATCATTTTTAGGTTATATGCTATATGCAGAGTATTTTGCTAAATGGCATTAGTATATAGAAAAGAATTCATCAGGAGTTTGCAGAATAGTTGGAAAATTAAACATGTAACCAATTTTTAAAATGCAAGACAAAATGAATACTGTAGAACTGTTGATCTCTAACTAGGGAAGGCTTCACAGAGAAGAGTCAAGTAAACTCAATCATGAAGGGTGAGTTCGAGAAGAGGTGTGTGTGGGGATAAGATAGTCCACATTCTATAATGAGAATCACATCACCCTTCAATAAAATTTACTTGATCATGGTGTATAATTCTTTTAATCTGCTGTTGGATTCCGTTTGCCAGTATTTTGTTGAGGATTTTTACATCTCTAGTCACAAGGGATATTGGTCTGTAATTTTTTTTTCTTGTGGTATGTTTATCTGGTTTTGCTATTAGGATGATGTGGAACTCATAGAATGAGTTAGTCAGTATTCCCTCCTCTTCAGTGTTTTTGGAAGATTTCGAGCAGGATTGTTGTTATGGAATGTTTGGTTAAATTGACCAGCGAAGCCATCTGATCCTGAGCTTTTATTTGTTGAGATATTTTTGATTAATGATTCAATCTCTTTATTTGTTATTGGTCTGTTAAGATCTTCTATTTCTTCTTGAGTCAGGTAGGTAGTTTGTGTGTTTCTAGAATTTTGTTCATTTCATCTAGGTTTTCTAATTTCTTGGCATATGGTGGTTCTCTTTAAATCTTTATTTCTGTGAGGTTCGTGTAATGCCCCATAGTTCATTTCTGCTTTTAGTTACTTACATCCTTGCTCTTTCAGTCTAGCTAAAAGTTTATCAATTTTATTGACCTTTTCAAAGACCCAAAATTTGGTTTCATTGAGTCTATTTTTTATTCTCTATTTCATTTATCTCTACTCTAATCTTTGTTATTTTCTTCTTTCTGCTCTCTTTGGGTTTAGTTTTTCTTTTTCTAGTTTCTCCAGGTGTGAGGTTAGGTCTCTGATTTGTCTTCTTTTTTATTAGTATTTAAAGCTATAAATTTCCCTCTCAGAACTGCATTTGCTTCATCTCATAAGTTTTGGTGTGCTGTATTTTTGTTTTTATCTACCTCAAGATATTTCATAAATTCCCTTGTGATTTCTTCTTTGATCCTTTGGTTTTTTTCTGAGTGTTATTTAATTTCCACATCTTTTAAAAAATTTTTTCCATTTCTCCTTTGTCTTAGTTTGCCAAAGGGCTGCTGATGCAAAGTACCAGAAACGTGTTGGCTTTTATAAAGGGTATTTATTTGGGGTAAAATCTTGGTTCTGAGGCCATGAAATGTCCAAATCAAGGTCAACAGAGATGCATTCCCAGGTCCTGCCATGTGGTGAAGCAAGATGGCTCTCAGTCTCGGCCTTCCTTTCCAGAATCTACCATCTTCCACAGTTCAGCTATGGACATCCAGGCATAGGGCTTGTCTCTTCGGCTATAGGCTGCTTTATGGGCCTAGCCCATCAGGGGCCTCTTGTTGTGTCTCTGTGTTCTGCTGTGTTCACTCTCTGTGTTCACATGGCAGGATCAATATCATATTGCAGCTCCCTTTTCCTGTCTCTGTTTCTGTGTCTTTTCCTGTCTCTGTTTCTGTGACCCAGCAAGAGGATGGAGACTCAATCTGAGTCATGCCTCACTGATGTAGAGCAATTAAAAGCCCTACAGAATCTTATCACATAATCTAATCAAAGTCCCCTCAACTGAGTTTAATGCAATCAAAGGGTACCACACCCATCGGAATAGATTACTTTAAGAATATAATCTCATTCTTTTGGGGATTCATAAAATAACTTCAAATTGTAAAATCCTCTCTCACTGATTTCTAGCTTCATTCTACTGTGGTTAGAGATTATACATTTTATAATTTCAATATTATAAATGTATTGAAACTTGTTTTATGACTTAACATATGGTCTATCCTGGAGAATGTTCCTATATGCACTAGAGAAAAATCTGTATTCTGCTGCTGCTAGGTGAAGTGTTCTGTATTGTATCTCTTAGGTCTGGTTGATTTATAATATTGTTCAAGTCTTCTGTTTCCTTGTTGATATTCTTTCCACATGTTCTATCCATAATTGGAAGGGGTATATTGACATCTCCTGCTATTAATGTAGAACCATCTATTTCTCTCTTCAAATCATTTGTCAATATTTTCTTCATATATTTTGGGGCTCTGCCATTAGGTGTATATGTATTTATAATTGTTATATTTTCTTGTTGCAGTGACCCCTTTATCAGTACATAGTTACCTCCTTTGCTTCTAGTAACAGTTTTGACCTAAAATCCATTTTATCTGATATTAGTATAGCTTCCTCAGCTCTCTTTTGCTTACTATTTGTATGGAATATATTTTCCATCCATTAACTTTCAACCTGCTTGTGTCTTTGAATTTAAGGTGAGTGTCTTCTAAACAGTACATAGTTGAAGGTCATGCTTTTCTATCTATTATTCCAATCTTTGACCTTTGACTGGAGAGTTTAACCCATTTATATATAAAGTAACTGCTGGGAAGTAGACGTGGCTCAACTGATATAGTGTCCACCTACCATATGGGAGGTCCACGGTTCAAACCCAGGGCCTCCTGGCCTGTGTGGTGAGCTGGCCCACGCACGGCACTGCCATATATAAGGAATGCTGTGCCATGCAGGGGTGTCCCCCATGTAAGAGAGCCCCATGTGCAAGGAGTGCACCCCTCATTGAGCCGCCCCGCGCGAGAAAAGTGCAGCCTGCCCAGGAGTGGTGCCTCACACACAGAGAGCTGATGCAGCAAGATGACACAACCAAAAAGAGATACAGATTTCCAGTGCCGCTGAGAATACAAGTGGACACAGAAGAACACATAGCAAATGGACACAGAGAGAAGACAATGGGGGGAGTGAAGGGGAGAGAAATAAATAAAATAAATCTTTAAAAAAAAAAGTAACTGCTGATAGTACAAGATGTTTTTCTGCCATTTTGCTCTTTCATCTTTGTCTCTTTTTTGTCTCTCAATCTTTCTGTTCATTCCTACTTTCATATTTATTTGATTTGTGTGTGTGTGTATGTGTGCCATTTTGAGTCCCTTCTCATTTCCTTCTGCATATATTTTTCAAATATTTTCTTTGTGGTTACCATAGGACTTAAATTTAACATTCTAAATCTATTTACAGTTATGTTTGTTTTGATACTAACTTAATTTCAATAGTATACATGCTGTCCCTGCACTCCACCTTTTTGTTGTACTTGTTACAAATTATGTTTTTATACACTTTATGTCCAAAACCATAGATTTATTATTACTTTTTATGCATTCACATAAAGTGAAATTGCATATTAAAAAATAGAATATAATAGTACTAGCATTTATACTTATCCATATGATTACCTTTACCAGAGATCTTTATTTCTTTATGCCACTTAGATCTACTTTCTAGGGTCCTCTCCTTTCAGTCTGAAGAACTCCCTTTAATAATACAAGTAATATTTAATATTACTTGTAGGAAAGGTCTAATGGTGAAAAACTCCATCAGCTTTTGATTATATGGAATGTCTTAATCTCTTCCCCATTTTTGAAAAACAGTTGTGTCAGATAAAAATGGCAGCTGTTTTTTGTAAGCACTTTAAATATTTCTTTCCACTGCCTTCTTGCCTCCATGGTTTTTGACAAGAAATCAGCATTTATTGCTGTTGAGGCTCCCTTATATATAAGATGTTGCTTCTCCCTTGCAGCTTTCAGAGTTCTCTCCTTGTCCTTGGCATTCAACATTTTGTCTCCTAAGTGTCTGAGCCTGGTTTGCTTTGAGTAAACACCAGTTTGGGGTTCATTGGGCTTCTTGGATGTGTAACTCATGTCTTCCATTAAATTTGGGAAATTTTCTGCCATTATTTCTTTGAATATTCCTTCTGCCCCTTCCTCTCTTCGCCTTCTGGGAATCCCATAATGCATATATTGATACACTTGATGGTATCCCACAGGTCTTTTAAGCTATGTTCACTTTTTTTCTTTTTTTTTTTTCTCCTCCTTAGCCTAAAACATTTCAAGTCTTGTCCATGAGTTTGCTGATTCTTTTCCCAGCTCCAATCTGCTGTTGAAACCCTCTAGGGAGGGAAACGGACTTTGGCCCAGTGGTTAGGGCGTCCATCTACCACATGGGAGGTCTGCGGTTCAAGCCCCGGGCCTCCTTGACCCGTGTGGAGCTGGCCCAAGCGCAGTGCTGATGCGCGCAAGGAGTGCCCTGCTACACAGGGGTGTCCCCCGCGTAGGGGAGCCCCACGCGCAAGGAGTGCACCCATAAGGAGAGCCACCCAGCGCGAAGGAGGGAGCAGCCTGCCGAGGAATGGCACCGTTCACACTTCCCGTGCCGCTGAGGACAGCAGAAGCGGACAAAGAAACAAGACGCAGCAAATAGACACAGAAAACTGACAACCGGGGGAGGGGAGGGGAATTAAATAAATAAATAATAAATCTTTAAAAAAAAAAAAAAAAGAAACCCTCTAGGGAATTTTTCATTTTGGTTATTAGGTCTTCAACTCCAGTATTTCTGTCTGGTTCCTTTTTAAAATTTCTCTCTCTTTAATGAGCTTCTTATATTACTCATGCATTATTTTCCTGATATTCTTTAGTTCCTTGTGTTTTTCTTTGTCTGCTTGAGCACATTAATGATTTTTTTGTTGTTGTTAAGTCTTAAATATGTCCAAAATCTTGTCTTGTTTTTTGATGGTTTCTGAATTTTTGCCTTGTTCCTTTGCATAGGCCATCCTTTCCTGTTTCTTGGTCTTGTGATCTTTTGTTGCAACTGTATATTTTCATATTTTAAAGTGTTAACTCTGGGATTTAGTCCCTGAGCTGTCTGTTCTCTAAGATAGTATACATCTAGTGATGACAGAGATTCCCTTGAGATTCCCACAAATCTTTGAAATTTGTGGCTTTATATTGGCTGGTGCTCTCCTTCAGAATTTAGCCCTTCGATCATGAAGATCAGCCTGAGGCTGAAGTGCAGGGTCCTCTCCATCTTTTCTGAGCCCGTGTCTTGTCCAGGGCTTGTGTTGGCTCATGGTCTTAGGGATTCCTCCATTTACAGGAATCTGAAAGTCCCCTCTATTCCCAATGAAATAGACTCCTTAGCCTACAACCCTCCCTGGAACTCTCTGTTCTATGTCTTAAAGCTGGTAATTCTTTGACCCAGGTTACTTGTTTCTTAACTGTTTTCGCTGTGTACAAGCTGCTTCTGCCTGCAGGGCAAGTTCTTGGTAGGCAGCCCAGAGACCAGTTTTCTCATTCTGTCTTTCATGCTGCCACCAGAAAAAATTACACCAAAATACAGGCACCCTATTCTGTGCATTGAGGTTACTCTTCTTCCCCCAAAAAAGGGCCAGAGACCCACAATGGGAGCAAAGCTGACTCCACACCACACCAGGGAAGTCGTGGGGTTGGCGCTAGCAAGGGTGCCACAAGCTTCTCCTACTTTTTTTTTCTTTTCTTTTCTTTTGTTTTCTTCCTACCGTTTTATTTTTTTTATTTTTTTTATTTTTATTTTTTTAAAGATTTATTTATTTCTCTCCCCTTCTCCCCCCGCCCCAGTTGTCTGTTCTCTGTGTCCATTTGCTGCATGTTCTTTGTCCGCTTCTGTTGCTGTCAGCGGCACAGGAACATGTGTTTCTTTTTATTGGCATCATCCTGTTGTGTCAGCTCTCCGTGTGTGCGGAGCCATTCCTGGGCAGGCTGAACTTTCTTTCTTTCATGCTGGGTGGCTCTCCTAACAGGGCGCACTCCTTGCATGTGGGGCTTCCCTGCGCAGGGACACCCCTGCGTGGCAGGGCACTCCTTGCATATCAGCACTGCGCATGGGCCAGCTCCACACGGGTCAAGGAGGCCCGGGGTTTGAACCGCAGACCTCCCATGTGGTAGACAGATGCCCTAACCACTGGGCCAAGTCTGCTTCCCCCTACCATTTTTAAAGCTTGGTTTTCTTGATTCAGCACTTGCCCATTTACTGCATCCCTTTATCTGCTTTCTGAAATAGCTTTGCTAATATTTGGTAGTTATTCGAAGATTCTGTGGGGTAACAGCACCCTGGAGCATCTTACATTGCTGTATTGATCAACCAGAAGTGTCTAAAAGTCTTTTGCCCATGTTTTAATCAGATTATGGAAGTGTAGCATTTTTTACATATTTTAGATATTAAGTCTTTATCAGATATATGCTTTCAACTATTTTCTCCTGTAGTGTAGATTGTCTTTTCCTTTCTTGATTGATAAAGTCCTTTGATACCTAACAGTTTTTCATTTTGATGAAATCCCATTGATCTGGGTTTTTTTTTATCTTTTATTGCTCATGCTTTTGATGTAAAGTCTGAGAAACCATTGTCAATACAGAGTCCTGAAGATATTTCTCTGTTTTCTTCTAGAACGTTTTCCTTCTAATATTTAAGTCATTGATCTGTTTTGAGTTAAATTTTGTATATGGTATGAGGTATGGGTCCAATATCATTCTTTTGCATGTGGTTGTCCAATATTCCCAGCACAATTTGTTGAAGAAGCACCATTGAGTGGACTTGGCACCCTTATCAAAAATCAGTTGGTGGGAAGCAGATGTGACTCAAACAGTTGGGCACCCATCTGTTACATGGGAGGTCCCAGGTTTGGGTCCCCCTGCCTCCTAAAAAAAACGATGAGCAGATGCCACCCCTGCCACAAAGAGCAGATGTCACAAGCCAGCAGACACAGCAGCCCACAGGGAGCATATGTGGCTCAGGTCGTTGGGCACTCACCTCTCATGTGGAAGGTCCCAGGTTCACTTCCCAGTTCTTTCTGGAGAAGGTGAGCAAACAATGAGCAGACAGACAAGAGAACCATCTAGGGTAGGGGTCGGGGGATAAATAAAGAAAAAAAAATCCATTTGGCTATAGATATGAGAGTTTGCATATAAGGCTTATTATGCTATTCTCTTTCCTTTGTTTGAATTTTTAAAAAAACTCACCTCCCAAGAAATAATTAAATTGGCAAAGAAAGTGGATTAAATGTTTAAGTACACTAAAGCACTTGGACTAGTACCTGGCCTATAATAAATGCCCAATAAGTTTGCAACAGTTATTATTACCACTTTTTAAAGCCATAGGTAGACAAGGTTATCCAAACACAGTATACAATGGGAAGAACAGAAGAAAGTCTCCTAGACATCAGAAAACCCCTACATGTGTGGGAGTGAACAGAAGGAAGAGGAACCAGCGCCAGGATGGAGAAAAAATATTTGGACAGGCTGAGGAGAGCAAGTGGATGCTGTGGAAGTCAAAAGTGGAGAGAGATTCTAGAGATTTAATATCTGAGAGTCAAGTAGGATGAAGACTGAGTAAATACCATTGGATTGATCATTTAGAAAATCCATGCTGTTTTAAATGTAGAAGTATAACATGCCTACAGAAAAGTACACCATTCATAAGCATACAATTCAATTAACTTTTCACAATCACATAACAAACATCTAGAAAAAGAAGCCAAACACTATCAGCACCTCAGAAGCCCCTGTCAGGCCTTTTTCCAGTCTCTACCCACCCTGTAAGAATCAGTAACCAGACTTCTAAAACCTTAGTTACTTTTGCCTATTTTTTTTAAATTTGTGTGCATGGGATCATACAGTAGGACTCTTTGGGTCCTATTTCCACATCATGTTTATGAAGTGTGTCTATTTTGTTGTACAAAGTTATAGTTTATTTATTATAGTTTATTCTCATTGCTGGTTGGTATACCATTATACTAGTATATCACTATTTATAATTCAACTCTTGATGGAAATTTGGGTTCTACCAGGTTTTGACTATTACAGTATTGTCATGAATATCCTGATCCATGTCTTCTGGTGAATTTACACATACCTAGAAGTCCAGTTGTTTAATCACAGGGCATAAATATATTCAATTTAGTAGCTATTGCCAAATAGTTTTCCAAAGTGATTGTACCAATTTACATTACCACCAGAAGTATATGAGAATTCTAGCGGTTCAACGTCCTTGACAGCACTTAGAATTATCGTTTTAAGTTTTGGCCATTATGAGTATGCAGTGGTATCTCAATGTAATTTTTAAATTGTTTCCCTAATGACTAATGAGATTCCATTTGCTATACATTTTATACATTTGTTAGCTATTTCATTATACTCTTTTATATGTAACTATTCAAGTCTCTCCATTTTTTATTATTTGCTTTTCTGTTACTTATCTGTAGGGGTTCTTTAAGAAATATATTCTGAATATGAGTCCTTTGTCATATATGTACATTGAAAATATTTTCTGCCACTCTGTGGACTCCCTTTTCAATCTCTTAATAGTGTTCTTTTAAGAGAAAGAAATTCTTAATTTTAATATAGTCCAATTTATCATTTTTTTTTGTCTTTGTGTTTAAGAAATCTTTGCATTCCCTAAAGATATTTTCTCCTAAAGGTTTTATTATTTTACCTTTCACATTGTTTTAGTTTCCTCATTGCTAAAGCAAATACCATGCAGTGGGTTGGCTTAACAATCGGAATTTATCAAGTTATGGTTTTGAGGCTAGAAGTCCAACTCAAGGCATCATCAAATCAATGTGTTCTTCCCAAAGACTGGCGTTCTGGGCCTGGCTGCCAGTGATCCTTGGTCCTTGGCAACTCTGTCACACAGCAATGTATATGTTGGTCTCCCCTGACCTCCCTTCTTTCCCAGGTTCTGTTGACTTCAGCTTCTGGCTGCTCCCTCTGTGGCTTTTTTCTCTTTGTGTGACCATCCTTATAAGGCCTTCAGTAATAGGATTAAAACCCATCCTGGGCCACACTTTATCTGAAGTAACTTCTTCAAACCTCATCAAAATTTGACCTACTTACAAGGTTCACACCCACAAGAATGGATTGAGTTTAAGAACGTTATTCTGGAGTACATAGCTCCACACTACCACACACATTTATATTTACATTTCATCAGAAATTGATTTTGTGTGTGGTGTGAGGTAGAGGCCAAAATACTCCATCCTCTCCCTACTGGACAGTTTGTGTCACCCTTGTCATAAATCAAGTGGTCCTATGTATAAGGGTCTTTTTCTGGAGTCTCTTTTCTATTCCAACAGTCTATATGTCTGTTCTTGGGCCAAGAGAAAACTATGTTAATGGACATATAGTAATTTTCTCTTTGGTATAATGATGTTGTTCTTATAGCTTTGCTCTTCAAGATTGCTTTGACTAATCTTAGCTCTTTGCATTTCCACTTAAATTTTAGAATCACCTTGTCAATTTACACACACACACATACACACAATTGCCAGAGTTTTGATTTGAATTATATTAAATCTATAAATTAATTTAGAGAGAATTAACACCTTTACAATATTGAGTCATCCAGGAAATGATCACATTATATCCTTCTGTTTATTTAAGACTTTTTATAAAGATTTATTTATTTCTCCCTGCCCACCCCCCATTATCTGTTCTTTGTGTCCATTCGCTGTGTGTTCTTCTGTATCTGCTCATCTTCTCTAGGTGGCACTAGCGATTGATCCTGGGACCTTCCGGAGTGGGAGAGAGGTGCTCAATCTCTTGCTTAATCTCAGCTTCCTGGTCTGCTGCATCTCTTAATGTCTCTCCTCTGTGTCTTTTTTTGTTGTGTCATCTTGCTGCACCAGCTCTCTCTGCTCAGGCCAGCTTGCCGTGCGGGCCAGCTTGCCTTCACCAGGAGGCCCCAGGAATCAAACCTTGGACCTCCCATATGGTGGATGGGAGACCAGTCGCTTGAGCCACATCTCCTTCCCTAAGACATTTTTAATGTCTCTAAATAATGTTTTGTAGTTTCCAATGAAGTAGAGGTCTTACTTTAGTAACCTTTTGAGAGAGCAATTTCAGTGAATTAATATAGAGCAAAAACTAAATTTTCAAGTGTTAAGGAGGGAGATGAGAAGCAGAGATAGCAAATGACTATTTTTTGAGAAGTTTGATGATGAAAGAAAGAATAATTGCTACTAGCTTGAGAGAGATGCAGGTTCAAAAGGTCTTTTTAGGATGGGGGTGATTTAAGTATCCTTGAAAGCCATGAAGTAAGAGGAGGAGATGGGGAGAGGTTTGGAAATAACAGAGTTAATGGAAGGGTCAGGGATCTGGATGGGTGGCCCAGGAGTCTGAGAGAGAGCCCTGTCAGCATGGAAAAAGAACAAGGAGTATTGTGGGATCACTTGAGGTAGGATGTTTCATATATGCATTGCCTTAGTAACAGCTCCCTCAGATTCACTGGTTGCTTCCACAGTAAACAGCTTTAAGCCTTTGTGAATGCTGTGAACTTTGCCACTGACATGATCAGATCCCATGCACAGGATGTTTTAAAGTAGCAAGACATGCTGCCCTCGTGGTCACCTAATCCACATTTTCAAATCCCTATTTCTTTTTTTTAACTAAAATTTTGTTAAAGTGTATCATTTATATATGAACATATATAAACAATAGGTGTTTCGTAAAAGTTGTGAACTTAAAAAACAAATATGTATATCATCATACACTGTTCCCATATATCATCCCACCACCAACACCTTGCATTGTTGTGAAACTTTGTTGCAAACTATGAAAGAGCATCATCAGAATATTTCTACTAACTATAGCCTGTATCTTATATTTGGTGTATTTTCCCCCAACCCACCCGATTAACACTCTGTATTAGTATTGTATATTTGTTATAGTTTGTGAGAGAATGTTCTCGTATTCTTTTTTTTTTTAAGATTTTTTTTTTTATTTCTCTCCCCTTCCCCCCCCCCCCAGTTGCCTGCTTTCTGTGTTCATTTGCTGTGTGTTCTTCTGTGTCTGCTTGTCAGTGGCACGGGGAATCTGTGTCTCTTTTTTGTTGCATCATCTTGCTGCGTCAGCTCTCTGTGTGTGCAGCACCACTCCTGGGCAGGCTGTGCTTTTTTTGCACTGGGTAGCTCTCCTTACGGGCACACTCCTCCTGCATGGGGCTCCCCTACACAGGGGATGCCCCTGCATGGCAGGGCACTCCTTGCATGCATCAGCACTGTGTGTGGGCCAGCTCATTACACAGCTCAACCCTGGGTTTGAACCCTGGACCTCCCATGTGATAGGCGGATGCTCTATCAGTTGAGCCAAATTCACTTCCCTGTTCTCATATTCTGTTAACCATCGTCCATCTTCTACCACTGTATTCCCTGTGTTATACAGTCCTATGCTTTGTACAGTCCATTCAAAGTGGACACTCAGTGGCTTTCATTTTCATCACAGAGTTGTGCTGTCATTACCCCAGCCAACTTTAGAATGTTTTCATTATTCCAAACGGAAAAACCCTGTAACCCCTTATACCCCTTATTGTTGTCTGTCAGAACTGATATAATATCTTCTTTGCCATTACTGCAAAAATAATACAACAGTACTGTGAACTGTTATCCATAAGTTACATTAGTTGTAGTTTTCCCAGGTATCACCATATTCTTAACATTTTGTACATTTTATTTATATTATTAACTACAATCATCATCCACTACCAAAATCACTGTTATACATTCTCTAGATTAATCTCTGTCTTCCTTTCAATTGACATTTACATTAACAGACTACCCCTTTCAGCCACAACCTGTGTTAGTTATACTCACTATAATGTGTTACCATCAACTCTACCCATTTCCACACTTTTACAATAAACCTTATTAAAAACTCTACATATATTAAGCATCAGCTACCATTTCAACCCACATTCTATCTCCTAATAACCTCCTAAAACAAGGGGTTCTTAACCAGGGGTCCATGGAAAGATTTCAGGGGGTCCATGAGCTTGAGTTGAAAATTCAAAACAATATGATTCTTGTGGGGATTTGTTGGTGCAGGTGTGATATATTTATTAAATAATACACAGTATAGTGTGGACTTAGTAAGGGGTCTGTGGTTTTCACCTGACCAGCAAAGGGATCCATGGAACAAAAAAGGTTAAGAACCCCTCCTCAGGAAGCAGACTTGGCCCAATGGATAGGGCGTCCGCCTACCACATGGGAGGTCCACGGTTCAAACCCCCGGCCTCCTTGACCTGTATGGAGCTGGCCCATGCACAGTGCTGATCCACACAAGGAGTGCCGTGCCACACAGGGGTGTCCCCCGTGTAGGGGAGCCCCATGCTCAAGGAGTGCGCCCCATAAGGAGAGCCGCCCAGTGCGAAAGAAAGTGCAGCCTGCCCAGAAATGGTGCCACACACGGAGAGCTGACACAGCAAGATGACACAACAAAAAGAAACACAGATTCCCTGTGCCGCTGGTAAGGATAAAAGTGGTCACAGAAGAACACACAGCGAATGGACACAGAGAACAGACAACGGGGCGGGGGTGGGGGGCGGTGAATAAATAAATAATAAACCTTAAAAAAAAAAAAGAACACCTCCTCTAGAGTTCACCTCCATGAGTTCCCTCATCGTATTTATTTCATATTAGTGAGACCATACAATATTTTTCCTTTTGTGACTGATTTATTTCTCTCAACATAATATCCTCAAACTTCACTTATGTTGTCATATGCATCCCAATTTCATTTCTTCTTACAGCTGAATAGTGTTCCATTGTATGTAGATGGCACATTTTGTTTATCCATTCATGAGTTGATGGACACTTGGGCTGGTTCCATATTTTAGCAACTGAAATAATGCTGCTATGAACATCAGTGTGCAAATATCAGTTTGTGACCTTGCTTTCAGTTCTTCTGAATATATTCCTAGTAATAAAATCCCTGTTTCTTTTTTTTTTTTAAAGGAATGTTCTTTCCCCACCAGTTGTCTGCTCTCTGGATCCATTCGCTACGTGTTCTTCTGTGTCCGCTTGTATTCTTGTCATCGGCACTGGGAAACTGCATCTCTTTTTTGTTGTGTCATCTTGGTGTAGTCAGCTCTCTGTGTGTGTGGCGCCACTCCTGGGCAGGCTGTGCTTTTTTCGCATGGGGCAGCTCTCCTTATGAGGCGTACTCCTTGTGCATGGGGCTCCCCTACGCGGGGGACACCCCTGTGTGGCACAGCACTCCTTGTGCGCATCAGCACTGTGCGTGGGCCAGCTCCACACAGATCAGGAGGCCCTGGGTTTGAACCCTGGACCTCCCATGTGTTAGGCAGATGCTCTATCAGGTGAGCCAAATCTGCTTTCCCCCTTTTTCTTTTAGCAAAGTATATTTTATATTTTGCCTACTGGAAGTACTTACCTATACATCTATTATTCCACTAGTCTTTTCCTCCAGAGTATCTCAGTTAAATTAAGGTTTAGTGGGGTGTTCCCACTAAATCTTGTGGTTCCCAAGAGGCTTGAGGAACATTTTGTGGTAAATATTTTATATATGGAAGAAAGTAAGGTGCTTGACGGATGGGACTTAATGCATACTTTATAGAAACGGTTTGTAGAATTAATGAGAACAAATATCTTTTGCAGCATAGTGAAACTTATTTCACTTTGGAAGTGTTTTTAGGTTTTTGTTGTTGTTTGTCGTTAGCTGCAAAGTTTTCAATACTTACAAAAAATTGCACCTCTATATATAGGATATTATCTGCTGCATATAATTACGGTGTTTTAAGAAAGTAAACAGGAAGATGTTATTTTTCACTGCAGTACTCACAATGATGAAATTAGCCCTTGCCAGTAGTAGAAGGTAGAGAATCGGAAATGGAAGACCTTGTTGAATTACTCAGTCTTACAAGTTTGGAAAGAGGGTGAAAGGATGAATAAATTACTCGTAATTAGGAATGTGTTGAACATTTTTATTAATCTCAAATCTTGCATGTTTGTACCCTTTGGAAAATTCTTTCCTCCTTTTAAGCAGAACAGGCCCTTTCTGGTGGAGGGAGGTAGCTGTGGCAGAAGATATGGACAAGAATATCCTGAGTTAGATCTGACAGATTAATTTCAAAAACTAGAATACACACTTCCTAACTTATCTGTAGGACCTCCTACATAGCAAAACCACACAAAAACTTCCTTTTTACATGGGATGTGCATGCTTAAAAAACATTTTAAATAACAAGGTACTATTCCACCTCAAAATTTATTTTTACACGTGTGCCACATAACACATCTGACCAAGTTTTCATTTGGTTATTTCACATTGGCTTTCTTTCCTAAGAGGTCTAAAAGTTTAACAACACATTCCTGTATCTCTCACCTCAGAATGACTGAAACTTTGCATTTCAAAATTAGCAGAATAAAAATCCTTATTTGAAAAGTAATTCCAGTTTCACAAAAGAGGTTGATCTTTGGGATTTTTTTCAGGCCAGGAAATTTTAGCATATAAAGGATCAAATGCCTGTAAAATCTCTTGCTGGTCAGCCATACCCACATTTAATACTGCTTTCAGCTACAATGTGAGCCATGCATAATCAGTGGAGAACAGAGAAAAACCTATGGGATGGAAAACAACTCTGGCTAATGAAAGAATACTTCCTTCTCTAAACTTTTTAATTTTTCTGATCCCTGCTATTTTCAAACATTTCCCCCCCCAGGCAAACAATTCTTTAGACCATGGGAAAAGCAGAGCCCAATAGGCTGCTTCTGTTTTGACCTCCTGATCTTCTTCCTTTGCTTCTAGTTATCCTTCCTCTTCTAGTACTAAATCACTCTTCCCCTTGTGTACACTGTCCTGACATTTGTAGGTGATAATCACATTCCCTCCCCTTATTTTTTTTTTTTAAGTTCGTGTATATATATTTAGTTCTTCTAATCCTGCATCATAAAATGATCTTTTCAGGTTCTTAGTGATGCCTTCCGTTATTCTTTGAACTTATTCTGGTTTGTCTCCATTTTCCTGGTAACGAAGTGCCTGAGATGGAACACAGTGCTTTCTAGGTGTAGCTTTCCTGAAGCCATGTAATGGGGGGTGGGGGGTGGGGGCCCTCTGAGGCATAGTGCCCAAGTCCAGCCCAGGGACCTTTGGTTGCCCTCAGAGACCTGGGATTGCTCTTTTTAAAGCCCAATATTCCCTGTATCCCTAAACTGTAATGCATAGTCAGTGCGTTCTCTCCCCTGTGCCCAAGCTCATACTATTTTCCACTTGCAATAACCCTTTTTCTGTCTTCTGCTACCAAATGCCATGTTCTTTAACAAAATTTCCCTTCCTCTCCTCCCTATTTCTGACCAAACTAAAAGTAATTGCTTCCTCCTCTGAAGTAATAGCTCTTAAATATACTTCTCTTAGGGCATTCTCTACACAGTGCTTTACATGGAGTTGGTACTTAGTCAATACTTTTTTTACACCTTTAATGAGACGTAATTCACATACCATACAATTCATCCATTTAAAGGTATAGTTTACTGGTTTTTAATGAATTCTCAGAATTGTGCAACCATCACCATAATCAATTTTAGAACAATTTCATTACCCCAAAAAGAACTCATACCCATTACCAATCACTCCCAACTATCCGCCCCTCCCCCAGCCCACCTTAGTTCTAGACAAGCACTAATCTATTTTCTGTTGATGCATTTGCCTAGTCTGAACATTTCATATAAATGGAACAATAGACTATGGGAACTTTTGTGTTTTTCTTCTTTGATAGCATAATGTATTCAAGGTTCACCCATGTCATAACATTCATCAGTACTTCATTCCTTTTTATTGGTAAATTAATCTATACTTATTGAATGAATATTATATACACTTCTACTTGTAACTTGTCCCTTCTTAAGGACTTAGAATATCACAATTAGGTCTTTAAAAATACATGCAGCTTTTGGGACACAGTGGAATCATGTGGTGGATGATGGACTGTGGTTAACAGTACAAATATGACAGCATTCTCCCATGGACTATAAAAAGAGTACAATATTAATACATGGTGTTAATAACAGAGGGGTGTATGGAAAAAATAAAACAAACCTAAGCTACAAAGCATAGTTAATCGTTATATTTTGATGATGTTCTTTCATAATCTGTAACAAATGTCTCACAACAATGCAAGGTATTGGTAGAGGGGTGATGTATGGGGATTCTGTACATTGTGCATGACTGTTCTGTAAGCTCGCAACTTTTCTAATAAAAAAATTTTTTTAATACATGTGGCTTTGAAGATCTATACCCAAATAAATTGAAAACATGCACTTGGACAGATATCTATACACCACTGTTCATAGCAGCATTATTCACAATAGCCAAAACATAGAATTAACCCAAATGTCCATCAGCAGATGAATGGATAAAGAAAATGGGGTATATTCATACGATGGAATATTAGCCTCAAAAAGGAATGAAGTGCTGGTGCATGTCATTATATGGATGAACCTTGAAAACATCAAGTTAGACCCAGAGGGACATATTGTGTGAATCCATTTATATGAAATAGCTAGAATATGCAAATGCATAGAGATAGAGAGTAGAGTATAGGTTACCAGGGGCAGGGGAGAAGAGGGATTGGGAGTTAATGCACGATGGGCATAGAGTTTCTGTTTGGGGTGGAGGGAAGGTTTTGGTAATGGAAGGTGGTGAGAGTGGCACAACATTGTGTGATTAATCCCACAGAATGGTACGCTTGGGAGTGATTGCGATAGGAAAGTTTACGTTGTATCTTTTGTATATGTTTCCACAATTAAAAAAAAAAAAAAAGGAGCAACTAAAGAGAGTGACACAATTAAATGCAGTACATGATCCAGGATGGGATCTAATAATTGAGGAGAAAAGGCTCAAAAGGATATGATTGAGGGAAGTGGACTTGGCCCAGTGGTTAGGGCGTCCGTCTACCACATGGGAGGTCTGCGGTTCAAACCCCGGGCCTCCTTGACCCGTGTGGAGCTGACCCATGCACAGTGCTGATGCGCGCAAGGAGTGCCCTGCCACGCAGGGGTGCCCCACGCATAGGGGAGCCCCACGCGCAAGGAGTGCGCCCCGTAAGGAGAGCCGCCCAGCGCAAAAGAAAGTGCAGCCTGCCCAGGAATGGCGCCGCCCACACTTGCCGTGCCGCTGACAACAACAGAAGCGGACAAAGAAACAAGACGCAGCAAAAAGACACAGAGAACAGACAACCGGGGGAGGGGGCGGAATTAAATAAATAAATAAATCTTTTAAAAAAATAAAAAAGGATATGATTGAGACTTAGGGAAAAATTGGAAAACAGGTTGTAAGCTTTATATCAGTGTTAAATTTCTTAAACTTGGTAACTGTGCTTAAGGTGGTTACGTAAGTGAATATCCTTGTTCCTAGGAAATATACATAGAAGTGTTATATGTTTAAGGAGCATGATGTGTACAGCCCACTCTCGGATGTTTAGAAAATAGGTGATAGATGGCAGAATTATGCAGCAAATGTGTGGCAAAATGTTAGAATTGCTGGGTCCTAGGTATCAGGGGCAGGTATGTTAGAGTTTTCTGTATTGACTTTGTATTATTTTTCCAATTGTTCTGTAAGTTTAACATTATTTCAAAATTAAAAGTTTAAAGAAAAAGATACATGCAACTCTGAAAGATATTTATATTATATATACTTACTCATTTCTTATCACAAAATTAATGTTTATGGTATTAAACTCAAACAGTGCAGAGGTATATAGAATAAAATAATAAGTCATCCTATCTACTTAAGCCACTCTTTATATATTTTTTAAGATACTTAGATTACATAAAATGTTACATAAAAACATATAAGGGATTCTCATATGCCCCACTCCCCACATCTCCCACCCTTCCCCACATCAACAAGTTCTTTCATTAGTGTGGTGCATTCATTGCAATTGATGAACACATTCTGGAACCTTGCCACCAATCATGGATCATAGTTTACATTGTAGTTTATACTCTCTCCCACTCAATTCTGTGGATTATGGCCATATATATAATGACCTGTATCTGTTGTTCCAAATGGAACCTTGTGGCCAGGGTCTTGGCAGGGTCTTTCTGACTTTGTTCTTTTAGCAGCTTTCCCTCAGGAGATTTCAGGATGGGGTTTCAAGGCCATGTTCTCTGCTGGGCCCCAGCTGTGATCGTCTTCTCTCTTTCCCTATACTAACCTGCCTCAGTATGAGGCAGGAATCTAACCACAAATGAACTGAGTTGACTTAATAAAAACCACTGATTTCAAATGCCTCCTGAACGTATTCTGAATTCTACTCATCTAATATTATCAATGCAATACTCTTCTAGTTAGTGTACTTTTATCATTTTTGTAATTATCCGGTACAGCAGGTCCCACATAATTCTTCCTTTAAAATATTTTCTTGTCTCTTCTTATATATTTACACTTCAGGATAAATTTTAGAATGAATTATCAAGTTCCAAAAAAGCCTTTGGGATATGTTTTGGAAATGTAATTAAAGTATAGTTTTAGGTGAAAAACAAAACCACTTTACAAATAACCTATATAATCTTATTGCCATTTTGTTTCTAAAATTTACTGTGTATATGGGTGTAATAAAGTGTCAAAGAATATATGACAAAATATAGAGCAGTAGCTATCTCTAGGTGGTGGTAATGTTATAGGGAATTTTTTTTCTTGGTGTTTTTCTTTCTTTTCCAAATTTTCCACAGTGTCTGTTTAGTACTTTTAAAATCAGAAGGAAAAAAACTGAAAAATTGTTATTAAACCAAAGTATATCCATTAGTAATCTACTTAACAATGTTTAACAGAAGCCAAATTAGAATTAACAAAAACATTTCATGGAAAATAAATTTATGGCTACTAAAAAATTAAGTGCTAATACTCAGAGTAGTTGTCCAGAATATTCCTGGGAGGGGTTGAGACAGGAAACTGATTCAACACAACCTCACAGCCTCCTCACTTGTTCTATATGACTGCCGTCACATCTACTGAAGAGACTTGAGAGTTGTATGTAGCCTTTTCACCCAGTAGCATTTTTGGGTTATTGCCTATGCAGCTGAATTTATAGGCACCTGGCCTCCCACATGTCCCCATTTCAGAAAGTCATATTCATGTGACTCAACCAGTCCTTGAGATGCCCCTAGCCTTAGTGTGGTCTAAATCTGACCCTCACATGTCTGGTCCTTTAATAACATTTAGCAGAAGATAGTTTCTTTAGATCTGTTTCTAACTCTTTTGATATATTTGAGCAAGCACCATGCTAATTCTTGACTCAAAGTATCTAGATTCAGCAAGTGGAATTAAAACTCGATTCTCTTTGCTTTTCAATCTACATATTTTTCTAGGTGGTCTTATTTATTTAATAACAGTAGCGATAGTTATAATGACATCTAACATTTATCAAGCATTTCCTCTGTGTCAGGCATTGTGCTAAGCGGTTTATATGAACATCTTGGTAAATCCTTAGAACAACCCTGTAAATGTTATTGCCCCATTTTACAGATGAGGAAACTGAGGCTAAGGTCAAGGTAATGGAAATTAACTGGCACAGCCGGCACTGAAACCCAGGTAGTCTGACTTCAGAAACTATATTCTTGACTGTTCTTTAAACTCAATATGTAATTCTTTCTCACTTAACTCTGCCGCCTATCTTCTTACCTTTGAAAAGTCTCAGATCCACCCAGTTCTCTCCATGTCCCCCCAGTCTTACCTTAGTTCTAGCCTTCCTAACTTTCACTTGGACTTGTAATGATAACATCCCTTGAGAAGTCTTCCTTCCATTCAATCTAACACATTTTTCTTATCTTCTAAAAAAATGAAGCTGGTCATATCACTGTTCTGGACCCTTTTTTTTTTTTTTAACCAGATAAATACGAGTTCCTTAACTTTCCATCATTATCTGGCCCCAGACTGACTCTTCAGCTTTGTTTCCTGTTGTTCTGTACCCAGTCCCCTTAGGCTTATACTCCAAGTGTACTGAACGTTTCACCAATCCTCTAGCTCTGTGCCAAGCCTTTTCATAGCTCTTTGCACTGCATTTGTTTCATCTGCTTGCAGTCCTCTTTGGTCTTGGATTTGCCAGACAAATTCCTATTCAGCCTTCAAGATTCAAATGCCATGCTACCTTTAGTAACATCTTCTCAGATTCCTCTAGGGTGAACCAGCCATTCTTTTTCTTTTTTTTTTTAAGATTTATTTATTTATTTCTCTCCCCTTCTCCCCCCAGTTGTCTGCTCTCTGGGACCATTCACTGTGTGTTCTGCTGTGACTGCTTCTGTCCTTATCAGTGGCACCGAGAATCTGTGTTTCTTTCTGTTGAGTCATCTTGTTGTGTCAGCTCTCCGTGTGTGCGGCGCCGTTCTTGGGCAGGCTGCACTTTCTTTTGCACTGGGCAGCTCTCCTTATGGGGCGCACTCCTTGTGCGTGGGGCTCCCTTACACAGGGGACACCCCTGCGTGGCAGGGCACTCCTTGCGCGCATCAGCACTGTGTATGGGCCAGCTGCACACGGGTCAAGGAGGCCCAGGGTTTGAACTGTGGACCTCCCATGTGGTAGGCGGACACCCTATCCATTGGGCCAAGTCCGCTTCCCCAACCATTCTTTTATCTTACCCCATAGTATATGTTCATGCCTTGATTGTGGCCCTTACTGTGCTGGGTTATAATTTATCTGTGTATGCATCTTTCTTCTCCACTAACCTAAATGAGTCTTTGGGACAAAGACCAAATCAATTCATCTTACAGCACCTAGCATATAGTAAGCATTCAATAATGTTGGTTAAAATACTTGAAGGAATGTCAAAGAAGGTGTTAAAAACAATAAAACTTGAAAATATACTTACTCCTGAACTAATGGAGTTCTGTCTGATGTTTCTCAAAATAATCTCTTTAGCTAAATTAGCCAGGGTGGTCTAATGTACTAAATAAAATTGGTATAGCAAATACGGAGAGTCCTTTAAATTATAAAGTTACTTAGGGCAAGAACCATTATGCCGGAAGTTAATAGCAAGATCAAGAGCCTGGCTGAGATCATCCTTGCTCCCTTCTCCCAGTCATGTGCATGTGCATGATAAGGCACACTGGAGAGAACATTCTACCTGCAAGGACATCACTGAGCTTGGAGCCCCAGCTCTGTAAATGATTAACTTTGGGCCTTGGACCAGACACTAACTACTCTGGTCCTCATTTTCACAAAAAGATATTTGATACTTTTACACTTTTCTTATTAATTTTGATGCAGGGAGATTTCACATGGGAGGTATCTCTTCTTGTTATTTTTTTATTGACAAGCAATAATTCTTAACTTAGGTTTGTTTTATTTTATCTAACGTCTATGTCTCCTTTCCCTTTCAGCTTCGAGATGAGTTAGAAAAAGGTGAGCGGGACAATGCAGAACTGCAGGAGTTTGCCAATGCCATCCTCCAGCAGATAGCGGATCACTGCCCTGACATTTTGGAGCAGGTGGTCAACGCATTAGAAGAGTCATCCTGACCCTGTATTGTGGGGAGTGGTGAGCACAGCAGCCCAGTACAGTCAACGCAGGAGTCAAGAAAGGAGCAGTATGAGGAAAGACACCCAAAAACTTCTTGGCAACAAACCAACACTACAAACTCCATCCTATCTTGCTCAGCTCCTCAAGTGTGATTCCAGCACCATTTCTACTAATTTAATGCTGTCTGTCATCTTCCTCTGCCTGTCTGCTGTGGATGTCGTGTGTACACTAATTTTCTTGATGTCCAGGGTGGGTAAGCTGCTGAGTCTCCATGAAGAACTGCCATTCCAGTGGAGAACTACAGAAGCTGGTGAGGGACATGTAGTAGAGTGTCCTCTTACCTTTTGTCCTTTGACTTGAGAACCAAATCTGGACTCTACTTAGAGTTCAACATACTGAGAGAATGTCTCACAATGGACCAGAGAGCTTAGTGTTCTAACATCACAACAGGTGCTTTTTCCTAAAAGGGCAAAAAAAAAAAAAAAAAAAAAAAAAATCTCAAAAAGAGAGAGTATTAGAAAAAGACGAGGGTGGGGAGAGAAAACAGGAATAAGGAGAAAAACAATTCTCCTTTTCACCATCTTGTTTACTTACTTTTCCTGTGTAATGCTTTACGCAGGGGAGCTGCAGGCAGGCCTCATGATGTCTTAGCAAACACTAATACCCCAAATTCAAATCTTCACCCCAGCCCTGTCTCACCCTTCCTTGCTCATCTCCTCAACCAGGACTAAGAGGATAATGTGAAAAGATGCCGCCCTAGTCTCTCTTATTCAGCACATTTGACCTTATTGAACTTAAATTTGTCACATAAAATCTAATTGAAAGAAGGAGAAGAGGGATTAACACACAAGGCACTGTAGCCACCTCCTGCGTGCTGTGGAAGACAACTGCTTCTTGGGGTTGGGCCGTGTCCTCCAGAGCTTCTCCCTCATCAGCACTATAGGCCCCTGAGCCTCAAAAGAATGCTGCCTGCCTTCCCACCACCCATGCTCCAAGCTCATGCCACCCACAGGTTGCCAAAGTTTGTGATCCTTATCCCAACCTGTGAGCTTCATTCTTGACTTGCACGCCCAGAACCTCAGTCTTGTGCATTGCTTGAAACCTTCTTCTGGCCCAGTGAGTGTTCCTTATCCCACACACATTCCTTCCCCCTTTCTTCTATTCAAAGAATATTTATGAAATGCCTACTGTGCAAGTCATCCTAGAAAAAGTCTTCTTTCAGGGAGAAAGAGGTATGGTGGATTTCATAAGAGATAGCCAGAATCTTTTTTGTAGAATAGTCTTTCCTCAATCAACATTTTTTATTATAGTGGATTAATGGATTTGGGAGGACCTGAAGGATCCCATTTAGTGATTCAGGATTTTCTTTGTAGTTGTTATTGTTACCCTGAAAAAGTGTACTCATTAGGGGGCTATGCTTATCCACTTGCAAGTAGTATTTTCTTGCCACATTTGTGCACACCTCATAGAACTGGGCCAGCTCCATGTTGCAAACCAGAAAGTTGACCCCAAAGTCGCAAATCTGGTTAAAGGTATTGGCATTTTGAAGGGTGTTTTTCCCAAACATAGACAATGAAGTGGTAAATAATCAGGCACCAAGAAATAGACCACTTGACCCAAATCTAGCCCTCTGACCATCTCTACCACCAGCCTCCCACCAGATACTCATATCTTCTGATAAGAGTTGCTGAGCTAAACAGTTTTATCTTCCATTTTCTCTCTCCCCTTCCCCCAATTACTCACCTAAAGAATTTAATGCTGCCTGTAAAGTCATCACAGCCATCAGCCCAGTATCTTCCCCCCACAGCCCTTGCCTATCTCATTAACTTATATGGTCAAGTCTCCAGCTGCTCTATTCCCTGCTGTAAAACAATCCCTCTCCCTATGGGGAGCTCTGGAGTGTTCCTTATCGAAGGTTTAAATGGACTCTGCTCATAAACCTCTTACTGAGATGCTTCCTGATAGTGAGGCAGCCAGGGGTGGGTGCAGGGGTTAGGAAGTAAGTGGTGGCCGTTTGTGGTCAATTACCTCAAATCCATTTATTTATTGAACTGCCCATAAATCATGTAGAAAGCCTCCAGTATTTCAGGGCTGGGTATTAGAATCTCACACCACCCACCATAAAGCAAAGAACTGAGGTATGCTAATACCCTTCCCAGAACCACAGCAGAACAACAAAGTGGCCAGACCTGGCCTGCTCTTCTTTGGCTGTTCTGGCAAAGAAAGGCATCAGGCAGGTTTCCCTGGACTCCATCCATCGTCTGTCATAATCAAATACAATCCCTACAGTCCCTGCCACTCTTGTCCACTTGGCATGTGATACCAACTGCACCTCCTCCTTTCCCCTCCTCCTTTCAACCCTACCCATAGCTTTCTCTTAAAAAAAAAACTTATGGAAGCCCTCTCTGGGAGGTGTTTCTGATTTTAAAAATTCCTGGGACAGACATCTGTCTGGTCTCTATAAACCTGGCAGGGATTCTCGATTCTTCTTAGGTGGTGATCCTGGCACCTCAAATTATTCTGGATGAAAGCAGGCTCTGAATAAAGTGTAATAGTAAACCTGACTTGTCTTTATATTATAGGGGCAAAGATAATACCCTTCGTAGCATTTAGAGAATCTTCTTGAATTTAGCTCATTCATTGAGCCAACATTTACTAGATGCACAATTCCCATCACACTAGGACTTGTCATTCCATGACCCTCTTCTAGTATTCATAGTCACTCAACTGCTACTGAAGTGAAGGTCTATGGCCTTGAATACTCACTGCAGATTACCATTAATATCCACCAGACTCCATCCATTTCATTGGCAGGTAAAGATCCATACCCCAAATTAAGGTAATCACAAAAGGAACAGTAAGAGGAGGAGTGGGTGGAATCCCACTTGAGACTTGTAACTAAAGGAATAAAATGTGAATACATCTTTCCAGGTACCACTTATCCCAGGTATTCATTTAGTTATTAATGAAGTATCTGAATTGAACTCTAAGAACCTGGATACCATTTGAAATGGAAAAATTTCTTAATGGGCTTTAACATTCAGAAATAGGAATGGGGATCCTCAAATCCAGCTCAGCTCCAACATTTGACCTTGTACCTTGCAATCTAAAGATTTAAGAGCTTCTCTCTTCGTTCTTTTCACTTTAAAAATCGTAGTAAAGCAGACTGGACCCAGGGCCATTTTCAGTGTTGACAGTGGTGGTGTGACTCGTCATTTTTTGTCAATAAAAGTCTAATTGGTTTTCCACGAGGGACCCATTGGCTTATCCACTCCCCAGAGAAAAGAAGAAGGAGAAGTCAACACAAAGTTTTAGTCAGTGGCTGAACTACTCTCCCCTTATTGATGGTCAGGATTGGCGTGTGGGTTTGCTGCTAGAGCAACCTGCTGATCCCAGAACCATCCTGCCCTTCTGCCTGACCCAGTTACTTAAGCACTAGGTCTAGTGGCTCCCTCAGGGTCTTTAAGGAAAAAGCAAAGTGAGGAGTATGTCACCACTAGGATGCGGTCCTCACATGGGATCCTAAGTCCCAGTGGGGCCCACTGTCAGCAGGATCAGTAACTAGAATGTCTGCCTCCCCAGCCGCAACGCCCCACCTCCAAGAGCTCAGAACTGTGGAAAGGGGATGAGAAGAGAACAGGCCGCGGTATAGCAGGCTTCCCTTCACAAAGCCTGCCAGGCCTGCCCACCCGTCACTGCCAGTTCCTGGCCTTCTCAGGACAGTGACTTGAATCATTCAAAATGTTTTAAAAACAATCTGGGGCTTCTCCCCATGTGAACTAAGGGATTCTTTAGGCAAGAAAATACATACATTACAGGGAAATCCTTCTGAACAAAATGGCTGTCTTTTCCTACTCTTTTAAAGCAAATATTGGTTTTTTTAATGTCAAAACTGTAATCAGTTGTCTCCTGATATTCTCCACTGCCTTTGGCAAGTGCCGTGACCCTGTTGTAGGTGTGCACCTCTCCCCCTGACGCTCCTGGGGGAGAGGTGGTTTTAGGGGTTGATTGGGGGAAGTGGATTTTAGTAGTCCCATCCCACCTCCTCTTTCGTTTCTCTGCTTGTCGATGTTGTCTGTGTGATTCAGCAAATTGAGGCAGTTACATTGTGTCCATTGTTGAGATTATAAAATTTTTCAAGTAGTTGTAGAACTGAGAAAAAAAAGAGCTGTGTTTTAAAAATTGCATATCAATGTCATCTTAAAAAAGGAATTCAAGCTATGGGGCAACCAGACTCCTCTCCCTCATCCCAAGTTGGCTTAGGTAGAAGTTGGACTAGCCTCTTGGGAAACACAGTGACCACACTCCAGGCAGGTGACTGCCTGGATGAGAGAGACAGCTGGTGAATAAAAGGAATGAGGATCTGGGGGCTCAGTCCCAGTTGTTCCAGAGTTTTCCTACATATCCTCAGGACCTCTGGGTAAAGGTCTCAAATTTTGTGACCCCATAACCCCCCTCTCCCCTACATTGGTCCCAGCTCAGTGTGCCTAATATTATGTGGTAAACTGGGCTTGACTCAGAGGCCCCCACACCTGGCAGCAGCCCTGTTCAGGCCACAGGACCTCTCTCCTGCCCACTTGGTGCTATATCATGCAGTGACCCATCATTGTAGACCAGGCACTGGCTAGCCTGGAGCCTGCAATCCAGGTGGAATGAATTGTACTCAGATCTCAGTTCCTTCGGGTTTCTGGTGCTGGATTCTTTCCTTTTCTTAGACCCCAAATTGCATAGGCCCAGGAGTTCTGCCTTGGCCCAGAGATACCATGGCCAGGAAAGGAAGGGAACCAGGCTGAAGCCCCAGAGTCCAGCCCTGGGCCTGTGCGAGCACTCTAGGTCCAGCTCTTCTCTCCCACCACACCAGTATTGCATTCATCCTCTAATGCAGCTAGGCCTACCTGAGGGCAGCACACCACCCCTCCTGGCTGGCTTGCCCCACTGCAGGGCAGTCCAGGAACCTGCCAAGCACCTCGGGATGTCCAGGATGAGGCCTGGGGGTCGCCCTGGGATTCGCTCCCCTCTGCTTCGGAAGAGAAGTGTTGCACTTTAGCAGAAGAGCTGAGGAGCACTGGGCATGCCTCCTTGTAGCTTGAGTTCCTTCTGGTAGCAGTAGCAGCCCACGTGGTAGTGCCCGTGATGCACATGCACCGCTGCCTTCAACTGTATGTGTGTGTCCTTGCTGGAGTCATGTTACTGACAGGATAACAAAGAAATGTGTTATATTCAACTTTGCCTTGATAATTATTGTAAACACTTTGTTCATTTTTTCTTTTTTATTCACAAACTAAATCCATTGGGAAATTATAAAGTAATTTAAAAATTGTATGCTGTGTCCTTCTTTGAGTCTCATCCAACCTGGTCTTTTAGGTGAGATATGTCCTGAAATGCTAGAAGAGCAAGGACAGGCCAGAGGCCCCACAAGGTCAATTCCAGTGGTAGGTAATTTGAGAGCAAGGAATGCCCAGGGTTGTTGGGGGTGGGGGGTCAGGTGCAGATTTACAGCTCAGCCTGGACAGCGTTTGCTTCCTTATCCGTGGGCTTGGTGGGGTGATTTCATCAGAGAGAAGAGCTCCCTTTAGGAGACCACCTGAACTCTGGATTGGCAGCCCCTTCACTGCCTGTCAATTTCCACCTCCCTCCTGCCGACCTCACACCCTAGGCTCTGAGTCAGGTTCCCCATTTCCAGTCTAATTATGTTCCAGACCTCAGAGTAAGTCCCCACTGCTGAGCAGTCATAGAACAATTCACACTAAGATGGAAGGAGGACACCGAGGCTGGTCTTACACCTTGGGAGGGTTTTGTTCTGACCTGGGATTTGAGCTTCAGCGAGGTGTGTTCTGATGGATTAACCCTGGGGTGTGTGGGCTGTATCAGCCAATATAGCGGGGGTATCAAGAGCAAAAGGGGGAAGCGGACATGGCTCAACTGATAGAGCATCCATCTACCGTATGGAGGGTCCAGGGTTCAATCCCCCGGGCCTCCTGACCCGTGTGGTGAGCTGGCCCACGCACAGTGCTGCTGTATGCAAGGAGTGCTGTGCCACGCAGGGGCACCCCCACATAGGGGTGCCCTATCACAAGATGTGCACCCTGCAAGGAGAGCTGCCCCACATGAAAAAAGCACAGCCCACCCAGGAGTGGAGCCACACACACGGAGAGCTGACGCAGCAAGATGACGCGACAAAAAAGAGGCACATTCCCAGTGCCACCTGATAATGCAAGCCGATGCAGAACACACAGCAAATGGACACGGAGAGCAGACAATGGGGGAGGAGGAGAAGGGGAGAGAAATAAATCTTAAAAAAAAAAAGAGCAACTTGAGAGCCATGAGGACCTGTGCTTGAAAACAGTTGTAATTTTCAGCCTCAGTATTTGTCTTAGCACCTATGCTCCATAAGAAACTGGAGAATTTATTTTATGAGAACTAGTTTTCTGCATTAGCTTCATTTCTGTGTTTACCTCAGAAAGAAATTCAGAAGTTCCTGCTTGCTATACACCCCTCTCACCCTTTGGCTTTGGCACCTGAGAATTGTGCTGGAGAGTCAACCATTGCTCTTCTTGGCAGACCCTCCCAGTGCCCAGATCCCATCCCTACCTCACTCACTCCAACCAGAACAGCCATTCTGCAGCTCCGCCAGGTAGAGGAGCACCTAGGAGACAGGGCTATTGACAGGGCTATGAAAAACAGATGATGCACATATGAAGTAGGAAGCACCTGACAGCAGAGCACGTGGCATGCGGCACAGTCTAAAATCACAGACACAGCAGATGCATCCACAAAGAGCTGACATCACACGGGTCAGCTATTTCCAAGTTTTTCCATTCATCTCTGTGTCTGCCAACATTCAGCTGTGGACAATTGAACTCAGAGACCACAGGTTTAAGGAAAACAGGTGAGGAGAACTTTAGAAATTCCATCCATTAACTTGGTTTTTCCTCCAAATTGGGAAAACACTGCTATTCCACTGTTTATTTTTTGTTTGTTTGTTTTTAAGATACATAGATCACAAAAAAATGTTACATTAAAAAATATAGGAGGTTCCCATATACCCCACACCCCACCCTCCCACATCAACTTCATCATTGTGGCACATTCACTGTATCTGGTGAATACATTTGGAGCACTGCTGCACCACATGGATAGTGGTTTACATTGTAGTTTACACTCTCCCCCAGTACTGTCAGTGGGTTATGGCAGGATGTATAATGTCCAGCATCTGTCCCCACAATATCATTTAGGACAACTCCCAAGTCCCGAAAATGCCCCCACATCACATCTCTTCCTCCACCTTCCTTTGAGCCAGCCTGAGATATTCTACCTCAAAAAGCAAGCAACTGGGAAGCATTTGTGGCCCAATCAGTTGGGCTCCCGTCTACCATGTGGGAGGCCCTGGGTTCGCGTCCAGGGGCCTCCTTGTGAAGGCGGGCTTGCCTGCACGCTGCAGAGAACCGCGTGGCCTGCAAGCACCGTGGAGAGCTAACTCAGCAAGGTGACGCAGCAAAAAGGGAGACAAGCAAAAAATGCAGAAGAGCGCAGCGATGGACACAGCAGACAGCAAGCAAGTTGCAAGGGGAGGAGGGGAAATAAAAAATACAGACAGAAGAATGCACAGAAAATGGACAGAGCACGCAGACAGCCCACAAAAAGCTACAAGGGGGGAAGATTTTTTAAAAATGCAAAAAAAGAAGCAAACAACTACAGTGGTACAAACAACAGTAGTTGTTGTCTTTTGAGGTGGAAAATCGCAGGCTAGCTCAAAGATGATTGAGAACCTGTTAGACCGTGGAAAAGGAAGGGTTCTGAGGGAGCTGATTTGAGCTCCACAAGCTTTCTCCTGGGTGTCCTGGAAAGAGCCCTGGACTTGGAGACAGGAGCCCTTGGCTCTTCTTTGACATCTCAGCCTCTATTCAATGTCCCTCTGTAAAATAATGCCTTCTCCATCTATGTCACAAGCTATGTGTCATAGTAAGGATCGTAGAATATTATGCTTTTCCATTTTGAAAACTACTGTAAGACTACAAAGCATAAACTTGCTTTCTTCCCATCTGTGATTGGCTTTTTTTTTTGTCTTTATTTTTTTAACATTACATTTAAAAAATATGAGGTCCCCATATACCCCCCACCCCCCTCATCCCACTCCTCCCCCCATAACAACAACCTCCTCCATCATCATGAGACATTCATTGCATTTGGTGACTACATCTTTGAGCACCGCTGCACCTCATGGTCGATGGTCCTCATCATAGCCCACACTCTCCCACAGCCTACCCAGTGGGCCATGGGAGGACATACAATGTCTGGTAACTGTCCCTGCAGCACCACCCAGGACAACTCCAACCCCCGAAAATGCCCCCACATCACATCTCTTCCTCCAACTCCCTACCCCCAGCAGCCACCATGGCCACATTTTCTTTGATTACTAATCACAATCGTTCATGAATAGAATATCAGTAAGTCCACTCTAATCCATACTCTATTCCTCCATCCTGTGGACCTTAGAATGGCTGTGTCCACTCCATGTCTATATCAAGAGGGGGCTTAGATTCCACATGGATGCTGGATGTAATTCTCCTGCTTTCACTTGTAGGCACACATCAGACACCCCCTGATGTGGTGGTTGACCTTCTTCACCTCTATGTTAGCTGAGTGGGGTAAGTCCAATAAACCAGAGGGTAGGAGTTGCAAGTCTGTTGAGGCTTAGGGCCTGGCTATCACATGGTCAGTCCAGAGATTCAGGTCCCCTGGGTATACACTAAACCCCAGCACCAACTACAGACAAGGTAAAAGTAACAGGAGAGGCTTGTGGACAAAGATCACATCTCAGTCCAGCTCCATCACAAAGAAACACAAACTCCAAAGTAGGGCCAACTGACATGGCACTGAACTCCATCTGCCATGACCATAGAACCTGTGGGTCTCTGTAGCCCTCAGAAGAACCAATACCCAGGGTTGTATCTGCTTTATCTGTCTCTGGGACTCTGCTGAGGTGTGCATAAGGGCAACCCCTCTGATAACCTCCCAGCTCTTTTTGGAGACTCATAGCTATATAAACTCATTTGTCCTTTCCATTTCCCTCTTTGATTCAGGTCAAAAAGCATTTTTAACTCCTGGTATTATATGTAGATTGAGATATTCTGCTGGTCTGAGTTGACCCTTTTATTCAAGGTCATTTTCTCGTTACATCATCAGCTGGTACTTGGTAGTAATCCCTTGGTGCCAGGGAGGCTCATCCCTGGGAGTCATGTCCCACACTGGGGGGAGAGGCAACACATTTACATGCTGAGGTTGGCTTCAAGACTGGCTTTAAAATAATCCAGTGTGTGTCAGAGAAGGGAGAAGAGCAGAATATATAAATACAAAAAGATGGGCCAGGAATCAATCATTGTTGAAGCTGGGCTTTAGGTACATGAGGTTTCATCACATACTTCCTACTTCTATGGATGTTTGAGTTTTCCTTCATTCGTTTAGTGTTCACATTCTTCAATAATGATTGCCCAGTCATCACTCACAGGTCTCTCTGCCCAGGTGCCAAGCAACAGGCCTTCACAAATTGCCACTATAGCGCTCAGTTCTATATTTGTATTCCATTGTGTTCTAGGCACCAGGGATACAAAGAATAATAGCTAGTGGCCCATGTTTACCACTAATTTACCACTATTTATTGGTTCTAAGTACGCTATAGATTTTATTTCTGTCATAACTATCCTATGAGGTACCTACCTTTATCCTCACAGATGAAGCACAGAGTGGTTAGACAACGTTCCCAAGGTCATGGAGCTACTCCATGGTAGTGCTAGGATCTGAACCCACTCCGTCTCCAGAGCTTGTGCTCTTCAACCCACTGCTGTGGCCGCTTCTTTAAGGGAACTCATAGTCCCTTGGAGGAAACTAATCCCAACAAAGTGTGTTGTAGGAGTGCCAAAGAGCAGGGTTACTCTTCACAGATCTTTGAGCTGGCCCTTGAAAGATGGGCAATGGATTTTGTTCAAAGATGAGGGAAGGCAGAAGAGACATCAAGAGCAAAAGGGAGGTCAGGAAGCCCCGCTAGGCACAGCCCGCGGTCCACTGCAGATTGCTCTAGCTCGGCTTAAGTACTAGTTAGTGGGGCTGAAGAGGAAGGAGGGACGCAGCAGCCCAAATGGAGCCTGAAAGGAGGCTGAAGGGGCCCCTATGGTGAAAGGTCTCTAATGTGGAAGGGAAGAACAGCTCAGCAGGAGTGTTACCTCACAAGGCCAGTGGCAGATCTAACCCCTCCCAAGCCCCAAGGACCTGATTTTAAGAAAAGCACCTGGGCATGCCAACTCTGGAGAGTCCCCAGCCTTGCTGATTCTGTCCCGTAAATGGTGAAGAAAAGGCCATGGCTTGAACCTGAGAAGGAAAGCGTCCCAGACCCAGTCCAGATGAGAGGGTGGTACCAATGGTATTTCTGTAAAGCAAGGAGAACTTGACTTTTTTTTTTCAGCAGATCTACTCTATGCCAGGCAGGTGTGCCCTTTACAAAGGTTATCTCCTTTAACTCTTCAATTACTCTGCGAGGCAGATGTCACTCACCATGGCTTTTCTGTTAAATAACTGAAGAGCAGAGATTAAGTTGCCCAAAGTCACACAGCCAGGAAGGGCTGAATCTGGGGTTCAGACCTGGGTTGGTTTGTTCCCCGGCTCCTTTCATAATCCATGACACCATCAGGCTCAAGGCCAGGGTAGGGGCTGATGTGTGATCTGACACACTGAAGCCACTTCCTGACAGCCCGGTGGGTTTGAGGCCTCAGGGTCAGGGGGTGGCTGGGGGTCTCAGAAGACAGAGGGAATTAATATGCCTGGCTTGCTCACCCTCAGAATGGATGTGGGTCACTCCAGGATTTCACGCTCCCTGCAAATTTAGGTCCCACATATCTCCTGGGAGTCAGGTAGTGTAACGCTCGGAGTGTTCTCTCCTCAGGCCCTTGGTGGGACATGAATGAGGCTTGAAGACTTAGAAATGCCACGTCAGCCCTTCCCATCACAGAGACTATTCCTTTGCCACGTTGCCTGGGGAAGGAGTTTCCCTTGCATTCAGCAGTGGCTTACAGGGTGCTGAATATAATTTCTGTCATAACAATTTAGAAGAAAAAGCTAGTGGACTAGCTTGAGCCTTGAGCTCAGCCCAACTGTGAAACGCTCTGTCTTCCACGTTTCCATACCATGTCTCTTTCCTTTCCCAATTTCACACTCCTTGGCCACTCCCTGGTCTCTCAGTCCCAGGACCTTGGTCTCCCCAGCCTTGCTCATGCGGGTGAAGAACTCAAGCCACGTTCTTCTTAAGAGGGAGAGTTGGAAGTGTGTGGGAAAAAATCCAAATTTTGCAACGCTTCCATGCCAAAAGGCCATCTCTGGCCCCTGCTGGACTTCACACCACTCAGGAGACGGTTCCAATTTGATTTGTCTTGGACTTAAAAAATTTTTAAGTACAATTTTATTCTTAAGAGTTGTTGAAAAACGAGGCTTTGGAGGGAATCTATTTGCAGCCTTCTTGGCATTGTGTGCACTATTTAATGGGTTGGGTGTCCCCAGGCTCCTGGCTGTGTGTTTGTGCTGGAAACACACCCCAGAAAAGAGGACCCCAGAAAAGAGGACCTCCTGCAGCAGCCAGGGCCCAGCATCGAGGTACAGGGTAAAGCCAGGAGGAGTAGGTCTGCATCGAGCTAGGAGCACAGCAGGCTCCAGGGCACATGGGTGGTGGAGATGCGCCACAGATTTGCATCCAGAAACTCTTCTTCGCCTTGCATCTTAAGTTTTGATGTCAGCATGATCCTGCAGCTCTCAGGAGTTATCTGGCTCCTTAGGGGAAAATAAAACTCAAGGAGCCAGTCTGCCTTCCTCATTAGCTGGGCTCATCCCTGGACATTCCCATCCAGGAAGGCTCAAGTCCAGCCTCATCAGGGCCTGAGGGTTTGTGGGGAATGGGATGCTTATCCTGCTGAATGGACACAAAGAACCAGCTTCGCGATTTCAGGACAAAATAGGTCACGGGCTCTGGGGCCCTGGGCCTTGACCTTGGAGGCAGGCATGAAGAGGACGTTGGGCCAGGGATTGGGAGACCTGGGGTCCCATTCTGGCTCTGCCATGTTTTCGATGTATGGCCTTGGGAAATCCACTTGACTTCTTTGACCTTCGGTCTTCTATTTTTTTAATGGAAATATTGCTACCTTTCCACAGGTGTACCTGAAGTTTAAATGAGATGATGCCTGGGAATCATCGAGGCCAACGATTGCACACAGTAGGCTCCCAGTAGCCATTTATTGAGTTGCCAGCTTGGGTGAGCCCACTCTTGCTTAGGAAATTCTTGCTGGTCGGCATTCACCATATGTAGGGTGGGAGTCTCGCTGTGGCCCGTGAGGGAATCCACATATTGTGCCTAGAAGCCTAAAATCTTGGAAATGGGACCATCACCTTTATAAAATGGGACCATCATTCCCCTCTAACCAGAGTGTGCTCCCAGTTCTCTCTCATTCCACAGATGGGAAACCAGAGGCCTGGAAGGGGCCGTGTCCCCTTGAGGGAGTCGCTGCCCTCTTCACTCTAGCCCTCTTCCAGACTCCCCCGACCCTCACAGCCCTTGCTCATCAGAGGTCTCTGGGTCTGTCTGCCTGGGGGATGGTCCCTGGCTTGGGCCGCAGTCCCCTCCCTTCAGGGGAGCCATTTGCCAACAATCATATTGTTTCTGCTTTAGCAGGAAAAAAAAAGACAACCCAGATGCCAATCTGCCTGCCTCATCATCTGGAGATGGGTTCTCCTCCTGCAGGGATGGGCTCTTGAATGAGAGCTTTGTCTGCCCTGCCTGTTAGTCACCGTGACAAAAGAGACCCAGGGAGACTGGAGCCTGAAGTCGGATTCTTTGGCCAGGACATCATGTCATGGAGCTGAGGCTGCAGTGTACAAACCAACTCTGGTTCCAATATTTCTAAGCTCTCCTGCATGGGTTAAAACTTGCAGAAAGGGCCTAAGGTGTCGCCTTTGAACCTCAGAAGATAGGGGGTGCTTTGATGCCCATCTCCTCCCACCTCAAACATGGGCTTTTCTTCTCTGTCCCCTCCCTGGCCACAAGCCCCCTGAGGGCAGGGACGCGTCTGCTCTTCCTTTTGGGTCCCCTGCACCCCAGTCGAGCACAGCAGGGTACATACTAAGGCTCACCAAGAGTGGTGAGAACTGATTTGCTCACTTGTAGGTGCCCCACTAGCTTTGTCTTCTAAATACTTTTTTCCTCCGCCCATTTTTGGCCCGCATCACTGGAAATGCATCAGTCCTGAAAATGTCAGCATCAACATCTGTTCTGAACCAAACTCCCCTCCTGTCGGCAGCACGGGTCAGAACGAGCTGAGCCACAGCTTCCCGATGTCACGGGGAACCCTGTCTGCTGCCTCCTCCGTCAAATTCCTTGTTTCCATGCCAGGGCACTGGAGCAGCCGTTCCCCCCGAGGCCAGGCCACCTCTGACGGCGCATCTGTGTCCTCCTGGGCACGCAGCTGGGAGGGAGGCAGCTGGAGTTTGACCTCGGAGCCTCAGGATCTGTTGGAAGGATCTTTCCGTGACCTTCCCGGCTCTCTCCTGGGCTGAAATCTTTGCTCAGGTCCTCTGGTGCTCTTTGAACTTTTTTTTTTTCCTTCCAGTGGCTCTGGATAAGTCTGATAAGACTCCTTCCCTATCTCAAGAGAAGCTGAATTTGGCTAGGGAGCAACGGCTCAGAATCCAGGGCAGGTATTAGTCCTTTAGAGGGAAATCTTTATGCTGAAAGGCTCAGTGGATATTTTGGAAACTTGCCAGGCACTGAAATGCAGCCAGTCTCTCAAGATTCCCTCCTCTCTCTGAGTGTGTAAGTGTGTGTGTGTACATACAGCCTCACAGCCTAACTCTGTGTTAACATACACACACACGCACAAACACACGGGCTTTGGCTAAGTGGGAGGGTCTCCGTGTTATGAAGGAAATGAGTGAACAACTTCAACATTTTTGTGTCCCTCTGAGGCTTGCAAAAAAGGTGTTAAGAGCAAAAGATTTAAATCATAAACTTCATTAAAAGCCAAGCAGCCCGATGCGTGGCTCCTGCCAACTTGGACGAGTCTTCGGGGGTAATGCTGCACTGAGCTAATCCAGAAGGAATCAGCGCGCCGCGGTGGCGGGAGCCAAGGCACGCAACCCCGAAAGGCGGCAGGAGTGGCCGCGCCCTGGCCCGGTCACTCGCCTGGGCCTGGGAGGACGGCACGGGAGCCCAGGGCAGGCCAAGACACTTACCGGCTCTTGTTCGACTTTTCTTCATACTACTTCCTTAAGAGCTGGCGCCTCACGTATGCCTGAGGAACCACGGCAGTGGAGGGGAGGGTCTCCTCCAGGGAGACCCAGGACTGGCCAAAACTGCCCACTCGATGGCTTCCGGCGCACCAGCAGGGGAGGGCAGCTCTGCCTGCTCACCTGCCAGCTCCTCCCACCAGGGACGCCCCGGTCCCCTCTGCCCCCCCTGAGGCAGCCCCCTCTTCCCAGCATGAGTGGTCTCTTCACGAGGTGCAGGGACCCTACTCAGCGCCATACGAGTCACAGCAGCAGGGATAGGAGCCCTGCTTGCAAGCTTGCCGTCCAACTGAGGAGGCAGAGTGAAGACATGCATCAACAGCGAACGAGGTCACAGCGCGGGGGACCAACTGCGAACGCTCTCACGCGCAGCGGGGACGCTCGCCTCCCACCCAAGCTCAGATCCACAAAGTCTTCCCCCAATGGCCCCCCCAAGCTCGAGCAGTTCATTAACCCACGGCCCAGCTTCTCTCCTTGATCTGGTTCACCTCCTGAATACTCGGAATTTACAGGGACACTTCTGCACCACTAGGTGCCTTGCAATGTATACAGTGGAACTTGGAAGCGTCTCATCTCCCTGCTCGGATAGAAGCTTCCAGAGGGCAGGAACCCTGCCCCTCGCCTCCCCTCTGCTGCCCGGGAGTACCTGCAGATAAGCCCTCCAGCTTATCTGAGAAAGAGAGATCAGAGGCCCCTCTGGGCTCGAGAATCTGAAGGAAAACCACAGCGGCGAGGAGGGGAGGGGGCCTCGGCTCATGCAGACAGGCCCAGCTCCTCTTTTTCTGTCCAGTTAGACTTCAGCGGCGGAATGGCTTCCGGAGACCCACCGACCTTTCCTCTCAACAAAAGCACTGGTTTTAGAAAAACATGGTAAAAACCATGTTAGCTTGACACAAATTCTTGCGAAGCTCCTCGGGGTAATCTCCTGGGGCATGTAGGGCCTTTGTCCAGAATCTTTGCAGCCTTAAACGAGTGGAAGGAGCCGATGGAGCCGAGGGGTTGAGCACCTGCTTCCCACATCCAAGGTCCTGGGTTCAATGCCCTGTACCTCCTGAAAAAAAAAAATTGGAAGGCTGGGGATGGGTTCTGTGGGCCTTCATACAATACAACCTTCGGAATAATTTCCAGTGTGCGGATGTTGGTGGGTACCTCTGTAAACAGCGATACCTAGTAAAAATGTGACTGTTTGCAAACTGGGACTTCTATTCGATGTAATTACTTCTTTCCTAGTTTCTTTGAATTCTTCCTCCTACGAGGGTGAAGACAGAGCACGGGGTGTGCTCTAGAAGCTCAGCCATAGAGTGAGGAAGCGTGGGGTGCTCCCAGGACGGCTCCCACTTGGCTCTGACAGGAGGAGACAACGCGTCAGCGGCCACGGACACAGCCCGCAGCCCCTGCCCCTGCCCCGGCCCTGTGGGGACAGCGGCCACAACCCCGAGCCCGTCCAGGGCTTTCCCGGCAGCTGCCCCTATTTTCTTTCTCTCCCGATTTTCCCCCTTGGCTTGAAACGATCCCAGCATAAAAAACGTTTTCCTCTTTTCCTCCGTGAGCCGCATGCAGGACCAGGAAACCCCAGGGGCTGGCCTCGCCCTGGTCTTCGGGTGCGCGGCCGCTCCGGCCGGGTGCGGGCCAGGGGTGGCTTCCAGTCTGGTCTGTCCCCAGCCGGCCCGGGAAGGAATTTTTCCTAGGTCTCCAGGACACAAAAATCCCACCTGTACGCAGCCAGGCCAGGTTGGTGGCGGCGTTTCCAGCCCCCGGCGCTGTGACTCACGCCCTGTGTCTCTCACCCACGCTCCTCTGGGAGCCTTTTGCGGTTTGCCGAGATGTTTGTTTCCAGGTTAGCGTCAGGCACTGCTGACTGTTGGTAACTTTAATTACCTGAGCAAACCCAGGCCTGGCCCGTTCCCACTGCACCACCTGCCCCCTCCACCCCAGGGGGGGCCAGCCAGCCGACAGAGCCCCCCAAACCTACCAGCCAGCCGACAGAGCCCCCCAAACCCGCCAGCCAGCCGACCAGAGCCCCCCAAACCTGCCAGCCAGTCGACGAGAGCCCCCCAAACCTACCAGTCAGCCGACGAGGGCCCCCCAAACCCGCCAGCCAGCTGACCGGAGCCCCCCAAACCCACCAGCCAGCTGACCGGAGCCCCCCAAACCGGCCAGCCAGCCAACAGAGCCCCCCAAACCCATCAGCCAGCCAACAGAGCCCCCCAAACCTACCAGCCAGCTGACCAGAGCCCCCCAAACCCGCCAGCCAGCCGACAGAGCCCCCCAAACCTACCAGCCAGCCGACGAGAGCCCCCCAAACCCGCCAGCCAGCTGACCGGAGCCCCCCAAACCTGCCAGCCAGCCGACAAGAGCCCCCCAAACCTACCAGCCAGCCGACGAGAGCCCCCCAAACCCACCAGTCAGCTGACCGGAGCCCCGCAAACCTGCCAGCCAGCCAACAAGAGCCCCCCAAACCTACCAGCCAGCCGACGAGAGCCCCCCAAACCCACCAGCCAGCTGACTGGAGCCCCCCAAACCCGCCAGCCAGCCGACAGAGTCCCCCAAACCCGCCAGCCAGCTGACCAGAGCCCCCCAAACCTGCCAGTCAGCCGACAGAGTCCCCCCAAACCTACCAGCCAGCCGACCGGAGCCCCCCAAACCCACCAGCCAGCCGACCGGAGCCCCCCAAACCGGCCCTGCTCTGCGCGAGGCCGGCCTCTTCCTTCTCTGAGCCCCTGGCTTGCGCACACGGGCTCCTCCTAGAAGCACCCCTCGGATTTGTTGTTTTTTCACAATGGCCTCCTCTGAATGGTAAGAACGGGATTGGAAGGGAGTTATTTAGAGGAATGCCTCAGCAGGAGGTTACTTACAGGAGGCCACGCGGCGTCCCGAGCAGCCCCCGCGCCCGCAGCCGCCAGCCGCGCGGGGGAGAGCTAGTTATTACGTGCTCCTGGCGCGTGCACGCGGCGCTAGCCCTCACGCGTGCAGCCGGGGATTATCCTGCACGCTTCACACAGATGTGGAGTGAGAGCCCAGGCCAGGGCGGGCGCATCATTGGTGCGTCCCTGTGCTTAGAACAGTGGCTGGAATATTCTAGGTGTTCCATGAGGGAGGGCGACGGGAACGGAGTCTCGGAGCAGCAGAGTGACTGGCACGGACCCCCCTCCAGCTGGGCAGCGGCTGGGGGGGTGACAGCGTGGCCCCTGCGTCAGCCTTCCAGGACCTGCCACCTCCTCCTTGCTCAGCGGTGGCCCCCATGTGGGGCCCAAAGGCTCCGGCAGAGACTTGCCATCCCCACGTCAAGCAGCCTAGCAGCGCCCCACTCCCACGCCCTCAGCCCAGGCCGTCTGCCCCTCCCTGGGCCTCCTCTTGTCTGCTCTAAAGTGACACCTAACAAAAAGAAACACAGATACCCATGCCGCTGACAACAACAGAAGCGGACAAAGAAGAACACACAGCAAATAGACACAGAGAACAGACAACCGGGGGAGAGGGGAGAAATAAATAAATAAATCTTTAAAAAAAATAAATAAAGTGACACCTGAACCCATTTTCCAAATGGGGACTGGGGCACAAGGAGGGTGAGGAGATTCCTTTTATTAGATTTGCTGGGTTTAGAGCAGAAACCTCCTGAGGAATCTGCTTTACATGAGAAACAAGGAGAAGCTGCTTTCTCTGAGGGGCTCCGTCGGTGGGCAGTGGGGGTGGGGGTCACTCTAACTTCCCTCCTTCTGCAAGAATCGCCTCGACTACACGTACCCCCCCCCTAAGGCCACCAATTCTATTTTTGAACAGATCATAATGTTAGAAAATCCTTCCCCATAGATGCGGAGATGCTTAGAGCTGGGAGGAAGCGTAGAGATAACCCTTATCATTTGATAAGTTGACCCAGTCAAACTTGAGTGACGTGTTCAAGGGCACCCAGCTCCTCAGCGGCAGCACCCAGATCCCTCCTCTCCCTCCAGGGTGTGCCCCGTGGAACCCAGAAGAGCCCACGCTTGGGCAACGTGGTCCCGGCTAAACGGGCCACCAGCTGGGGTCTTCCCCTTACCGCCCGCTCTCCTTCCTCCCTAAACCCAACAAGGGAGCCTCCTGGCCGCAGGAGGTGGCGCGCTGGTCTTCCCCACGGGTTAGCCCCAGAGCTGGGCTACTAGGGACGAGGCGGAGGCTGAGCCTGCCCGCCAGCCCCCAGCCGTTTCCACCCCAGGAACAAGCGTCTCCTGTCAGAATCGGCGAAGGACAACCCCATTTGCTCCAACCAGATATGGAGACGGCGTTGGGGCCTCCTAGAGAAGCGCATCTCACCGTTTGCTGCTAGGTTGATGTCCTCTAGTGGGGATGGCCTCCAAAGACCTCACAGTCACCTGGGTTCTACACCTGCCAGCAGCCGCAAACTGTAGATTGTCTAAACAAAGGTTCAAGCTGTAGGCATGAAGCTTTGGGGGCTAAGATGAGAATTCACTCATTCCCCATTCTGGAGTCATAAACTATGCCTGCTGCCTGGATCTGTACCAAATTTAAGTAATGTAGCTAACAAAAATGCTAACATGCTTTCGACTCACGCACTACCTCTGAAAACGGCTTGAAAAAAAGCCCAAATATCACTGAAATAATTTTAAAAATAACCAGTCGACCCAACTTGCAGGCATACGTCTAGAAAGGATAGAATTTCAAATGAACTATCACAGTATCTGAGAAATAGGACTACTCAAAGAGAACACATCTTTAAATATAACTTGGTGTGTGAAGAAAATGTCACCCATTTTTCTTGATATTTCAGTTTAAACTTGGGATGGCTACCTGAATTGAAGGACTGATGAGCATATATATGGCATTCCCTTGCCCTGCCATATGCATCCCACCCCAACTGATAGCTCCATCAAAAAAGAAAATGAGTCTAATCTGGAATAAGTTATTTTTAGTAGACCCATAGTGGGCCCTAGTATTTAATCATTTCTTTTGAGGGCCACACTTTAATCATCTCCTCTGAGATTTTGCTGAAGATTAACTTTAATAGAAAAAAAAGTATGCTGATTTCGGGCAGGGCTGGCTTTGCGGGCAGTTGTACAGGCTTCTGGGCTTAGCGGGGCCCGTACTTGGTTTAATGCTCTGCTCTCACCGTCACAGAATCCGTAGTCTTTTTTTTTTTTAAACAAGGGTTCCCCATTTTCATTCTGCACTAAAATTCCGTGGCCCATCTTGATGGTAGGCTCCGTAGGCCACGTGGCCTGCGCGGACTCTCCTCAGCTCTGCGGCTGCAGCCTGGAAACAGCCACAGATAACGCGCGCTGGAGTGCGTGTGGCCGCGTGCCAGTAATGTTAATTATGGACCCTGAAATTTGAATTTCCTATCATTTTCATGTCACGAAACGTTATTCTTTGAAAACATGTCTTTTTTTCCAACCATTTAAAAGCATGAAATCCATTCTTAGCTCACAAGCCATGTGAAAAAAAACAGGCAACAGGCTGGATTCGGCCTCTGAGGCACAGCTTGCCAACCCCTGCCCCAGGAAAACAAATCTGGGGAGACCCTGATTTTCCTCTTGTCACAACTCTGGATTCCTGGGAATTCCCTGGGCTTGCTCTGCACAGGTTGGGCTAGAGCGCCGCTATCTTGGGTGACGCCCACTGGGTCGTCAGTAACCAAGAGCCGTGTGTGTCCACACTGCCATGGAGAGGAGGAAATGCGCCTTTCAGCAGCACCTTTCCAGGAATTTCACCTCTTCCCTTGGACAACCTGGGCCTGACCCAGCCAACGAAAGTAGAGGTGAAAGCTGGGCCATTTCGGTAAGCCACCACTCCCTGCCTCTTCCTCCCCTACCCTACAAAGCCTCTTTAGTGGTTACCCTGGATCTGCTTCTCCTGCCTGATCAGAGAACAGGAGGGATCCTAGAGCACTCAGCCTCGAGACCCACCTGGCTGCATACTTCCCTGGAGCCCCTTCCCCTGGACCCCACCGTGTTGCTTGGGAACGAGGTGGGATGGCAGACTCCTGGTCTGGCTCCTGGTCTCCAAGCAAGGGCTCAGGACACCCAGAACTTCCCTCTGAAAGCGCTCAGGAGCAGACCCCTCAACTTCTTGCTGGCTCAGGAGGGTTCCTAGAGCCCGTTGAGGCTGGGTTCCAGAGCACCTAGAGAGCGGAAAGGAGGCTGCGCTTCCCACTCACTGTCATTTTTTTTTAAAATAAGATTTATTAACTTCTCCCCTCGCCCCCTCGTTGTTTGCACTCGCTCTCTGCTCTCTGTGTCCATTTGTTGTGTGCTCATCTTTTTTTTTTAGGAGGTGTCAGGAACTGACCTCGCATGTGGGAGGGAGGCGCCCATTGGCTTGAGCCACCTCTGCTTGTAGTGTCTCTCATTGTGTTTCCTCCTTGCGTCTCTTCATTGTGTCATCTTGTGTCAGCTTGCCATGTCAGCCCATCATGCTGGCTGGCTGTCTTGCGTATCTTCTTTTAGAGGGCCCCGGAAACCAAACCCGGGAGCTCCCATGTGGTAGGCAGGCACCGCAGTGCCTGAGCCACATCCACTTCCCCCACTCACTACCTTTGATATAAGCTCCTTCTCCAGACAGTCCCTGAGTTTCACAAACACTTGCTGCCCTCGGGTGTGTCTCCCTCAAAGCCTCTGCCCCACTCGTGTTAGGAAAGGTGATGAGGTCAGGCCCACTTAGCCACAGCCCAGCCTCTCCCCTGCCATGACTCATTCTTCTTCAGTCACACTCTCTACAGTTTCCTGCTCCTCTCGAGAGATGGGTGACCACACTGTGAGGGCTAGCCTGCGTCCATTCCAGACGCGGGCTTGAGGCCGAAGGAGCCCAGGCTGCCCCCCAAGGAAGCTTCTCATTGCTGGAGGAAACAGTCCTGAAGAGGAAGCTGGGTGGAGGGTTCTTGCTCAGAGGGCACACACATCCTGGGAACTTCTTCACAAAAGAAGAGGGGGAAAGTTGTTGGCGGCTGGGCCCCGCGTCTGCCAGCACCCCGGCAGGGTCTGCGTCGGCGCGTCCACGGAGCTGACCGGGGGTAAGGCTGACAGCCGCTTGTCGGTGTAAGCAGAAGCTCTCGTTGGCAGGGGTGTTTTAAAATCAGTTAACTAACTGGCTGAAGCTTTGGAGATACAAACCAGAGCGTGTGACGGCGCTTCCCACCTGGCCAATATGCAGACATGCGTTCAGTGTCAGGACACAGCCCTATATGAGAAGTTCACAGTTAACATGCTCAGTAAGCCTGTATTGCGCGCCCTACTGTGTGCTAGAAAGACACCTCAGTTATCTTTATTTTTTCATTTTGTATTAGAGTAGTTGTAGTTTTACAGAGAAATCACGCAGAAAGTACAGTTCCTGTATATACCCCCTTCCCACAGGCATTTCCCCCATTATTGACATTTGGCATGAGAGTGCTCCCTTCGCTACAATTGATGAACCAATATTATTATAATTATGTCATTAACCAAAGTCCATAATTTGCATTAGAGCTCACTGTGTTGTACAAGTCTATGGTCTGTTAGTTTAATTTTCATTCTGGTAACCTATACACAACATTAAATTTCCCTTTTTTAACCACTTTCAAGCATGCAATTCAATGTTGTAAATTCCATCCACAATGTCGTGCCCCCGTCACCACCTTCCATCGCCGCAAAATGGAAACTCTATATCCATCAGGAAATAATGCCCCCTGCCCCAGCCCCTCCCCCTGCGTCCTAATTTCTGACGATTGCTCGCATGTTCTGATTATTTCACATACGCGAGGGCATAGTGATCGAGACATAAGTTCCTGAGTGTGAAGGACTGAGAAGCTGCCTCTGATGTCGGGCCCGTTGAGGTGGCCTGCAACTCGGAGGGTGCCCCTGTCCTGGGTCTGGAAAGATGGGCAGAGTTTAGGTGGGCTGAAAATAACTAAAGGACCGGGGTGAGCTAAGGATTGTGGGCAAGTCAGAATGGGGACCGGAGAGCAGTGGGAGGAGACCCTGGATATTTATCTAGGAGGTAATTGGGCAGGACATTGGGCAGAAACAAGAAGTCTACGCTTCATTCAATAATCACCCAGATTTATGGGCTGGAAAGTGACATAAAAGTGGTGTTGAAGGCAGGACAAGGGCTTTCAGAAGGCAGAGGTTTGTTCTGATTAGCTTACTGGATGAACTCAGAACACCCTGTGCAGTGAGCCAGTTCAGTGAACGACGATTGGGATTGAGTGCTCATGGACTTGGCTCTGAGAGGCAGTTACTGTGACAGACATGGCAGAACTTATTTTTCTTTGCTGTGACCATTGATTCCTCTTCAGGCACTCAAGCTCAGAAGCACATGTGCGCTTCGGCTCCCTAAGAGAGATCAGGCTTTAGGGTCGGACGGACTTGTATTTCGGTTTGGAACACAATTCTACCACGTCTCCACGTGGCCTTGGCCTGCGTCTGCAAAAGGACAATATGTACCAGGAGGGGCCTTTGCGAGGACGGACGCAGGCGCAGTGCCGGGCTCAGGCGCCCACATATGGCAAAGGCTCCACAAAGCTACTTCCCTTCTCTTCCTTATCTCTTGGAGAACTGAGTGGATTTTTTTTCTTTTACCTTTTCATTTTGAAATGTTGACAGATTCATAGGAAGTTACAAAACTAGTGCAGGAAATTCCCAGATCCCCTTTACCCAGTTTCCCCCCAATGAGAATCTCCCATAACTAGAGCGCAATATCAAAACCAGGAAATTGACTTTGGTAAACGCCACAGAGCTCATTCAGACATTTAGATTTCACCAGGTTTACATGCACTATTGTGTGTAGTTCTATGCAATTTTATCACCAGGTTTACATGCACTGTCACGTGTAGTTCTATGCAATTTTATCACATATGCAAATTCATGTAACCACCTGCACAGTCAAGATTCAGAACTGTCACATCGCCTCAAAGGCCTCCCTCGTCCACCTCATATTCGTTCCTTTCAATTCCTGAGCAGGAGCCTCATGCGGACATACCACAATCTGTTTAGGCATTTATCCATTGAAGGACATCTGGGCTGTTTCAAATTTTTGGCTATTATAACTAGAGCTGCTATGAACTTTCATGAACAGATTTTCATGTGAGTAGTTTTCTTTTCTCTGAAATAAATGCTCAGGCGTGTGATTACTAGATGTTATGGTAAGTATATGTTTAGGGTTTTTTTTGTTTAAGTTTTTTGGTTTTTTTTTTAATTTCTCTCCCCTCCTCCCCCCAGTTGTCTGCTCTCTGTGTCCATTTGCTGTATGTTCTTCTGTGGCCACTTCTATCCTTATCAGCGGCACCAGGAATCTGTGTTTCTTTTTGTTGTGTCAGCTCTCTGTGTGTGCGGCACCACTCCTGGGCAGGCTGTACTTTCTTTCATGCTGGGCAGCTCTCCTTACGGGGCGCACTCCTGGCACGTGGGGCTCCCCTACGCGGGGGACACCCCTGCGTGGCACGGCACTCCTTCCGCGCATCAGCACTGCGCGTGGGCCAGCTCCACACGGGTCAAGGAGGCCCGGGGTTTGAACCGCGGACCTCCCATGTGGTAGGCGGACGCACAACCACTGGGCCAAGTCCTCTTCCCATGTTTAGTTTTTTTTAAGAAACTGCCAAACTGTTTTCCAGAGTGGCTGTACCATTTTACACTCCCACCAGCAATGTACAAGAAATCCACTTTTGCAAATCCCTATCGGCATTTGGTTTTGTTGTTATTTTTTTTATTTGCGCCATTCTCGCAGATGTGTAGTGATACTTCATGGTGGTTTTAATTTGCATTTCCCTAATGACTAATGATATTGAACATTCATGTGCCTATTACCAAGTGTACAGCCTCTTTGGTGAGAGGCCTATTCCTGTCATTTGCCCATTTTCTAAATGGATTGTTTTTTTTACTGTTGAGTTTTGAGAGTTCTTTATAGGTAGATCTTTTGTCAGATATGTCTTGAAAATATTTTCTTCCAGTCTATAATTTGTCTTTTTATCTTCTTAACAAGACTTCTGCAAAGAAAAAGTTTTAAATTTTGATGGAAGTCAAATTTAAATTTTTTTTTTCTTTTAGGATTTTTCAGTGTCATGTAAGAACTCTTTACCTGGCCCCAGGTCCCGAAAATTTTTCTCCTATGTTTTCTTTGAAGAGTTTTACAGTTTTACATTTTACATTTAAATCCATCGCTCATTTTGAATTAATTTTTGTATAAAGTATGAAGTTGAGATTCATTTTTTTCACCTAAGGATGTCCAATTGCTCCAGCACCCATGTTGAAAAGACTGCCCTTTCTCTACTGAATTGCTTTTGCACCTTTGTCAAAAAACAGTTGTACGTATCTGTGTTGATTTGTTTCTGGGTCTTCTATGCTGTTCCATTGATCTTTATATCTATCCTTCCATCCACACCACGCTGTCTTGATACTCTGACTACACATCAAGGGTTTTTTTGGTTTTTTTTTTCATATTTCAAGCAACAGTTTTATTCATTCTCTTTACATATGTCTTTGGCGTCCCTTGATGCCACTTTTTGAGTCATCTGATAGTTTTTATTTTTTTTATTTTTTTTTTCACTTTTTAAAATTAAAGTTAATAGATCACAACAAACCTTACTTTAAAAAACTTAAGAAGTTCCCACATAACCCACTCCACACCACACTAAGTTTTAACATCAAGTGGAGCGATTCCTCCAAGCGCAGGTAATTTCAGCCTAAATTGAGTGACTTGGGGAAGTCTTTAGGAAACTTGGAGAAAGCCTCCGTGGACCCGTTCTCTCTCGTGCCAAACTCCAGACTCGCGCGGCCGTCGGCCTCCTGCCCTTCCCGGGGTCAAGGGCCGAGGGGCCAGTCACGGCAGGTCTCGGGCCGCTAGGGGGAGCCCCCCACCCTGGTTTGGGTGGGGTGCTGGCCTTACTTTCCTGCCTCTGGCTGGGTGGAGGTGAGAAAGAAACGTGACTACTGCGAAGGGAAGGGCAGTTGTCAGAGTTGCGTCCTCAGTTCTCAGTGGCTCGGCCCATTCGCAGCCCGAGCTGACTTCAGCGTCAGTATTGCTTTAGTAAAAGCAGCACCTCTCGGCCTCAGGAGTGAGATGGAGGTGGGAATCAAAGGACTGCCCTTTTTGCATTTCGTAGTTTGGGGAAAATTGGTTTCCTGTCTCACCGTGAACTAGAACAGGTTATGTTTAAAAAGCATGTTAGGGAAGCTGATGTGACTCGAGCGACAGAGCTCCTACCTACCACATGGAGATCCCGGGTTCGGTTCCAGGTCCTCCTGGAGAAGATGAGCAAGACAGTGAGCTGGCGTGATGAGCTGATGCAACAAGATGACTCAACGAGGAGACACAAAGAGAAAACAATGAGAGACACAACGAAGCAGGGGACGGATGTGGCTCAAGCAAGTAAGCACCTCTCACCCACATGGGAGGTCCCAGGTTCAGTTCCCGGTGCCTCCTAAATAGAAGACGAGCAGACACAGAGAGCACACAGCGAATGGACACAGAGAGCAGACAAAGGTGTGTGTGTAATAAATAAAATAAATCCTTTAAAAATAATAATAATAAAAAGCACATTATCTTCTACATCTCCCTCAGGTTCTCCAGTCCAACTCTTCCTCTCCCATTATTTATAGAATTAGGACCAGAGTAGACTTCCTGTTCTGTGGGAAGGGAGGTCCTTCCTACGCTTTAGGAGGTAGGTTTGGGCAGCAAGTTTGGCCTCAAACCAGCAAGATTCCCCTAAGTCCTTCTCTCCACATAAGCTTATCTCCAAATGGGGCACGAAGCCTGATCTGACCCCCATCAGCTTTGTGCTGTTGGGAGTTAACTTAGCCTCCCTAAGCCTCAGTTTCCTCATCTGTAAAATGGGAGAATTATAATGTTAACTTCACAGTGTTGTGGTGAGCATTAAATGAGCTCCTGCTCGGCAAGTGCTCCCTTAGCACACTGTAAGCTCTCAGAACTGACTCTCCCCGTTGTGTGATATTATGATAATTCTGCAGGAATTAGTCGTGGACTGAGGCAGGTGTCCCTCCACACATTCTTCACATCTCACCCCAATATAGTACATGTAAAACTAACATTCATAAAATGTGGATTAGAGTGGACTTACTGGTATTCTACTATAGAACTACTGTGACTCTAGCAATGGAAGAAATTGTAGCATTAATGTGGAGACAGTGGCCACGGGAGTTGCTGAGGGCTGAGAGAGGGAAGAAGAGGTGTGATATGGGGGCATTTTCGGGACTTGGAGTTGCCCTGAATGATGTTGCAGGGACAGATGCAGGACATTATATATCCTGCCATAACCCACTGAATGTACTGGGGGAGAGTGTGAACTACAATGTAAACTATAATCCATGCTGAGCAGCAGTGCTCCAAGATGTACTCATCCAATGCAAAGAATGTACCACACTAATGAAAGAGGTTGTTGATGTGGGAGGAGTGTGGGGTGTGGGGAGTGGGGTATATGGGAACCACTTATATTTGTTAATGTAACATTTTGTGTGATCCATGTATCTTAAAAAAAAAAGTAATAAAAAAAATGAAAGAAAAACTAACTAACCTTCATACGGGAAGGTACAATTGGCAAAGCATCTTCATTTAGTAGCTGAGGAAACTATCCTAATCAAAAGCTTTTCCGGAGCCTTTCCAGAATCCATGCTACTGAAACAGTGGTTCTAGCGCTGGGTCCTGCCAGAGAAGGCGTTCCTTCCCAGCACCCCGCCCCCCCACCTGGACCCGGTGAGTGACAGACCCTGGAACACACAGAGGACCTGGCTGAGGGAAGGCCAGGGAAGCTGAGAAAGGCCAGGGCGCCTCAAGTGGGGAGGTGGCCAGGTGGCCGGGCAAGGCCCAGGGGGAGGATGGGCATCTCCTCGCTCTTACCCGAGTGAGGGAAAAGGACCAAACAGCGTCACCTTGGCTGCATGACTGCCTTCTCTCACCTGTCTTGTGGCGCAGAGAAGTGTCAGGTGGGAGTCAGAGAAGCAGCCGAAGGCTGGGAGGCTCTGCTTGTGGTTGAACCTAAGCGACTTCACTGACACAAAGGGGCGGTGCCAGGTGGCCTCACAGCTTGCCCCGGGGCTCCTCTTCCAGCCCCAGGATCCCAGGTCCTACCTGTCAGCTCAGCTGCTCGAGCATCCTGTCCTGCCACCAGCCGACCAGTCACTCCCTGGCCCCCTTGAAAATAAAGTTGGGGTGTGGTTCCGTGGCTAAAGCTGGGTCTAGGCAGGGGGTTCGGGCCGTGGGTGGTGATGGCCCGTGTTGGCAGAAGGCACGTCATTTCCAGCAGCATCCAGCACTGGAGCGGGGACCCCTTCCCCGGCAGCGGGGGAGCCGCAGGCGGCGATGAGCGGGGCTGGTGGCATCGTAGCCCCCTCCCACACCAGGTGCCACTCTCCCCCCTCCCTCCCTCCCTTTCTCCCTCCTCTGAGAACAGGCTGAGACTCTACCCTTTGTTCAAAGAGTGGTGAAAACTCTGCTGGGGCCCCGACAGCCCTTGGGGAGCCACAGAGCTCCCCCAGGCGGGTCAGGGGCCAAGTTCAGGTCCTCCCCAGGGGCCCACCAGCTCCCCTCTCTTACACCCTGTCTAGCCACCCCACACTCTGGATCTCCTCTTCCCACCTCTGCTTCTTGGACGGTGCTCCCCGTCTCTCCCCACCTTGGCCCAGCTACCAACTCGTGTGACTCAATCTTCTCTCCCGGCCACATAAAAGGCACTCTGGCCGTGGCTTGTATGGAGTAAATATTTATGTGCTCAGTATTTGTAGCAAGTGAGTGTTCTCTGTCTGGGTCACTGTCAGCTGTCATCCTTGCAAGCAGAGCTCCATGGAGGGTTCCTCAAGTGCAGAGAGTGGTTTAAAGTACCGATCGTGGCCAGATTTACTCTTATCCTTCAAGAGTTACAATGAAGGCGTCTTAAAAACCTACGCACTCAACCCCGCCAGAGAGGAAAAACTCCGAGGATTTTCGCTTGCCTGGCATGGCTTAGACCCCCTGGGCAGAGCCTTTGCTGTCAGCTCCAGTGATCCAGGGCCTCGCTGCAAACGCAGATGGACATTTAAACGAAGGAAGCTGAGCAAGTAGCTGCCGGCTGCCTGCCCCGGGGGCGGCCCGCGCAGCGCTGCCTCAGGGAGTGGACGCCGCAGGCAGGCTGCCCCCGGGGCCGGTGGGGTCCACACGCAGTGGGCAGGCTCCCTTCAGCTTCGCCACCAGCTCCTGCGGCCCTGGAGTGTCCCCTCCGCTCAGGTGCCGCGGTGCCTGCAATTCCATCCCTGGAGAAGCACCTGCTCTGGAGCGTGCAGCTTCTCTGTTTCCAGAGATTCCTGCACCACAGATGACACTCCAAGGATAAAACAGGCAGGTGGGAAAGGCAACAGGGCAATCAGAAGGGCAGGCAGGAGTACGGGGATCCAGGGGACCCTGGCGTTTCGCGTGGGGAGTCGTGCCACACGCCAGCTCCCTTCTCCCTGGGCTGGTTGCCTCTTGCCCTGTTCTCTCCTTACCTGTTTCTCTCCTGCCTACTCAGGTGCGGGGCGTGCAAGTCAACACCTCCAAAAGGCGTCTAACCCTATAAAAGCCAAAGGTATTTATCTGCTCGTTCTTTCCTTTGTATGGAAGCTTCCACCACCCATATTGGGAGCTGGAAAGGAAAGGAAATACCTGTACAGAATGTAATCCACATTTAATCTCTTTACTGCTCACCTCTCCCTATCTCACTCTTTATGGGCAAAGCATGAAGTCTCAGGAAGGACTTCTCAGAAGGGAGACATGTTAGTCTAATTAGCATTGTACCTGATGGCTAGTTTCTGAAATTTTTTTTTTTGGAGATACCAGGGCTTGAGATTGAACCTGGTGGGAAGCCAGCGCTCAACCACTGAGCTGTATTGGTAATGCTAAGTTGGTTTTCTTTCGTTTGTTTTGCTTGTTGTTTGTTTTTTTTGTTTTTAAGTGGTCCAGGGACTGAACCTGGGACCTCCCATGTGGGAAGCAGGCGCTCAATCGCTTGAGCCGCATCTGCTCCCCTGAGTTATTTTTACTGAACAACATACTTAAGAACCTCAAAGATTAATAAAGGATGCTAGAGGTAGTTATGTGTTAAGTCCTGCATGCTTGCCTGCTTATATAGAGTGAAAAATAGCAGAAAATAAGGGATAGTATTGGGCTAAGTGCTTTAAATTTAATTTTCTGAACATTTAACAATTCCAATTGTTAAACAATCATCCATTACAGTGATACATTTTCCTTTATTAGCATTTGTCCCTTGATGTGCAGCCATTTTTTTCTCAAGCCAAACATGCGCTTCAGATAGGAAACTATACGGCAAAACATCAAGGTCACAGAGTGGGGACTGAACCCAGGACCTCATCCATACGTGGGAAGCAGGTGCTCAGCCACTGAGCTACAGCTGCTCCCCAGTGAGAGCTGGTTTTTTCATTTCTTTGTTTTTAGGAGGTACCAGGGATCAAACCCAGGACCTCGTACTTGGGAAGCGGGCGCTCAACCACTGAGCTACATCCACTCTCCTACAATCCTTTTTTTTTTTTTTTTGGTGAGGAAAATCAATTTTGTACAGTTTTATTTTAATCTCAATAAAATGTGAATTTTGTTTAAGAAAGAATGATTACGCCAACAGAAAGGAAACAGCAGTAAAGAAAAATAAGCTCCTCACTTACATAGAGAAATCATAGGAAATTATTGTAAAATTTACATCATGCCCCCTTTTGCCTTGGGGAAAGCAACAATCAGGACTCTAGAGGCCATATGCTTCTCCTCTTTTTTTTTAAATTTTCAGTCTTTTTTTTTTTTAAGGTACATAGATCACACCTGTGAATGCTTTTGATGATAATTATAGGTCAGGAGACTTACCTTAGACATCTGGATCACCTCTATCACCCTTACTAGTACCATTTATTAAAAAGGCAACTCTCCCACACGGCGGCACCCAGTTCACGCTGAGAGCACCCAACCACCGTCCCTACCTGAGAAAAAGCAGGAAGGAACCAGGCAGCTGGAAACCAGGGCAGATCCGTGCCCTCCCCCCTTACGGCCCACCTCCACTGCAACGTAGCTGCGGAGTAGACTCACCTGATAAGTTTCCTGTAGCTGACGGGAGGCGCCACAGCTCTTCTCCAGGTTGACTTTTTGAACAGTCAACCTTCCCCAGAGACATAGAACGAATAGGCCCTGTATCCAATCTGCAGGTGACATACACAGAGATACAGGCATACATCATATACAGAGAAGATTTAGTTTAAGGAATTGGCCCCTATGATTGTGGGGGCTGGAAAGTCCTAAATTTGGAAACTCCGGCAGGATTTCCCTGCTGCCGTCTCGAGGCAGAGCATTTTTCCTCCAGGAAACCTGTTTTTGCTCTTACACCATCAGCTAATTGGATGAGGCCAACCCACATTCTCCCCTTTATTGGAATTCAGCTGATTGTAGATGTCAACACCATCTAACAATCCCTTCACAGTAGCATCTAGACTAGTGTTTGACCAAACAACTGGGCACTGTGGCCAGGCGGAGGTGACACATCCAATTACCCGTCACACCTCTGTGGTTCCCGCAAGCCTCCCCTTCCCCCTGCTCCAGGGGCTGGACCTTTGCTGACTCCCACACTGGAATGCGGATCCGTCACCTGCCGGCCCTTCCGAAGGCTGGATGCCAACCTCTTCAGACGGCCTGCGGGTGGCCTGGGAACCTGTATTTTCTAATTCTCTCCTCGGAGATCGTGATGAACCATGGATCAACCCCTCAGGGTCCTGGGAAGCCCCCAGGTTGCTATTTTCGGGCGAATGACTTGAGACGCCCTCTCTGGTCACAGGCCTGGGTCTCTCCCCCGCCCTGGCAGCTGCTCGGGTGCCCCTCGAGCTCCCCGCCCAGCAGGTGGCAGCTTCCCCCTCGCTCCACCGGCCTGGCCCGTGGGACCTGCCCGTCCTGGCGGTCTCTGGGGAGGAGGAAGGAGGTGGCTCCCTCACGCCTGGGGCGCCCCCTCCCCGTGGGCTCCCGGCCCCCCTCCCAGCCTCTCCCATCCCTCCCCAGCAGGAATTTCTCACCCTCCTCCCTGGCCCCCTCTCTGCTTTCAAGCGCGTCCAGGGCCCCCTTACTGTGAGCGGCACATCACTTGTCCCCGGTACCCCTTCCCGGCCTGCCCTCCCTCCCTGGTTAACTTGTGGGTGTCTCCACGGGGCTGCCCCGGCCCCTCACCGCCCCCCGCCGCCTGGACCCGCCGCTTGGCTTGCAGATTCATCAGTCCCTCCACTGATGCGGCCTCCCCGTCCAGCCTGACCTCTGACCCTCCTTCCAGTCCCTGTTTCCTGCTGTCAACACCTGAATTCTCCCCATGACACTCAGAACTCGAGGCGAACGAAGTGGAGTTCGTTGTCTTCCCCAGAAACCTCCGCCTTGGGTCCTTCCCTCCTCGGCTCGTTGAGCTCCACTCGTCTGGCTCTGGGGATGGTTCGGACCCACGCGGGCCCTTTAGCGGTGAAGACGCTGCAGCCCAGGGAGGGGATGGCCTGGCGGGTGCCAGCCAGGAGGACTGGGGGACAGCCTGGACCGTGGGCCACCTCCCAGCACTGGTGGCCTCAGCCTCGGGGCCCGGGCACCCGACGGGGCAGCTGTCACCGGCTTTTGTTTCCATTTGCTTGTGACCTGGTCCCACCGTGAGAGCAAAGCTCTCTGAGGGCAGGCTGGCATCCCTCAGCAGAGGACACGTTAGGGGACTTGAGTCAAAGAAGCTGGGATGGGGGTAGGAGTGGGGGTGGGGGCACAGGGGCTCCAAAGGGAAAGCAGCCTTTCTTATTAATCACCATTCCAAATAGTACATTTAAAAAAAATATGTTTCACTCCATTTCTTTTTTTTTTAATTTTTAAGGTTTTATTTTATTTCTTTATTTCCACCCTCCCCTTGTTTTTTTTTTTTTTGCACTCACCATCTTGCTCTCTCTGTCCATTTGCCGTGTGCTCTCTGTATCTGCTTGTCTTCTCTTCAGGAGGCATCGGGAACCAATCTTGGGACCTCCCAGGTGGGAGAGAGGCGCTCAGTCGCTTGAGCCACCTCAGCTCCCTGCTTTGCTGTGTCTCTCATTGTCTCTCCTCTTTGTCTCTTTTTGTTACGCCAGCTCTCCACGCCCGTCAGCCAGCTCGCTTTCTCCAGGAGTCCCCAGAAATCGAACCCGGGACCTCCCATGGAGTGGATGGGAGCCACGTCTGCTTCCCCAAATGGTACCTTAATTTTTGGTCAAGTCCTTGAGCAGTTTACAGAGAGGCCACGTTCACCGGATCCCCATTTGCTCCTAACTGGACCTTGACACGTAATACTGACGGCTGATGAAACTGCCCATCCTGTCTGCTCTGGGTCTGCCAGCTTTTCATGTCCCCTTCCACTACTTCAGAGGAGGTATTTATAAGGTGGCAATTCATCGGAGAACAATTTAGGACACTGTTTGGCTTTTCTTAGGAGAAAATATTTAGGATTAAAATCCAGGAGTTTGAGCTAATAGTGTAATTATAATAACATTGTTTCATCAGTTGTAACAAAGGTAGTAGACAAATACAGTGTTAAAAATAGGGAAAACTAGGAACGAAGGTGGCTCAAGCCATTGGGAGGCCCTGGGTTTGGTTCCCAGTGTCTCCTAAAAAAATAAAAAAGAAGATGAGCACACAACAAGCAGAGAGCACAGACAAGGAGGGAGAGATAAATAAATAAAATAAATAAATCTTTTAAAAAATAGGGAAAACTGTGTATGTGGGGGGCTACATGGAAACTATCATAATCCTTCTCTAATTAAAAAACAAAACAAAACAACACATGCACATACACACACCACAAACCCAGGAATTTGAGGACAAAAGGCTGCATTAAACAGGACAAATGGAAAATCGGGTCATGTCTAAATAATATTATTATTAATATTTATTGAGTATATACTATGTGTAAGACATGGTATATTAGCCAAAGCAGTGCTGATGCAAAGCACCAGAAATCTGTCGGCTTTTATAAAGGGTATTTATTTGGGGTAAAAGCTTACAGTTACAAGGCCCTAAAGAGTCTAACTCAAGGCTGTTTTCTCACCAATGTCTGTTGCCATGCGTCGAAGCAAGATGGCGGGCGATCTCTGCCTGGTCTCTCCTTCCTTCTTCCTCTTAGGGCTCCATGGTCCCAGCTCCTTCCGGTCTCCACCGTAGGCTGGCAGAGGGCTCGTTTCTTTCCAGGCCTTCTCAGCTGCTCACAGACTCTATCCTCTTCAGCTGCAAACTATCAGGGGAATGGCTCGTCCTGGGCCCCAGGATCAAAGTTCCCCTTCTTCCGGGCCTATGAGCTCTCTCCCTTCCTGTGTGTCTTCTTGAGTGAGTGTCCATTTACAGAGCGCACCAAGGGGGTGGGGACTTAACCTGAGTTACACCCTGGTCGAATCAAAGCCCTAATCTTAACATAATTTAATCAAGGACGTCTCAGCTGAATCTAATGCAATCACGGGGGAGGGTATCATGTCCAGAGGAAGGCATATTTAACAAACATAATCAACATCTTTTTCGGAACTCATAAATAATATCAAACTTCTACACATGCTGCTTTGTTTCTTTACCCTTATCATCCCATTTAATTCTCACATTCCTCTGAGGCAGGTGATCTTACCACTGCCATCTTTCAGAGGAGGAAACTGAGGCTTAGGGACACCTATAGCCCTGCCCACACAGAGAGCGTCTGGGTGTCACCAGGCGGGCTGACTCGGAGTCCCCTTCAGAGGGGATGAGTGGGGCCACCATCATTTTGACTTGTCTCAATCAAGATAAAAATGTAAGAGCAGTTTGTGCACATATCAGGTGTTGGGAGTGTGAATTGTTTAGTCCTCCTTTGGTTCAAAAATTCCTTCATGCTCTTGGCATCTTAGTGAGAAGGGTTTCCCCTATAAGCACTGCAGAGCCAGAGCCAGACTCACGACACCTGCCACAGTTTTCTTCTTACCAGCCCTGTGGCCTCAGTCTTCAGGATTCCAGCTGATCCAGAAGTCCCAACTTGCTCAGCTATTGTGAGTCTGTGAGGGGACATCTATGGATGGGATCTGGATATTTAGGTCAAAGTCTACTAGTTTTTAAAGCCCTTGTTCTTAGAAAAACAGTGATTTCTGTATTGCCTTCAGACAACAAGCATGAGGTATGCTCCGAATAAGGCAGGCCCCAGAGGGAAAACGCCAAGTGATTTGCTTTGCTGCTCCAACAGCTTTGCTCTGGCCTTTGAAGGTTCATCAGACTGGTTCCCCCAAGAAAACTTCCTGTGCATCCTAAATACAGCCTTTGAAAGGGGCCAGAGACCAGCTAACAGGGAGGTGAAGAAGGTCAACCACCACACCAGGGAGCCAAGAGTGCCTACAACTGCAAGCAGGAGAATAGTTTCCATCAGCCATGTGGAATCTAAGTGCCCTCTTGATATAAAGGGGGAGTGGACACAACCATCCCAGGGTCCACAGGCTGGAGGAATAGCGTATGGATTAGAGTGGACTTATTGATATTCTACTATGGAACTATTGTGATTAGTAATGGAAGAAATTGTAACATTGATGTGGAGAAAGTGGCCACGGTAGCTGCTGAGGGTAGGGAGAGGAAAGAAGAGATATAATGTGGGAGCATTTTCAGTACTTAGAGTTGTCCTGGGTGGTACTCCAGGGACAGATGCTGGACATTGTATATCCTGCCATGGCCCACTGGGTGGACTGGGGGATAGTGTAAACTACAATGTAAACCATTATCCATGTGGTGCAGCAGTGCTCCAAAATGTATTCACCAAATGCAATGAATGTCCCACGATGATGGAAAAGGTTGTTGATGTGGGAGGAGGGGGGTGAGGGGGGTGGGGGGTATATGGGGACCTCATATTTTTTTAATGTAACATTAAAAAAAAAAAGAAAGAAGAAAAGGAAGGAAGGAAGGGAGGGAGGGAGAAAGGGAGGAAGGAAGGGGCCGGAGAAGCCAACGGGGCTGAGGTGGGGGTGGGGGTGGAATGAAGACTGACCCACGGGGGTGTGCTGTGCTCCCGCCACCAAGTGCCACCTGATGCTCTTCCCCTGGAAGCTCCATTCTTGGGGATGGCAAAAGGGAGAGTCCTAAGAACACCCAGCCCGAGGGCCAGAGGCCAGCCGAGGTGTCCACCCCAAGGGAAGGACATCCAGGAGGCTCCAGGTCTCCTGTCTGCCTCGTTGCCGCAGAGCTTTGGGGGATTCTCTGGCTTCGAGGGGTCTGAGCGTGACTGGTGGCCTGCGAGGGCGCCTCCCGTAGCAGGAGTCATTCAAAATATCCACAGGCCCCCACACTCTTTCTTCTTCTTTTTTTCCCCCCAGAGGCCAGGTAAGGAGACGTTTCACCTGGAAGAGAAGGCCCGAGAGCCCACCCAGCAGTCCCAGACAAAGCAGATGCGCCCCGGCTGCTCTCCCATCAGTCCTGACCTCTGGGCTGGGGGTTCGGTGACTCAAGCCTGGGGCCTCCCCACCTCCCTCGGGAACCGGCCAGGCCTCTTCTGTCTCCTCACTCGAATGTCCTCTGGGCTGCTTGGCCACAGGCTCCTTTCTTGGGGGCACGGCAGCTCCCCTTCCTGCGCCCCAAGTGTTGACTCATCTTGGATAGAGACAGTGGGGGGTGCAGGTTTTGTGGGACACGCGGCAGGGGGGTGTGGTCATCCGGTCCCTTTGCTCATCCCGGCTTGTCTTCTGTTCGCTCTAGGCTTCAGGTTAGGGGTTTGCCCCCCTCTCCACCCCCCACTGGCCCTCTAGGCTTTAAATTTCCTGAGGGTGTTTAGGGCTCAACTGACGTGTGTTGAGTGAACCCCCAAATTCTCCCAGGTAGCATTCTGGGAGGATTGGGGCTTCTTGGACAAGAGCCTTGGCTAGACCTCCCACAAAGCCCCTAACCCCAGAGCTGACGCTTTACGCTGAAGAGAGGGACTGGCCTGTTTGTAACTGGATTCAAAGCTTTTATGCCGGCTTCAGACTAGCTCTCCTCCTTGTCCCATCTGTCCCCAAAGATAAAGCCTTGAACTCGCTCGGCTCCGTGAAGGCAGCCCCCCCGACAATCCGCGGGCCATTCACTGAAAGTAGCTGGACCTGGCCTCATAAACCCTCTTCACCGTGAGGTGAGAAAAGTCTCAGGGCACCTCCAGGCCTGGCCGGCTCCATTCCAGGGAGGTCTGTCCCTCTGATTAGCCGGGCATTTGCTAAAACGGCTCCTGCTTTCCTTATTGTAAAGCGCAGAGGACAATGGCTCCTTATTGCCCGACCAGGGTGGAGGGCTCTGGGTCCCATCCGTTCCCGTCCCCTCCCCCCACTGAAAGGAAGCCTTCCCCGAGGAGGGGGCGGCTGTCACCTGGCAGGGTGACTAATTCAGAAGAGGCAAAGCTCCCCACGATTACTATTGTTTTCTTTTTCTCACCGTATCCTGCATTCAAAGGCACTTTCTCTAACAGGGAGACCTGCTCACTCAGGAGAGAGACTGGGGATCCCCGAATGTAAAAGAAGGGGCGGCTGGACTGCAGGCCTCCCCCCCTCCCCCCTGGGGCTCTCACCAGCCCTGGAGGGGAGGCCCTGCCTAGTGGACCTCTGCTAAGCCTCTCTGCCTCCCAGGGGCACCCTTGTGGGCAGTGCATCCAGGGGAGCTGGGAGGCAGCTGCTAACCGGACTCAGGGCCTCAGTAAAAGTATTTACACTTCCCTGTCAGCTGAGGCCCAACACTGCACTCTAGTCACCGATTCAGGCCACCAACCCCCTTTATTTTTTTTAAGATTAAAAAAAAATTTTCTCTCCCCTCCCCACCCCCCATTATCTGCGCTCTGTGTCCATTCGCTGTGTCTTCTGCTGTGTCCACTTGCATTCTTGCCAGCCGCACCAGGTCAGCTCTCCCTGTGCGGAGCCACTCCTGGGCAGGCTGCACTTTTTTTTTTCCCCAATGGGGCTCCTCTCCATGGGCCGAGCACTCCTTGTGCCTGGGGCTCCCCTACCTGGGGGACACCCCTGCGTGGCAAGGGCATCAGCACTGCGGGTGGGTCAGCTCGCCACCCGGGTCAGGAGGCCCTGGGTTTGAACCCAGGACCTCTCATGTGATAGGCGGAGGCTCTATCCGTTGAGCCAAGTCCATTTCCCCAACCCCCTTAGTGGCTAGAGGCTGGTCGTGCCACTCTTTTTGTGCCTCCGTTTCCCCATAAAAAGCAGGAGAATTCGGCCCCAAACCCCTGCCGTTAGTATTGAGTCGGGCATTTCCTTTGGGAAACCCTTTTCTTGGCGCGGCCCTCCCTCAGCATCAGGTTTCCGGTCCCCGAGGGGTGCGTGTGCTGGTGCTGCAGGAGCGCTCAGGTCTGTAAGGTGGAAATCATCGTTTCCTGATGACCGCCCTTCTTCAGGAGATCCGGAGGACGACAGAGCTCGTGCCAGCGCCTGAAGTCACTAGAAAGGGCGTTGGCGCGCCCCCTCCTCTCACGGCCTCGAGCTCCGCAGCCCGGGAGGCGGGGGCTCGGCCGGGAGCGCCCGGCGCGGGGTCCCCGGGCACCCCGCAAGTCCCGCGCGCCTGGTCCGAAGCCGGAATCGAGTTCCGGGGGAGGAAGGCGGCGGGCGTGCTGCGCCGGGGCAGGGGCTGGGCGGCCGGCCCCAGCCGCACCCCGCGCCACTGTCGGGGTCGCTCGGCCGAGGGGGGGTTCTCGAGAGGCAGGTGCGGGAGGTCCCGGGGCCGGCGCCGGGGAGGAGCCCTCGGGAGGGGTGTCGCGGGCCGGGCGGGTGGGCAGGAGCGAGCCGGGGCGGCGCGGCTGCGGGGGGCGGGGAGGCGGCGCGGGAGGCGGGGCGGAGGCGGGGTGCCCCGGGAGCCGCGCGCCCGCGCCGCCCTGCACGCCCAGCCGCCGCAGCCGCTCGCCCCGCAGCCGACTTGGGGCCGAAACTTGCGTGGGCGCCCGCGCCCCGGAGACGTGCGCGCAGCCCCGCGACGACCGACGGCGGCCGAGCCGACGCGGCGCCCAGGCCCGCGGGCTTCCTGCGCTCGGCCGCGGGCTGCGCACCCCGGCCTCCCCGCCCGCCGCGCTCGGGGGTCCCCGGGGCCCGCCGGGACCAGGCAGGAGCGCGCGCTCCGCGGGCCCCGCCGACGCGGCCCCAGCATCTGGGGGCCGGGCAGACGCCTCGGCGGGACCCCCGGAGCGGGGCGCGCCCCGCCCGCCCCGCGCCCGGCCCCGGGATCCCCGCGGATGAGAAGCCCGGTGCGGCGGCCCGAGCGGTGCGCGCGCTGAGCGGAGCGGGCGGGGTCGGCCCCGGGCCCCCGGCGGGACAGCCCCCGCGGGCCCCGCTTCCGCGCCCCGGGCGCTGGACGAGCCGGGCCGAGGAGGGCGGCGGCCGGAGCCGGCGGGCCGGACGAGCGGCGGGATCTGCAGGTAAGCGCCCGCCGCTAGCTGCGGGAAGGAGCCGCGCGGGCCTCCCGCCACCCTCGGCGCCCCTTGCTCTCCCCCGGCGCCCCGAAACTTCTGAGAGCTCCCGCGGCTCTCCGTGCCTCCTGGGCGCCCGCGGGCCGGCGGGTCTGGGCACTCGGGCTGCGGGCGCGGCCGGGGACGCAGGGGCGGCACGGCCCCCGGGAGCCCGCGCGGCCCGCGCAGACTTTGTTGTGCTCGCTCGGAGCTGGGTCTGCGGCGTCGGCGGCGCCCGGCAGGTGGGGGCGAAGCGAGCGAGCAGGCGGCGTTGCTCCAACGCCCCGCGCGGCGAACAAAGCGGGGGCCGTGGGCGGGCTCTGCGCGGGGCCGCGGCTGCCCCATCGCGCGGGCGGCGCGGGGCGCGGAGGGCGCTCTCGGCCCGGGCAGGTAGGGTGAGGCCGCCCTCCCACCGCAGCGCCGGCGGCGCGGCTTTTCGGTCCCCGAGAGGGGGGCGACCGAGGAGGTGGTCCGGGAGCTGCTGTCCCCGGGGTGCGCGCGCCGCCCGCGCGGGGCACCGCCTCGGCCGCCCGCGCGGAGCGTGAGCCCTCCGGGGCTTGTCGCCCGTTTCCCCGGGCCGGGGCCGCCCAGCTCCTCGGCTCGAGGTCTGCGCGCCGCGTCTCCCAGCCCGGGACGAGGGCTGCATCTGGATGAGTTTAACCCCAGCAAGAATGTGAGTGCGGGCCTGCGTTTCTGCCTGAGCCGGGAGTAGGTAGCCCCCCAAGTGGTGGTAAAGTTTTCTGTTTTCTCTCCCTGACCCTCCCCTTGTGTCTGATCCACCCCTGCCCTGGGAGGTGGGACGTGACGTCCTTCTCCATCTTGTCCCTGGAGCCTCAGTGGACACTTGCCAAGCCCTCTGGTCAAATCCTGCGAATCAATGTGGGAGATAATTACATTTCTTGGAGAGGGATTGGTTTTCTTTTACAGAGAGAGAAACTGAGGGGGCTCAGGCAGTGGGCTGGTTACTCAGCCATGAATTGGGGGTTGGTCTCCACTTTCCGGGGTTCCTTCTCCACTGCCCTTGCCACCTGGCCGCGTTGACACACAACGTGCGGTTGCTCCTCTCTGGGCATAGTTTCAGCCAGGTGGGAGAGAGGCTCAGGATCACAAGGCTCAGGAATGTGCCCACAGGACAGCCGTGGGAGGACATCTGTGCCCATCGGTGTGGGTACAACATACCGGGCCAGCTGCACGGTCAGCTCCCGGCTCGATACCAGCGCTGTGCCGTGTGTGTGTGTGTGGGGGGTGGTTTGGGGTGACCCTTTGGTGGCTGGCCTTAAGATGATGGACCTAGGGCCCCGGAGCTGGGAGGGCAGCACTCCCTCAGAAAGCTCGAGGACCCTTTCCTGCGTCTGCCGCTCCTGCTGGGGTCTGATTTGATGGCAGGGTTTCCTTATCAAAGACAAGAGTCCTGGCTCCCAGGCAGAGATGTGACTGGCTGCCAGGCCCTGAGCTTGCGCCCGCAGCCCCATCCTGGCTGACATGCACAAGTCCCCGCAGGCACCCACGAGACCCAGTCGAGGGGGGGAGGCTGAGTGGTAGTTTTCTTCCGTTTGGAAACAGCCCCTCTTTTCTCTTTGGCACAGAGGATTTGTGTCTATAAATAGCAAATAGAAGGGGTGTGTGTGCCAGGGGAGTGATACTCCTGGGATCTGGAGGTAATGGCAGGTCCAGGAGCCCAGCAAAGGGCTGTGCAGGTAAGCTGGCCCTAACACCAGACAGGTGAAGGGAGCGAAAGGGACCCAGAGACAACAGATGGTGAAATGACTAAGGGCAGCAGTGAAAAAGGACACCCACCCTTTTTGTCTTTTTCTTCTTATAGAAAGTCAGACAGGGCGTGTGTGTCACACTCTGGGATGTGCCTGCCAGGGAGTGGGAGCCAGGCTGGAGGAGCTCGCTGGCCCTTTTCCATCCATGGATTTCCTACTTTCCCAGGCTCTGCTTTCTCATGTCTTTGGGTGTTTAAGTGTGTGAGTGAGTGTGCGCGCGTGTGTGTGTTTGCCCAGGGTGTCGGAGTCCAGTTCCCGCCTTAGTTCGCTCGGTGGTTTTAATATCTCCAAGGGTTTCTTATTGGCTAGAAACAACCCGTTTCTAAAACTTTTTCTGTCCAACAAGCGTAAGTTAAAAGGGATATTGCCAAATTGCTGGGAGCCATATGCTGTGAAAAGAAAAGAAAAGGAAAAAAAAAAAACCCAACAAAACAATGGTGATTGTTCTTCACCTGCATAATTCACTCTCCTCTCACGGCCGGGGCCGGGCAGCCAAAGACTTTTTGTTTGCTCCTCTTTAGGAAGGACAGAGGAGTGGGCTACTCTGAGTTTTTCCTTCTAGGATCGTTCTGCTGGCTTCTGGATGCCACGGCTCGGCAGCTCCAGCGAGGGAGGACATTTTTACGTGAAGGGATGGTCCTTGCTTTCTCTGAAATAAAAACCAACAGAGCCACAGAAACTGTCCTGCGCCCAACTATGGTTTTGTTCTTTTTGGCTCCTTTTCAAGTCGCCTGTCATTTATCTCCTTAATCTTCTACAGGGGTCTTCAGGCCCCACCGTTGTTCCAGCCCCACGGCTGAATGCAGTCCTCAGAGTTGGTGGTTATTGGTGACTCTTTGTAAACGTTGTGTCTCCCAAGACACACAAAAGCAGTAGATATAAACATCTTACTCCCTCTGTGCATGGGGAGAGAAGATGGGCGCTCCCCCGAGCCCACCTAAGAGCACCCTTGGCTGGTTTCTATTGAGCATCTAGAGATGCTGTCCAGGAGTCCAGAAAAGTCCAGAATAGATGCTGCATAAGGATGGGAAGACCTGGTAGGTTTTTTTTGTTTGTTTGATCTAAGCCACCTTTTAAGGTAGAAATCACCCCGAGGTCCTGCCTTCCGCACCTCCAGAGAGAATGTAGGTGGAGCCCTGGAAATGGACACGCTGCTGCTCCAGTTCCAGCAGGGCTGTTCCCTGCGGTGAGAAGTGTCCCCGCCTGGCCTCTGCAGACCAGGTGATGGCAGGGCCCCCACCAGGCCCTCTCCACCTCCCTGGCTCTGCCCACCTGCTATATTTAAACCTCCACCCACCTCCATCCCAGTCTGACCCTCTGGCTGGCGGTCTCGCCCCTGGACTGGCTGCTTGGCGGCCTTTCCAGACTTCTTTGACCCTGTGGTTGCAGGTTGGTCTTTCCGTGTTGCCTGAGCCCTCGTCTAGGCTGTCTAAAGTTGGTCTCTTTCCTCCCTGTTTCTCCACCCATAGGACTTTCTTCCAGCTCTTTTTTTTCTCCTGGGTGACTTGGAACCTGGCTCAGTCCTGGGGGGAGACCAGGTGATTTTTGGGTCTGCAGAGCATGGCTTCCGAATGCTCCTCTGACCCCTCCGATAACTGTACATGGAGGTTTCCAGAAACCTGGACTCAAGCTGCCACTTCAGGCCCTTGGGGGGGTGGGATTCTGCTCAGCAGTTGTACCCCGCCAGGCTCTGGGTACCCCGCCAGGCTCCAGGATCTCCATTGAGTAAGGCCAACTGGCACCACGCTTCAAGGGCCGGGAGTGCTTTCTCAGAATTTCTTTTTGCCAGCCCGTGAAGGACCCAAGCTGCCTGCGTGCTGCTCTTTGCATCAGTGTCTTTCCTAGAGGCTTTGCTGTGGGGTGTTCTGGTTTGTTTTGTTTGGGCCGGAGTGGGGTGGGGGTGGCGCAGGCCTGGGCCTCTCTGGTTCTCAGTTATGTTTGCTATGAAGTGAGAGTGTCGGACGAGATTCTCTTTGATGCCCCTTCCAGTGCAAATGTTCTGACATTTCAAACAGCTTTCACTACTTCTGGTCTTGGAAAAACCCCTGCCGTTTTTTGGGGGAGGTGGTTAAATTGGGGGGGGGCAGGCCAGTGGAAGGCCGGGGGCGCGTGCCCGCCAGAGGGGAGCGTTCCCTGCCGCTTCCACGGGGCTCCCGTGTCACATACCGTGGCTCTGCAGGCAGGCTTGTGGCTGGGCAGGAGGCTCAGGCTGTGGCCTGGCCGTGGCCTGCAGGGGCCTCTGTGGTTAGCTGGCATCTCGAGGATTAGGCTGAGGCTCTGTCTCCAGCTTCGGGTGACTTGGGGCCCCTGCCCGAGTGCCTGGGGTGAGGCCCCCAGATTCCATTCTTGAGCCGGTTTATAGTCTTCTCCTGAAGCTGGAGAAACGCTGCCTCCTAAAAGGTCACCCTTGTCTGAAAAATTTCCAAAGGGCAGAGTGGATTTACAGAAGCCGGGCTTGGGTAAGAGAAGGCAAGCGGATTCCAGTGTTCTTGGTTTACAAACTTTACCCCCCAGAGATGTCTTGAGCGTTATCTGCAAATGTTCAGTCCTTGGATTTGGTCCGGGTCCTGCTGGGGGAGGGAGAAAAAGGGTAACAAGCTTTCCTGACCTCAGCTCCTGGCAGGCCTCTTCCCTGCAGAGCCTTAGGCTGCCTGGAGTTTAAGGTAAGAGCGGCTGGACTCGCTCCTGCGCCGTGTCTGCGCTGGTGACGTCCCCTGGGCCTGAGCCAGGATTTGCCTTTGCCTGAGTCTGGACATACCCAGCGGATGGACATGGCCGAGAAGCCAGCGCACATCCAGCTGGTTCTCTTCCCACTAAATGCTCTGGGACAGGAAACCACGTTGTTTTGGGGGATGGAGCACGTCAGACCTTCGTTGTAGACTCATTTCCAAGACTATACGGTCCTCCTCTAAATTGTGGAGAAGTTTCTCCTGGGGAAATTTGCTAGATACTTTCTCAAAATCTTGTTTGGGGTTCAAGATCTGCGAAATCAGGGTAATTAAAGCTTTGAAGATGGGAAGCAAACTTGGCCCAGTGGTTAGGGCGTCCGTCTACCACATGGGAGGTCTGCGGTTCAAACCCCGGGCCTCCTTGACCCGTGTGGAGCTGGCCATGCGCAGTGCTGATGTGCGCAAGGAGTGCCCTGCCACACAGGGTTGTCCCCCGCATAGGGGAGCCCCACACGCAAGGAGTGCACCCCGTAAGGAGAGCCGCCCAGCGCGAAAGAAAGTTCAGCCTGCCCAGGAATGGCGCCGCACACACAGAGAGCTGACACAGCAAGATGACGCAACAAAAAGAGACACAGATTCTGGGTGCCCTTGATAAGGATAGAATCAGAACACACAGTGAATGGACACAGAGAGCAGACAACTGCAGGGGGGTGGGGGGAAGGGGAGAGAAATAAATAAAAAATACATCTTTTTAAAAAATTTAAGAAAAGCTCTGAAGAGATTCTGTGTGTACGTTTGGAACTAGGAAGTGTTGCATCCCAGGATCGGGAGCTGGTGAGGGATGGCGGCGGGGGATCTTCTGGACCGTACTAACAGGGTCCCCCCTGAGCCCAGGGCAGGAAAGAGCAGCAGTGAAGACGAGGGCTTCGGAGTCAGACCCCTGGGGTGCGAGGCCCAGTGCTACTGCTTATTAGCTGTGCAAACTTGGGTGGGGCAGGCTGCCCGACTCCGCTGTGCCTCAGTTTCCACCCTTGTGCAGTGGAAGCAGTAGCTTTTTGCCTGTGCTGTATGGGAGCTGGGAGGCAGGCTGTGGAGAGGATGGGTGCCTGTGAGGCGTGAGGACCGTGCCTGGAACCCTGCAGGGCTGGAGCAGCCATCGCCGTGAGGACGCTTTGCCCCCTGGCACTCCGTCCCCTCACTGGCCCCCACTTCAAGACGGAAGCTGCTCGGTGTGGGATGCACCGTTTGTGCCAGCGTGTGCTCAACGGTTCTCGAAGGAAACGGCTCTCGTGAGCATCACCTGTGCCCAGCGAGGCCGAGAGGTCGTTTTGATCCCTGCGCTGGTGGGAATGGCGGGTCCCGGGTTCTCTTCAGGGAGGAGACCGATGTTCAGGATTGGCTGTGAGGACGGAGGGGAAAGGTGGGAAATCCTCAGAGGATGGTTCGATCCTGACGTGTTCCGTGTGGTTGAGAATCACACGCATCCCTGGCCGAGCAGGTTGGGATCTGGCTGAGCCCGTCTTGGGTTCGCTGAGTGGGTACGCACGCATTCCCTGTGTGTGTGTTGCAGTCGCTCAGGACCTTCCCAGGTTGTAGTTCCTTATTTTTAAAAGGGTAACCTCTGTGAAATCAAATGTAAATTGCAGGGTCAGATGCTGGACCTTATATGTCCTGCCAGAACCACTGAATGTAGTGGGGGAGAGTGTGAACTACAGGGTAAACTATTATCCATGTGGTGCAGCAGTGCCCCAAAATGTGTTCACTGAGTGCGATGAGTGTGCCACAACGATTGGGGAGGTTGTTGGTGTGGGAGGAGTGGGGTGGGGGCGTGGGGGTATACAGGAACCTCTTATATTTTTTAATGTAATTTTTGTGTGTGATGTATTTATCTTAAAAAAAATTTACAAAAATGATGTGATGGGGGTGGGGAGTGGGTTATATGGGAACCTCTTACGTTTTTTGTTTTTTTATTTTTTTAATGTAACATTCCTAGTGATCTATTAACTTTAATTTAAAAAAAAAATGTAAGGGAGAAGATGAGAGTCGAGGGCTCCCTTGTTTTCCTAGGCTGTCCATCACCGCGAGACAGGGCTGTAGGGCCTGAAGAGGAGTTTCGGGGTCTCCTCCTTGGGTGTTCCCAGGAACCAGGTAGGAAGCTGACATCCGCTGGAGAGAATAGAGAGCGCCCCCAAAGGCATTCGGATATTTAGAGTCACAGCCTGCACCTCTGTGGGCTGGATGCTGCGGGCCTCCCTGCTGTGATCTTGCAGCCCACTAGGCAGGCACCTCCGGCTGGGACGCGGGGACCCGCGTGCCGTCCTGCTCCCGGCCCCGCGCCCCGGGCTCCTGTCCCAGCCCTGCTCCTGACGTAACCTCCCTACAGAGCGCCACGGACCGACTCCGTGGACGTCAGCACGTCCTGAGAGGCTTCTCTCTTACAGCCTTGGTGTGTCATTCCTCGTACTGGCAGGGAGTGTTCACGCTGCGCGGAGAACGCCCTCCTCACCGGCTTCCCTGGACTTAAATGCCCCCAGACCCCTCCTGTGACTGGGGGCTCCTTCCCGCCCTGCGGGATTCTTGCTTCTGGAAGAGGCGCAGCTCTCTCAACTCTCGTTTGTTAGTTTCCTTGTTAAATGTCTGCTCGCCGAACATCTCATTCTTCGTTGCATCTGCAGACCTTTAAACAGTTTCTGAACCATAGAACGTGCTCAATAAACGCTTGTTGTGGTCGGTCTTGGGGCCGTGGACTTCGTAATTGTACAGCCTGTTCCTTGCTAGAAATAGGCCCGTTTCACCTAATAAGCTGTGCCCTGCTAGATTATTTTTCCGTTCACAGTTGAATTATTCACATAACAAATATTGATTCCGGCATGTCCCAGGTGCTGGGGATATAAGTTTCTGAACTCCAGGAGCTTTTGTTCTAGTAACTTCTACTACTTCCAAATAGCAAATTAGCAGTATTCCAAAATTTCCAGGTCTTTTATTTTCCCAGACCCTGTGCTTAAGTCCCATCTTGGGATGCTGCCCATTGCGGATGGTTTGGGGACGTGGTACCGAGTGGAGGTGCCCCAGGAAGAGGGGGCCAGAGGGGGCAGTCCGGCCCAGCCTCAGGTCCATGAGAGACAGGCTGAGTGACCCCTGGCTCCTCGTCGGGGCCTGCAGTGTCCCTCTGTGCTCGTTGCTAATGGCATGTGTGTGACCAGATGGGAAGACGGGGACAGGCCTGGGCTAGACGTCCCTGGGCCTCCCTCCCAGTGCTCTGCAGCGCTGTGTCCAGTAATTGTCCCCCCTGCTGGGCTGTCATCACAGACTGCTGGCGCCACCTCTTCTTACTGCTCTCTGGTCCCAGGCTGCCCAGCCCAGGTACCCAGTAAAGGCTTACTGAGTATAATTTGGAGAGGACTAATGGAAAAAGGTCCCCAGTTGGTCATGGGCAGTTGCGCCGGGACCTCCTCCCTGGTGTACGGCCATCACTTCGCTTCCAGGTCACCCCATTCTCCTTTCCTGCCTGATTTTCTCTATCATCTTGGACCTTGTCTCTTCTCTGTGTATACTTTTAATTTTTTTAAAGATTTATTTTATGTATTTATTCCTCCTCCCCTCGTTATTTGTGCTCGCTGTCTGCTCTCTGTGTCCATTCGCTGTGTGCTTTCTGCGTCTACTCGTCTTCTCTTTAGGAGGCACCAGGAACCGAACCTCTCACCTCCTATGTGGGAGAGAGGGACTCAAGTACTTGAGCCACCTCAGCTCCCTGCTTTTGGGTCTCTCATTGTCTTTCTTCTTTGTGTCTCCTTGTTGCGTCATCTTGTGTTGGCTCACCACGCCCGCCTGTCAGGCCATCTTGCTGTTTTCCTCGTCTTCTCCAGAAGGGACCGGGAACTGAACCCATGACCTCCATGTGGTAGGCAGGAGCTCAGTCACTTGAGTCACATCCGCTTCCCTCTGTGTACACTTCTGAGGCTGTCAGTACTGCCTGTCCTCTTACAAAGCTCCCATTTTTCTTCTCTTGCCTGGTCCTCTCCCTTGAACTCCAGGCTGGCATCTCCAGTGGCTTAAGGAGCATCTTCCTTTCAACATTTAAAAGCATTTTCCTTAAACCTGCTCCTCCCTCACTCACTCTTTTCCATCTCCTCCTTTTAGTTGCTTGGAGCCATCCTTGCCTTCTCTCCTTTCCTCACTGCCCATCCCACCCATCAGGGAATCCTGCCGGCTCTAATTTCAGAATTTATCTAGGACCCAACTGCTTCTCACCCCCCTCCACCGCTCCTCCCCTGGCTTCTTTCACCACCACCGCTCTCCTGGGTTATCGCAGTAGCCCCACTGCTCTCCCTGCGTTAGTCAGCCACCGCGAGCCTTACAAAATCTGCCAGCTCCTGTCACTTTCTCCCTCGGCCTCCAGAGGCCTCTGGGGGGGCTTATAAGCCCTGTGTGACCTGATCCCTGCTTCCCACTGTGACTTTACTACCAGCCTTTGCCGGTGTCACCCCAGCACGTTTGCCTGTTTGCTCGTCCTTGAACCCACCTGGGTGCCTCTGCCGAGGACTTGGAGCCCCTGTCCACACAGCCGTAACTTCTGCAGGCCTTTTGTTAAATGTCACCCCGGCCAGGGCTTGCCTGGCTTTCTTCAGTCTATTGCACCCACCCCATACTTCTCTTAGCCCCCCTCCTCTACGTTATTTTTCTCCGTAGCATTTATGACCGTTGAACTGTGTAAATTTTACTTATTTGTTCCCTCATCTGCTTCCCCTCTCTAGAATATAAACACCGCAAGGGCAGGGATTTTTTTTTTTAATGTTTTATTGTGATAACATATGTAGAACGTGAAATTTCCCTTTTTAAGCTATTTTTAAGTGTATGGTTCACAGCATTGTGCAGCAGTCCCCACCATCCATTCCCAAAGCTTTTTTATTACCCCAAACAGAAACCCTGTGTCCATGAAGCAATAATTTCATTCCTATCCGCCCCAGCCCCTCGTAACCTCTGGTCTACACTCATTCTGTGAGTTTGCTTTTTCCATGTATTACGTGTAAAGTGGGATCATACAGTATTTGTCATTTTGTGTCTGGCTTATTTCACTCAGCGTAATGTTTTCAGACTTCCGGGGAGATGGTAGAATAGAAAGACATGGGACTCTCTCCTCTCTCGGAAAAATAGCTAGAGAACAGGCAAAAACAGCTTGAAAAAATGTTCTGGGGTTTAGGACACCAGAGGAAGGCTGGATACTGTCCAGAAGAGAGAGGAACACAGGAAAGGAATCTCAGAGGAAAGACTGTAGTGGAAGCTGCATCAGCGGCAGACCCCAGAGCTTTCCCCACCCTGTGAGCAGACAGTGTTGAATTTTCCGGCCTTGGATTGGCAGCTATAGCCAAAGGGGCCATAGGGACCCCCCTCCCCAGGGAAACAGGAGAGAGGGGGACACAGCCTAAGGCCAATTCAGCTTTTGGCTCACAGATTTGTTCCACTGTGTCCTCCAGCCCTTCCAGACCAGGTGTAGCTGTGCCATTGTTTGCTCTGGGAGCTGCCGGGGACTGGTTGTTGAGGACTCAGAAGGGAGTGCTGCCCGGGAAAAGGGAGGTGCTGCCAGAAAAGGCTGGAGAACAGCCTCTGAGAAAGTTTGAATTGTGAGGCTCTTAGCCTCCAGGCAGGATCTTCTATCACATTGATCTGGTCCGTGTTGCAGCAAACTGCTGAGTAGGCTTTGAAAGGAGAGGGCTGCTGAAGAGCGTCACCTGCTGGCAGACCAAGGAAGTGCATGTAAAAGTAAATAAATGAGAGGCTTTATCCAGCCTTTCCAGCCTCCTTCTCAAAGCCCTCGGAAGTAGGTCTGCAACCCGTTTCTAGGCTAGGGCTCAGATTTGAGCAAGTAACAGGGACAATCCTAAAGACCTGGAAAAGGTTGAAACAAGAATCAAAGAATGGCTGAAATACACAGCATCCTTCCACTAAACTCCTCTGAAAGAGAGGAAAATTGAGCATCAGAGTAAACTCACCATCATATTTAGATGCCTAGACATCAGTAAAAAATTACAAGTCATATGAAGAAATTAGAAGAAATGGCCCAAACAAATGGCCTCAAATCCTGCATCCCAGAAGAGATGCAGGATTTGAGGCAACTAATCAATGAGAGTCATACAAATTTCCAAAACCAAATTAATGAGTTGAAAGACAGTATGGCTAAATAGATAAAGGACATCAAGAAGACACTGAGCAAGCACAAAGAAGAATTTGAAAATCTAAATAGAAAAATAACAGAGCTCATGGGAATGGAAGACATGATAGGTGAGATAAAAAACACATTAAAGGTAAATGGATGTGGTTCAAGCGATTGGGCTCCCATTTACCATGTCAGAGGTCCAGGGTTTGATTCCTGGGGCTTCCTGGTGAAAAACAAGCTGGCCCACGTGGTGAGCTGGCTTGAGTGGAGAGCTGGCCCACGCGGAGTGTTGGACTGCGTGGAATTCTGGCCCATGCAGGAGTGCTGGCCTGCACAGAGAGCTGGTACAGCAAGATGACGGAACAAAAAGAGACACAGAGGAGAGGCAATAAGAGATGCAGCAGATCAGGTAGCTGAGGTGGCACAAGAGATTGAGCAGCTCTTTTCTACTCCAGAATGTCTCAAGATTTGTTCCTGGTGCTGCCTAAAGAGAAGACAAACAGGCACAGAAGAACACACAGAGAGCAGAGAAATCAATAAATCTTAAGGGAAGTGGATTTGGCTCAACAGATAGAGCATCTGTCTACCACATGGGAGGTCCAAGGTTCAAACCCAGGACCCCCTGACCCATGTGATGAGCTGGCCCACACACAGTGCTGATGCACGCAAGGAGTGCCGTGCCACGCAGAGGTGTCCCCCATGTAGGGGAGCCCCACACGTAAGGAGTGTGCCCCGTGTGGAGAGCCGCCCAGTGCAAAAAAAGTGCAGCCTGCCCAGGAGTGGTGCCGCACACACGGAGAGCTGATGCAGCAAGATGATGCAACAAAGAGAGACACAGATTCTGGGTGCCACTGACAAGAATACACGCGGGTACAAAAGAGCACACAGTGAATGGACACAGAGAGCAGACAACTAGGGGGGGCGGGGAAGGGGAGAGAAATAAATAAATAATAAATCTTAAAAAAAAATATTAGAGGGGAGTGGATATAGCTCAGTGGTTGAACACCTACTTCCCATGTATGGGGTCCCAGGTTCAATACCCAGTACCTCCTAAAAAATAAAAGAAAACACAAATGAGAAGCATACAAGAGCAGGCTTGAAATAATAGAAGAAAGAATGAGTGATACAGAAGACACAACAGGTGAAATTGAAGAGAGAGAAAAGAATGGAGCAGGGGCTCAAGCAGTTGAATGATAACACAAAACACAACAACATATGTGTCATGGGAGTTCCAGAATGGGAAGAGAAGAGAAAAGGGGCAGAAAGAGTATTTGAATCTCATGAAAGAAATGAGTTTACATGTCCCAGAAGAGCAGCATACCCCAAGCAGAATAAATCCAAATAGACCTACTTCAAGACATGTACTACTCAGAATGTTAAACATAAAGATAAAGAGAGAATTCTGAGAGCAGCAAGTGAGAAGCAAACTATCACATACAGGTGATACCCCATAAGACTTACTGTGGATTTCTCATCAGAAACCATGGAGGTGAGAAGACAGTGGTATGAAATAATTAGGATACTGAAAGACAAAAATTGCCAGCTGAGACTTCTTTATCTGGCAAAATTGTCCTTCACATATGAAGGTGAGTTTAAAATATTCACAAATAAACAGAAACTAAGAGAGTTCATAAAAAAAGAATGCCTTTGCAGGAAATATTAAACAGCCTAAAAGAAAAAGACAAGAAAGAGAGACTTGGGGTAAGTACAGAAGAAAGAATAGCAGAAAGAATAACCAAGAGGGTAAAAAGACAGAATGATATATGATATCTGAAAACCAAAGAATGAAATGATGGAAGCAAATAATGCCTTTACAGTAATATCATTGAATGTGAATGGATTAAACTCCCCAATCAAAAGATAGAGGCTGACAGAATGGGTAAAAAAAGCATGAGCCATCCATATGTTGCCTATAAGAGACTCACCTTAGACCCAGGGATACAAATCGGCTGAAAGTGAAAGGTTGGAAAAAGGTACTTCATGCAAGCAGTAACCAAAAAAGAGCTGGAGTAGCTATATTAATATCAGACAAAACATACTTTAAATGCAAAAACTTATAAGAGATACAAAAGGCCATTATATATTAATAAAAAGGACAATCCATCAGGAAAAAATAAGTCATAAATATCTGTGCACCTAACCAGGGTGCACAAAAAAAATACAAGAGGCACCTCAGGCAAAAATGAAGGGAGAAATAGACATCTCTACAATAATAGTTGAAAACTTCAACATACCACTCCCATCATTAGATAGAACTGGCCAGGAGATCAACAAGGACACAGAGAACTTGAACAATATGATAAACAAGCTAGACTTAGACATATACAGAATGTTGCACCCAAACTCAAAAGTTTATACATTCTTTCTCAAGTGCTCAAGGATCTTTCTCTAGGATAGACCACGTGTTAGGTCACAAGGCAGGCCTCAGTAAATATAAAAAGACTGCAATTATACAAAGCACCTTCTCCAATCATAATGGAATGAAACTAGAAGTCAATGATAGACAAGAAAATGGAAATTTTGCAGATATCTAGAGGCTGAACAACACACTCCTAAATAATCAGTGAGTCGAAGAAATTGAGTGAAATTAGTATTTTGAGAGAAATGAAAATGAGAACATAAACTTATCAAAACTTATGGGACACAGTGAAGGTAGTTCTGAGAGGGAGATTTATAGCCCGATGCCTATATTAAAAAAGAAGAAAGAGTTAAAATCAAAGATCTGGGAGCAGATGTGGCTCAAGCAGTTGAGCCCCTGCTTCCCACATGGGATCTCCCAGGTTCAGTCCCTGGTGCCTCCTGACAACAAAAAAGCAAGCAAGCACACAAACAAAAAACAACTCAGGGGACCTGATGTGACTCAGTGGTTGAGCGCTGGCTTCCCACGTACAAGGACCAGGTCAATTCTACGAAACATTTTGAGAAGAAATAACACCAATCCTGTTTAAACTCTTCCAAAAAATTGAAGAGGAGGGAAAATTACTGAACACATTTTGTGAATCCAATATCACCTAATACCGAAGCCAGATAAAGATACTACAAGAAAAGAAAATTACAGACCAATTTCTCTTAAGAATATAGGTGCAAAAATTTTCAACAAAGACTTGCAAATAGAATCCAACAGCATATCTATGTTTTCCTTTAAAATTTTGAGATTTTCTTCTACTTGCCCTGTTCTGATCTTGAAGATCTTGTGGTAGATAATGGTTTTCCTGGATCTTACACCTAAAGCATGAGCGACAAAAGAAAAAATAGATGGGACCTTCTCTAAATTTAAACAGCCTCAAAGGACTTTGTCAAAAGGATAAAAAGGCAGCCAACCCACGTCTAGGAAGTTATCCTATAGATATGGTCACACGTTGAAGTCGTGAAGCATGGCAACATGGATGAACCTGGAGGACATTATGCTGAGTGAAGCAAGCTGGACACAAAAGGACAAATGCTGTATGATTATGGTATTATGAATGAAATTTATTGTGTCAACTCATGGAATTAATAACTAGAATATGGGTCGCCAGAAAAATAGAATGAGGTTAGAGAATGGAAGGCTGAGGGTTAACTTGTACAGAATTGATAAAAAGGTTGTGTGTTAACCTTTGGAAATGAATAGAAAAGGTAAAAGCACATGTATAATGTGTAACTAGTAATGCTATTATATGGGTATGACAGTGGTTGAAAGGGAAAGTCTAAGGTCATGCATATTACTAAAAGGAAAGGTAAAAAATGTAACAGGACTGTATAGCATAGTAAAAACTCGTGAAATATGAATATGGGTAATATTACATTTATAAGGCTATTTTTCTTTGAAACTGAACCAATGTATGTTAATGGTACAAGATGTTAATATCAGGCCAAAAAACCCACCCCATTATCTGAGGGAAAGAAACTAGACAGAAAGGACTAAATATTGTATGGTTTCATTTATAGAAAATGTAAATATCAATCATATTTACATAATTTACATGATTGCACAATACATAATTTATGTAATGTTTTCAAAATTCATCCACTTTATAGCACGTATCAGAACTTCACTCGTTTTCACGGCTGAATGATGCTCCATTTGTGTCGCTAGACCACATTTGGTTTATCCATTCATTTGTCAGTGGACACTTTGGTGACTTCCACCTTTTGGCTATTGTGCATAATGCTGCTTATGAACATTGATGTACAAGTATCTGTTCAAGTTCTATTTTCAATTCTTTTGGGTATAGACCTAGAAGTAGAATTGCTGGGCCTTATGGTAATCCTATATTTAACTTTCTGAGGAACTGCCAAACTGTTTTCCACAGCAGCTGTACCTTTTTCCATTCCCACCAACAATGTATGAGGGTTCCTGTTTCTCCAGGTCCTTGCCAGCCTTGTTATTTTCTATCTTTTGGGAATAGCCATCCTAGTGGGGTGAAGTGGTATCTCATTGTGGTTTTGATTTGCATTTCCCTAATGGCTAATGATGTTGAACATCTTTTCATGTGCTTATGGGCCATTTGTAAGTCTTCACTGGAGAAACATTTATTCAAGTCCTTTGTCAGTGTTTTAGTTGGGCTGCTTGTCTTTTTGTTGTTGAGTTGTAGGGAGGGCAGGAAATTTTGTCTCTTTTGTTCACTGTTGTATCTTGAGCACATGGAGTAGTGTCTGGCATATAATAGGTGTTCAATAAATAATTGCTGACGGACTCAAGTAAATAAATGGCCAACAAGGCTACAGTCCATCCTCTGCTTTGCTGCTCCTTCCCCCTTCCTTTCCCTCTCCTCTGACCACAGAGATGGGCAGCTGGTGAAAATATGTGGTTCAGGACATACCTCTATTTTGTTAAAATTAACTGTACTTTTAAAATATTATGAAAGGAAGATATGTTATTGATAAAAAGAAAAAATTTCAATTCACATTTTTAATTCATACATACTTTCATTGAAAATGTGAAGGAAAAATTGAAATGATAATTCCAAGTTAGAGCTACTCATCGATAATATTTTGGTCTATTTCTTTCAGCCTTTTCTATGCATAGATGTACAAGCACATGTAAATGCATAAACACACATAAATTTCTTAGGTGCTCCTCTCCCTTCAGGATGGTGGCCCCCAGGTTGGAGGACTGTGCCCTTTCTCTTTGTCTTTGGTGCCTGTTGCAGGCCTGGCATGTATCAGGTGCAGCCAGTTGTAAAATAAGAGCATGAGTAGATCAGCGTGTGGTCTGTTTCTGGTAAATGATTGTAGCCTGCAGAGCTGGTCTTTGCCTGTTTGGTTCCTGGGCTGATGGTAAGTGCACCATCTTATTTCCTTAAGGTTGTTCTAAAGCCTGGTTTCTCTACCTCACACTATGGGCACTGTGGACCTGATGATTCCTTTTTTTTTTTTTTTAAGATTTATTTATTTATTGACTCCACCCCCTCATTGTTTGCCCTCAATCTGCTCTCTATGTCCATTCACTGTGTGTTCTTCTGTGTCTGCTTGTCTTCTCTTTAGGTGGCACTAGAAACTGATCCTGGGACTTTCCCGAGTGGGAGAGAGGTGCTTAATCTCTGGCAGCACCTCAGCTCCCTGGTCTGCTGTGTCTCTTATTGTCTCTCCTCTGTGTCTCTTTTTTTGTGTCATCTTGCTGTGCCAGCTCTCTGCGCAGGCCTGCATTCTCTGTGGGCCAGCACACCTGCATGGGCCAGCACTCCGCGTAGGCCGGCTTTCCGCTCGGGCCAGCTCACCGTGTGGGCCAGCTCTCTGCTTGGGCCAGCTCACAACACAGGCCAGCTTGCCTTTACCAGGAGGCCCTGGGAATCGAACCCTGGACCTCCCTTATGGTAGACGGGAGCCCAATCACTTGAGCCACTGTATGTCCCTGATAATTCTTTATTGAGGGGGGCTGCCCCAGGCACTGTAGGATATTTAGCCATGTCCCTAAGCTCTTCTCACTGGCTGGCAGTCACACTCCCTCTCCCAGTCCTGTCTCCAGTCATTGCCTAAAGTCCTCTGTGGGGCACAATGGCCCTTGGTGGAGAACCACTGTTTTAAAGTATCTCAGTTTCCCCCCGACACGCTGTCCTTATTTTAGTTGCCCCTAAATCCTTTGGAATTATCAGTTTTGAGCCCTATATCCACACCACTGCCCGAACGTGGGCCCTTCCTTACACATCAGGAGTGGGTTGTGACAGCAGTTTTCTCACCTGACGTCTGTCCTCGGCTGCCCCCTCCCCAAGGATGTCTCCGCTCTGCTCCCAGCTGAGTCATGCCGCTGCTGCTTTAGGTCCTTATCCTGCTCAGAATGCTTGAATGACTCATTTCCCTACTCAACTGATCGATCTTTACTTTGGCATTCAATTCCCTTCAAAATCTTCTCCTAATCTACTTTTGCAAACTTCTCTCCCACCACTTCCCTATATTGCAGCCAAACATGGAGTCCTGCCCCCTCCTGAGGTTTGCTCAGGCTGCTCACGCCTCTCGGAATCCCTTCCCTTCCTCTCCTCCCTTAACACACCCTACCTGTTCTTCAGGCACAGCTCGGAAGCCACTCGCAGGGCTTCTCTGAAATAATCTCTCTGTGGTCAGGAGTGGGCTTCCAAAGACCACTACAGGGAAGCGGACTTGGCCCAGTGGTTAGGGCGTCCGCCTACCACATGGGAGGTCCGCGGTTCAAACCCCGGGCCTCCTTGACCCGTGTGGAGCTGCCCCATGCGCAGTGCTGATGCGCGCAAGGAGTGCCATGCCACGCAGGGGTGTCCCCCGCCTAGGGGAGCCCCACGCGCAAGGAGTGCACCCCATTAAGGAGAGCCACCCAGTGCGAAAGAAAGTGCAGCCTGCCCAGGAATGGTGCCGCACACATGAAGAGCTGACACAACAAGATGACACAACAAAAAGAAACACAGATTCCCGGTGCTGCTTCTAAGGATAGAAATGGTCACAGAAGAACACAGAGCAGACAGTGGGGGGGCTGGGGGGGAAATGGGAGAGAAATAAATTTGAAAAAAAAAAGGTAATTACTTATTGAAAAAAAAGAAGACCACTTCAGTTCAGTGAACACTGAGCTAGAGTCTCCATCTGGATATTATCAAACGACCTCGCCATACCTTCTCTTCCTTTTTATTTTAAAGATTTATTTATTTCTCTCCCCTTCTTCCCCCCACCCCCCTTGCCCATTGTCTGCTCTCTGTGTCCATTCACTGTGTGTTCTTCTGCATCTGCTTGCATTATCTGGCAGTACTGGGAAACTGCATCTCTTTTTTTTTTTATCATTTCGTCATCTTGCTCCGACGGCTCTCCATGTGTGCAGTGCCACTCCTGGGCAGGCTGTGCTTTTTTCACATGGGGCGGCTCTCCTTACGGGGTGCACTCCTTGTGCGTGGGACACCCCTACACCGGGGTGCCCCTGCATGACAGGGCACTCCTTGTGCGCCGCAGCACTGCGCATGGGCCAGCTCACCACACGGGTCTGGAGGCCCTGGGGATTGAACCCTAGACCCTCCATATGGTAGACAGATGCTCTGTCAGTTGAGCCACATCCACTTCCCACCTTCTCTTCTTGTTGCTCTTAGTGTCTGCATCTGTTCTTCACTTTAGCCCATAGCCCGGAGGTCCTGGCATTGTGACTTTGTAGTAAGATGGTGAAGCCGTCTTCTTGGGTTGAGTTAGGGAATCTTAGGAGAAACTCCATAGCTACTTCCCCGCTTGCAGCTCAGATTGTACCTAAATCACTGCAGAGAAAAGAACAGCCATCCTACTGATTTAAAAGGGTCCCAAATTGAGGGTGTTCTGTAGCAAAACAGGTTTTGTTACCTCCTGTGTAGTTGTTTGAGTAGCCTATCAGCCTTCCAGCCTGTGAAGTGGTGATCCTCAAGCATTTAAAAGTGTTAGTGGGAAGCAGATATGGCTCAGGTGACTGAGCTCCCACCTACCACATGGGAGGGCCGCGTTCAGTTCCCGGTGCCTCCTGGAGAAGACGAGCAAGATGGCAACCTGGCAGGATGGGCTGGTGCCCAGCTGACACCACAGGATGATGCAGTGAGATGATGCAACCAAGAGACAGTGAGGAAGCACAATGAGAGATGCAGCCAAGCAGGCAGCGGAGGTGACCCAGGCGATGAGACGCCTCCCTCCCATGTGGGAGGTCTCCGGTGCCTTCTAGAAAGAGAAGACCAGCACACAACAAATGGACACAGCAGATGCAAACCATGAGGGGGCGGGGAGAAAGAAATTAAATCTTAAAAAAAGAAAAGCATTGGCCCTCCCTGCATTCTCATCTGCTGTCACGGTACAGTAGAAAGCATATGGCTTTTAGGGTTTAATAACCTTGAGTTTGAATTCCAATTCAGCCATTTATAACCAGCCTGACCGCACCTCAGTTCTTGACCTTTTCTGAGCTCTAGTTTCCTCATCCATTAAATAGGGATAATAACACTTGTACCTTTAATTCTGAGAATCAAACGTGATCATTTTTGTGAGTTAGGGCAGCTCCCGACATATAGTATATACTCAGTAAATATTTGTTCCCTTCTTCATCTCTTGATTGAAAAAAGAGAAAGCATCAAGATATTATCACATAGATGCTCCACATACCCTCTCAGTTTGGTTCAGAGGAATCAAGGGTTCGTAATTTGGTTTGGCTTGGTTTCACCATTGAGGAGACAAAGGAGGCCTGAAAATTCATTGGTACGACAGCCGCTTCACCAAAGAGGCGTTCCCCCACGCGGGTCGGCTCCGGGCTCTTGGAGTTCCCTGGGGGAACCTCGCGGTGTGAGGCTGGGTTCCTGTGCCACAGCAGTCATGCCTTCCTCCTCCTCGTTCCTCCCTGTGGGCAGTCCCAGCACTTGGCCTTGTTACTGCTCAACAGATTGGTAAGTTAATGGGCCAGTGACTTCCAAGGAGGTTGTTAACACCCAGTTTGAGAAAGCTGGTCCCGAATTACCCTCTTCATCAATACAAAGGTGCGTTTCAACATACCTGAGGACAGAATGCATCTTAAAAATCAATGTTGTGTCTTGGTTTAGTTGAGAGTGTTTTTCTTCCTTAGTGATACAAATTAATAGTGCATTTTAGCATCGGGAATGTCTTTGGTTAGTGGAATAAGGAAAGGTCACTGATCAGTGTCTTACTAAGCTGACCTGCTGCGCTCGCCTTGGGGTGCCCTTGGAAATGTCCTGCTGCTGTTTTGCCATGAGTGTCCCCTCATGTTGAACAGCCATTGGCCATGAGTTACAATCAGATAGGAAACTAGGTAAGGACCCCGGGCCCCTGTGTGCTGGTGCTGGAGGACGCTCAGCCTCCCTGTGGCCACCTGGGAACCTGAGGTCCCCCCAGGCTTTCTGCCCCTGAGGTCACAGGGCTCTTGGGCACATTCGCCGTCACGGGTCTCCCTTTCCTGCCTTGTGAGTGGACTCACAGGGTAGCCCCCCTCGCCTGTCTTGCAGAGATGGCGTTAGGATGTAATGAGTTGGCGTGTGGGAAAGCGTTTTATAACAAAAGTAAGGCATTATCCTACCCCTCAGATGTGCCCAGTGGAAACGTGTCTCAGAGACCTCTATACATCCACTGACAAAACACAGCCCCAGGTGACTCAGCGGTGAGTCATACCTGGGCTTATCTTCTTGGTTGTCTGCCTCTAGGAGAGAGTCTTTGAAAGCTTTGTATAAGCTTGTCTGGTACAGTGAAATAGCAGCCCCAAGGATCAGAAAGGAATTACCTCCTAGAACTGGAGTCCAGGAGCCCCTCCCCCATTTTCTCCTTCCCTGTTTCGCTGCCTTGGCCTGGGAAAATATGTCAGATAAAATATCACGAACCTTAGCGCGGACATCTTTACGGTGGGGGAGCAGGTCTCATCGCTCACGCGCGGTGCGTAAGACGTCAGGCTCTGCAGCCCAGAGGTGCTGGTTCACTCCTGGCACCCCAGCTCCCGCAGTGTGACTGCCCCGCCAAGGTGGCCTGGAGCAGGCGGCCTCAGTGCCCTGGAGCTCGGTTTCCTCCTCGTCAAAATCCCTAAAGGCTTTGTGAAGACTACATGAGTGGAATGGCAAGCGCCCAGCAGGACCTGGCACACGTGGCGAGCACCCAGTGGTTGTATGCGCTCATCACGCTTCTAAACGGCCACCAAAAAATGCTGTTGCGCAGTCGCCAGACCCAGTGCTGCTGGCGTGATCAAAAGCGGGGCTGTGTCTGGGAAGAAAGGAGGGAGCCTGTGTGGTTCTCGTGCTTAAACGTGGCATTCACAGGCTCCACGACGTGTCAGCTCGACAGTAATCTGACCTCGGTAACGCTGCATTTTCAGGTGCATGTGGTTTTTGTATTACAACCAAAACAGGGGAATCCTGGTCAGAACCTTACCAGATGGCTTTTAAATATTTCCTTTTAAGTGAGATCCTTGAACTGTACCGTTAACCATTTCATACGCGGGTGAAGAGTCTTTAGTGGCATCTCACTTTTGTGCTTAAATGCTTGGGAGGCCTGCCCTCAAAATGGGACGGGATGTCCTGCTGCTTCAGCATCGAGCACAGGCTTCTGGGAAAACGTCATGAACTTATTTCCACAGTCTGTTGGCATTTAGGGGTTTGAGAGAGTCTTAGCAGTGTGAAAATTCATAAACCTCGTATAATCTGCCCTCCGTATTTCACTGCTGCTCTGTATGGCCACAGCTGAATAGCAGGGACGATACAGGCGAGCCTCATTCTATTGTGCTTCACTCTATTGCACCGTGCAGATTTTGTGTTTTTTACACAGTGAAGGTTTGTGCCACCCTGTGTCGAGCAAGACTCTCAGCATCGTTTTTCCAACAGCGTGTGTGCACTTTGTGTCTCTGTATCACCTTTTAATTAAGGTGTGTACATTGGGTTTTTTTTTTTAGACTTAATGCATCAGGAGTGTATGATGTGACTATGATTAATAATAGTAATCCTCATTTTTCTTAATTTAATTTCTAATAGAGTTTGGTTTGGGTCTACAGTGTTGCTCTTTATTTTCCATTCATCTCTCTCTCTTTTTTTAAAGTGGTTGCTCTAGGGCTTACTATATCCATCCTTAATTTATCAGTGTCTATTTAGAGCACAGGTTCTTAACCTTTTTTGTTCCACGGAACCCTTTGCCAGTCAGGTGAAAACCACAGACCCCTTGCTAAGTCCACACTACAGTGTGTGTTATTTAATAACTATATCATACCTGCACCAACACGTCCCCACAAGATTAGTATTTTTTTCTCATGGACCCCTTGTTAAGAACCCTGATTTAGAGTCAACATTATACCTCTTCACACTTCATATTCATGTAACTTTCAACAGTAGAATTTCATTTACACGCCCCCACCCTTAGTATATTGTCATGTATTTTATTATACATATCTTATAAATCCCACTTCTTAGTATTATTATTTTTGCTTTAAACATCAGATGTCTTTTAAGTAAATTATGAGAAGAAAAATACAGTCTTTTGTATTTATGCACTTTACTGTTTCAGGTGCTTTTCATTCTTTCCTGTAAGGTAAAGGTTTCAGCCTGTGGGACAGCCTTTAGTATATTAGTGCAGATCTGCTGATAACAAATTCTCTCACCTTTCACTTATCTGAAAATGTCTTTATATGCAACCTTGTTTCTGAAGGATATTTTTGCTAGATATAGAATTCTGGATATTTGTTTTGTTTTGTTCTTTCTTTCTCTTTCAGTACTTTAAAGGTATTATTTCATCGTGTTCTTTTTTGTTTTGGGCAAGAGAGAAAAGTCTTTTTTTTTTTTTCCCTATAGATAATGTGTCTTTCTTCTTACCCATCAGACTACTTTGAAGATATGTGTGTGTGTGTATATATGTATATTTTTAAGGAGGTACTGGGGTTGAACCCAGGACCTCGTACATGGGAAACAGGGACTCAACCACTGAGCTGCATCTACTCCTGAAGGTTTTTTTTTCCTATTTCAGCAGTTTGATTATGATGTCCCTAGGTGTGGTTCTTTTTTCTAAAAAATTATTTATTTATTTATCCCCTCCCCCCCATTGTTTTGCACTCACTGTCTGGTTTCTCTGTCCATTTGCTGTGTGTTCTTCTGTGTCTGCTTGTCTTGTCTTCTCTTAAGGTGGCTCTGGGAACTGATCCTGGGACCTTCTGGAGTGGGAGGGAGGTGCTCAATCTCTTGCACTACCTCATCCCCCTGGTCTGCTGCATCTCTTAATTGTCTCTCCTCTGTGTCTCTTTTTGTTGCGTCATCTTGTTATGCCAGCTTTCCATGCGGGCCAGCATTCCCGTGCAGGCCAGCTCTCCACTCGGGCCAGCTTACCATGCGGGCCAGCTTGCCTTCACCAGGAGGCCCCGGGAATTGAATCCTGGATCTCCCATATGGTAGACAGGAGCCCAATCACTTGAGCCACATCTGCTTCCCAAGGTCGTTCCTTTTATGTTTATTCTTCTTGGAGTTTGTGGTACTTCTTAGAACCGTTAGTGGTTTTCATCAACTTGAGGAAGTTTTTGCCCATTATTTCCTCAAATATTTTTCCTGCTCCATTCTCACCCTGTTATCCTGATACTACAATTGCGCTTGTGTTAGTGATTGACACTGTCCTTCAGATCCCTGAAATTTGGTCCATTTTTTGTTAATTTTTTTCTCTTTGTTCTTTAGATTAGGTAATTTTTATTTTTTATTTTTTAAAGATTTATTTATTTATTTAATTCCCCCCCTCCCCTGGTTGTCTGTTCTTGGTGTCTATTTGCTGCGTCTTGTTTCTTTGTCCGCTTCTGTTGTCGTCAGCGGCACGGGAAGTGTGGGCGGCGCCATTCCTGGGCAGGCTGCACTTTCTTTTCACGCTGGGCGGCTTTCCTCACGGGCGCACTCCTTGTGCGTGGGGCTCCCCCACGCGGGGGACACCCCTGCGTGGCACGGCACTCCTTGCGCGCATCAGCGCTGCGCATGGCCAGCTCCACACGGGTCAAGGAGGCCCGGGGTTTGAACCGCGGACCTCCCATATGGTAGACGGACGCCCTAACCACTGGGCCAAAGTCCGTTTCCCTAGGTAATTTTTAATGTTCACTGATTCTTCTGTTTTACCACTTCCAACCTGCTCTTAAGATTATCCAAGGAGGTGGATTATTTTTGTATTGCAAAAATAATACAAACCCTATAGAGAGAACTCCAACATACTTCTATATCCTCAGATAACCAGAATCACCAATTTCAAATTTTGTTTTCTTTCTTTCTCTTTCTTTCTTTCCTTTCTCCTTTCTTTCTCTTTCTTTCTTTCCTTTCTCCTTTCTTTCTCTTTCTTTCTTTCCTTTCTCCTTTCTTTCTTTCTTTCTTTCTTTCTTTCTTTCTTTCTTTCTTTCTTTCTTTCTTTCTTTCTTTCTTTCTTTCTTTCTTTCTTTCTTTCTTTCTTTCTTTCTTTCCTTCCTTCCTTCCTTCCTTCCTCCCTCCCTCCCTCCCTCCCTCCCTCCCTCCCTCCCTCCCCTCCCCTCCCCTCCCCTCCCCTCCCTTCTCTTCCCTTCCCTTTCCTTTTCTTTTCTTTTTTCTCTTCTATTCCTTCCATTTGCGAACAGGTTGCACACATCATGCTCTTTTAAGACAGAATACTTTCTTGTGCTTGTCTACGAACAAGGATATTCACTTATGTAATAAAATGCAGTTATCAAGTTCAAGAAATTTAATGTCATAAAAGTTGCTTTCAATAATTAATGCCCTTTTGAGTCTTTTCTTTTCCATTCCTAGATCTCGTTCAGTATCGTGTATTGTATTTAAGTGTCACTATTGTCATTATCTCTTTAGTTTCTCTCTGTTTTTTTTTTTTTTGTGGATACATATATACAAAATAAATCTTCCCATCCCAACCACCCCAAGCATATCATTCACTGGGATTAATCACATTCAAATGTTGTAGTACCTTCACCATCATCGATTACTAGCGTTCTCTTCACCCCAAACAGAAACCCTACACTGCTCCTGACCCCCCTCCCCAGTAACCTCTACTCCGCTCTCTGTCTCTTTGAGTTTGCCTAGTCTCTGATATTTTCTCTGTGGTTACCATGGGACTTAGATTTAACATTCCAAATCTAGAATAGTCGCATTTGCTTTGATATCAACTTAACAACTTCAATATAATACATAAACTATGTTTCTGTATCCCTCCATCCTCCCACCTTTATTTAGTTCTTGTCACAAATTACATATTTATACATTTATTACGAATCCCAAAGGATTTTTTTGAGATTTATTATTATTTATTTCTGCCCCCATTCGTTTGTGCTTGCTGTCTGCTCTCTGTGCCTGTTTGTTGTGTGCTCTGTGTCTGCTGGTCTTTTTTAGGAAGCACCAGGAACTGAACCCAGGACCTCCTATGTGGGAGGGAGACAGCCAATTGCTTGAGCTACCTCTGTTCCCTGCTTGTTGTGTCTCTCATTGTGTTTCCTTATTGTATCATCTCATGGTGCCATCTTGTTGTATCAGCTTGTTGCATCAGTGTGCTGCACCAGCCGGTCACTCTCTGTCTTGCTTGTCTTCTTTAGGAGGCACTGGGAACTGAACCTGGGACCTCCCATGTGGTAGGCAGGCACCCAACTGCTTGAGTCACATCTGCTTCTCCCAAAGCATTTATTTATCATTACATTTTATGCATTTGCCTTTTAGATCCTATTGGAAGTAAAAAAGTGGAGTTACAATTTAAAAGTGCAATAGTACCAGTATTTATGTTTACCCATATCATCATCTTTCCCAGAGATCTTTATTTCCTCAGGTAGCTTCAGTCAGTATATGATTTGCCAATGCTTTCTGCCATTTTGTGAGTTATTTGTTTTTTTTAATTAAAAAAATTTTTTTCTAAAGATTTATTTATTTTATTTATTTCTCTCCCCTTCCCCCCCACCCCGCCCCGCCCCAGTTGTCTGTTCTCTGCATCTGTTTGCTGCGTGTTCTTATTTGTCTGCATCTGTTGTTGTCAGCGGCACGGGAATCTGTTTCTTTTTTGTTGCGTCATCTTGTTGTCTCAGCTCTCCGTGTGCGCGGCGCCATTCCTGGGCAGGCTGCACTTTCTTTCGCGCTGGGCGGCTTTCCTTACGGGGCGCACTCCTTGCATGTGGGGCTCCTTTATGCGGGGGACACCCCTGAGTGGCACGGCACTCCTTGCGCGCATCAGCACTGCGCATGGGCCAGCTCCACACGGGTCAAGGAGGCCCGGGATTTGAACTGCAGACCTCCCATGTGGTAGATGGATGCCCTAACCACTGGGCCAAGTCCGCTTCCCATCATTTTTTTAAGCATCATTTGTATCACAAGTGAATGTTTGAAACATGTCAAAGAGATAGTACGGATCTCAGAGGTGGCTGTTGACAGGGGAAGTAACCAGAACATCTTTAGAAAGTTTAATTGAGCCATGATAATTGGGACAAAATGCAAATTTTGCATGTGGAGTATTTTAAGTTACTTTCTTGTGTAATAGTAGGAAACAGTGTAAACGGTCTCTAGCTGATGTCATCAGGATTTCAGGATCTGAAGCCTCTGGACAGATGACTTGGGCATCAAAGCCCCATCTGCGGGCTGGCTTGTTGAATGGGAGTGTTAACCCTGTGACGCAGCTAGACGCCTGAGCTCGGGGATCTTATGGGTGTTTAAATTCCACAGTAACTTGAGCTTTATGCCCATAGTGGTTTTGCACAATTTCAAAAGTGTAGGGGAAAATGAATATCCACCAAAAATAACAGTAAATTATTTGGAATGGAAACATCTATTACATGTTGTGACAACTCGTCAACTTTCTCTAAAATACTGTATGGTGTAAGTCTTTTAAAGAATGTGAATTGAAATGGACTTAGTTTTGTATTTCCTCACACCTCTTAAGAAATTAGAGCTAATCAGACATAAAATAAAATTCTGACTGAATATTATTATCTTGCTAAATAGTCTGAAAAGTCTTCCTAGGAGTCATATTCCAATGGCATCACCGTTATTGCTGCGTCAAGTCTCCCATGCCAGGCTGTTCTTTCCATCCGCTGGCAAACTTGTGGTTTAAGGGAAATATTTTCTAAGAGAAGGTGATAATAGGATAATGCTTTGCACGTGTGTCTAACCTCAAGCATATCGCTTCACTCTGCCATTTGCCCATCAGTGTGGTGGTAAGAATGCCTTGCGGTGTTTGGATTAAAGATGAGTTAGACAAGCCCGACTTGGGGAAAGCGGGGTTTGAGAACCAGCTGTCTGCCCTCAGGCTAGTACTTTTCCTGGGTAGAGGTTTCTTCAGGGCTGACCTGCGCCAGCCACTTCCCTGAGGGGTTGTGAGGATCGGGTGTAATAAGATGCATGCCCGGGAAGCAGACGTGGCTCAAGTGATAAGGCCTCCACCTACCATATGGGAGGACCCAGGTTCGATCCCTGGGGCCTCCTGGTGAAAAAGAAGAGAAACGTGCCTGCACGGTGAGCCAGGGCCCACATGGTGAGCCGAGTGCCCGTGCGAGTGCCCGCGTGGTGAGCCAGTACCTGCGCAAGTGAGTCACGCAGCAAGAGGATGACGCAACTAAAGAGAGACAAAGGGAGAGCCAAAGCGAAGCGCAGCAGAGACCAGGAACTGAGGTGGCGCAATTGACAGGGAACCTCTCTCCACATGGGGAGGTCCCCAGGATCGAATCCTGGTGAATCCTAGAGGAGAGAGATGAGAAGACCAAAAGAGAAAGTGATACAGAAGATCACACAGCGAATGGACACAGGAAAAAAAAAAAATCCAGCAGGGTGGAGGCGGGAAAAATAAATAAATAAATCTTAAAAAAAAAAAAGACGCGTGCCTGAAAACTGCGCTCAAATGGGAAGTATCGTAGGAGGTGCTGTTTGGTTTTTGGTCACCTTGTTGCCCTGATTGCCATACTGGAATGGACTAGAAGAGAACAAGGAAGTCTGGGAGAAGGAACAGGGAACTTTTCACTTGCAAGCTCTCCAGGCTGACAGACTTTGCGGCCTGATTGTTTGCCTACAGTCTGTTGGCTCGTCTTTCTGTCTCATGTGTACCTTCTGCCAGATGATTTCTGTGGTTGGGAGATCTATGAATCCTTGTTCTTAACTTGCTGTCATCGCAGACGGCAGGGCTTGTCGGCATTTCAGCCTGGCAGATCCATTTAATCCATATAGAGTTTCTCCTTGGTGATTTCCCTGGGGACGCACTTTCTGTCAGCCACCCCGTCTTAAACATACACACATACCTCAGGTTCAGGATTTAGGAGGGTACGTGAGATGAGGTGAAGTAATTGAATTCCTATGGAGAGCCGTTTTTCCTTCCAGTGTACTCTGCGCTTTCCTCAGAGGTTATCTTTCTTCAGAGGTAAAATGAAAGCCCTTTTTGGACAGATGACTGGGTGATGCGGCTCACACCCATGGCATAGGCTAAGTGTATAAAATGGGGCTTTTACTGTGTTTGGCTTATAGTGGATGTCACGTCGGGTGTCCTGAGGTAAGCTGGAGCCACTGGACAGTGCACTGCCTTGTAAGAGCTCCTGCTGTGGCGGTGCATGTGAGGTTATGGTTGTGACGGAAGCTTTTATTTCCATGAACTGCAGCGAATTCACCAGCCACCTTCTTAGAGACCCCGGTGGCCCACGGAGTCGCGGGCATTGGCCATTAGCTCTGACCCAGGGACAAGAAGCCGCCCTGTGCTTGTTCCTGTAGCCGTGTACCTGCCCTGGCTCCCTACCGTTTGGGTGCAGGGGCTCTTAGCTCACGAGTGATTAACCCCTTGGCAGTCCTACAGATTTGGTTTTTCAGTGAGGGTGTCTGTTCATGCTGGGTGATTGAAGGCTTCTGTCCTTCCAGCAGAGTTCATGGTGGCACTTGAGAGCTGACTTCTGCCACGCGAAGTCGAGCAGCCCAGGCGTGGCTGATAAATTTAAGACTTTCCCAGCTACCTGCTGTTGGCGCCAAGTGGCCACCATTTGGGTAACCCTCGGCCACTTCTGCTCAGGCTACTAAGACCATCCATCTTTTCTTCTTTCCATTTCCTTCATTACCTTTTCCTCTTCAATCTGGCAAGCACAGAGATAGGTACTAAAAGTATAAAAGGAGCTATAGTGAGAGGGTCTATTTAATTCAAGAACTATTTATGCAGTATTTATCCAGGGTCTCTTTTGTGGCTCTGCTAGGTTTTTCTGGGTAAATGCTTGACTGAGGCATAGCCTTTGCCTTATGTTCCCAGGAAGAACAAGAACAAAGACAGAATCATTTATTAGTTCTGGGAGCTTGGGAATTATAGCAGTTTGGTGTGGCTATGAATTCCGAAAATAGATATTGAATTATGTTTGTAATCTGGTGTGTACCTGGGCATGATTAAGTTATGATTAGATCTTTCATTGGGCCATGTCATTAGGGCGTTAAAAGACATGGCAAAGGACAGAGTTGAGGGTCTCTGATGTTGGAGTTTTGATGTTGGAGTTTGATGCTGAAGGTTTAAGCTGGAGCCCCCAGGAAGTAAGCTCACAGAGGAAAGAGAAGCCAGCCCCAGGAGGAGAGGACCTGAGAGGCAGAAGAACACAAAGAAAGAGAGACAGCTCCTTAAACACGGAAACCCCAGAGAAAGAGACAGAGCCATTCACCTGATAGTCTACTGCTGACCTGTGGAGGAAATAGAGGAGCTGAGCCCAGAGGAAACCAGGAAGCCTGAATCAGACGTCAGCCGCCGTCTTGCTCCAACACGTGAAAATAGACTTTGGTGAGGGAAATAACTTATGCTTTATGGCCTGGTATCTGTAAGCTCCTACCCCAAATAAATACCCTTTATAAAAATCAACCAATTTCTGGTATTTTGCGTTAGCGCCCCTTTGGCCATCTAATATCAGAATGCTCTGAGTTCCATCTTCCTCATTTCTAAAATAGGGGTTTTGAGAGTACTTTGAAGGGTTACTGTGAAGTTAGTTTGAGTCAAAAATTTTTTTTTCCTTTCACTGAATGTATATCATTTTTTTTTTCAAATGACTGTTATGTTGCTGGGATAAAATATTTAAGTTGTTTGGATTTAATTACTTAATAAATGGAACTTTTAGCTATTTGTTTTGGCCTAAGGGCTCCATGCAAAATTTACTGAGACACTAAGTGTGACAACCAAGAGTTCATTGATTCTAGGGCTGGGGTGGGGGGACACGGGGTGTTGTTGCTGTTTAGGTCCAGAGTTTCTTTCTGGGGGATGAAAAAAGTTTTGGTGATAGGTTACGGTGATCGTGGGACAATACTGTGAATGTAATTGATATCTCTGAAATGTATACATATATAAGTGATTAAAATGGGAGATTTTGTGTGTTTACTACCATAATAAAAAATTTTTTAAAGTTCAGCTCTAAGATGTCTTAGGCTTTATGCTGGAATACTGTTGAGCAGTTAGAAGTCAGTTGGGGAGGCACAGGACAACATCAAGGAACCTCGAGGACATTATGTTGAGTGCAATAAGCCAGACACAATATGGTATGATCTCTCTGATAGGGACTGAATACGGTGAGTGGACTCACGGAGTTGGACTACGAAGTGTAGGTTGGTTGGTGGGGGATGGAATGTGGATTGAGAAGAGGGAGCTGATGCTGGATGTGTGAAGAATGTGCAGTAAGGTCGATTGTAGTATGTGGTAGTGGATGGACTTGATGGGAGCGCATTGTAATGAATATAACAAACACTGTATTTAGGGATGTGATTGTGGCTGAAATGAGTAGTCTAGGGAGGTTAGTGTTAGCTGGAGGACAGCTGGAGGGTAATATTGGGAACGTATAACTGATTTTGGTGGTAGGAGAGGATTGTGGTTAATATAAATACTGGAGTGTTCTACAGGGTGTTAAGAATGCGGTAATACATGGGAAAAAATATAACTAATGTAATTTATAGACTAGAGTTAACAACAATAATGTAATGTTTTTGTAGCAAAAGCAAAGAAAATACTATAGTAATGTAAAAGGTCGAAAAAATAATATGGGGTTGGGTTTTGTGAGCTATGAAGATGATTAAGCATTTTTTTTCTTTTTTTAATTAATAAAGAGACCTTGACTGTGTCATTGAACTAATTTGTGTTCATCTCTGTATCTTTCTGAACACTGGAGGAACAATTGAGTTTGTTGTTGGAATTAGATGAGATAAAAGTACCTGGGCAGAAATTTTTAGGAGTTGAGCTGCCTTTTGTCTGTTATTTTATTTCTTTTGAGTTTGAAATAAAGTCTGAATGAAAAAGAAAACTAAAAAAAAAAAAAAAAAAGATGGCTTTGGTTTTACACTATATTTTTATTTTCTTTATCATAAAGAAAGAAAAATCCCTGCCGATTACCTATGGTATAGTGCCTTTAAGATTGTCCTGTGAGACATAGGAATTAATCTTGCCACCCTCTCTCACTTTGCAATTTCCATTATCTGTTCGGAGGGATTTGAACATTTCTCTTGCCTTCAGTTGCATTGTTTGGCCTGTGATAAACCATATCTCAGTAATAGAGGTAACCCAATTTTGTCTACTTGTGGGTATTTTCCTTTCTTAGGTCCCATGAAGCTTTTGCTTGGTGCTTTGCAAGAAAATAGGCAGTTTTGGTCGTTCCTCTGATGGCAAACAATTGATTTACTAATATAAATTTTAGATTCTGCTCTTCTGTTTCCATACCCTTTCTGTGTTTTCATACATTTGTTTCAATGTCAAGTTATTGTCGTCGTTTTTTGGGGGGAGGGCTAACTGGGGCTGGGGATTGAACCCAGGACCTTATATGTAGGAAGCCGGTGCTCAACCGAATGAGCCACATCAGTGCCCCTGAGTTGTTTTTTTGTTTGCTTGTTTGTTTTTTGTTTTTAGGAGGCACCAGGAACCGAACCTGGGACCTCCCAGGTGGGAAGGAGGCTCTCAACCACTTAGCCACATCCACTCCCCATGTGTCATCTATTTTATGACTGTTTTTTTAAAAGATTCATTTTTTATTTATTTCTCTCCCCTTCCACCCCCCACCCCCCAAGTTGTCTGCTCTCTGTGTGCATTCTCTGTGTGTTCTGTGTCCGCTTGTATTCCCGTCAGCGGCACCTGGAATCTATGTCTCGTTTTGTTGCATCATCATGCTGCATCAGCTCTCCGTGTGTGCTGTGCCACTCCTGGGCAAGCTGTGTTTTTTTCGCATGGGGCGGCTCTCCTTGAGGGGCGCACTCCTTGCGCGTGGGGCTCCCCTAACATGGGGGACACCCCTGCATGTCAGGGCACTCCTTGCGCGCATCAGCACTGCGTGTGGGCCAGCTCACCACATGGGCTTGAACCCTGGACCTCCCATGTGGTAGGCGGACACCCTATCCGTTGGGCCAAGTATGAGTCCCTATTTTATGACATTCTGAATGGCAGTTAAATTTGGGATGCATAGTACCAACAATGCACATGACTAACTGAAGTGACAACAATATGAGCCACCGTGACCAAGTTCTGTCATTCAGAGGCAGTGACAATTGGCAGTGCTCTCTTGCTGACAGCACTGTAATTTGCATTCACATTTCAGAGTTGTTAAACTGTGATCACATGTACGCTGGAGCATCATCCTGAGTGTCAACTTTACTTGACTGATGGCGGCTTCATGGGATTGCCTGCTGGGATAGGAAGGCTTGTGGGGCTGAGCCCTGAACCAGAGTGGAAATAGTGCAGTAGTCAGTGGCCAAAGTCTTCTAACTGACGTCTGGTCAGGGAAGGGGGAATGGGGTGTGTATGAGGATTTGCCTCGCCAGGGTTACAGAATGGAAAACGGGCCACTGTGATAGGAGATCAGGAATAAATTAGGGTGGTGCAAAGAGTGGCACAGATGTAAGAGGTTTTGCAGAGGTAGATTTTATAAGACTCATCACCTGAGTCTCATGGGAAGGTGGCTGTGGCTTTCGGCCTGGCTGCTGGAACGTGGATGTGGCCCGAATGTGAGTAAGTTAGGGGCTGGATTGGATAGACTTGTTTTGGGGACAAGTTGTAAATATTCAGGAAGAAGTTTGGCCCTGAAGATAAGGATAGAAATTGGGCAGTAATTTAAGGTGGGGAAACTAAGCGGTGGGTCAGAAAGGTGCATGAGTAGGGAGTGTGATTAAATAGAGCCAAGTTTGCAGAGCCTCGCGAGGGGAAGGGGTTGAGAACATGGGTGAAGGGGTAAAACTGATTATTTATACCAAGTGTGGGGATTACAGATAACCATCTTCTTGCTATTCATTCATTTAAGGTATTCATTAGCCCTTTCTATTTCCTTCCTTCTCACCCAAGGACATCGGATTCCTCTTCTCCTTGGTCCAGTGGTCATACTCTGCTTTTTTTTTTTTTTAAGATTAATTTTTTAATTTATCCCCCCCCCACCGTTATCTGCTCTCTCTGTCCATTCACTGTGTGTTCTTCTTTGTCCGCTTGTATTCTTGTCAGCGGCACCCAGAATCTGTGTCTCGTTTTCTTGCGTCATCTTGCTGCATCAGCGCTCCGTGTGTGTGGTGCCACTCCTGGGCAGGCTGAGCTTTTTTCATGTGGGGCGGCTCTCCTTGTGGGGCACACTCCTTGCACATGGGGCTCCCCTCTGCGGGGGACACCTCTGCGTGGCAGGGCACTCCTTGCATGTGGCAGCACTTCACGTGAGCCAGCTCCACATGGGTCAGGAGGCCCTGGGTTTGAACCGTGGGCCTCCCATTTGGTAGGCGGATGCGCTATCAGTTGAGCCAAATCCTCTTCCCGTACTCTGCTTCTTGCTAGTGCCTCCTCCCCTTACTTTGCCAAGACTCCTCTTCACAGTTTCCTTGGTCAGAGAAGAAATGGGTTTCTTGTGCTTTGAGGTAGAGGCTGTTCCCTGCCTCCTGTTCCATAGCTTAGCCTTCCTTGGTGCCCAAGGAATTCCTGGGAAATGATCTTGCACTTTCCAAAAGAGTTCATCTGATTGCCTAACTTATTAGATTCCTTTTTTCTTCTAATCAGGATTTTCCTAGCTTCATCTTTCGACTAACTTGGTTACAGCTCAGGACTTCTTCCCGCTTCCTGCTTTCTCTATTATTAATCCTCTGTCCTCTTCTGGTCTTTGAGTTTCCTGATTCACCCATCATCCTCATCATCACACCCTTTCATGAAGGCAAGCCCCATTTCCAGTTTCATTATCTTTTCAGAATAAATGTTAGTATACGTAAAACTCATTTTGTTTACTTCAGTTCCAGCCTAATGGCTTATTCTCCATCCGCAGAAAATGGATTTAAATGGTCAGAAGGTAGGCTGGCGATCACCTAATGCAGCCCTTTCCAGCATGTGTCCCTCCCTAGAGGTTAGTAGGTATTTGGTGGGGGAAAAGGGGTAGGTATTCAGGGAAGTTGGAGAAATGTTGATTTAAACCAAATTAAACACTTTTTTTTTAAACCACAGGACTTTAGGGCATTGTGGCTTAGGAGGGTGAGTGTTTCCCACTTACTTGACAATGGAGCCCTCTTAGAGCAAGTCACTGACCTAACCCACCGCAGTCCTTAGGAGAGGCGGAGACTCCCAGGCACTGAGCACCTGGCGGCAGGAAGACGGTTATTCAGCTTAGACAGACGCTGGTGGTGGGACCGTGGTTTCACGGGCCGACTCCGACGCCGTCGCTCTGTGGGAACCTTTAGCAATGAGTTCTCGGCGCTGGCGTTAGCGCTGCTGTGAACCAGCGCCCAGAGAAAACCGTTCTGACCTTTCCAGCTGAAAATAAGAGGTAGATACAGAATCCAGGGAGACCTCGGTCGATTTGAGCCCCGTTGACCTGGGAAGCGTGGCAGCTGCGCGCTGCGACCCCCAGAGGAAGCTGGACTTTGTCGTGTGGAGTCGGAAGCCCCTTCCTGCTTCTCCCCAAATTGCAAAGTCGCTGGCTGTTTTCTCGAGCACAATGTGCAGATTGTGATGCCCGGGGCCTCTGCACAGCTCTTCCCGCTTTGGACTGCCCTTCTCTACCCGTGGTCCTTGTGATGGTCATGCGTACTGCCAGATTCTTTCAGAAAGGCCCTCTCCTCGTGCCTTACCTCCCCGGGCAGGCCTGCTTTCTCCTCAAAGCTCCCAGAGAGCATCCTGGTATGAAACCTAGCTCATTCCTTTATTATTATTTTTTTTAAGATTTATTTTTTTTATTCCCCACCCCCTCCTGTTGTTTGTGTTCTCTGTCTGCTTTCTGTGTCCATTCGCTGTGTGCTCTCTGTCTGCTCGTCTCTTCTTTAGGAGGCACCAGGAACTGAAGCTGTGACCTCCCATGTGGGAGAGAGGTACTCAGTCGCTTGAGCCACCTCCTCTCCCTGCTTTGTTGTGTCTCTCATTGTCTTTCCTCTTTGTGTCTCCTTGTTGCATCAGCTCACCATGCCTGCCTGTCATCTTGCTCGTCTTCTCCGGAAACTGAACCCAGGACCTCCCGTGTGGTAGGCAGGACCTCAATTACTTGAGCCACATCTGCTTCCCTAGTACCTTCCTTTAACTATTAATACTTGCTTTTATTTTGTCCCCCTCACCAGATGTGGGCCCTTGAGGGAAGACACCGCCTTTTGCTCATTACTGTGTCTCGGGCAGGTGCACAACACCTGGCCTGGAGCAGGCTCCTGCTGGGTTTGGTGAAATGAACGACCCCTGTCTGGTGAAGCGAAGCGGTTGGGGGAAGCTTAGGGTAAAGCCTCCGGGGTGGGAATTGCCACGGAAGCCTTTCAGTTCCTAATGGCTTTTGAGCAAGGACTTGGAGGAAACCAACAGACTGAAAGGCAGGCAAGGGAAAACCTCTTCCAGGTGTCGGGCAGAGTGGAAGAGGGAGAGTGCAGGCATGGCAGGGAAGAGGAACGAGAAGGCAGGAGAAGCTCTGCTCCTGGGCAGAACGGGGAAGTGAGGGAAGTGGGAGGAGCAGAGAGGGCCGTGGCTGTGGCCGAGGGGCCGAGGCTTCCAGGCAGGGGAGAGCAGGGAGGGGCTGGCAGGCGGCTCTGCGCTCACATGGCCGCCAGCTGCGGGGGCGTTTCTGGCCAACACCTCGCCCAGATGTTTGCTCAGTGCCCAGGCCAGGGTCTGGCTGGCTCTCAAACATCAAAATAACTGAAACCAGGTCCCAGGAGGTTGTATTTTTAGCCGGGGCTTTGGCTGTGGCAGGCGATGGCTCTGATCATCCAGACAGTTAGTGGAGTGGCAGGCAGGCTCCAGGGACCGAGTAAAATTGAACTCTAACTCTGATTTCTCTCCTGACACCCGGCCCTTCCAGCTCACATTTTGCCTTCTGTCAGCTAGGAAGATGAGTACATCCCCCTACTAGGTGGTGGACTTTTAAAAATGAGCGTAGGACGTTTAACAGCTAAAAATGCTAAGCCAGAGTGTTGATGGTGCTTCTCTCTAGGTGTTAGTGTTTTAAGGCCTTTATCTTCTCACTGCTGATTTATTCCTATTTTCTAAAATTCCTGCAAATGAAGATGGGATGAAGTGAAACCTAAAAGTGATTTTAAAAGATGTAAATACTAATTAATTGTAATTAAAACTTTACCATAAGTCTGGGTGGTTTTAAAACAACCGAAACGTGATTATCTCACCGTCCTGGAGGCTAGAAATCCAAAATCTGTAGGGGTCTCGATGATGTCTTGCATGAATGGCTCGCGGGATGAGCTGGGCATGCTTGGACTTGAGTAGAAGCCTCTTCTATCTTCTGTGGGTTTGCCAGCCATCCTCGGTCTTCAGCCTCAGCCCGGGGCAACACATGGCATTCTCCCCCGGGTCACCGCTTTGCTACTTAGAAGGACACCAGGCATGCTGGGTTAAGGGCCACCCTGCTCCAGTGTGACCTCGTTTTAACTTGGCGAATCTGATCTGCAATGACCCTATTTCCAAATACGGTCACATTCCGAGGTGCTGGGGATTAGGACTTCAGCCTGCCTTCAACACAGTTCAACCCTTAACAAATACTTGGAATTGCAGCTGTTGACCTGTGGTCTTTCTTCTTCAATTTGACATTGACTTATTATTGGGCAAAGAGTCCGTCGCTTAACTTCTCCATACCTTTCCTGTTTATTAAAAGAAAATTTAGAATGCCTGTTATTGAGACAAATATTAATAGCTCCTGTCTGTGGTAACATGCCATTTAAATTAAATTACAGTTTCCTTGGTTGAAGGCTGACATTGGTCTCTCTCTGAGAGGGCTATTGTTGAAGTTAGAAGTTTGACTTCTGTGGAAACGGGAGGGAGGAAACCAGCCGGCGGGCGTCCTTCCTTCTCCACGAGCAGTAGCGACTGCACACCTGGAACCCTGGTCCAGGTTCATTACCCTCCTAACTGTCGACGGCAGAGACTGTTACATACGAGGTCACAGTCAAAAAGGCCTCGGTGGGGTGCTGCTAGCTGTCGAATTGGGCAATAGAAATGGGATTTGTTCCTTGGAACATAGCTTTATGTATCTAGTAGCATAAGAACTTAGCCACTCACCGAGCTGAGAAAGCCTTTTTATATTCTAATGGGAACTCATGGAAAAATCCTTTAATTCCTTCTTTTACATAAGTTTGGAGACATTTATAAGTTTATAAAGTTTCTCTAGCTAAGGCCCTTAGCATGTTTTAAAACTCATGAGGGAAGTGGATGTGGCTCCAGTGATAGAGCTTCTGCCCACCATATGGGAGGACCCATATGGTTCCATCCCTGGGGCCTCCTGGTGAAAAAGAAGAGAAAGGGTGCCTGCTTGAGTGCCCGCGTGGTGAGCCCGTGCCCCGCGCAAGTGACTCACGCAGCAAGATGATGATACATCAGAAAAGGGACAAGGGGAGAGTCAAGGTGAAGCACAGCAGAAACCAGGAACTGAGGTGTCGCAATTGACAGGGAACCTCTCTCTGCATCAGAGGTCTCCAGGATGGAATCCCGGTGAATCCAAGAGGAGAGAAAATGTGAAGAGAGGACAACACAGCAAAAACAGCAGGGTGGGAGGAGGGGAAGGCGGGAAATAAATAAATCTTTAAAAAAACAACAACAACTAATAATGTGGCTGTCTTCCCCCAGGAGACCATACGTTCGCACCCTGGTGATTTTTTTTTTTTTTTTTTTATTGACTTTGTAATAATATTACATTAAAAATATATATGTGAGGTCCCATTCAACCCCACCCCCCCACCCCCCCTCTCCCCCCCCCCCAACAACACTCGTTCCCATCATCATGACACATCCATTGGATTTGGTAAGTACATCTTTGGGCACCTCTGCACCTCATATACATTGGTTCACATCATGGCCCATACTCTCCTCTATTCCATCATGTAGGCCCTGTGAGGATTTACAATGTCCGGTGATTACCTCTGAAGCACCATCCAGGGCAGCTCCATGTCCCGAAGACGCCTCCACCTCTCATCTCTTCCTGCCTTTCCCCATACCCTTTGTTCATTATGTCCACTTTTCCCAATCCAATGCCACCTCTTCTATGTGGACACTGGATTGGTTGTGTCCATTGCACCTTTATGTCAAGAGGAGGCTCAGATTCCACCTGGATGCTGGATGCAATCCTCCCATTTTCAGTTGTAATCACTCTAGGCTCCATGGTGTAGTGGTTGTCCTTCTTCACCTCCATCTTAGCTGAGTGTGGTAAGTCCAATAAATCAGATTGTAGGTGCTGGAGTCTGTTGAGGCTCAGGATCTGGCTATCACATTGTCAGTCCAGAGATTCAAATCCCCTAAATATATCTTAAACCCCAACATTAACTGCACCTCCAGCACATTAGCATGAAAGTCTTATGAAGGGAGATCCCATCTGAGTCCAGATTCATCACACATAAACACCATTTCCAAAGAGGGGCCATCTGCCCTGGTAGTTAACCCCATCGGCCATGACCATAACTCCCATGGGTCTCTTTAGCCCTCAAAGGAACCAATATCTGGGGGTTGTATCTGCTTTATCTGTCTCTCTGACTCTGCTCAGTTGTGCATGAGGGCAAACCTTCTGCCAGCCTCCAGACTCTTTTTTAGAAACTCGTAGCCATATAAACTCATTTCTCCTTTCCATTTCCCCCTTACTTTAGGTCAAACAGCATTTTAAAGTCATGGTATTTTATGTAGACATGGATATTCTGCTGATCCGCATTGAACCTTCCGTATAAGGTCATTTTCCAGTTGCATCATCAGTTGGTAATTGATAGTGGTCCCTCGTTGCCAGGGAGGCTCATCCCCGGGTGTCATGTCCCACGCTGGGGGGAAGGCATTGCATTTACATGCTGAGTTTGGCTTCGAGACTGGCCACATTTGAGTAACATGAAGGCTGACAGAAGGAAATTCCCAGGCACAAAGTTGCTCTAGGCCTTGTTATTATTTTGGGTTTATCAGCTCACAAGCATAGTCATTAGTATCAGGGGCTCACTGTTGAACCCTCACTCCCTCCCGGTCCCCACCACTGTACCTGGGAGACTGTCGCTGCTCCCCTAGGGACCACGACAGAGCACCACTGGCCAGGAACCCAGTACCCCCCCTACTGTGGTTTTTAATTGTTGCCACTATGAGTATGTCCAAACATTACCATGCACCCTGGACATATGTTCTGTACAGCTCCCTGTCAGTCATATATCACCTGTCATTGGTATCCCATACCAGTATCCCTCCATTGCCATTGTTGAAACACTCTGTGATCCAGAACTCCCCGAAATTTGAAGCCCAATATAATGTCATGGTCCCTTACTAGGGAATGGCATATAGCGATGAGTTTAAAGGATAGATAAAGAACTTGGATAAAGTTAGATAAAGAACTTAGATAAAGAATGTTGACTTGAAAAAATTCCACCTCCTATTTTTTTCTTTTTTTTTTTTTTTTTTTTTCCCCCCCCCCCCCCTAATTATTCAGCTTTTCTTCACAGGAGTCCTAGACCACAGCAATGTATATATATAATATACAGCACTCCCACACATCCACCAGAAAACCTTTTCCCTTCCACAGTGATACTCTTACGCCCTATTCATATCATATTTACTTAAAGTGATGTACAGAGTCTGAGACATTAGCTTTCTAACAAGGTGACATCTGTGTTTACATTATGGTGCATACTTTAGGATACACAGTTCTTTACATTTTTAGTTATCCTATGTTTTACATTATGGTTTACATTATCAGTCTGTCATCTCCTATATGTTATGGTGTAATATTACATGTTTTATATCCATCCTTGTGTACTCTCAAGAAACTCCTCTCTTACCCCCCATTTACTTTGGTTCCACACATTTAACGTCCATTTTCCCTTCCACCTTGGTGCCCTCAGTGATAGCCAACCTCCGTTTCCTGAGGAGCCACTTCCAGAGATAGATGGAATAGTGTTCAGGGCCTAACTTGCTCAACTGCCCCAATGCCCTGGGAGCCACACTTTCTCTCGAGGGATACAGTTCCCTCTATTGGATGGCATTAGTCCTCCCCAGGATGTGGGTCCACCCCCACTCTCACTACTTGGGTTTCTACCCCATGGTGTCACCCACTCTGGCAGAATGAGCATTTAGACATTCCCCAGGAGCCCGTCCTGCATCAGACCCTCCCCTCCGAGCATTCTAAACAGGTAACCCTCTTTATTATATTTTGATATGATTTTCTCGGCATTTTACTCTCCACCAACACCTGACCCTCTCCTGGTTCGTATGCTACCCCTCCCTCCCCCCACTTTTGGGCAACGTTACCCACCCGTCCCTCCCCAGCCACCCTCAAACCCGCAAAGCCCCAAGCAAAGGCAACCCCTTGCCCCCCTTTTATCTCTTCTTTGTGTTCATACTTACCACCATCTCGTCTTAAATTCCACCCCTGCAGACATCGGCTCATATCCTTCCTCCACCCTCCGATTTCCTGCAAGCCTATCGTTCAGTCTCTTGCTATCTAGGGCAGCTTGTTTATTTCATATCATTGAGGTCATGTAGTATTTGTCCTTCAATGTCTGGGTTGCTTCACTCAACATAAGGTTCTCAAGATTCATCCATGTTATCACATGTGTTTGTAGTGTGTTTGTTCTTACAGCCGAGTAGTATTCCATTGTGTGTATATACCACATTTTATTGATCCACTCGTCTGTTGATGGGCATTTGGGTTGATTCCAACTTTTGGCAATAGTGAACAATGCTGCTATGAACATTGGTGTACATATATTGGTTTGTGTTCTTGTTTTCAGTTCTGCTGGGTATATTCCCAGCAGTGGTATTGCTGGGTCATATGGCAAATCTATGGCTAGTTTTTTGAGAAACCGCCATACTGTTCTCCAGAATGGTTGGATCCTTCTGCATTCCCACCAGCAGTGGATGAGTGTTCCCCTTCCTTCACATCCTCTCCAGCACTTGTATTCTTCTGTTTTTTTCATAGCTGCCAATCTTATGGGTGTAAGATGGTATCTCATTGTGGTTTTGATTTGCATTTCCCTGATAGCTAGAGATTTGGAACATTTTTTCATGTGCTTTCTTGCCATTTGTATTTCTTCTTCGGAGAAGTGTCTGTTTAAGTCTTTTTCCCATTTTTTAAATGGATTGTTTATCTTTTTATTTTCAAGATGTAGGAGTTCTTTATATATGCAAGTTATAAGTTTCTTATCAGATATATGATTGCCAAATATTTTCTCCCACTGTGTGGGCTCCCTTTTTACTTTCTTGACAAACTCCTTTGAGGTGCAGAAGGCTTTAATTTTGAGGAAGTCCCATTTATCTATTAGTTCTTTTGCTGCTCGTGCTTTTGGTGAGATATTCATAAATCCATTACCTATTACAAGGTCCTGTAGATGTTTCCCTACACTGCTTTCTAAGGTTTTTATGGTCTTGGCTCTTATATTTAGGTCTTTGATCCATCTTGAGTTGATCTTTGTATAAGGTGTGAGATGGTAATCCTCTTTCATTCTTCTACATATGGCTATCCAGTTCTCCAGACACCATTTGTTGAATAGGCCACTCTCTCCCAGTTGAGAGGGTTTGGTGGCTTTATCGAATATTATGTGGTTGTATATGTGAGGTTCTATATCAGAGCTTTCAATTCGATTCCATTGGTCTATATGTCTCTCCTTATGCCAATACCATGCTGTTTTCACCACCGTAGCTTTATAGTATGTTTTGAAGTCAGGTAGTGTGATTCCTCCAATTTCGTTTTTCTTTTTCAGTATGTCTTTGGCTATTCGGGGTCTCTTTCCTTTCCAAATAAATTTCATAGTTAGTTTTTCTAGTTCCTTAAAGAAGGCTGCGTTGATTTTTATTGGGATTGCATTGAATGTGTAGATCAGTTTTGGTAGGATAGACATCTTAATAATGTTCAGTCTTCCTATCCATGAACAAGGAATAGTCTTCCATTTATTTAGGTCTTCTTTGATTTCCTTGAACAATCTTGTATAGTTCTCAGTGTATAAGTTCTTTACCTCTTTAGTTAAATTTATTCCTAAGTATTTGATTTTTTTATTTACTATTGTGAATGGTATTTGTTTCTTGATTTCCTCCTGATCTTGCTCATTATTGGTGTACAGAAATGCTACTGATTTTTGCGCATTGATCTTATAACCTGCGACTTTACTAAACTCATTTATGAGTTCTAGAATCTTCATTGTGGATCTCTCAGGGTTTTCTATGTATAGGATCATGTCATCTGCAAATAATGAAATTTTGACTTCTTCCTTTCCAATTTGAATGCCTTTTATTTCTGGTTCTTGCCTCAGTGCTCGAGCAAGTACTTCTAAGACAATGTTAAATAGGAGCGGCGACAGTGGGCATCCTTGTCTTGTTCCTGAGTTTAGAGGGAAGGAGTCTAGGATTTCTCCATTGTAAACAATATTGGCTTTAGGTTTTTCATATATACTCTTTATCATGTTCAAAAAATTTCCTTGTATTCCAATCATTTGGAGTGTTTTTATCAAGAAAGGCACCCTGGTGATTTTATTCATCTTTGTATCCTCAGCTTCTAGCCCTGTGCCAAGTACTCAATGACGTACTGAATGAATGAATCAGTGGGTGAGGTGGGTGTGTGTGGACTGGAATATTTACTCCAGAATCAGAACCTAGCTCTTCATCTAAACCTGATTTCGTGGGTTAAACAGCCACAAATCTGCTTCTCTGCACCTTCTTTTCTGTGACATGAGGGATGTAATCGTCATGTAGACTATTTGCTTGCCTCAGTGCATTTTGAGCTCTTCAGGTTGAAGTTGCTATTGAAACATTCAGGATTAATCCTGACACCTTTTTTTCCCCGAGCCTTTTCTTGAATTTAAGAAATTCAAAAGATGCTCCTTTTAAAACCATTCAAGGGGAGGGGATGTAGCTCAGTGGCTGAGTGCTTGCGTCCCATGATCAAGGCCTGGGTTCAACCCCCAGCACCTCCTAAAAAAATGAAAAATAAAAACTTGTTCTCTTCAAGTCAAAATAAAACTATTCAAGACTTGTTAGGGACTTATGTGAAGGAAAAAAAAAATTTATGTGGAAACAGAAGAACTTGAAACATGTCAAAATTCGTGTGTTCCTTTGTTTTTCTTGTAGCTCAGCCCTCCTTCTCCAAATTCTCCTGTCCTTCCGTGACACTGGACTTGCCTCTTTCCTCTCCTGTTTGTTCTCTTTCCTTTTTCAGAGACCCTCAATTACATTGAGGCTGCCTGTCACTCTCTTTTCTTTTTCTGTATAATTTTTGCTAAGTATCTAATCTATTAGCTCTATATGGATGAGTCCCAAAACCTAATCTCTGGCCCAGACTTCTCACCCAAAGTTCCCTTCTGCATTCCAGCTGCCTCTAGTCTGGATAAGTTCAACGTGTCTGAAACTGAACTTACAGTTTTTCCCACATCCTACTATGCTCCCTAAAAATGCATCTTTATTCTCTTTATCCGCACTCCTCCCCGCCCCCCGCCCCACGGCTCCCTAGTCTGTTCTTGTTTTTGCTCGTTGTTTGCACTCATTGTTTGCACTCATTGTCTGCTCATTGTTTTTGCTCCTTGTCTGCTCCTTGTCTGCTCATTGTCTGTCTGTTTTTTCCTTAGGAGGCACTGAAACCAAACCCGGGACCTCCCTGCTTGAGCCACATACACTCCCACACCTTCTCTCTTTTTTTCTCCATGTCCCATTAGTGACTCAGAAAATTTTTACTGAGTTCTTGCTGTGTACCAGGTATTTAATTAGCTGGTTAACCCAGTAATTTGTAAATTGTCAAACCTCTAACATTTGTCTTTTCACCTTCATTCCCTTTGCAGTTTTCCTGCTAGCTCCCCTCTGTTTACAGCTGTCTTCCTCTTTTCCAGGCGCAGTCAGTCCTCTGGGCTCCCTCAGCCCTGGTACCTGCTTCTGCTAGTGCTTGGACTGTTCGTAGCCCCACTAGACCAAGGAACTCAGCTAGGACCTTGTCTTTATTTTTCTGTCATTAGAGTTTAAAATAGTGTTAGGGGGAAAAATCAATTAAAAATAAAAATAAATAAATAGTATTTGATAATGCCAGGAACTCCATGGCTGAATGAATGAAATAAGGAAGGTGGTCACAATCTACCTTGCCAGCCTCATGTCCCATCACTTAGATTCAAGCACTTTATTCTCAGGCCCAATGCCTGGCTTCTCATCTCCATCATGTTTCCTTTCTCAGTCTGAGGTCAGATTTTAGCCCTCATCCACGGCCCAGCCCCAGTTCTGCTTCCGTGCCACCCCATCCCCAGTAGGAGCTTGCCTTTTCCCAGTTCTCGTAGCACTGTATCTTGCCTTTTCTTGGGCACTTTTAGCTTCGGCTTCATGTTATAGTAAGTTATCACAGAGCTTTATTACTAAAAGGGATCTTACATGTAGACCAAGACCAAGATATCTGCGTTGGATCCTTAGGAGCATTCTGGTGTTGTTTTTTTTTTTTTAAGATTTATTTTTTATTTTATTTCTCTCCTTCCCCCCGTTGTCTGCTCTCTGTGTCCATTTGCTGCATATTCTTCTTTGTCCGCTTCTGTTGTTGTCAGCAGCACGGGAATCTGTGTTTCTTTTTGTTGCGTCATCTTGCGTGTCAGCTCTCCGTGTGTGCGGCACCATTCCTGGGCAGGCTGCACTTTCTTTCGCGCTGGGCGGCTCTCCTCACGGGGTGCACTTCCTGTGCATGGGGCTCCCCGACGCGGGCCACCCCTGCATGGCAGGGCACTTATTGTGCGCATCAGCACTGCGCATGGGCCAGTTCCACACAGGTCAAGGAGGCCCGGGATTTGAACCGCGGACCTCCCATGTGGTAGACGGACGCCCTATCCACTGGGCCAAGTCCGCTTCCCATTAGGAGCATTCTAGAAATCATTTCAGATCGCTCGGCCCCTACACTGAGGGATTCTGATCAGCAGGTCTGGGATAGGGCCCTGGAATCTGTACTTTGAAAGACCTGCATTTGGGAATCATTAATTCAATACAACCTCCTTATTTTGCCTACAAGGAAAGTGAGACCCCCACATGGTTAAACGACTTGCCTCCCATGACATAATGAGTGGTCGAGCCGTCCCCTCACATGGTTCTCTTACCTTTTCAATCAGATTTCGGCAGTTGAGGGGCAGAGTCTGTTCCTCGCTAATCTTCATCACCTTTGTAGCAGCATGACACCCCTTGCTGCTACCTCAGTGCGTCCCTCACTAAATGGTACCAACAGGGGAGTTGACTAGTGGCCCTACCAAAAGCGCCAAGAAGACAGGTCTGCCTTTGCCCACCGCTTCACTTCCAGCACCCAGCACGGTGCTCAGTTAAAACTGAAGGGTGGAAGCCTCCACTTTGTACCAGGCACCCCAGTAGGTGCTTTACAAACCTCCTCTCGTTTCATTTATTCCAGTCGTAGCCCAGGAAAGTAGGGTTTTTTTTTTTTCTTAAAGCTTTAGATTATATAAATGTTACATCAAAAATATAGGGGATTCCAATATCTCCCACCCCCACCCCCACTTCCCCCATTAACATCTTTTGTGAAATAGGTTTTAATATTCCCATTTTATAGATGAGGAAATTGAGAACTGGAGGTTAGATAACTTGCTTAAGACCGTGCAGCAAATAGCAGGCATACGTGAGTTTCGAACTTGGGGGCTCTTTTTCCAGTGCTGCAGAATTTACATGCTCCCAGTGCTCAGCCCTCTTCTGAGAGCTGTAGGTCACTCCAAAGCAGGTACCGTGCAAAGGTATTTAAAAGCCCCAGGCATTTAGAGGCTTCAGCTCTTCCCCAGCCTGGCTGCTCGGTGATGCCACGTAAAAGGGGATTCTACCAAAATTATAGAACATACTGCCCTCCTACCACTTGCATGCTGATATGTGTATGGCTCAGTACTAGCTAATACTTCACATGTGTTTCATTCTCTTTGCCTGGTTTTTTCAATTTTATTGGATTCCCCTCCCTTTTTATGGCTGAGGTCCCAGGACCAGGGCAGACGGAGTTCAGTCCCAGCGCAAACTGCTCTAATACCCACTTTCAAATTGGGCCCACGGTTGAGAAACCGCAGGAAGGGGTGGGTTGGCCCCACACACCTAGTCCCCCGCCCAGAGCCCCCGTGGACGGGCGGGTTCCACCGGTACCGGCGGTGGCGCGCGCCAGGACTGCGTGCCTGGAAATGACAGGCCTCTGATCCCAGCTGTCAGGCTGGAGAGGAGACCCCAGCAGCCACATCCCAGGGACGGGGTTTCAGCTTCATCATCTGAAGTGTTTTCTTTTTTCTTTCCAATCTGATGTTTTACTTGGATCTTGGCCTTGAGTTTACACTCACGTAAACTCTTTCCTCATTCCTTGTGGCCTCCTTTTCATGGCTTTGTTTCCGTGACCCGTCCTTTCTGACACCGCAGCCCCCCTAAGCTCTCCCCCCACTCTCTCTCCAGGGTGTAAGAAGGAGTAGGAGGGACCCCTACCTCATCCTCCTTCCACACCTACTTCCACCCACCCGTGAATGTTTCAGGTATGTGCATGTGGCTCTCAAGGCTTCTCACTCTACCATCCCTTCTTTTAAAAGGCCTTGACATAACTACTTGAATAAGGACTCTGTCCTTAGAAAATAACCCAAGGCTCCTTCCTGACAAAGCCTGGGGCACCCCAGAATCTCTCCCGGAGGGCCATACCTCCTCCCCTGTGAGCTCCCAGACTGACAGTGGCTAAGGTCTTGGGGAGCCAGGTCTGGGGAGGCGTCGATGGTTCTTATCCTCATCTTCTTGCCTGGGTAGCAAAGTGCACATCCTCTGTGACTACCTGAAGGCACGCCCTGAGCGTGGGCCTAAGTCCCCGAGGCCCGGCGTGCTGGCCTTAGTGTTGAACTCTGTGCTCTGCAGCGGCTCCCACGAGGAGGGTCTGGGAAGCCATCTGCTGTCGGCCGAGTGACAGAATGCACCGACACGAGGCCAGCGATCTACGATATGGGCAAGGTCTTTTGGCAGTAAAATCCAGAACACTCTCCACATTCTTTGGTAGTATAAACTCTTTTTTTATTTTCCCCCACTTTATTTTCAGAGAAGTTTTAGGTTTACATTTATAGAAAACTTACACCGAAAGTATAGGGAATATCCATATCATCTATCAGCACCCCTGCACCCACACACACAGTTACCCCTCTTATTGCCCTCTTAGATTAGTGGGGTACATTTGTTACAGTCGAGGACCAACATTGAAGCACTGCTTTAGTAGACCTAAAATCTGTAGTTTACGTTATGTGTTTACATACATACTTCGTGCTGTATAGCTCCACAGGCTTTGCCAAATGCGTAATGTCACATGTTTGTCCTTGCAGTTGTCATACTGAAGACTCTCAGCACCCCAATTATGCCCTGTTCCCCCATTCATTCCCCTCCCCCCACTTCTGAACTCCCGGCAACCACTGTCTTTATATCAGTGTTACAAGTTCTTCCACCAACACCAGATAACACTAAGCTCTTGCTGATGAAACCTTTCTAGAGTTTGTAGACCACAAGCTCGGTTTGATTTTTTCTTTTTCGTTAAATGGATTTTCATTATAGTGATATGTGTTTAATGGAATTTGACCTGTAGTGCTTCTGCCAAGAGGAATTCAGAAGTACCCATTGGCGTTAATGTGGTATGAAGACTAGAAACCTCTCCTTCTCAGGCAATGGATTGGCGGAAGTCTTTAATGAAAACATTGAGTCACTAATTTTTGTGGCTTCATCTTGCCACATGGAGGACCATTTGTTCAGAAGAGATTCTCAGAGACAGGGCGTTATAATAAAAAGAGCAAGGGATTAGCATCAGGAAACCAGACTTGTCGCATTGTCTGCGCCGCCGGGTGGTACTGTCATCGTGGGGAAGGCTCCCTGCCCTGGCAGCCCAGGACGGTCAGGTTCAGCAGGTAGACAAGCTCAGACCTGGCAGCCTTAGGCTAGAGTCCTAAGCCAGAAGGTACTTTTGGGAAATGGGAAAAAAGACTGGACGTAGAAAGCAGTTTCCAGAACAATCAAGAGAGACCACGTTGATGGAAATGTTTTGGTATTGGATGGTGATGATGGTGGCGCAACATTTTGAATGTAATTAACACCACTGAATTATATATTTGAAAGTGGCTGAAAGGGGAAATTTTAGGTTGTGTATGTGTCACTAGAAGTTTTTTAAAAGCCGTAGGACTATGTAACATAAACAATGAACCCAGTGTAAACTCTGGACTAGAATGAATACTGTAATTATAATGATCTTGTTTCATCTATTATAACAAAGCTACCACACTAATGCAAAGTGTTAATAATAGGGAAAATTCAATGTGTGTGGGGGTGGTATATGGGAACTCTATTTTCTGCATGATTTTTCTGTAAACCCACTTCTCTAATTAAAAAAAAAAAAAAGCGGGGAGAAAGGCAAGTTCTCCCACACCTTGGTGACATAACTGGACTAAGACAGGCCTGGGGAGATGCTTTGGAAGAGAAAATTCTCTGGACTTCCTAAGCTGTGTAGTATGGAATTCCATCTCTGATTCTATGAAGTGGGAGCTGAAAGAATTTTATCCCAGCAAATTGACAAGGCAATTTTGAGATGAAAAAAATGAGAGTTGTGATAGTGGGACAGCAGTTGCTTATTATCATTTTGACCTCTTCCTGATGTGTGCACTTTTGGTCCCCAGCGAGTCTTCCTTGACTCCTGCCTGAGGTGCCCTTGCCCCCAACCCAAAATGCCCCCCCACGGGGAATTTCCTTCCAGACCCAAGAGGTGCAGCCAGCAGGGCTCAGCAGGCTCTCTCAGCTTCCCTTCCACTCAGCCTCCTCTCACTCCTTAGCCCCAGGCCTCTTTAAATCTTTTTTTTTCTTCATAAAGCATCTGACTCATGGAAGTGAAATGATCCAACTTAGTTTATAAAGCCAGGAAATTATTCTTCTGGACCAGCGAGAGAGGGAAAAAAACCCCAAAACACCCCAGAACAGCAGCAACCAAAAAACCAAAACAGAATATGAACAAGGAAGACATACATATATATTCTCTGTTGTTTCCAGCAAAGTGAAAGTCCCTTGGGAGAAGGAGTTGCATCTGTGGAATGTATAGTGGATTTCTTTCACATATGGGCACTCCGTAAACATTATTAATGGATGATAATGATTTGTCAAGTGATTGAAACTGTTGCAGGGAATGAAATACAGAGACATTCCTGTATCTCAGGGGAGGATTGCTAGTCAGGTCAAACAGATGTATTTTCTTTGGGGAGCTGTGAATTCCTGATGTGTCCAGCTTTTGCTGTGTAATCATCTTTTGCTTTTTTTTCGGTAATACATAATATGGTTACAGATGATTGTGTGTGTGTGTAACGAAATTGTGTTTCTGAGGCCACTTTGGGCTGAGCAGCAAAAGATACGGGCCTGAGGCATTAAGAACAACCCAGAAAATTGATTGTCAATGATAATAATAACCTTAATAATGTTTCATGGAGGTGGGATGCAAAGAGTACGTTAAAGTTCTCACAGAACAGAAATGGAAACGGTGCTGCGTATCTCATGCTAATACCCGCCGTCAGTGCGTCCTTCTGTTTCTGTGTGTACGTGCTATTTATGAAGACTGTGGGAGTCCAGGCAATGAGGCGGCTTAAAGTCATCCTACCTCTTTGTCTTGCCGTGCTTTCTTCCCCTCCTTTTCCTTGTCCTTTTTCCTTTCCTCGTTGAGTCAAGGTAGTGGCTGTTTGCGCAGGGGCCGTTGACTTTTATCATCTCACTTTTATGTCTTCGATTTTCTTTCTCTCTCTTCCCCTCCCTCTTCCTCCCTCCCCATCCCACACACCTTCCTGAACTGAAAAATAAACCACTCGGTCCCCTCCTGCACTTGACCGCTCCTGTTCACCCCCAGAAACCTGGTTAATACTCCACGCTGCTCCACAGAGGAGCGGGGTCCCTCTCCTGAAGGCGTGTGCCCCTCCAGGTCCCCTGCATGGAGGAGAAGAGGCAGACAGAGAGGGGCGAGGGAGTCAGGACCCGCCCTGGGTCCACCCGTAGAGACGGCAGTGTGTCCCCCAGCCCCCCAGTGAGAGCTGCCCACGCAAGGAGGGGTGTCTCAGGCAGGGTCTTTCATGCCCTGGAGGCTCTAAGAGAACCACTTTTGCTGGGGGTGGTTTGGGTTCAGTGGAGATGAAGTTCTTTTTCCTTTCTGGCCTCAGCCTCCCCCAGCTTTGTCTAGTAGAGCGTCTTGCCCAGAGAACGCCTCGCGAAGTGAAGGAAATCCTGGTAGAGGCGTGGGAGCCCGAGACAGGCAAGGGCAGGCAGCTGGTGAGGAGTGCGTTGTCCCGCTGTTACCACGTGGCCACGGGAGCTCGAACCCGCTGGGGGGCCCAGCCCAGGAGAACACCCTCCCCCCCCCCCCCCCCCAGGGAGCCAGGAGCTGGAGTCCTTCTCCCCAGACTCCTGCCAGTTGGTCGGGGGCTGTCCCAGGGAGCAGGAATTCCTAAAAGGATAGGCAAGGGGGTGCTGCAGCCAGACAAAGCCTCAGGGAGGTAAAGGCAGGAGCTGGAGGCTAGAAGGTGGGTTCCTGGGCACTGAGGGGTGAAAGCAAGGGGATCTGGGCTGGCACCTCTGCACGTCCTACACCTGCGGGAAATACTTGCCAAGTTGAAGCTTGTTTCACTCTTCCCAAGCCCCTGTACGTTGGACCCTTCTCAGTGTCCCTTGGGGTCTGATGGCAAGTATCGTGTCTAGTATTTTGTCTGGTTTTACAAGGGAAACAAAGTGAGGCAAGACAAGGTCAATCAAGTTAAGCCAAGGACTCAGCGACCAAAGCCAAATAGGGCTCAAGTTTCTTGATCTTTTTTTTTTTTTCAGTATGAAAAGTTCATTGAAGTTTATCATTCATACAGGAACACAGAAAAAAACACGTGCATAGGAAAAGCTGTGAATTTACAAAGAAACACACCTATCACTATACAGGGTTCCCAAACCTCAGCCCTCTTGACCCTTTTTGCCTATTTTCGGGTGAACATACATTGTTTCTTCAGTAACTCTTTGATGATCCGATCCTGGAGCCCAAATGCTGTTCATTCTCTTCTGCCTCTTTTGATTCCTGTCCCTTTGGTGGGCTCCCAAGGGGTTGTGGTTTTGGTGGGAGGAGTGATGATGGCAGGAGAAATTACAGACCACCCAGCACTCTCTCCTCCAGTCCTTCCACTCGGGCCACGGACTCTCTGCCTGAGAGATCACTGCAGGATGAGAGCACATTCAGATGCCTGGGGTCGGTAGCCCCCACCTGTGGGACATTTGCTTATCATTAATAATCAATGCTCTGGACAGTCCTTCAACAACTGTTTTAGAATCCTATGTATCTCTCAGATTTAGTACTTATGTATATTTCCAGAAAACATGTTTTTGTATGGTAGTAATAATAAAATACCTTTTTAATCAGCAGTGCTTAAGCCACACAGCGTACCAATGGCATAAACTTAAATACTGTGATTTTTAAGAGATACTCGAAATTTTCTAGTCGCTTATGCTGTTTCTTTGACTTTGAAATGGGTCCTGGTTTGTTGGTTTGTTGGTTTGTTTTTCTGTCCTCTCCCCACTCTCCCACCTCTCCCCGCCCCCCCCCCCCCGTTGTCTGCTCTCTGTGTCCATTTGCTGTGTGTTCTTCTGTGACTGCTTCTATCCTTATCAGTGGCACCGGGAATCTGTGTTTCTTTTTGTTGTGTGCGGATGGAGAGGAGGATGAGGCCCTTGACTCTAGAAAGCGGAATTGTCTCAGGCTCCTGGTCTGGCCTTTCATGGAGACTGGGAATTCCGGTGGTGGAGTAGGATTGGGAGGAAAGAATGTGTTGGCTTGAGGCGACTGTGGGTTGCATGAGTGGAAATGCCTCCTAGCCTATGGGGGCAGAGGTCTGAACATTTGAGGACCGTGAGCATTTGGGAGGCACTTCAGTTGAGTTTACTGAGACCCTTCCAAGGGGGAAGCAGTAGTACCAGGAAAACAAAGGTATGTCTGTCCTGGCATCGTCTCGGAGGCATCCTCACATCCCTAGACCAGGGTAGGTCCTCTGGTATGCCCAGTAGCACGAGGTACTTCCATCCGGGCATCACATATTACTTACTAATTGTCCCTTCCTGACAAGTTCTGTAGCTCAGTGAGGCTGGAACCCAGCATTGTGCATTGCCATGTCCTCGATCAAGCAAGGGCTGGGTACCAGGTAGAAGCTCAGTATGTGCTTCCTACCTGCCAAATGAACTCCACCCACAACCACCACGATGCAGGGAAGTGCAGGGCCCGGAGCCTCTGATCAGGACGGAGGGGAAGGTTTCACGGAGTTCACAAGAGCCGGGCCTTGGAGGGGAGGAAGAATTCTCCAGTCCAACCTGGGTGAAAGCACATTCTGGACCAGGAACGCAACATACACAGGGCATAAAAAAGTGAAAGGGCTGCAGGTGACCAGAATGAGAGGCTAGAATTTGGGAGGGAGGACTGGCCAGAGATGACATTTGGGGAGCACCTGGGGAACTCCGAAGGCTCTGAGTACTATAGTAACTTTACTACAGCACTTTATTCTTTATGCAACAGGACCTATTGGAGGTTTTTTTTAAAGATGTATTTCATTTACTTCTCTCCCCTTCCCCCCCTTGTCTGATCTCTGTGTCCATTCTCTGTGTGTTCTGCGTCCGCTTGCATTATCCGGTGGCACTGGGAAACTGTGTCTCGTTTTTTGTGTGGGTCATCTTGCTGCATCAGGTCTCCGTGTGTGTGGTGCCACTCCTGGCTGGGCTGTGCTTTTTTTCACATGGGGCAGCTCTCCTTTAGCGTGTACTCCTTGCACGTGGGGCATCCCTACACAGCAGCGCCCCTGCGTGGCACGGCACTCCTTGCATGTGGCAGCACTGGGCGTGGGCCAGCTTACCACACGGGTCAGGAGGCCCTGGGGATCGAACCCTGGACCCTCCATATGGTAGAGGGACGCTCTATCATTTGAGCCACGTCTGCTTCCCTGGAGGTTTTTAAGTAGGATAGCGATACAATCAGATTACATATTCAGGAGAACTCTAGGGATAAGTAAAGAGGTTGTGAAGACTTTCCCCTGAAAAATGCATCGTGGGCAAAAGGCCAGATGATTGTGGGTGATCCAAAGGCCACACCTGGCGACAGCGAGGTGTGGACGAGAAGGTGGAATGAGTGATGCTGGAGTAGGGGGGTGCCCTCCGGAGTCAGGGCCAGTGACTCCAGCTTCTTAGCCAGATGAGGCTTCAAAGCCTTCTTTTGAGTGAGCTGGAATCCAGGACCTCAGTGATCCCAGAGCATGTGGTAACGACCACCCAGAGGCTCTGCAGCCCTGCCTGGTGCTCTGCCAGCCAGATGTGGGCAGAGAGCTTTGGGCACGGGAGCATGCCAGCCTGCGGGCCACAGAGTCCTGCCTGCTCTAGAGGCTGGGGCGGTCCCAGTCCCCGTGTCCTGGTGACCGTTGTCCTATAACATGAGTGTTGTTGAGAAAAGCTTTGGTAGGAGTCTAGTAGGAAAGTCGGGGTCTTCTTTTATAAATTATCTTTGATGACCTTAATAGTATATTTTAGAAATACTTTTTGGCTAGTAATGAATCCACAGATCGCCCCTGAACTAGATGGGAAAGCTCTAAACATAGCATCTAGGTACAACAGTATCAGAAGTATCACTGCTTGTCTTTTATTTGCCCTTTAAAATCTGTACAAACAAATGTGAACAGACTCTGGACTATAAGTATAGTATTTTCTGTGGGCATATATGGACAGATAAACAAAACCCCAAGGGAGAAAAAAGTCCAATAAGATAAAAATAAAGACCCTCCCCACCTTCACACCACTTGATCCTCCTTTGCTGACTGGGGTTCCTTTATTTCACTTTAAGATAGAAGTAGTTTGGATTCCCAGGAACGAATGATTAAGAGTTAACCAAAAAAGAAAGTATTTATGGGAAGAGGATGTGGCTCAACAGGTAGAGCGTCCTCCTACCATATAGGAGGTCCAAGGGTTCGATCCCCAGGGCCTCCTGGCTTATGTGGTGAGCTGGCCTGCGTACAGTGCTGCTGCGCGCAAGGAGTGCCGGCCCACGCAGGGATGCCCCCGCGTAAGGGTGTCCCCCCCCCCCCGCACAAGGGTGCACCCCACACAAGGAGTGGCCCCTGCGCAAGGAGAGCCGCCCTGTGTGAAACTGCAGCCCACCCAGGAGTGGCACCACACACACGGAGAGCAGATTCAGCAAGATGATGCAACAAAAAGAGACACAGATCCCCAGTGCCGCCTGAGGAAAATACAAGCGGACACAGAAGAACACACAACGAATGGACACAGAGAACAGTCAACGGGGCGGGGGATAAATAAATTTTTTAAAAGTATTTACATGTATGTATTCATGTATGAATGACTGTGTATATGTATCTAGCTATATCTGACATCTCTCATCTGTCTCATCTGCCAACTTTCTGTCCATCTGTCTGTCTTATTGTCATCCTGAATATTCCAATCATAAGCAATTGACCTGTTTGCAGGGTTGGGATTAATGGCACTTGGAATCAAAGCCAGTGGGAAAAACTCCTCCTCCTCCGTGGTCAGTGGCAGCACGATGCTCACAGCTTCCACTCCCCCAAAGCCGAAGCTCATGTACGATTGTCTGGGACGGGAATCAAGTCTCTCCACGCCCCAACACTGTGATCTGGCCACGGAGGTGGCTGTTGGCTTCTGTCGCTGCTGCGTCAGTGTCTGGAGCTGATGGTCGTGGGCGCTTGTGAAGTCCCCAGGTGGTTTCTCGGTGGGAAAAGCGCGTGGGGTGCGTGTGTTCAGGTCTCCTGTGCATGTTGAAGGGGCAGCGCGGCCCCCCGTCTTTAGGGGCATGTCTCCACTGGGACCCTAGGGAAGCTTCACGAAGCGGTGGGCAGGTTTCGCCCGAACTCTGCACTTTGTCCGTTTGCAGGATCTGCAGTAAAAGAGGGTCCTGCCCTTAGGAAGCCGTTCCCAGGAACTCCCCTGTGCTGTCCCTGCCAGCACAGGTGTCACCAGGAAATGCACTTGGCAGGTTGGACACAAGTACTGCACACAGCCCAGCAGGTTTTTTCTGTTTGCACTCAATCAGCCTCGAACAGCAGGAGGAAACCTTACGTATTTCTTCTGCTGCTTGCAAACCCTTTCTCTAGTAAGACAGAATTACTGGAGGCGAAGCCGGGAATAATTCAAATAGGCATTTAAGTCAAGGGCCTGGTTTGGCCTGGCCGCCCCTGGAGACTTTTCAGTTTGTGCTGTGCCGCTGAAGGCTGGGCCAGCCGAGCTGATCTGCGTGGAAAGGCAGGTGCAATAAAAGGGGTGTGTGTGTGTGTGTGTGTGTGTGTGTGCGCGCGCGCGTGCGCAGTGTAGGATATTGCATACTCCCTTAGCCCCTCATGCCTTGGTATTTTGGTACCAGTGAAAGCAGGTGGAAACTGACATCCGTGGGCAGCCTCGAGGGCACCGGGAAAAGAAAGGTAAGCAGTTCAAGCATGGAAGAGGAGTGAGGCTACCAAGTTAGAGGGAAATCAGTATTGAACGTCTGTAAACCTCCTTTCTGCCTTTTCCACCACTGCTTGGCTCGTTTCTGTACTGAGAATCTGTAAAGGAGCAATTCTTTTTTTTTTTTTTGCTATTTTGTTTTTGTTATCGATTTAATTGAGATCTCAAACCTTTGTCAGTTGTAGGACTTGAGGCAAAATTCTTACATTCCCTGGGGCCTTAATTTTCCCTTCTGTAAAATGATGTATTTAAGCTAGATCACCTATAGCAGTAGTCCTCAAAGCATGCTCGTAAAGTAGCAATTCTTAACATTTCTTTTTCCTGAAACACCCACGAGATACACTCCCACGGGCCTATCCAGATTACAGACTGCGGCACAGATAAATCAGCCTGTGGGTTGGGGCCAGTTCCCAAGGAAATGCCACTCTTTTCTCTCCCACTCAAGGAAGTGCAACTCTTCCTTGCAAGCGTGAGACGTCACTCCATATCTCCAAGCTCTTGGCACCAGCCTTTGCCTATAATCACTGCCAAATAAATATTTATTAAGTGGAAGATAGCCTTGAATCCACACGGATTCATATCTTTAAAAAGTCATTCATAAACTCTAGCCTTTTAACTATTTGTTGGTTAGTCTGGAATCCCAGAGAGCAGTGGACTCTTGCGATTCTGCACGACCGTTGTCATGGGTTGGTCAGAAGGAATATTTGTGAGCATTCTTGCAAGCTCGTAAAGTGGTCTTTGCTCTGTAACGGATAAAGCCAAGCTTTATCTGTCCTGCCTCTTGGTAGTCAGCACTGTGTGGATAAACTCCGCATGGTTCCCAGAGAGGAACTTGAAGCAATTCTCAGGGAGGCGGCCAGGGAGCAGTATTGGTGGCGTTGCTGAATGCCACTGGCCCTGGGCTGACGGTGTTTAATTGCAAGATCTTACGCTGTCCAGAAAAACTGGACACATTTGGGACAGTTTGTCATCTCACTGCTTGTTGGCAACGCTGAAAGCTGGAGCTGGGACCCAAAGGCTACAGACCACTCCGTTACCCCGGGCTTCTCAGGGAGCGAAGTGGGATTAGATGAGAACTGAAGAGCAGTTTTGCCTTGTCATCCCGAATTTTCTATTCTGGATGATTTTTTTTTTTTCTTGTCTTTTTTTTTTTCTTTAGGAGGTACCAGGAACTGAACCCAGGACCCCCCCCCATGTGGGAGGCGGGTGTTCAACTGCTCTCCCAGACAATTTTTTTTTTTTAAAGATTTATTTATTTATTTAATTTCCCCCCCCTCCCCTGGTTGTCTGTTCTTGGTGTCTATTTGCTGCCTCTTGTTTCTTTGTCCGCTTCTGTTGTCGTCAGCGGCACGGGAAGTGTGGGCGGCGCCATTCCTGGGCAGGCTGCTCTTTCTTTTCACGCTGGGCGGCTTTCCTCACGGGCGCACTCCTTGCGCGTGGGGCTCCCCACGCGGGGGACACCCTTGCGTAGCACGGCACTCCTTGCGCGCATCAGCACTGCGCATGGCCAGCTCCACACGGGTCAAGGAGGCCCGGGGTTTGAACCGCGGACCTCCCATATGGTAGACGGACGCCCTAACCACTGGGCCAAAGTCCGTTTCCCATCCCAGACAATTTTTTAAAAATCGTGTTAACATATACATAACAAAATTAGGTGATTTTTATAAGGATTTTTAAAGAAGGATTAAGAGCAGCCTTAAAAGAGTGAATTTTAGTAAAATTATTTTCTAAAACTGGTGTGAAGATTGCCAATCAACACAGTAATGGTAATTATTATTTGTCTGGCTACCAGTGACAAGTTAAAGGGAAGAGAATGTGGAATTTGGATGGTTCTGGGAATTCCTGTGGTTGTTAGGAGGTGCCTGGGATGGACTTGGAAGGCAGAGCAGAGGGAAGAGGGAGATAGAGGAAGGAAGTCAGCGGGTGCTGGATTGGAACGGTAGGCATGGAAACGGAAATGATGGCTAAGAGAATTAGGTGGAGCAGACGAGATGATAAGTTTGCCCAGAAATGCTGTAAAATGAGTGCATCAGGGAGAATTTAAAAATATGAAGCAATACAACATTGACAACTATTTGATCACCCAGGACAGCTAACAAGGAGGTGATGATGGTCAACCACCACACCAAGGAACCGAGAGAAATCTACAACTGCAAGCAAGAAAGTCCCCTCCATCGGCCTATGAGACTGAAGCCCCTCTAAATTAGAGGAGGAGCGGACATCACCATCCCAGAATCCTCAGGATTGGGGAATAAACTATGGACTAGAGTGGACTTACTGGTATTCCACTATAGACTCATTGTGATTCTAGCAATGGAAGAACTTCTATCACTGATGTGGAGGCAGTGGCCCCTGGAGGTTCTGAGGGCAGGGAGAGGGAGAACAGGTATAATACAGGGGCATTTTCGGGATTTGGGAATTGTCTGAATGACACTGCAATGACAGATACAGGCCATTATATATCCTGCTATAACCTACAGAATAGTGTGGGAGAGCGTGTAAACTACAATATAAACTATAATCCATGCTTAGTGGCAATGCTCCAAATGCGTTCATTAATTGCAATGAATGTACCACACCCATGAAAGAAGTTGTGAATGTGGGGAAATGTGGGAGGTGAGGAGACTGGGGCATATGAGAATCCCCTATATTTTTAATGTAACATTTATGTAAATCTAAATATCTTTTAAAAAAAGAAAGAAACAATTTGAGCAGGAGCAAGACACAGACCCCAGTTACCAAGAACATGAGAGAAGGAACTAGAGACACAGCGGCGAGAAGGGGTGAACTCCATTTCTCTCGGCGGGTCCCATTCGGGGCCATCTTGAGAAGCTCGTATTTCGTGTCTTGTTCGAGGACGCCAGGGCACTTCCCAGCTTTTCAGGCGTGCCAGTCAGACACTGTGAGCTTTGGACAGATGCCATGTCAATGTCAAGGTATCACTTCCTTCTCTCTTTAGACCTTGAGCCCTTTGTACATTTTAATTGATTATGCTCAGCTTGCTTGTTGAATGGAAAATTAAGAAAGTTGGTCGTCTAAAGGGTTTGTAGATGCCTCTGTGGTCTGATCACCGTCTGAAAGATGTTTCATTCCAAGGTACTGAAATTTTCTGGAAAATCTGAGAGGCGTCGTTGCCACTGTTTTTTATCAAATGGTTGTTTGCAAATTGCTGCTGTGTTCTTCCCCTAACTGGTTTTGGAAGGAAGAGCAACTTTGAAAACCGGTGGTTTTTTTTCCAGTGTAGTATGTTAGAAGGGCAGAGAAGTGAAAGAAGAATAACGAATACCAAAGCAGCGGCGCTAGACCAGGGCAAGCAGCGAAGGGGCGTTCTGCGTAGTGACTCAGGAGGCGCGTGCAGGCTCATCCTGCGACTCGCTCCTCGGTCAAGGAGGCAGGAGACACCCCCGGCGTCTTGGTGCCCTTGAATGCAGCTCTTCACCTTTCTGAAGCAGTTCATCTTCATCCAAAGTCAGGGTAAGAGGATTCACCTCTGGAGGGAACCTGCGCGCGGGGGCTAACCCGCGGAGGTCATCCGGCAGGCCTGTTCGTCGTTATTTGGGGAGGGGACCCTTACTTGCATTCTTGTGGGAAACTCTAGGGTCTCCTCCCGTAACACCTTCCGAAAGGAGTGCGAGAGTCAACGTGAAATTCTCACGTGCTATTTGGCGTCAACTATTAAATGTGATTCTTGTGCTTCTCTCCGTCTAGTTCTCAATTGTCTATGGCTCTTGGGAGGGAGAAACAAAGCTCTATAAGGTCAAGGTCTATAAGGCATTTATATCAATGAACACACACCAGAGTTGTGACATTTGTAGTTACTGGGTTTGTCTATTTTTTGAGATTTTGTAGTTATTGTTTGACCCAAGTTTTTTTTTAGGGACTCTGAAGAAAGGACCAGAAAAATTATTATTCACCCTGGTATTTCGTTGGAAATGTATGCTGACTTTCAACTTTTAGGAAGAGTCTAGTCCTCCATCATTCCAAAACGAGTTGAGGAGTTTGTGATCCTTTCCTTCCTCCTGGGCACTTGCATCTATCACTAGCCCAGCTGGGATTAGGAGGACAAGCAGCCCTCTCTGCTGAAATAGAACGACAACACTTTGGGCAAACCTGAAACGTTAGTCTTCATCAGTTAATCCCGAATGAACATCCTGAGTAACCGACATCAGAGAAGGTGCTTCGCATCGGACGGAGAGGACACATTCCCTTCCGTCGAGGACATTTTAAAACGAAGGTTCCAAACAGACCAATAAAAAGGGTGAACGATTTATATTTTTATCCCTGTTTTGCCCTGAGATTAAGCAGAAGGGGGTTCGTGGATATTTGCTCAGCCTAGAGGGGAAGGGTCACTGTGTATAAATAAGGAGGCGGTGCTCTGGCAAGGTTGGGAACATGACCTTTGGCCCTTCCGAGCCTGGGAAGCCCGAGCGAATGCCCGCAATCCTCGCAGTGAATGGGCGCAGCCTGAGCGCGCCCCTCTGGGTGCCCAGCGGGGTTATAGGTTAATGAATGAGTGCTTTCCCCGCACGCCGGATTCTGTTTGATAGTGGTTTTATAAATAAAGGCTTAAACGGGGTCAGAAGAGGACCTGCCTATTGCTTCCAAGCTCTGCATCTTTTCTGAAGTGGTGGCGTTCAAAGCTGACATCCTTCCACCGGGGAAGAGAGGGTGGAGGCTCAGGTGCACAGAGAACCGAGTGACCCCGACTGGCTCAGTCGGTCTCAAAGCAGGACCCAGTGGAAAACAAAGGGGAGGGGGTCCCTGCTGCCCTCCATTCTTCTCTCGTAATCCCTTAAAAAATAATTACAGACCCGAACCTCTGGCCTCCAGCACATTTTCCACTTGATTAGAGGCCTTTGTAAGGTAGGGGAAGGGACCTGCCGACTTGGACATTGTGCTGGGGCCTAAAATGTCCAGCTGGGATTTTTTTCCATCAAAAGGGGATTTGAGTTAAACCATTATCAGGGGCTTAAAGGAGAAAAGCTGTTGAGCCGCAAGGGAGGGGGGAGATTAGCATCGGGGGCTGGCTGTGGGCACCGGTGGAAGGGTGGGGAGGGGGCTCCCAGCCCCTTCACGCCAGCTCCCGAGCTTCCCCGCGCCTTCCTGGCAGGTGCGGGAAGAGAAGTAGAGTAGCGTGTCGCTGCCCCGGGGCTTCACCTGGAAGGCCACCCGCACGTGCCGCATGGCAGGTGACTTCCGTGCAGTCCCCTGGGGCCCCCCAGGGCCCAGCCTCCACAGACAGGAGAATCAAGAACTGGGGGTGGCCGTGCTGGGTGTCTGCGCAGGACCTTTCCTCTTTGGAGGCGAGTCTGGAGGAGGCACTGAGCGCACCGAGGACGGGTCAGAAAGCAGCAGCCGTGGCCGCCCTGCTCGCCGGCTGTGTGGGTGCGCCGTGGGAGCCCTCCGGGGTGGGGGAAATCCAAACTTGGCTTGGGGATTCCTAGACCTGTCTGCCGTGGCTTCCTCAGCGAAAGGTTGCACCAGCGTGAGCCTAGTGGGGGTGATGGAGAATTGGGCCCCCGGAGGGTACGGCCCAGCCTGCGCTGGAAACGCTGGCTTTGTTTCTCCCAGGGCACCCTGTGTCATGCCAGCCTGGTTTTCCCCGCACAGTTACGATAGTGGATCGAGCCTGACTCTCCTCCTGCAGTGAGAGCACAGCTAGAGAGGGGAGGGCCAAGGAGCTGGGCGGCAGCATCTCTCCCAGTGGGATGGTGTCCGGTCTGGGTTGCCTTGCAGAGATCCTCCCAGCCGCCTGCCTGGTAGCCATGTAGGTTGGAATTTGGGCCTCAAGTCGGAATTCATCCGAAGAATCTTCTTAAAAACGTGCTAGCCCAGAAGAGACCAGGGAAGCCCCTTAAGGACCTCCTTTAAGAACTGCAGGTCACTAGGCAGTTTTCACTCCCCCTCACCTAATTTCTTATCATTTATCCTTTTTTTAAAAAATGTATTCTTGTGTATTTTATTTACCACCCACCCCTGCCTGAGATGGCTTCCTCATCTGTCTGCTCATTGTGTCTGCTCGTTGTCTCTACTCATCTACTTTAGGAGGCACCGGGAACCAAACCTTGTACTTCCTGTGTGGGAGGCAGGTGCCCAGACCCTCGAGCCACATCTGCTCCCTGCTCATTGCACCTGCTCATTCATCAGCTCGTTGAGTCAGCTTGTTGCAGCTGCTTATCTTCTTTAGGAGGTACTGGGAACCAAACCTGGGACCTCCCGTGTGGGAGGTAGGCACTCAACTGCTTGAGCCACATCTGCTCCTATGACATTTGTCTTTATGCTGGCTCATCAGCTTTGTGTGGCATGACACGTTTCCTCCTCTTTCCTCTTTTCATTTGGGTTGTTTCCCTGAATCTGTATTTTCCTGGTATGGTCGCTCACAATTGCATATTTCTACTCTGGTTTCCTTGAATTTGTCAAGGGAGATTTTCTGCTTTTTAAGACCTACTGGATGATGCCAGGGATGGCAGTTTGCTTCATGCCCAAGCCCTGAGTTCCAGAAGCTCTTCCTTTCTTTTCTTTCATTCTCTAGCGAAACATGACCTCTGTATCTCAGACCTGATGAGCTGTGACTCATCTGCTAGTACAGCTTGTGGAAGTTTCCGGGGGGAGACCCCCTTTCCACCTTCTAGGCCCACGTGGGCACCAACTGCCCTCCAGACACATGCTGTCCATTCCTGGGGCCATGTGATCGAGGGCCCAAGGGACAAGAGGTCCGCAGTCCTCGCCGACCTTTAGCCTGTCCCTTATTGTGACGGGCGGGATCTGAACAAGTTCGCTCAGGAGTTTCTTCTTGTTTTGATATCTGCTACCATTTCCTAATGTCTGTTTTCCATGGGAGGAATTTAGGTCATGTAAGCAACCTCACTTTCTTTAAGAGGGCTCTTATTTCCAGTTTCATAGACTCCTTTAGATTTCATAGAGAAGTCTTTATCTGGACAATTAACTTCTTTTAATAATTAGAAGAACAGATACTCGTAAAAATTTTTTAAATATTTGTCACTTCTCAGAGGGCCTCAAGAACTATTCATCACAGACTATACTTATTTTTTTTGGAATTAAAAAAACCCAACAACAAAACTAGCTCTATCGTTCTTGCGGTTAAAATCGGTATCTCCATGGATGACTATAAAATTTTTTCCATTTTTTGTTCTTCCAAACTGCCCAAAATGTGGCCCTCTAACAGGATTTGTGGGCAGGAGATGGTTTTTAGGAAGAATTAGAAGTTGATGTTTGATTCCTGCAGGCTCCCACAGCAGAGCGCTGCTGGCTCCAGCAGGGAGCCCTCGGGAGGGGGCGTCACAGTTTTTACCTTGTTCCCCAAACAAAAGTGCTCAGCCCTTGGGCCCTGGGAAATGGCATCACTGATATTTGAAAATTCAATCTCATCTCTTGTCACCTCTTAAACCCTGGGGAAAGTCTTTTCAGAGAGGAGGCTGGGAGGGGGTGGGGAAGAGGGTGGGCGAGCGGAGGGGACTTGTTAGATGGGAGGTCGTGGTTTCCCGGTGGAAACAGCCAACTCGCAGGCAATGCTGCCCCCTGCTGGCAGAACCCAGGGCGTGCGGGTTTTGTGAAGAAGTCCATTTCGCCTTTCCCTGCCCATCGTCCACATTGGCGAGCAAACATTTGGAATTTTGCATTAACCATACTTTGTTTTGTTGCCTTATACTGGATCCTAAAATCCGTTTCGTAAACTTGGGGTGAAGGAAAACGCAAGGCGGCACTCCCGGGTACCTCTGATTCTGGTTGGTATACCCCAGCAGTGTACCCCCGACCCAGGGGCGGGTAAGCGTGGGCCAGTGGGCGGGGTTGGTTGGTTGGTTTGGGGGAGGGATGGGGAGGATCAAGGAACAGTCCGGAAGGAAAAGACGAGAACTGTCCCCCGCCCTCACCTTCCCATAATGTGTAGGGTTTGACTTCTAACCCACGTCTGCTCCTTTTTATGTGTGAAGTAAGCGGTGACAGAAGCCGTTTGCTGCTGCTACATCCTGCGTGGTAGCACGCTAGTGAATTTCTGCAGTTCCTCTTGTGATTCCATTGAAAACTAGACCCTTCTGTGTGGGGAAAGACAGGCCAGCTGCCTGCCTTAGGGTCACGCGGCTCGATTGTCGCGGTTTGACTGCGAGCACAATGGCAGGCATCTGTCTCAAGTGCACAGGCGCTGGCTGCGTCTGGAGGAGCCTCTCGGCTCTTCTGGACTTGGAACCTGGCAGACTCGCTCCGCTTCCTGCAGCAGCAGGCTGTGAGCCTGGCAGAGTTCAGGGGACCCCCGGACCTCGTCGTGCTATTTATAGGGAAGCCTGAAGGACTCCCTAGATTTTGTGCATTTGAAATTAACCAGAAGAGCTTGCAATTGTCATTTGAATTTAGCTGGTTTTCATATTGTGTAAGACACACCAACTGGCCAGTTAAAAAAATTTTTTTTTTGATAGTTCACAGCAGCGGGTGTTTGCAATGAAGTTGTTTAATACCTAGGTCATTGAAAAACATTTGTAAACTTTTAAAAAATTAAAAGAAATGCTTTATACAGTAAAAAAAAAAGTTATGGTTGAAAATATCGGAAGTAAAAATGGAAGGCACCAGCTGGGTTGTCACGTGTCTAAGAACTTTAGGAATTGCTTAAATGTTGCAGTTCCTCCCTTATTTTACCCATCTGTCCAATTTTAGTCTTGGTGATTTTTCTAAAAATTCTAAGGTCTGTCTGGACCAATTTTTTTGGGGGTGGGGGGGAGGTCTCTTAGACCATTTCTCAAAAAGCCTTGCCCTGGGCTGGAAGATGGGAGCAGGTGGCTATTCTTACACAAATGTGTGCATAAAATAATGCCAGTTTGGCTTAAAGATTTCCTAAGGAGATATATTATTTTGGATGTTTAAATTCTTCTCATAGTCTTTTTAAATGAAGAAAACTATTTTTTCCCCCAACCATATTGAATTTTCACATACTATTCATGATAATCTGGTGTCAAACAACTGTTTTCCCACGTCCAATCCCAGTATTTTGGGTCCATGATATGAGTAGTAATTATTGACAGGCAGCTGTGTGCGAGTCCTGATCCTTCTCAAGTGTAGATTACGTAAATTGAGGAGTAATGAACATAAGAGGGTGTCTGGTATTAACAAATTAGTCCTTTTTTCTCTTCCTGGACAAGAGGGATTTGTAACTAACACATCTGTGAAGTCAAGCCTTTTCACATTTGAATGAAGAGAAAATAGTGTTCCTGCAACTCAATTCCACTTTAAAAAAGGGTTGTTAAGGACTGACGGGGAGTTGTGTGACAGTTTTAGTGTGGCAAACGAGTGTGGAAGTTCTTAGCTTTGAGGCTATCACAAGCACAGAATTCCAGCATTTGTACTTCACATCACTATTTGAGGCAGTATTTTTGAAACTGGCTCAAGTCCTTGGAGGAAAACAAGCAACACATTTGACACAACTAGCTACTTCCGTCCTGTTGCCCATTTGCCAACTTGCCCTGGTTTTCGGCTTGAGTAAGCGTGCACACACAGTGCTCGGAGACCGTGTCTAAGAAAGTTGTGCAATTCGGTACATATTAAGTTGTAGTGATGGCTTCTGGGTTTTTGGGGGTTTTTTTTTTGACTCCCACTGAAAATACCGTGCTCCAGGTCAGCACATTCCTGAGGAGAGGGCTCAGGGTGCTATCTCACCTTGCCTCCCCTTGGATAACCAGGTCACGGCAGCCGCGGTTCTGACACTGACTCCGATCACCTGGGCAGGATCTTTTTCCTCCTTGTCAAGCCTCTGTCCCCATTTATAAGAATAAATGTACAGTATCTGCCAGATTTGGAAAAACAAAAAAATTTGCGACAGAGGAATCAAACGTCGTGGTACGACGCACTTAGTCCGGCCAATGACAGGCCCCTTCCTGGCGTCGTCTCACCTGGTCTCTGCTGCTGGCTCCCCAAGACTTCCTCCTTCCCCCCTCTGTAACTGAGACTCACTCCTTTCCACCACCAGAAGTACAAACTTCTAACGACACGTGGCAACTGTCCCTAAAACACTTACAAGGTAGAGGAATAATAAGAAAGTAAGAACCTAAGTCTTTGTTTTTAATAAAATAGACACACATTATTTCTAGTCCAACAGCAGGCTGAGGGACACCGCACTTCCATTTTGTTTTATTTGGGGGTGGTCAGCACAGCCCACTCTTGCATCTTAACCTGAAGACTCGGCTTTACCAAGTACCAAGTGTCCTGGGTTGGTAGAGGCCACCTCACATGGCAAAATCAGAGCAATCCCTGGAAAAGAGGAAAAGACTGACACTGATCATTTGTGACGTTTAAATTTGCCAATTGACCGGAAATACCTGCTTTCCATCCAAGAGCTGAGAATATGCGCTGGTTTTTTCCAGTGTCTCTTTGAGAAGTTGTAGGGGAATTAATAGTAGTTGGCACTGATCCAAATGTGAATATTTCACGTTTTACTGCGTTCACTTCAAGTTTTGTTTTTTTTTTAACTTGCTACCCAGTATTTGACCAAGTTCATTGATTAAAAATGAGATAAGTATGGGGCCCAAGCATAAGCTTGGGTTTGAATGCAGCCTTCGCGTGTCTAATCCTGTGCTCTGCCCACCGTTCACATGATTTCATTAAAAAGTCTCACCCTTTTGGCTCCTCAGGGTTGGTAGTGATCCAAAATTTAGGTCTTGCCCTTCACTAACGGGACAGGATTGACTTTTAAAAGGGCTGATGTTGCTGCAAGGAAGAGAAAGAGAACAGAGAGCCGCCCGGCTGCCTTGCCCTAGGCCCTCCCTTTCCCCAGCCAGCAGCTGAGGTCAGAGGCCTGCCTTCCCCTTTCATCGACCGGGAAGAGACAGTTGTCCGAAGCTGCGGGAGGTCTTGGTTTTGTTTTACAAATCTGATCTTTTAATCAAGAGGTTCTTTTTCTTTGGGAACACTACCTTTCTCTTTTGAAAGCTTGAGTTCAAATTCTCTAAGTCAAAAGTGAAAGGTTTTACTTGTATCCCAAGACTATCACCAACTAGTAATCACTGCAGGACGGCACCAAGATTTGGGGGCCAGCCATGCTTCAATTTATAGTCCTCAGACCTATCTTTTAAGAGAGAGGTCTTACCTTCCCAAGGAAACTCCATGAAAGGAAAGTTGATTTTTAAAAAAGTCTTTGTCGTTGATTTGAATTCTGAAAGAGTATGACCAGTTTTTCTTAATGATTTTAGTTTTAATAAAAAGGCAGGCATCCTTGTTGCTATTGCCAAATGTGGAATAAGTCAGGTGAGTTTTTCTCCAAAACCTCCTCCCCACCACCAATCTAGGACAGGAATTCACCAGGAAGAAGTCCAGGGAGAATTGCGCAATGCCTCACACACAGAGCCTGGCACAATGACACACAGACACACACACAGCGCCTGGGGCACAATGACACACACACACAGAGCCTGGGGTCTGAACGCCACTTTATAGATTATCATTTCAGTGTAGACATTAAAAGGCCACTACCCAGTAAGACGTAGAGAGGTATATTAAGTCCTTTCTTTACTACTACCCAGTTTCTAGATAAGGCTTATTACCTTGTAGATGAAAAGATTTTTTATTTTTCAGTCCTGACATTTCAGTAAATATCTGTAACCAGATTTTTTGTTTAAAAATTGCCCTGAAGTGACTTTTTAACTTTTGTCCCACCCACAAAATACATTGCAACCTTCTTCCCTGGGAAGCTGTGCCCTGGGGCAGGGCCTGTGCACACGGCCGCCTCTCAGCTGCAGGTCACTTAAGTGAGGCGGACTCAGGGCCTGGGGTAAGAACAAAACTTTCTCGAAGACCAGGAGGGAGCTGGACCTGAGACCCAGAGGTGGGTTTGAATCCTGCCTCCCCAGCTTCCGGCTGGGTGCCTTTGGGTAAGTGTGTATTCCTCATCCGTAAAAGGGATGCCTGTTTCAGCAGGTGGCTTGCAGGGAAATGACAAGCACCAGGAAAGCACACCAGAGGTTCTCAGCACACACTCATTTCCTTCCGTCCAAAAAAAATTGAGAGATGAGCAATTGATCGTGTTAATGGGAGAGTGGTTCATTCATTCTCTTTTCCAGAGAAGTTCCAGATATTACTTGGAAGTACGCCCAGCGCAGGACAAGGACACTGGGCGCCCAGGATCTTAACTTTCAAACGTTAATTTACCAACCTGTAGGCAAGCTTAGATTTAATCTTTAAAGTAAAAAACAAAACTAAACCAAAACTCTTTGGGTTACAGGTGGCAGGATTATTTTGTGTATTAAAAGGAAGAGTGTTAAGTATAGTGTCTGAGACTTGGGAGGTGCTTGAATTTTTACTGGCTGAGTGGGTCTGGACGGTCCTGCCAGCTCTTGGGAGAAAAACAGGCTGAGAACCTCTATAGCTTGTGTAACCTTCGGGCGTTGTGTCAAATGCTAACTTAGAAAGCTGACCTTAATCCGAAATCCTTATTTCTTACTGGGGTCACACACCACTTTTTAAAATTTTCCAGCCAATAAGCATTGTAACCTAAGGAGGAAGAAAGAGATCCATACCTTCCCCAAAGAAAAGGAAGACGGAACTAGCGTCAGGCTCAATTAGACCCAATAGTGATGGCTCTCCAAAAAGGAACAATGCCGCTTTTGTTACGTTCAAGCAGAAAGCTTGGAAATTTTACAAAATAATCCTACTCCAAGAGAAGCCTGGGCTCCAGCCCTCTTCCTGGAAAGAGGGGCTGATCCAGAAAAGTGTTATCTACTCTTATCAGCTCCTGCAGGATCAGTGACTTCAGGTTGTTTAAGCAAACTCAGAACAACTAAGACCTAGGTGAAACCAGAAATCGGAAGGACTTCCCGGTTAGGGCTTTCCAGCCCGGCCACAGGCTGTCTGATTCTTTTATTGTCCACCCAGGGGGGGCCTTCGCCAGGATTGATTGTTAGTGCGTCTGTCTGCCCCGAAGTCAGTCTCGGAACCCTCAACAGAGGGGGCGTGGCCAGCCTCGGCCCTGGAAGTGCTTAAAATGCAAATGTGTGACAACTCCAGGCCCAGGGCCCCATCCCCCAGGAAAGTGCTTCAGTGCAGCCAGGCCTGGAGGGGAATGTTAAAAAGAGGGGCTGAGCCACCCTCCTCCCGCCTGGGGGACCCGGCACGGCACGCCTGAGCGAGCCGCCGGCTGGGACCGCAGCTTTCCACTTTCCTGAACAATGGCATCTGTGCCCTCCACCCACACCCACTCTTCGGGCCAAGAACCCCATCTTTCTTCCCCGCTTCCCTATCTCCTGACCCACTTCCCTACACTGCCCCTTGATCTCATTCCCATCCCAGCCCCCCAAAATATTAGCCACTGTAGGGGGCAGTTGGCTCTTACAGCTCTGGTTAAGGGGGAAAAAAAAGTTTTTTTTTTCCACTTTCTCCGACTTCTTTAAAATTTCCATGTTGTTGATAGCTTAAAATCCAAAAGCTCTGTAAAGCTCCAGACTGATCGCATTTCTAGAGGCAGAACATCGCATTTCTAGAGGCAGAACTTCGGGATGTCAGGGGTAAACCTTGCATGGAATATACTTTTAACCTTGAGTTTGCTCCCACCATGCAGGCTGCACCCAGTCCCACACCTCATTTCCTCTGCCGGTCAAGCACACCACCAGCTCCTCCTAGCCTGGCAAGAGCCCAAACACACAAGGCCTTCCAAATAATTCACAGGTACGAGGTGGGGTTTTTTGTTGTTGTGTTTTTTTTTTTCAAAAACATATTTCATATTTCCTCTTTTATTATATAAATATCAGTTTAACCTTTTACTGTAAGAATATAAACGTTTTAAGAGGATCTTTGTTATTATTTATACAAATTCACAAACAGTACAATTAATCAATAAAGGTCTCTGGGTTCCTTTAACTCCATGATGATAAAGGGGGTCTTGCATGTTGCTGTGGAGGATTCTAAAAAAATAAACAAAAAAATCCAACAAAAATATACATCCTACTCAAAAGCGAATTTTCTTTTAAAGCCACAAGTTCCAACCCCCACGAAAATAAAGGCATCTATTCCTCCACTTAAAACATATTTTTTAAAACCCACGCACTCCATTTTATTAACAGAACAGAGATAAGACGTGGATTTCAGTCTCCTCCGCTTCACGTGGCAGCCCCAGGGGCTCAGCAGGCCAACTCAGCTCCTCTGCTTCCAACAGGAAACCTCACTGTGGCCTTTCAGTGAGGAGGAAACTGGGCAGGAGGGCAAGGGAGGGCAGAATTTGCATATATAATAGTCATCTTCAAGATGCAGCCTGCATCTCAAACAAACAAAAATAAAAACAGTTCAACTCTCACTTCTCCCACACATTTGTGCTATAAATTAAGTCAAGACTTAAAAGCATCATTGGGTCCTCAAATCCCAATGGATAAGGAGAAAATGAAAATCACAGCCAGGATGTGGACGTGGGGGGCACACGGGATGGATGATGATTGGGAAGAAGCCAAAAGAAAGAAGACGTACAAACCCAACGGGCATCTTTCCAGTCTAGGCACAAAAATGTTTCAGTCTCAAAATATCTCTCTTGTAGAATATTCCAGGGCTTCAGAGAAAAAAGTCAACTAAAACGAGGTAGCCAGACACACACACACATATATATATAAAATTTATATATATATATATATATAATATATAGCACATATTCAGCAGAAAAAGAAATGGTACTTTAAAAAAAGACCGTGATTTCAAATTTCTTGGAAAAAAGAAAAAGGTAAAAATGAAATGAGTGTGAATATCAGAGTTCGGTAAAAGGAGAAGTGATGAGAAGAGACTGGGACTAGTTACAGAAGTGGAAGGGTGAAAAGGCCGTTGTACTGGGTTTGCTTTTTATATACTTAAAAATAAAAACCAGATCACAGAATTAAAATGAAAGCTTAAGTGAAGGCAGACATTTTCCTCAACTCCCCGGGGTGGGAAGGACCAGTCAGTCTCCCTCGGACCCCCACCCCATCTTCAGCTGCCTCACAGTGGGGAGAAGTGGGCAAAGCAGTCCTCCATCCCCCTGCAGAGAGGAGTGGGTGAGTGGTAGCTGAGTCCATCTCTGCATCCTCGGGGAAGAGAAGAGGGCAGCAGGGGAGGGGAGCAGAGGAGTGAGGGGGTGCAGCTGGTCTCCATCCCCAGATGGGATGAGACTGGGGGTGCTGGATGGGCATGAGTGCTGAGGGAGGAGGAAATGAGCCCGAGGCCTCCTGTCATTGCCCCCTGCCATCGACTGCTGTGATTTATGTGTAAGTGGGCATGTGGAGTGGGGGTGGGGGGCGGTGGTGGCCAAGGGAGGATGAGCAGGGCAGGACAAGGGGAGCGGGTGCTGCCGCCCTCACCTGACCTTCTCACTGTCCGTCATCTGCCAGAGTCCCAGGTTGAGTACCTTGAGGCAGGGCAGCTGCGTGATGCGCTCCAGGCCGCGCTTGGTGATGCGGGTACAGCCGTACAGGTCGATGCCCGTGAGCTGGCTCAGGTGCTCCGCGATCAGCTCCAGGCCCTTGTCCGTGATGCGCACGCACTGGCCGATGTTGAGCGTGCGCAGCCCGTGCATCTGCCGCACCATGCGGTTGATGCCGTCGTCGCTGATGTGGCAGGAGCAGAGCGAGAGGGACTTGAGGCCGTCCAGCCCCTGCGCTATGTACGCCAGGCTCTGGTCCCCCACCTTGTCGCAGAAGGACACATCCAGCCCCGAGAGGCGCAGGCTGCCCATGGCCAGGTGCATGATGCCCGTGTCGCTGATGTTGTCGCAGGAGCGCAGGTTAAGGCTGCGCAGGCTGCCCATGTGCGACAGGTGCAGGAGGCCCGCGTCCGAGATGCCCCCGCAGAAGCTGAGGTTGAGCAGCCTCAGGCCCGTCAGCCCGCGGGAGATGTGCTTCAGGGAGAGGTCGGTGAGCTTCTGGCAGTCCTGCAGCGTGAGCTGCTCCAGGCCCAGGCAGCCCTCGGCCGCGCTGCGCGTCATGCCGGCCAGGTGCCCGATGCCCACGTCCGAGAGGTGGCGGCAGCTGCGGAGGTTAAGGCTCTTGAGGCGCTGCAGGCCCCAGGCGATGAGCAGGAGGCCGGTGTTGGTGATGTTGCTGCAGCCCCCCAGCTCCAGCACCTCCAGGCCCTTGAGGTACTGGGCGATGCGGCCCAGGCTGCTGTCGGTGATCTGCTTGCAGAGGCTCAGGTTGAGGGCGCGCAGGGAGCCGATCTCCTGCACGAACGCGTGGCCCAGGCCGTTGTCGGTGAGGTTGTAGCAGCCGCTGAGGTTGAGGCTCTCGATGTTGGCCATGCCCTGGATCACGTAGCTGAGGCTGCGGCGGAGGCTCAGGATCTGGACCCGGCGGATGCCCCGGGCCTGCAGGCTGGGGAACAGCGACGGGTTGGCCCGGCGCAGGTGCAGCTTGGCCTCCACGCCCCGCCACACCGACTTGTGGTAGGCGGCGTCCCGCCAGGCCGTGCACACCTGCGCCGCGCGCCCCTTGTCCCGGACGTCCAGGTAGCCGAAGATCATGGCCAGCAGCTCGGGGAACAGGCACGAGATGTGGGTCTCCATCTTCCTCCTCCCCCCTCCGCGGCGCCGGGGGGAGGAGGCGCGGGCCCCGCCGCTCGGGCCCCGGGGAGGCGACTCGCGCGGTTCCTCCCGGCCGCCGCGGGCCCCACGGGCGGCCCCTCCCCGCCTTCCGGCTCCGGCCGCCGCCGCTCCTCCTCCAGCGCCCTCCGTCCTTCCTGCCCGCCGGCCGGCGTCGCCTCCCGGCCCTCCCCCCGCCCCGGGCGCCGCTCGGTCCTCACATCCCGGGCGGGGAAGGCGACCCGCCTCGCGCCCGCCGCCCGGCCGGGCCCGCCGCCCGCGGTCTACCCACGCCGCGCTCGGGCCGCGCCGCGCCGCCCGCTCCGCCGCTCCCACGCCCCCTGCCGCATCCTCCGCCGCCGGCGCTGCCGCCTCGGGCTCGGCGGGCCGGCGAGGGGGGGGCCTCGGGGACCGGGCGCTCGGGCTCCGGGCGCCGCGGAGGCTTCCTGCCGCCTTTGTCTCTCGGCCGCTTTTCAAAGCTCCCAGCCCCGGGCCGCCCGCACTCCGCCGCCCAGGCGGGGGGACCAGGAGGCCGGTGCGGGCCGCCGGGCGCACGCCCTCCTCGCCCCGCGCCGTCCGCCGGCCCTCGGGAGCCGCCGGGCCCCGGCACCGAGGACGCCGCGGCCGGAGCGCGGCTCGGCGCGGACCCGGGCCGAGCAGGCGGGCTGCGCGCTGGGGAGAGTCCGCGACGTACCCCTCGGGCCGCCGGCGCCTCCGCGCGGCCCCTCCTCCCGCGCTCGCTCCCCCCCGCGCGCGCCCGCGCAGTGGTACGAGCCTGCGCTGCCGGAACTGTCGGAGCCGTTGCCCTGGAAACCGAGTTCTTCCTATTCTGGGCGCCCCTGCTTTTTAACCCTGTGCGCGCCGCGGGAGAGCAGCTGTCAGCAGAGCTCGTCCCCACCCTCGGCCTTCCCGCGCCGCCGCGCGTTGTGGAACCCGGCCCTCTGCGGGCCACGCCCTAGCCCTGCTCCCCGTTCTCTGCCGCCGCCGAGGGGGCAGCCCCCCTGGCCAGAGCTTTCGCCTACAATTCTTGACCCTTACTTTACACCCTTCTCCGTTTATTATCTTCTCAAGACCTTCCTCCCCATGCTAGTACTCAATAATCATCACCCCTGCTCTCCTTCCTTTTACTGTCCCTAATGCCCCTTAACACGTTGCTGCGACCACACCCCTACCTCCCCCCAGTGGAGCTGTTTCCTTTCTCCCCAGTCTTGTGCCTTAAGTGGCAGAGAAAATCGGCTTTATTATTCCATACCTTAGTATGTTCTCATTCGGGAGTCTCATAGACTTAGCCATCACTACTACCTTCTAGCGTCTTCTGCTTGCTTCCAGACCACCTCTATGAACGTGTTTCCCTCGGGGTTTTATACTTCAAAATTTCCCTCCGCTTCCGGACGTTGCCTCGCGGTGCCCTCGCAGCCCCTCGGCCAGCTTTGCTCTTATAAGGGGGGGGCCTCACCTAAGCCTTATTTTATGACTTTCCTTCTCCTCAACAAGGTAGACTATAAATTGTACGGCCAAACTGCACTGCTTGTCAGGATATTTGTATGCGCTAATACAAATCTACTTTTTAAATAAAATGTAATGACTGTTGGACTTGGTGCTTTTTGTTCATAAACCGGGTTTTATGGAGCTCCGTTCTAGAACGTGTCTCCTTTCTAAATGCCCACACTGAAGACAGGGTTTCAGGGGTTTATTTTAAGTGCCCATCCCAAACCAAGAATTTTGGGATCAAAAATACCCGCCCTCTCTATTTTTTAACCAATTTATTGGCCAGCAACTAGACGCGAGACAAGCAGATTTCAGTGTCAGAAGAGGAAAAGGGCTTCACTGATTACTTGAGGACCTGAACAAGATTTTGAATGGGACTTACATTCATTATATGAGACCGTTAAGTTTCGGCCACTTCTTTTTGGCCCAAGAGATCTGTACACAGAGATTCACTGGAAGGCATAATACATTTTAGACTCCACCCACCTCAACTTCTCCTGAATCAGGAAACGCAGAAGTAAAAATTCTCACAAGTTTGTTAGCTAACCCACATTACACAGGGCGTGAGGCCTGTTGATTTTTATAACCTGCCTGAAATAATAGATTGTGCTGTTAGTCGCTCAGGTGATTCCAGGTGGACTGTGGCACACTTCATAGGTGTCATGCTACAGGGGTGTCTCTGGGCTTGAGCGCTTCTCAGTCCCTGCTGAAACTTTGACTTTAAACTCTACCTCACAGTCACTCGTTTTTGTTACGTGGATGTAGATGTGTTTGTGCTGATGTTGAGCTCTTAACTCAAAGCACCTATAGTGCACCTTTGTCCTAGTTAGTAGAAAACGGAGTGCCAGGCGGTACATGTGGGGTGGATTTGTAGGCAGACCCTGTCCTCCAGAGAAGGGGTTTAGTGATTTTTCTGCTCTGGAAAGATCATTATTCTCGAGTCTGAAGAGTCATTCAGAGAGAGGAGCCTTGGAGCGCTTTCTCTAAAGGCTGGCCACCGACCCCAGTCCTAGTTCTAGCAAAACCTTCTCTTGAGTTGAGCTCTAGGATTTTGTTAATACAGAGCCTTTTACTTAAGATATTAAAATATGTATTACAAGGATTTTCAGAATATTGTTTTCACTTGCGCTAAATAAGAAAATATAACTAAGAGACATTACAAAATGAATGGAGTGGGGGGTGCTTTTTATTTTTTATGGTATTGAGGAAATGATTCCCCTCACATTTAGGGCACAAAATGTATGAAGGGTGTATATAGGTCAGAGACTCGCTTGTCTGAAAAAGTATACCTAGGTAGAAAATCCTGTGGCTCACGCTATTCATATGTTAAGGAGAGGTTGAGATTTGTGTTTATCATTCAACAGGTTTCATCCAGAATAAAGATTTCTTGATTAAGCTATGAGTTTCTGTGTTTAGAAGCAGAAATGAAAGCGTTGTTTGGGGACTCTCTCTAAAACTTAACCAAGAATTTTAAAGAAACTAGATTTTCACATAGTTTCTTATTTTTATTTCTAAATCATCTGGGTGTGGCCTGGGAAATTGGAAAGACCCCACCCAAAGATCAGGCTTAGTGGAGGCTGTGTACTTCCTCCTTCCCAGAGGGAAGCTCTGGCAGGCAAGACAAAGAGAGCTGTATAGCCCAACTCCTCTTTTGAGAATATGTACATAGAACCAAAACTGGTGGCTGGATTCTAGCTTATGGGCATTAGATCAAAGGAGTTAAGATAGTTTGTGCATGTTTTCCTTTAATTCTAGTATATCCGAGGCATAATTCCTGCTGTGTTGTAGGCACTCCGTAAATGTCAAGCTGAAATTAATGCGATGAATACCAGTAGTAATATCTTTACAAAAGACTACTTATCAAACCAAGAGTTCTGGGCAACCAATAGCAGTGGCTATCTGAGGTTTATAAAATGGTGCCTTTCCCAGCCACCTTCCAACTTCAGGATCTGCTGTAAGCAACTAAAAGGGAAAAAATAGGTGAAAAATTTTCTCACCTCAGCAAATTGCCAGGAACAACTGGAAGCATTTATTAACTTTTCCCGAATTATTAGTTGCTATCTCCTGTGAACAAAGGCCAAGTTAGCATCCTCTTTATCCACCACCATACAATTAAGGGCTTGAGATCTGGGCAGCTAGAGCTTTTCTCACTAGGACAAATGTACACTTGGATGTACAGCCTGGAAAAGTCATGGGAGCAAAAGGGGATGCAATTACTAATCACGCCAGACGACAGCAAATGGATGAATGGGCTTCCTTCTACTTTGAAATGGAGTTGGCATTCGTAATCTGTAATTTGCAACATTTGGGTGTTAACTCTAATACATGTTTTCATATTTTTAGACATCCAACCAAAGGATTAGAAATACAGAAATAGAGTAATCCCAAACATCAGCTATTATATGTTACTATTAACAAATAGTTCAGGTACTCTTTACAAAGCCGGTAGATGTGACAACCTTAGAAAAACAAGCTCCTTTGGAAATGAAGTCATTGCCTAGCTCACTGAACACTGAGAAAGGTTGGTTTTCAATTCTTTCAACCGTTCAGGAAATATTGGTATAAATTGTTTCAGTGCTGTGTGCTCTGAAGTAAACAAAGATATTGAAGGTGATGTCTCTGCCTTTTAAGAACAGGATCCAGCCGGTGAGCCAGAAAATACCTACCGACAATGACGGTATTTGTTAGTGTTGTGCCAGCAGAGAGATAGAAATATAATGTGTTCAGTTTAGAAGATCACTGTGGTGGGAGCCTAGAATTTGAATGGGTGTTCATTGAAGGAAGGGCATTGCATCTGGCAGAAATTTTATTGGGGAACAGCCTGAAGTTTTCCCTTACTTGTTTAGAAAAAAATGAGAGCAGTATAATGGCAACCGTACATTGTAAGGGCATTCTCTATTGAAGCATCAGTTAAGCTAATTTCAAAAACGGCATTTTCGAAGAATTCTTAGCTTTTCTTTCTTTCTTTTCTTTCTTTTCTTTCCTTTCTTTTCTTTCTTTCTTTTTCTTTTCTTTCTTTTCTTTCTTTCTTTCTTTCCTTCCTTCGTTCCCAGACTAAGGAAGCTTTATTTTAACTCTTACTTATTTGGAATTGGATGGAATTCAGTTGTCTGACGTCAGACAACTTTTAGTTCATGTTTTGGACTCTGCTGCTATTTTTAATTGTTTTATTCAGCCATCTTTCTCCTCCTTTGCCCAGGTCCCCCCTCTCTGACAGTAAAGCTTGGTAGTGCACATCCAGGAGGGGATGGGAAGAGGGAGATGTGCAGAGGACTGCTGTCCCATCAAGGCAAGCTTGCAGGTCTCTGTGTGTCTCCCCTGAGTGCCTGTGACAGGCAGGACCCCTGCACCATGCTCTGTTACCCTGAGCAGCAGCAGGTGCGAAATGCGCACCAGACTTGGAGGTGGAGGTTGTGCATTTGAATCCTAGTTCTCCTGCTCTAGTTGCGTGACCTAGGCAAAGTGGCTTCACTTCTCTGAGCTTTGGTTTCCTCATCTATAAAATGAAAGTAACTCCTGATTGTGGAGCAGTTGTGAGAATTCGCTGAGGGAATAAACCCAGGAGAAAGGAAGGGCTCCTTCGAGAACATGACACATATCGGGATCCTAATAAATGCCTTTTTGTTTTTTCTTTTATAACTGTACCTTGGGGGGGGGGAGAGGCAAGCATACTAAACAGATGTGCCCACAAAATGTGCAAATATGCATTTGCTGACAGTTCAACTTTTTTTTTTACTTTATTTCCTGTTTTTAAAACTCTGCAGGTTAGAAGAGCAGAAACCCAGCACAAGTGCAGGAGAACAGTAAAATGGTCTTTCAGTTACAGCAAGCTAGCTATCTCTTCGCATCTCATTTTCTCCTATGTTGCAAAGAATAGCGTAATCCATTCATCCACAAAGAAATGTTTCCAGGCTTATCCCAAATTTATCCAACCTTTGACCTCTTTTTCACTACCAACTCTCACGCTTTCTTTTTCTTCCACTAGTGGTTCTCAAACTTCAGCATATATCCAAATAACTTTACAGGCTTATTAAGTCACAGGTTGCTAGGCCCCACTCCCACTCTGTTGTGTTTTGTTTTGTTTTTCCATCTTTCTGTCTGTTGGATCATAAGCTTCTCTGGAACAGAGACGGAATTATTTCCCCCCAGTTGTACAATGCAAAGAAAATGGGTTTTGGAGTTAGATGAATTCTGGGTTGAAATCTTGACCCTGTTACTTATTAGCTGTATGATCTTGGACAAGTCATTTAACTTCTTGGAGCCTCAGTTTCCTCGTCTGTAAAATGGGACTAGCGATCTCCACATCTTGGGAGTTTTATAGGGATTGAATGAGATGATGCATGTAATCTCCTAGTACAGTTCCTGACGATAATGAAAAGAGCTCATATTACCGAGCACTTGTTTGTATTAGATGTTCTTTCAGGGCTTTTACCTTGTGAACATACCTGATCTTCACAACCTATGAAGAAGATGGTTATTATCTCCATTTTACAGATGAGGAAACTAGGTACAGAGAGGTCACTTGCTCAAGATGAAACAGCTGGCAGAACTGGAATTTGAAGCCTGGAGTTTGGTTCTAAAGCCCTCATCCTAAAACATCATGCTTTGCTGCCTTAACAATATGAATTTAGCACTCTGCCTTGCTAGGAGGTAGTTAGTGTGCGACGCCAAATATTGGGGTCCCCCAAAGCAGTGGTTAACAGTGAAAGAACTACTGGCTGTACCGTCAGCAATATCTGGCCATGGTGAGCTGAGGGTTTTTGGAGAAACATTTGAAGGCTCTGGTTGATTTGCTAGCCAAAGTAGGTCAGCATTTGTGTGTGTGGGTGTGTGAGAGCGAGGGCGAGATCGTGTGTGAATGAGTGCCTGCGTGCATACTGTGGGTAGATACGCTGATAATCCATTTTTATCCCCCCCCCCCCACAGCTGGAGGCTGGGCTGGCTCTGGCCTTGGAGAGTCCCAAAGGAATGTGCTTTTGTGTAATTATGTCACCCTCTAGTGGCTACTTCCCCATTAGCCCTTTATCTATAAAACAGCCCCTCGGTGGCAGGGCCCTCTCTCCCGGAGGAGATCGGGTAAGCAGAGCCTAAAGGAGATTTTGGCCTGAAGGACAGAGCTGAAAGAAAGGACTGCGGCCAGGAGCAAGACAAGAGGGGGAGGACTGGAACAGGAATAATTAAGAGTCCATTCCTGGCAGGGAAGAAGGCGAGAGAGGAAGGGCAGGGAGGACATCTGCAGCGAGGAGAGGAATGAGGGCGGAAGGACTCAAGCAAGGCTCCCTGCCTGACACGTGTTTATCAAGTGTCCCTTCATATTTGTGGGACGAGGCAGTGCCTGCACCTAGAGCTCTTTCCACCTTCAGTCGGTCCTGAGGGCTGACGTGGGCGTGGAGGGGGGATATTTTTAACCAGTTTCAGTTCTCTTTTCCAAGGGAGGTAGGCACAGGCCAGGGGACTCCCCCAGGCTGAGTAAATTCCAAACTTGTACCACCCCCAGTGGACAGGTGACATCAGTGCTGCTCAGGAGCCTGAGGCTGTGTTCTCTCGCAGGGAAAGGTCACTGGATCGGGATGCTTCTAGGTCTGTCATATCTTGATAAATATTTCAAAAGGCAGCAGGGGTCGAGATCAATCTTGCTCAGAGCTGGTCTGCAGCTCCGCCAGGCCTGGGACCCAGCTGTCTGCAGCCTTCCTGAGCCTGGAGTTTGAAGGTTATTCCCTCAGTGAGAAGGTGCTGGCCCTGAGCCAGGCTTTGCTGGAAAGTCTTATCTGGACAAACCCAGAGCATTTACATTTCTTACATAATGTCAGGCCCAGAGGAGTTGGGGCTCGGCCCTGCTGCAGAATTCACAGGCCAGGTCCCCTTTTCTGCCAAAAGGTTAGGGTTAAGGGTTTTTAAAAAAACAGCCAGAATCTCAAGGGGCCAGGAAAGCAAAACCTCCAGCCTTGCTGGTGTTTAACTCTTCAGACCCCAGAAAAGATAGTGAGCAAAGAAAGATCAGATCCTCATATCTTGCGCTATTGCTGCTCTCCTGAATACCAGTTATTGCCCAGTATGTCCCTAAATGCCAAGCCTTGACTTTTACCCCTCGTGGGAGGGAAATTAAAAGTGTGAAAACCCTGCCCACATTTTTTTCTAAAGTTGGAACAACTTGGGATTTCGACTTCAGTGAGGCTCTTTGTTTGCTGTTGACTTTTTATTTTTAAACTTCACTTACAGGTTAAGGCCAGAGAGTTCAGGGAACTTACTCAAGTGAGTGGTTTATCAAGCAGGCGTCTGTTTTAACCATCAGAATTCCTTGGCTTAGCCGGCCGAGGGAACCTAAATAGGAGTTTTCAATGTTTGGGCAAAATAATGAAGGTTGGATGGCACCTTCCCTGGGGAGCTCTGAAAGCACTGTGTAGACACGAAACGCCAATGCTTGTTTTTCACAAGCGAAGACAAATAAGACAGAGTAAAGGAGCAGCTTTCTTAGGGCCGGGGTGAAGACCCCTTTCCTGTGTCTTGCAGAACTTCCGTATATTTCCTCAGTCAGTCGCACACCCAGCTTTGCAGGGTTTTGCTGCTGGTGCCTTCATAGCCTGTATTTCAATAAAATTCACGCACAAGTTGAATGGTAGACCTAAGCAAAAGTACCGGGACATGTGATCGTTTTCACTGCTACCTGAGTAGGAGGCTGATGTACCTGCAGTATGGGGGGGAGTAGACAGTTTAAGGAGAGTGATTATGTGTGCCATCCAGACGTCAGTGGCTGCTAAAGCACTGTGAGAAAATGGGAAGCACAATCTTTGGGGTCTTCTTTCATCCTCCATTCTCCATTTTCCTGACTTTATATCCATAAGCTTAAAAGCATGGCGTACTTTGAAGAATAATATCTAAAGTTAGAAGTTGTCATTGCCAGCAGAGCTAAAATTGAATTAGCTTGCATTGTGATTTCCTCAGCAATGTATCTTTGTCTGTAATGCTTCATTATAGAAAATGCACAGGAGCTACTAATAAATACATATTTAATGCACATATGTCCCCTTCTGTTACACTTCATATCCTGACCATCATAAATTTCATTATAAATATAGCATTTATTTAAAATACCCTGTAATGGGAAGCAGATGTGGCTCAAGCAGTTGGGTAACTGCCTACCACATGGGAGGTCCCGATTGGGTTCCCGGTGCCTCCTTAAAAAAAAGACAACGAGCAGACACAAAGAGTAGACAGCAAGTGCCGCTACGAGGGGGACATTAAATAAATGAATAAAATAAATTTAAAAAAAAAAAAAAACCCTGTAAGATGTCATGAAACTGATAGGAAGTTGTGACCACTACATGAATTATTATGTTGCTATAAGACTGAATATTTTCGACATTGTATAGTATAAGACAGTAAGTGTTTAAAATATGAGTATTTCTTAATCCTTGACCAACATAAAGAATCACATAATTAACATTAGACCATCTTAAATTATCCGTGACACTGGGAAAGAGCTGGTTGTTCCATTGCATGGATCCTGTTCCAAACTGAGGTGTTTTTTTTTTTAATTTGCAAAAAAAATTCAAGTTTGATTTTTCATCCTGTTTATTTAAATTCTAAGTCAGAGCTGGAAAAGGGAGAATTGAAGACCTGAAAAGAACATTGTCTAGCATTGCTGCTCTACTAATGGAAAAGAAATGTTTTGCAAAAAGAGAAAAAGAAAAAAAAAAGGGTAAGGGAATTAAAAGTTTGTAGTGTTTTGCAAGAGAAAACACCCAGATTACATATGAAAGTTAAACTGCCCCACACCCTGTCCCTAAACATTAGGGATGCAGATATGTGGCCGCAGTAGGGCAAGGCCTAGATGTTTTCGTGTTTTCTTAAGCATTAGAGAAGACCGTCCTGAATACATGCTAGTATGCCTGCTGAAACATGTTTCCTAGATCCTTCTTGAGTTGACCCAAAAAAACCAAAAAAACTGAAAATACAACAAACTCGCAACATCTAAACAAAACCAACAATGAAAAAGCTTAAAAAGGCGCATTAGAGATAGAGCTGGGTTCTGCTCCTGCAGTTTTCCTGCAGCATATCCAGTTTGTGCCATGAAAAATTGGATGGTTCTTGATCTGCCTGGTGGTTCCACATGTGTATGCATCTGTGAAAATTCACCAAGCTGCGAGGGTAAGATTTGTGCCTTTTATTCTATGTATGTCTTGTTTCAATAAGAAAAGGGTTTTGTTTTGTTTTCTTTTCTTTTCTTTTTCGTTGTTTGTTTTTAAGTCAAAGGGTTGAGTGGATCAAGGAAAGTTGACTTAGATGCATACACTTTCTGTTTGCCCAAACGGGGTAACCAAACAGGTCCAGCTTGGCGGCCACAGCTATCTAGAATGTAACTGGGATGGGGACTTGATCCCTTCCCACCCATCAACCCCAAAGCCTCCTGGCCTGTGGCCACGCCCTCTCCAGGCCTGGTTGCTGGCTGCTCAGCTAGGGCGAGGCTTTTTGCCTTTCTTTTCTGGGTTACTCCTCACCAGGCCAGGCCCCTGCTCACCCGTCCTTCAGCCCCTGGTATGGTGTATGCAGTCAGCACTCAATAAGTATTGACTCTAGGTCTGATAGTTTTTCTCTGGTCAATGGGTGTGTGTGTAGGAGAGGTTAGACGGTGAGATTGGGGAGCAGAAGGAGAAGCAGACGCTTTCTCCTTAGTGTATAGATGGGGGCTCCAATCTAGGCCACTGAGAGCAACCCAGAATGGGAACACAGATATTTCTATTTTTGCCACAACCTCTGGGAATATTTTGTTAAAGCTGGGAAAAGGCAGTAATGTCATTGTTTGCTGCACACCACTGCATGCTGCTCCCTGCTGAGCCAAATCAGGTCACATTAGATTTACTACCTTGTGCCGTGCTGTTTTCCATCGACGTTGTGGTTGTTGACTTTGGCTTTGAGAGTTGGGTGTGTGGTTTCTCCTGATACAAACATGAATGCATTTTCCCACCCAAATTTTCCTAGGGGTCCGATCTCGTGAAGGTGGAAATTGCCATCAGGATGCGTTTTTAATTCCTGTTCTTGCTTTCACCTGTGGGTACCACCCAGCGCTGGGCTTTCTGCAGGGTAGCAAAAGTGCCACGTGTGCCAAAGTGGCCAGGCCGGCTCTAGGAAGGCTGTGTGATGTTGACACACATTTATTTGTGGTGCATCAAAGTTTCAGATCCAGCTGCCTGCCATCCTGAACAGAAAAGCCACGAGAGGAGGTCCTTTTGCAGGAGATCCCAGGGTCCTCCCTCATTCCTCTTTCCTGGCCCCTTGGGTATGTTTGCAATCTCCTGGATCATGCCTGCTAACCTGTCCTAGATTTGAACTCTGAGCACCGGCTACGGGGCAGTTTTTTTGTTTTGTTGTTGCAGGGGCTCATTAAAATTTCCTCCTCTCGTGTGTGTTTTTTCAAAAAATTATTGAAATATACATTTAAAAAATTAAAATCTAACTTTAAATTTCTAAAATATCTTTGAAACCAGCAGTGTTGTTTTACTCTGTGGATGGAATCCAGAAGGAAGAAGGAGAGGATTGGTTTTTTTCCGTCATTTGAATCAAAACACAGGCATGCTCCATATCACCCAGAGACCCAGAGGGGTGATTTCAGGATAGTGCAGTGGCCGCACAGCTCGGTTAGGCTTGGAGAAGCAGCTGGGCCAAGAAATGCCTTCTGATTCAACACTTCCGCGCTCCGTGTGACTTACGCGTGTATCTAGTTACAGGGTTTCTTTGGCAAAAACACATTTTTGTACCAGAGTTAGCCAGGCAAAGCCGGTGTCTCCCTGGCCAGTTGAGTTTGAGGACCCATCTGCCTCACACATCATTAGCAGCATTGTTTGTTTAGGACCCCTCTGTAGAATCTTTATTCATGGAGAAGTAGAAAGAAGTTCAAACAGCCCAGCTGGATTTCCAGGTCCTGGGTGGAATTTGTAACCCCTTTGACTTCTCAACTGAGAAAATTGGATGCGGCTGTCAGAGAAAGAGAATAAATATGGAACCCCACCATGCTGTGCTTGCAGCCACTTTTATTCCATTGACTTGAACTCATAATGAGAGGCAAGCTCCTCCAGGAGGCAGCGAGTCCACCAATGCTAGAAGCCTCTGATTCCAGGTCAGTTGAGCTGGTGACAGTTCTGGGCAGTGTCCTTTAGCCCCTTGTGTTGGTCACTGCAACGACACACAGCAGTAATATCTCCTCCTGTGATCCTCCAGTAAGCATTCTAATTTTAAAGTTAAATGACCTATGAAAGAGGAAATACAAATGGCTACTAAACATCTAAAAGCTGTGTGCCTTTGCTGATAATCAAAGAAAGGCAGCTTCAGATGAGATAGCATTTTTCACCTATCATGAGCAAAGACTTTTTAAATGATAATATCCAAACACCCTAATTAGCTTCTGTGCTTTAAAACTAGAGCTTACTTTAGTGTGTGATTAGGCTTTCCTTTCATTAGAAGGTGGGCAATTTTTAAATAACTTATTTTGAAAGTGTAATGAATTGCCCAATAAACTTAATGACCCAATTTTTTAACTGGATTGGTTGACTGGGTGGATAGATGCCAGAGTTGTTAGAACTGGAAAAGCCTGTAGGTGTGGAGCAGTTCAGCCCCCTTGTTTTCTAAGTGAGAAATCGGGGGCCTTGGGAAGTGCTGTGACTTGTCCAGGGTCCCACAGATGCACAGAGCTGGACCTGCATTAGTAAAATATGACGGGTTGAGATCTTGCTGTGGTGGGATCTGACGTTTTACAAATACCTGAAGGAAATAGTGTTTTACTCTTTCCAGAGATACAAAATTTCATAGACCTCAAAGAACAGGAATTCAGGGTCTGTGTCCCCATCCCTCCTCGTTCTGTGGTTGAGTGGCTGGATACCTCTCTGTCTCCTCAGTGGAAATAATAATTCTTTCAAAATTGAGGGTCATGAGCCCTTTGATAGCCTGAGCTAGAAACCGCTTGAGCAACCAGAAATAAAAATAAGGTGTTTACAATCTAAAAGCGGGATAAAAGATGTACAGAGAAGTCTGCGAAGTATAGTAAGGTGAGTGTTGTAAGAGTTTGTGTTAAGTCGGGAATTAGAAGTTAATGCTTAAATTGGAAGGGGCTTCTATTTGGGTTGATGATAAAGTTTGGTAATGAGTGGTGGTGAGGAAAAAAACAGGACTCTACAACACTGACAGCGCACCCTGTTGTAAACAATGGCCTATTGTTAATAGTGCAATTTAAAAATACTATTTCATGAATTGTAGCACACTCATGTAAGGTGTTAATAATAGGGGGATAGGCATGATTTTTCTCTAAACTCACAACTTCTCTAATGAAAAAAAAATAGAGTGTGCTAGTTTAGGTAATGGCTAGCTCCTGTAACAAACAAAACCCCAAATGTAAATTGGCTAAAAAACAATAGAAGTGTATTTCTTGCCCATATAAAAACCAAAATGGATATTCCTCGTGGGCAGGCAGTTCTCCTCTAGGTGGTAATTTAGGATCTGGGCTTCCGCTCTTTGTCTCTGTCTTCAGCGCTGGCTTTAGAGGTCACCTTGCTTGTCTACATCAAGCTGAAAGGTGCAACGAGGGCATGGGGACTACTTGTTGGAGGTTTTTATGGGCCACGCCTGGAAGTTGTGGACATCACTTCTGACATCCCATGAGGGAGAACTCGTCAAATGGCCACAACTTAGTGCAGTGGAGGATGGGGAAGATAGACACCCTGTGCCTGGGAAGAAGAGAAAACCGTTTTAGTGACCCTCAAGGGATCTCTGCCAGAAATAGCTACGAGGCTCCAAAGTGGGAAGATGTCATATGAGGGGGAGTCACTCCTTGGACAAATATGTATATACCCAGGACTGCAGCTATCATTAATTTCTTCTATTAGCTATAATTTTTTGTTAATTTTAATAAAGATATTTCTGCTGACTCATCCTAGCTGGTGGTATATGCACTTCATGCTGTTTGTTTCTTCAGTAACAGAGATTCTTTCTGATAATGGCATATGTGTGCAAGATGGCCAGATCCCCTGAGGATCAAGCCTGCTGCAGCCTCCAAAGGCAGCCCTGGAGATGAGCACAGAACTCCCCGAAGCTACATGCAGGTAGAGGGTACCATCAGAATTCTTTATTTCAAGTCATTAGTGACCAGAGGCACGGGCAGAGGATGATCTGAGGGCCTGAGTGGTTCCCACCTCTAACATTTGTCATTCCCATGACTGTACAAAACGCAGATCATACTTCCTCTCCATCTTTCCACTGAGGCTGACGTTCTCGTCCTGCTTCTTGCCATGTTCCTGCTGGGTTAGACCTCCCAGTAGGGCTCCCAACCTTCAGACTCTCACTCTCCACGCTCCATCAATCATTATTGTCTGCAAACTCTTGCCAGGGTTTTCCTAAAAACAGGTCCAACGATGCCTCTCCTGTGTTTAAATGACTTGGGTGTCCCTGCAGATTACAGAATAAAGCCCAGACTCCTTGGCACAGACTCCATGACGCAGCCCAGTACGAGGCCCTACTCCACTAAGAATTAATAACCTTAGTTTTCTTTGGCTTTTGGCTTTGGTTTTCTCCCTCTTGCTCATTCTCCCTGGTTTTTTCTTTTCCCCCTCTTTGGACATAAAACTGTGCCTCTGTTGTACTTGTCATTCTTAAATTGCACTATGCATTTTTCAGGCCCCTCTGCCTTTGCTCAGTGGGAGGGCCCCATTCCCATCTCTGCTGGTGGGAATCCTGCCTGACCTCCTAGGGACAAGGTCAAGTACCACTTCCCCACAAAGCACCTCCTTCCTTGGCATACTTAGTCTTTCTTAGGTATTTGGATAGTGATCTGTACCTTCATTATACTACCTTGCTCTGCTAAATACTTGCATGTATTTACCTCAAGATAAGTAAGAAGCTCTCTTACGCAACTTTGAGTAAGACCTAGTAACTGCTCAATAATAGTTGATTTGAATCAGATTCAAAGAAGGAGTTTCATTTAAATTAAATTTCATTTAAATTGGAATCTTGGCATTTTCACTGGGTCTGAATTTTTTCCTTTATTCTCTGTACCAAATACATATCGTTATCCACTTGGTTCCAATAGTGGGAAATTTCTTCTGACTTCATTAGAGAGTGTCTACCCTTTCACGTTAGTAGCTGTAAATGTAAGAGGTGGAGGCTGTCAATGGACTAGAAAAAGTGTATCTCCAGAGCCAGAAGGTGGGTGCTGATCTTGGACCCCTGGGTTGTGAACCTGTGTTGCCCAGAATGATAGCCACTAGCCATGTGTGGCTATTGAACACTTGCAGTGTGGCTAATGCAACTGAGGAACTGAACGTTTTGTTTTAATTAATGACAGTCTACCTTTAAATTACCACATGTTGACCAGTTGGCCCAACTAGCCGTTGGCCAGTACAGCAATGTTGAATTCCTAGAAGAGAGAGGCCACATCTTATTAATTTATTATAATCTCCTATCTTGCTCTGTAGTTACTCAGTAGACCTTCCATCAATATTTATGTGATGAGCAGTTGACATTTATTGCACGCCTGCTGAATGCCAGGTGCTTGTCAGAGGCCTTCCTGGTGTTGCCTCCATTTTCTCTAGAGCTCCTTTTTGGAGCAGCACAAAAGACCACAAGGCTTGGCCCCTATCGTGGCAGCCTTTACTGGGAATCCTGGCCGCCACAGGAGCCATTTATAAAGAGGGCTGGAAATCCTGCAAGACGAGGCTTGGCAGAGCCGTGAGAGAAACTCAAGAATGTCAGCGGTGAACCAAAAACCTCTTGAACCTGCCCAGGCCCAAGTCTGGGGCTCATGCTTTTTCCTGAGGCAGCCACCGAGGTTATTTAGCTCCAAAATTCAGAGCCTGGGAGACCCACAGACCTGGTCTGGAGATGCTGGCGGTGACTCTCGTTGGGGCAGAGGAAACACGAGCCTCTCTGCAGTGACCATGGGCAGGGGAGAGCCGCTAGCGTGGTTGGCATCGAATGTCCTTATCTGAGGAGGAAGGACACCGTGCGGTGACTGAGCGGGGGCTGAACTCTCTGCCTCTGGTTTTAATTAGAAAGCTGCTTGGCAGTTTTTCCCTGTAAGGGTTTACGAACTCTTCCCCAGCCCAGTGGAAGGATCAGCTTGAGACATAAGGGCAAGAGCTGGGCAAAGTGTCAGGCAGACCCACATAACCTAGAGCTACTGGTTTTCCAAAAAATGAAAACCAGGTGTCATTTCTGCGTGAGCAGTAAGTTATGGGGAGAATTAGCTTGCGGCTCTTCCTTTCCCACTCTGCCCTGAGAGCCCATCTGGCCATGAGCATTCCTTTGCCATGTTTCCATGTGTCCCTGGCTCGTGATGGCTCCAAGGACTCTGGCACTCATCTTCGAAGGCTTTATGTCCAGGGTTGCTGCTCCCGCTGTTCCTTTCCCTCCAATCCTCACCCTCCCCCCCGATCTTCCTCCTCTTTATCCCATTTGTTTATAAAAATGAAATAGCTATACTGTTTTTCCAAATGGAAACTGCTGAATTTTGAAGCAGCAGGTTGGCAGTTCTTGTTTCAAGAGAGCAAGACAACCAGACTAAACTTGACGCAATAACTTCTCATCCACACTTCGTTTAGGGGATGAAGTTAGAAAATTGTTTAGGAAAAAAAAAAAAAAAGATGTATGTATATAAAAGTTTCTTTAAATAACAGACTTTGGGAGCCTGACAAGAAAAGTACATGTGTGAAACCAGGAGAATGCAATAGGGAGTGACGGGGCTTTTGGAAAATTAACCTTTGCTCCTCCACCCCAAATGCATCCATATTCCCCAAATTTAAAAACATTGTGCTAGCCAAAGAAATGTGGCTGCCTGCCAGCTGGTGATTCCTGCTTTTTAAAATAGTAAGACTTCTCCAGATGCTTTAAAAATATGCTTCGGTTTGCAAAAACAGGAACACATCTACTTGGTAACATGAGACAGATTCAAACTCTATATGCCCGTAGCAGAGAGCATCAACCTACCTGGGATGGGGTTCTACCACTCCATTTATTTGCTTTCTTCACCCTCTTTAAACCAGGGAATCTGTGGAAATGAGTGGATAGTACAGGACCCCAAAGCTCTGGGGGGGGTGGGGGGCGATAGATTACTTAGAGAAGGGTGAGAGCGTCCAGCCCACGCTCCCCTCAGTCCTCCAAGCTCCCTGAAAAGCCCAGTTCACAGCTGGGATGGGGGGGCGCACTCCTCAAAATAGTTCCCTTTGCCACACCATGCACCACACATTTCTGCCTTTCTTTCTAGAGCATCTTATTAAATTATTTTAATTTCTCAGGATTCCAGAAAAAGGACAAATTCCTCTTTCTTCTCTTCTGCACAGAGTTAAGACTTCTAGTAGGCTTTTGCTTGGTGCCGCAGGGAGAGAAAATTGTGCCTTTCCCAATGAGCGGAGGAGGCATCACCGGGCTCTGTTGCTTCCAGGAACTGCCTGGTGACCTGGAATCTTGGGGATTGGCTCGGCCTGGCTTTGTGGGATTTATTCTAGCAGTGTGTGCACCCTTTCCGAGGCACTCGGAACCACGGAGTTGGAACCATTCTTCTCCGAAACATTTTTTTTTTTTTTAAAGATTTTTCATTTCTCTCTCTCCCCTTCCCTCCCCCACCCCCCAGTTGTCTGCTGTCTGTGTCAGTTCCCTGTGTGTTCTTCTGTATCCGCTTGCATTCTTGTCAGCAGCACTGGGAATCTGTGTCTCTTTCTGTTGCATCATCTTGCTGCGTCAGCTCTCTGTGTGTGCGGTGCCACTTCCTGGGCAGACTGTGTTTTTCGTGTGGGGCGGCTCTACATGCCGGGCGCACTCGTTGCGCGTGGGGCTCCCCTATGCGGGGGACACCCCTGCGCGGCAGGGCACTCCTTGCGCGCATCAGCACTGTGCGTGGGCCAGCTCACCACATGGGTCAGGAGGCCCGGGGTTTGAACCCTGGACCTCCTATGCGGTAGGCGGATGCTCTATCAGTTGAGCCCAATCTGCTTCCCTTCTTTGAAACCTCTTTAGTGGGAAAGTGTCCGAGTCCATTCCTGTGTCCCTGCCACTCTGCTCTGTGAATGGGCCATTTTGCTGTATACTTCCCAAGACCTGTGCCTCCTCATTACAAATCACAGACATATTTCTGGAGAAGGACAATTTTGCATTTTTCTTAAGGGCCTCCTTCCTTGCCTGCCCCCCGCCCCATATTACTTCTCCTGCAAGCTAGAGAAACAGTGAGAAAAGCCACAGAATATTTAAGACAAGGCTTCCCAAAGGTTTGTTGCAAAGTTACATGGCTGGAGCTGGGACCCAAACACCCCACTACGCCCCCCTCAAATCTTTTTTATTTTCATTTCCACCAATTGTCGAAAGTAGATCACACAAAAGAATGCTCTGCCTTAGGGCTAAAAGGATTCATTGAGCAAAGCTTGGAAGGAAGAGCTAGAGAGAGAGAGCAAGAGGAAAGAGACCCCTGGGAGAAATAATTAGGGCTGGCAGGGAAAGGCTACGTTAATTGAGTTGAGAAGAAAGATGAGCATCTGGGGATTCTTTTTAAAGGTTATGGAGTTTTCTGGTAAAGTCTTGGGTACATTATTGTATTAATCTTTGGTCACTACTTAAAAAAAAATTTTTAAGGGAAAAAGGTCTCTATGAAAAAAAAAAAATCATGCGAGAAAAAGAGCTTGCCCAGGGACTAAACAGTAATAATTGACAAAGAAGAGTGAGACAGAAGGTGGTTTTGCCAGATCCATCCTTCCTGGAGTGAAAAAGAGTGGAATAAAACTGCTGAGCAGATGCCCTCGTTGTAGCTCCTGTTTTCTGTGTGGTTGATCCAGGCCTGGCAGCACAGGTGAGGTACCTGCACATACAGGTGAGGTACCTGCACATACAGGTGAGGTACCTGCACATACAGGTGAGGTACCTGCACAGTTTGCATTGAACCCCACCACACCCCCAGGCCACCTGCCCTCAAAGAGCTATCCCATGGGACTGTCTCTATACCTAAATTTACCAACATTTGTTTAAGGCGGAGGTTTCTTTTGAGGATGAGGCCCCTTTATAAGTAAAAAAAAAAAAAAAAAGTCATGTTCCCATGAAACCGTACTTGTACTTTCCACTGAGAAAATATATAAAGGCCCTCTAATCATTAGGCACTGAGAAGACTTTGCTCCATTTTTAAACATAGTTGATTGTGTAATGTAACACAGTGCAGGAAAGTGATAGCGCGCTTAGGCACAGCCTGCTAACTCGTTACAAAGTGGACAGCTGTGCACCCGGTAGCCAGCACTCCAGAAACTCCCCACAGCCCCTTCCCCATCACGCCCCTTCCCGCCACTCTCTTGATGTTCATGGTCATCATTTCCTTGCTTTTCCGTATGACATTCACACGCATGTTTGGATCCCTAAACCATATAATTTTGCCATAATATACAATCATGATGTGTTTTTCAATATATATGTTCATATATATTCTTTTCTGACTTGCTTCTTTCTCAGCATTATGCTTGTGAGGTTCATCCATGGTGATGCCTGTAGCTGTAGCTCATTCCTTTTCATTACTGTATAATATTTCATTGTATCAAATTACCACAATTAGCTAGTCTGTCCGTTCTCTCACTGATGGACGTCTGCTTTGTTTCCAGTTTGAAGCTGTTACTAACAGTGCCGCTATTCTTGGCATGCTCCTGATGCACGTGTGGGCAGATTTAGAGGAGCAGAATAGCTAAATCATCAGGAACACTTTTTTTTTAAATATAGCAGTTTTCTTAAGATATAATTCAAATACCATACAGTTAATGCATTTAAAGTGTACAGTTCATTTTTAATATATTCACAAAGTTGTGCAACCATCACTACAATCATCAGTAACACTTTAAAATCAATTAGTATTTTATTAATTACAAGGGTCTATATACATGTGACCTTCTAGTAGAAATTGGTAGGCATATATATTCATTCTAGAGAGAGTGGTTGATTTGCATATATATTTTCAGGTCCCTGGCCTTGTGGCCCTCAGATAGTTTAGGAACCAGTGGTTTAAGGCACTGACATGTAAAAATTTGCCTTGTGAATTTAGAACATGTAGAAGTGTTACTTGAAAGACCAGTGCTTTAATTCATTACACATTATTATGGATGGGTTTATGACAGTGGTTCTCAAATTTTTGTTGGAATCAGAATCACCTGGAATGTTTTTGGTCTTTTTTTTTTAAGATTTGTTTATATTTATTTATCACCCCCCCTATTGTTTGCACTCGCTGTCTGCTCTCTGTGTCTGTTTGTTGTGTGCTTGCCTTCCTTATTTTAAGAGGCATGGGGAACCGAACCTGGGGCCTCCCATGTGGGAGGGAGGCACCCAATCGCTTGAGCTACCTTTGCTTCCACTTGCTGTGTCTGTCATTGTATTTCCTTACTGTGTCTCTTCGTTGTGTCATCTTGTTGCATCAGCTTACCATGCCAGCCCATCGCGTCAGCTTGCTTTCTTGCTTGTCTTCTGTAGGAAGCACCAGAAATTGAACCCAGGACCTTCCATGTGGTAGGAGAGCCCCCAAATGCTTGAGCCACATCCACTACCCTGGAGCGTTTTAAAACAGATTCCTTGGGCCTTACCGCCAGAATTTCAGATTCAGTATATCTGGGTGGGGCCTGAGAATTTGTGTTTCTAACAAGTTTCCAAGTGGTATTCTGATATTGTTAGTCTTGAACACTATTTCGAACCTTGGTAGCTGGCTGTTACCTTGGAAAATCGAGAACTTAGTGTGGAAGGGAATTCATTCAGTCATTCAACCAATAAGAATGAGACATAAGGCACAATTCATTGGAGGGAAAATAGGGGAATTAGGAGGCTCCTGTAGTAGCTGAGAGTATGGACATAGGAATGGAGAGTAAGGAATAAGTTCAATGGCCTTGGCCGTTGGTTTGACATGGAGGGTGAGGGAGGGTGAGGAGTCAAAAAGGTTACCAATAATTCAATCCTAGATCCAAGAAGGGACATGGAGGATGGAATAACAAGCGGATTGGGAGGAAAGAGAGTGATCAACCAGTGTCTTTCATTTTACTTCTCATGACTCTCTAGGAAGATTCACTCAATCATGGCCAGAAAAGCAGCATCCAGGGTGATTGACCCACTAAATTTTCAGCCCTGCTCCTGCAGTGTTGCCTCCTGGAGAAAAGAAGCATGTCATTGTTGATATTTCCATGGGTGATTGATATGGAAAGCTCAGTGGGAATTCAGTATCAAATTTCACAGAGACTACATAACATAGATTTCATGAACAAGGATGATCTGAAAACACTGGAAATTCTTGCAGTCCTCCTTTGTTACCTTCTGGCTCCTCCCTTCCAGAAGCACCTTGAAATTTTCTGTCTTTGACAAAACCACATCTCTGTCTGAAGCCCTTCCTGCTGTTTTCCTCCCGTTTAAAGCCTACACATTTGTATTGGTCAGTCAAAGGGGTGCTGATGCAAAATAACAGATATTGGTTGGTTTTTATAAGGGTATTTATTTGGGGTAGGAGCGTACAGATACCAGGCCATAAAACATAGGTTACTTTCCTCATCAAAGTCTATATTCACGTGTTGGAGCAAGATGGCGGCCAATGGCTGTGAGGGTTCTGGCTTCCTGGGTTCCTCCTCTCTGGATTCAAGGTTCTTTTCTTCCCAGGGCTTGCTTCTCTTTCCTCTGTGAGCTTACTTCCCAGGGCTCCAGCTTAAGTCTTCAGCATTAAACTCCAACATCAGAAACTCTCAACTCTGTCCTTTGCCATGCCTTTTATCTGTGAGCCCCCACCCCTTCAGGGGTGGGGACTCAATGCCCTACCGACGTGGCCCAATCAAAGCCCTAATCCTAACTGAATCATGGCCAGGTACAGACCAGACTGCAAACATAATCTAATATCTATTTTTGGAATTTATAACCAGATCAAACTGCTACAACATTCCTCAAGGCCCTGCTTAAATCCCAGTTCCTGACCAGGACTGCTCCCCTGGACTCTTGGGGCACTTCTTGCTTCCTGCTTTTACACATAGGTTTTCAGGTTTCCCCTAACTAGACCAGAACATTCTCAGGAGCAACGTCGTAGACATTTTCACATGATGTTAGAGTTAGCAGTTTAGTACTTGCCTCTTAGCAGTTGAATGTTACTCATGTTTTTGAAGAAAAGATTGAGACAAAGCTGGGACCTAGAATCCTCCAAATTCTAATTAGCCTCTTAGAGTAAATTCTCTGAGAAAACACCAATAGAAGCAGCTTTTTCAGTGACAAGATCTTCTTTCAGTCGTCAGATATTTACCTAGCACCTACTAGATACCCTTGGGTATTATCCTAACCATTGGGGAAAAAGTGGTGAAGAGACCATTTCCAGAAAGAAGCAAAAGACGAATAAACAGATTACAAATCAAGTTATTCCAAGTTCTGTTAACTGCTATAACAAAAACATTGAAGAAGCTAGGAAAGAGAGTAATGGAGATGGGACCTCCTTTGGATGGGATGGTTAGGAAGCCTTCTGTGAAGATCTAACTTCAAGCATGAAGGCATCTGCTAGGCACCTTCTCTTTCTGAGGATGTAGCTCATTGATCACTTCTGCTAAGACTCATCTAAACCTTCTCTCAAATAAAAAAAAATTATATATATAGAGAGAGAGTTTACGCTTTAAAAAATGGGATGAGGTGGGATTCCAATTGCCTTCTTAAAAATGTTTCTTCTAGAACTACTAAAAAACTAACATTTACAAAGTAGCTGATAAAAGTATTCCTCTGGATTGTGCAAGAAGGGAGAAACAGGGACCACCAATAAAATATAGTATACAGTAAAACAAACAAACAAACAAACAAACAAAAAAACCTTCTCTCCACCTTCTCCCAAAGCCTTCATATAGTTCTCTGCCTCCTTCCCCCTGCCAGGGTCTCCCGTGTGCCCCTCATACCATGCCAGAGCCCATGTCTTGGCTTACTTTGTCTTTTCCATCCCAACATAAACATTCACACCAGCTCTATTAAAAGATTATTTTATTTTGATTCCTCCAGCTTTAGGCAGCCTGGCCTATTTTCAAGCCATAGGATTGGGGGAGAAGTCTGCCTTTTTTTTTTTCCCTCACAGGGTTTTTTTGTGCATGAGTTTGTTTTTTTTTAATACCTAGTAACTTTGTAGTTGGTTTGTTTTTGATAAATATTGTTTTTTGTGTTAATTCCCATAAATCAAGATACTGTTGTTCTGTCAGTCTTACTATTCACACCCTTAGTAATAGGGCAATGGTGAAGAGAACCATTTAGTAATGAGAGAAGAAAAATAAAGCAAAGAAAGCATTTCATTTCAGTGGCAAGGAGGAAATATGAGAGTATTTACTTGTGTGTGGGGAAGAATAGAAAGATCTGGATTTCTCAAAGGAAGGACGTGATCAGGAAAGTGAAAAGACAACCTACGGAATAGGAGAAAGCATTTACAAATCATGTCTCTAATAAAGGCCTACGTGGTGGTTTGAAGCTGTATGTAGCCCAGAAAAACATGTTCTTAAATCCACACTATGCCTGTGGGTGTGGACCCATTGTAGGTAGGACCTTTTGATGAGGCTGCTTTAAGGGGTGGCCCCCCTCAATCAGGGTGGGTCTTAATCCTCTTACTCGAGTCCTTTATAAGAGAATGAAATTCAGATACACAGAGGGAAAGCCATGGAAGCAAGAATCTGAAATCAACAAATCCTAGAAGAGAAGGGAGAGACCAGCAGATGATGCCATGTCCCTTGCCATTGGCAGGCCTGTCTTTGGGGAAGAAAGCATCGCCTTGATGGTGCCTTGATTTGGACATTTTCCTGGATTCTAACTATGACTGAGTAAAATTCCCATTGTTTAACCCTACCCTGGCCATGGTCTTGGCTTGGAGCAGCTTAGGAAACTGAAATAGTCTAGTGTCCACAATAGGTAAAGAATTCTTACAACAATCCTCAACAATAAAAATGCAAATAACCCAATTTTAAAATAAGCAAAGGATTTGAACAAAATGGTCAGTGAACACATGAAAAGATGCTCAGCTTTATTAGTCATTAGGGAAATGCGAATCAAAGCCACAATGAGACACTACTGCACACTGACTAGGGTGGCTATAATCAAAAAGTCAGGTAATAAGTTGGTGAGGATGTGGAAAAATCGGAACCCTCCCACATTGTTGGTGAGAATGCAAAATGGTGTAGCTGTAGTGAAAAACTCTTTGGCAGTTCCTCAAAAAGTTAAACAGAGTTGCCATATGACCTAGCAATTCCACTCCTAGGAATATACCCCCAAAAAACAAAAACATACACTCATAAAAAAATCTTCTACACAAAACTGCATAGCAGCATTAGTCATAACAGCCAAAAAATGGAAACAACCCAAACATCCATCAATTGATGAATGGAGAAACAAAATGTGGTATATCTGTACAATAGAATATTATTCGGCTGTAAAAAGGAACAAAGTACTGACCCATGCTACAGTATGGATGAACCTTCAAAACAATGCTCAGTGAAAGAAACCAGGCACATATGATTGCATTTTTATGAGTAGATGGCAGGAATGGGGAGTGACTGCTAACAGGTATAGGGTTTCTTTTGGAATGATGAAAATGCTCTAGAATTAGTGGTGATGATTGCAAAACCTTGTGAATGTATTAAGAACCATGAATTGTACACTAATGGTGAATTTTATGGTATGTGGAATTTATCTCCAAAAAAAGATCTAAATTCCAAACCGTGATCTAACTTTCAACCGATACGTAAACAAGTTATTTAACTTCCTATACCTCATTTTCCTTATATTCAAAGTAAGTATATACTGTTTTCATTTCCTAGGCTGCTTAAGCAAATACCATGACATGGGTTAGGTTAAACAATGGTAATATATTTGCTCATGGTTTTGAGGCTGGGAAATGGTCCAAATCAAGGCATCATCAGGGCGATGCTTTCTCCCTGAAGACTGACGTTGTGGGGCTGGTTCCTCTGTCACATGACAATGCACATGGCAGCATCTACTGGTCTCTTCCTTTTCTTCCCAGTCCCATTCCAGCTTGCTTCCTGTGGCTTTCGTTCTCTCTGTCTGAATTTCATTCCTCTTATAAAGGACTCTAGTAATAGGAGTAAGACCCATACTGATTGGTGGATCACACCTTAACTGAAGTAACCTCATCAAAAGGCCCTACTTTGGGAAGCAGATTTGGCCCAGTGGATAGAGTGTCCGCCTACCACATGGGAGGTCCACGGTTCAAACCCAGGGCCTCCTGACCCATGTGATGAGCTGGCCCATGCGCAATGATGATGAGCTCAAGAAGTGCCATGCCACGCAGGGGTGTCCCCTGCGTAGGGGAGCCCCACGCATAAGGAATGCACCCCATAAGGAGAGCCACCCACAGTGAAAAAAAGTGCAGCCTGCCCATGAGTGGTGCTGCACACAACAGAGAGCTGACGCAACAAGATGATAACAAAAAGAGACACAGATGCCCGATGTCTCTGACAAGAATATAAGCGGACACAGAAGAACACACAGCAAATAGACACAGAGAGCAGACAACTGGGGGAGGAGGGGGGATGGTGGGGAAGGGGAGAGAAATAAACATAATAATAATAAATAAATCTTTAATAAAAGGGGGGGTCCTACTTACAATGAATTCGCACCCACAGGAATGTATTAGATTTAAGGACATGTTTTTCTGGGGTACATACAGCTTCAAACCTCCACATATACTCCATAGGATTTTAGTGAAGATTAAATGAGAAAAATAAATGTAAAACAGTGCAGTGTACATTGTGTGTGCTCAGTAAGTGTTACCTGTTGTTGGCATTTTCACTGGTTATTGACCATGAGCCACTTAGAATCGCCTAAATAAAACTGTATAAGACACAGTGGGACAATGCAATAGAAGTAGAGGAGATAAGTCTGTGCCTTCAAGAAACATTTTGTCTACCGGAGAATAAGAAATACACATTTCACTTGGAAAACAGTTCCAAGGCAGCACATGGGGATAGCTGGGTGCAGATGACATATACGTATTCATAAGCGCTGAAGGGGTCCCTGTAAATGGAGACATTTTCCCGGGGTTGATTAATCCAGGACAGTTTGATGGAAGGAGGTGAATCTTGAGCATGGACCTGATGGAAGTTTAAGGTTTGGATTGCATCCTGAAAGAAGGGTGGGAATGAGGCCTTGGGTGGAGGAAAGCGGGGCTTATTTTAGCAATAGGAAGTGTTTGGAAAAGAATCCTCATATTGGGAAATTCAGGAAGAGAATAAGAGGTCAAATGAGTCTGAGCTGGGAAGTTTAGAATGGTTACAGAACTGGGAGCCATTGTGGATTTTCAAACAGGGAATCTTATATTTGGGGAAAACTGGTGCTGTAGCTGCCTGCACCTGTGCTTTATTTATTTGTGTTTTTTTAAGATTTATTTATTTCTCTCCTCTCCCCCCCCACACCCCAATTGTGTGTTTTCTGTGTCTGTTTGCTGCGTGTTCTTCTTTGTCCGCTTCTGTTGTTGTCAGTGGCACGGGAATCTGTGTTTCCTTTTGTTGTGTCATCTTGTTGTGTCAGCTCTCTATGTGTGTGGCGCCATTCCTGGGCAGGCTGCACTTTCTTTTGCGCTGGGTGGCTCTCCTTACGGGTGCACTCCTTGCGCGTGGGGCTCCCCGACACGGGCAACACCCCAGTGTGGCACGGCACCCTTTGCGCGCATCAGCACTGCACATGGGCCAGCTCCACACAGGTCAGGAGGCCTGGGGTTTGAACCGTGGACCTCCCATGGTAGGAGGATGCCCTAACCGCTGGGCCAAGTCCGCTTCCCAGCACCTGTGCTTTAGACCACTCAGAACTGCCCTGGTGTCCAGGTAGAAGAAGGATGAGCACTTACTTGAAAGTAGGGAAGGAAGGGAAAGAGCCTGATGTACATTTCAGTAGGTGTTTCTTGAGTGTTTTGAGATCCATGAAAAGTCTTCCTCTACAGTGGAGGAAATGAATGGCCAAGGGGTAAGAAGGCGGCAGATGACAGCTGTGTAACCTCTGCCCCCCTCTCCATGTGTCCCCCTCGTGGCTATCACTGAATAGCCCCAGAGACCTCAACAGAAGTGCAGCAGGGATTCACAAAGGAGAGCGTCCCCTTTCCAGAGACGAAGACTTCCACCTTGTTAATAAAATCACAAACGCATTTCTAAATTACACATTCAGTAGCTCCCCTTTGGGCCCTGGGAGTAAGAATTAGCCATTGGCGACCTTGACAGGCTCTTTGCTATCTCTGGGTGGGTGTCTGGGTGTGAGGGTGCCTGTCTGGGAAGGGGGCAGGTGTGGGATATGACACTGCCTCCTGGGTGAGTCGTGTGCGTTCCACCCTTCAGGCTGCTGGAGTGCAGGGCTCACGGGAGCCCCGTCCTCACATGCAGTTGTGCGTCTTGGTCCCCTAGGATTGTCATAACCAAGTACCGCGAATGGAGGGGGGGTTGTTAAACAACAGAATTTTCTGGTCTCGGTTCTGGAGGCTATGAGTCTGAAATCCAGGTGCCAGCAGACACTGGAGTGCTGAAGGCAGGGAGAGGGACAAAGAGGTGTAATATGGGGGCATTTTCAGGAATTGGGAATTGTCTTGAATGACACTGCAATGACAGATACAGGCCGTTATAGATCCTGCCATAACCTACAGAACTGGGTGGGAGAGAGTGTAAACTCCAGTGTAGACTATAATCCATGCTGAGTGGGCAGTGCTCCAAATGTGTTCATCAACTGCAATGGATGCACCACACTCATGAAAGACGTCGTTAATGTGGGGAAAAGTGGGAGGTGTAGGGAGTGGGGCATATGCGGAATCCCTTATAATTTTTTTTTTAAAAGATTTATTTTTTATTTATTTCTCTCCCCATCCCCCGTTGTCTGCTCTCTGTGTCCATTCCCTGTGTGCTCTTCTGTGACCGCTTCTATCTTTATCAGCGGCACCGGGAATCTGTGTTTCTTTTTGTTGCGTCATCTTGCTGTGTCAGCTCTCCGTGTGTGCAGCGCCATTCCTGGGCAGGGTGAACTTTCTTTCGTGCTGGGCGGCTCTCCTTACGGGGCGCACTCCTTGCGCGTGGCCCACGGAGGACACCCTTGCGTGGCAGGGCACTCCTTGCGCGCATCAGCACTGCACATGGCCAGCTCCACACGGGTCAAGGAGGCCCGGGGTTTGAACCCTGGACCTCCCATGTGGTAGGCAGACGCCCTATCCATTGGGCCAAGTCCGCTTCCCCCTTATAATTTTTAATATAACATTTTATGTAATCTAAGTATCTTTTAAAAATAAATAAAAAATATATTTTCTAAAAAAGGTGTCCGCAGGGCCGTGCTCCCCTGAAACCTGTAGGGGAGAATCTGTCCACGCCTCTCTCCTGGCTGCGGCCATCCGGGGCTTCTCTGCCTCAGTCGCCGCATGGACTTCTCCTGTGTCTGACTTTGTCCTGTTGGCCTCATCTTAACTAATACCCTCTTCAAAGACATTATCTCCAAGTAAGGTCACATCCGTGGGACCGGGGGTTAGGACATGATCATGTCTTTTTGGGGGAGGGGGGGTGCAGGCACAATTCCATCCACAGCACCATGGTTTCTGTGACTCGGATGAACCCCCCGAGAGCAGCCCTTTGCCCTGCAGACAGGGTTTCCACTACTCTCAGGTAGACGTGGAAAGCACAGAAATGGCCCCCTTTAAGGACAGAGTTGCTTGGGGCGTCCCAGCTCCACTTGCGGATTCAGGTCCCCGGTCCCCTCCCCCTGGGGTGCATGGGAACAACCCCTTAAGAGAATGAGGTGGAGAAAGGAAGAGAACCTGCAGTTTCTGTTTCCACACGTGCCCCCCTATGTCTGTGGGATGGTAAAGGGGGACAGTGCCCACTCAGGGAGGGCCCCGGCACTGCCACGCTGCCATGGCGCGGGGTCGTTTGGGGGTCCTGGATGTGCAGCGGGGGCATACCCCCTGCTACCATCCCACCGCAGGCCTGCCCCTGGGACCCTCTGCTAATGTCAGCTCTCACCCCTTATCCTTCTCAACTCTCATCCCCGCTTTATTCTTCCTCACAGCACCCCTGGGACCTAAGATATATCTTACTTGGTGCCTACCGAGCACTTGTCTGAGTGAATGCCCAGAAGTGGAGCCCGGCTGTTCTAGCTCTGCCTCTCCCTTCCCTCCCTTCCCAGTCACTGCTGGAGAATAAAGACCCGGGATTTCCCCATACTTGGCCGCCCCGTCTGGTGTGTTTGAAATGGGGACGCTCTCTAGTTCTCTGAGCAAACTGTAGTCGTAGCAGTGGGAGCCAAAGACCTCCTCTCTCCCTGCCTTTCAGGTATTTACTAGATCTTTCTACACCAGGGAGCGCCTCCCCCCGTGGGGTCCTGCTGTAAAACTCACTAGTGACCCACACACGGGGCTTTCGGTGTGTCCAGCCCACCAGGCCCGAGCCGCCACACCCCAACAGCTTCCTTCCTCAGGGTGTGAAAAGAAGGTTCCACGTTGCCCACGCCTGTGAAGCCACTTATGCCCTTTGCCTTTTCCACGAGCTCCGTTCTCCTCCCATCCGCCTGCAAGGAAAGCAGAGAATGCACGGGGGTGGCAGCTGCCCGCTCCGGGGCTGTTCCCTCGCGGGGTGGGGGGCGCACATCTGGGCAGGCCAGGAGGGCAGCGGGAGGAGGAGGCAGCCGTCGGGGGGGCAAGAGGCGGTCAGGCCAGGGGAGAAGCCGCCACATGCTAAGGCTTCCTTCTCCCCTCCCGTCCTCCCTCCCTTCCTAGGAAGGGAGTGGTGGGAACAGCCAAGTCCCGGGGAGGTTTATAAGGGAGGAGTGACCGGAGCAGGGGCTCTGGGGAGGTCTGGCCTCAGCCGCCCCTCAGCCCAGGGCCACGGTGACCCCTCGGTGGGATCAGAACCCCCCCGCCCCCCAGTGTGGCCTGGGTTGAACTTCGGGCTTGCAGGGCCATCGAGGTGTCACGGGAGCCTGGTGAAAGGGCGTGAGGGGGGTGGGAGGGGGGTGCAACCGGGCTGTGTGGAGAACTAGTGCCACCGGCTGGGAGAAAGGACTCGTCTGCCTTGGGCTGGGGGGCGTGGAGGTGCTGCACGGGGGGGAGGGGCAGCCCCACCCCTGGGGAAGCGCCCCAGGCCCGCTGAGGACTGGGCAGTGGGGTGGAGGGTGTTCGGACTCGGGAACTCTTTGAAGCTTTTCTCTCGACCCCCCTACCCTGGACCAGGTCCCCTCCCCTCCATAAAGCCATTAGCTTCTGGTGCCAGCCCTATCTCTGCTCCATCTCCCTCGGTTCCAGCCGGTGCATTCGCAGACCTCCCCGCCCCGAGGGGTGGGGGGGAGTGTGGGGGGGGGAGGGGAGCGGGGGAGGGGCGGCCTGCCGAGGCCTCGAGGCCGCCGAGTGGAGGCAGGTCATTTCCGAGCCGCCTCTGCATGACAAAGGGGCAAGGAGCGAGGTTCTGCTTTGATCTGCCCCCTGCCGGGCCCCCCACACCTGCCCATGGGGGGGGGGCCCCCTGCCCCTGCCGAGCCCCCCCCCCAGGAGACCAGCCCGAGGGGGTGGGGAGGAGGCAGCGTCCCAGCCGCCCTGGATCTCGCCCAGGCCACCTTCCTCTCTTGGTGGCCCCAGGACAGACGTAGTTCCTAGGCTTAGGACCCAGAGCACCTGCCGCCCCCTCCCGGAGCGCCCGGAGTCCCCGAGCTGAGGGACCGGCATGGTGAGAGGGGGCGGGGGCGTGTGTGTGCACAGCGCTGGAGGTGCTCAGGGGTCCTGGGAGGAAGACTCCCTGAGATCTAGGGTCACGCTCTGGCTGCAGCGGAGGGAGACACGGGGTGGACGTGAGCGGGGACCAGGGGGGCTGTTACGGACCGGCTCCAAGATCCAGAAGCCTGGGATTCTGTCTTCAGGGGCTCAGGGAAGGGTGTTCTTGGGGGGATAAAGACACAGGTGTTGGTTACAAAAGGCGTAGGGCAGAGAAGCTCTTGTGCTCCAGGAAGGGGTTGTCCTCCGGAAAGAAGTGTCTTCCGCACAGATGTTTGATGCCAGAGACCAGGAGCTCCCAAGGTGTTCCTTAGGGGGCGACAGGGCCAGGCGCCGACGCTTAGCGGCTGCGGGTGGCTTGTGACTTTCTCAACAACCAGAGGGACGGCCTTGTGAAAGCGGAAACCTTGCTCTTCTCCCAACCATTTTTCCTTGCTTGGAAAGTTGCTTAGATTGAGAAGGGGACAGATGGAGGGAGAAGACTCCTCTTTGGGTGTAGATCAGTCCAATTCACCAGTTGGGCTTTAATGTCACAAAGAAGAGCCTGATGGTCAGAGGACTCGATCTCTGGGCTGGAGGGAGAGGTAAAGGAAGGGGTGGATGGCATGGTCCTCATTTCTGCTCGGGAAGAGGAGTATGTGTGCTTTTCAACAGCCAAGGCATCTTCCGAAATGCTGCGTGGAACACACTCTGTTCTTGGAATGGTTTCTGTTCATTTTCCTTCTCTGGTTTCTCATCTCAATTGTTTCGCTGGGAAGGAGGCCTGAGTAGGGCTTCTACAGATTTGGGTAAGGGATAGAAAATCCCCCCGGTGAGGAGGTGTAAGGACTAGGGGCTCGAGCCTGGAAAGAGGCTGGATTTTTTTGGGGGGGTAGCAGAATCTCCCTTGACACCCGACCCAGAGCTCGCTCCCACACGCCTCTTTCCTGCTCTGCCCTTATCTGCCGCAATCCGCGTTGATTCTCCCTTCGTTTCTGTTTTCTCCAGGGAGCCCCGTCTTGGAAGCAGTCAGTCCCCGGGGCCTCCCCAGGGCCCTGGCGAGGGGGGCGGCCCGCCATGCCCTCCCTGCTGCTGCCGCTGGCCGCCGCCCTGCTCGCCGGCTGGGCTCAGCTCCTGGCGGAAGCCAGCTCCTGGTGGTGAGTGACCCTGCCTCCCCTTCTGTGGCCGTGGGGACGAAGGACACCCTAGACTGTGAGCCTCCCTTTATTTCTAGGAACCCTAAGGACCCTGCCTTTTTCTAAGGCAAACTAGGAGAGCTCTTTTTCTCTCCCAAGCCTGTAGATGTCGGGGTTCCCCGAGGATGAAGAGTTGGGGCGTTCAGTCGACTTCTCTGAGCTGGTCCACATTCCTTCTTTCCCGGACCTACGCCCATTCCCATGCTTTTGTTTTGTTTTTAGAAATAGCTCCTTCCGTGCTGCGGGATCAATAAGAATACTGATGCTTTTTTTTTTTTGGTGGTGATAGTGGGATCAGAGAGAGGAGAATTCTTCTTTTAAAGAAGTCCCAAGACAGGATGAGAGAGTTGCAAGACCTTGTGTGGTTTTTCCTTTTGGCATTTTTGAGACTTGCATCGTGGCCAAGTCAACAATTGCCTCCTCTGTGTGTCTCTGCCCCTCACATTTTCACTCAGATGGCAAACCCACCGCCTTTTCATGTACTAAGATTGTATTATAGTTGGTAGATGAAAAGCAAAAGGGAGTTCCCCTGAACTGATAAAAAGTGGCTCTGAGGGTGTGTAGGGTGAGATGTGGAAGTGAAAACCTTTGGGATAGGGTGTGATGTATGTGGATTGGATTCTCTTTTAAAAGAGCAAGGGCAGGTCTATTGAAAGGAATTCCTTGCTTTCCATCACATAGCCTGCACTTGGGCTGGGCTGGGCTGACCTCGTCACTCCCACTCCTGGCTCTCCTACCAAGGTTTGGCTTTTTGTGCCCTCTGCATCAGATGCGTAGCCTGCCCTCCCTGTCTCCTTCCCACCCCCGATCCTTCAGGGCCCAGTTCAAATTCGGGCCATTTCCTCATAAAAGCATTCTTCCCTTTTCTCCCCAGTTGGAAGAGATCTTTCCCTATCAGATCACTAGGGATTTAGAGGCTCAAGCCTGTCAGGCACTTAGCCTTTCAGATCTCATCTGACTTCCTGCCTCAGTTTCCCCTTAGTGCCCATTGAAGGCAGGCTTTCTCATTTTCCTTTCTGAGCTCTTAGGACTGGGCCTGGAACCCAGGAATCCCTCAATGCATGCCTTGAATGAATGACTCCCTGCGGCACACAGACCTGCACTCACTCCTCGGTCTTCCTTTCCCTTCTGGATCACTCTCGTAGGTCGTTAGCTCTGAACCCAGTGCAGCGACCTGAGATGTTCATCATTGGTGCTCAGCCTGTGTGCAGCCAGCTGCCAGGGCTCTCCCCCGGCCAGAGGAAGCTGTGCCAGTTGTACCAGGAGCACATGGCCTACATAGGGGAGGGCGCCAAGACGGGCATCAAGGAGTGCCAGTACCAATTCCGGCAGAAGCGGTGGAACTGCAGCACGGTGGACAACACGTCTGTCTTTGGGAGAGTCATGCAGATAGGTAAGAGACCACCGAAAGGTGGCGTGGCCCTGGGGACCGCGCTTGTCCCGCCTGGGTGTGGGTTAGCTGTCTCAGGACTGGTGCAGGGCGAGTCCAGTGAATATCTCATTGGGGTCCCTCTAGGCGTGGAGTGCCAGGAGAGAGGGCAGCTCCTAAAGAGGGGGAGGCTTGGCTAACGGGGTCACCATTTCGGTGTCCCTCCAGGCCTGTTTTCCAGCTTTGCCCCCAGGGCCTGGGATATGTGACTCACTGGGAGAGGGCAGGACATCTGAGTTGAGTTAGAGGGGATTAGGACACCCGCCCACCACCATGCCCTTTGTCTCTCAGGACAACTGGGGGCCCCCCTTAGAGCCTTGGCTAGAGAACTGAAAATTGCTGCCCCGGGCATCTGTAGGATTTTTCCTCTTCCACTGGGACCCTTCAGGGAAAGAGAGAGAAAATGCTGGGCCAAATTGGTGTGGCTGTCATTAGCCTGACCCAGCTTCAGGCCTGGCCTTTTCATTTGAAAGGCGCTGTGTGTGAAAGCGGGGGAAGCTGCCAGGCTAAAGAAGAAAGCTGAGAGGCTTCGCTTCCTGGCTGCCTTCTCTCACCCATCTCCCCTTGCTGCTCTCAGTCCAGGGCTGCTCTCAGTCCGGGGCTGCCCTCTTGCTTCGGTGGAGGTGTGATCCGGGGTATAATTGTTTTAGAGCCTTTTGAAATGCAACTCTCCCCTCCCTGGCAAGAAATTGAGAAATCCGGTCCTATTCTACTGGGTCTTATCCCCAGGGCCATAAAAGGAAGGTGTTAAAGCACTGTTTTCTCCCCAGAAAGCTTCCCCTCGAAAGGCCACGGACAGGAGTTAACCTGAAGCTGGAGCTTTCCCAAAACCTGATTCCAGCACCGGGAGTTAGGAAGGATACTTGGGAGCCACCCCCTGCCCCTTACTCCAGATCTCCTCCCCTTTCTCCCTCACCCCACAGTGAGAAGCCGGCTGGGGTGGGGGTGGGGTGTAGTACACTTTGAATCTTACCGCTCCTGCTTCCATCCGTATCAACTCAAGGTGCATGAAAGCTCCTGCCTTCTCATGACAGCCTTGCTGGGCACTCCCCAAAAGAATGGACTTGGGCATTAAGTGGGCTGGTTATATTGTCCCTTCTTCCAGGCAGAAGCCCTAGCCAGCGGCGCCCCTCTACCTGTGTTTTGAGCGAGGAGATCAGAATGACCCAGGAATAGAGAGAGGGCGCCCTGGAGTTGCCACAGGGAAACGGGTATTTATTGGGATATATGCCTGACATGGGCTAAATCCTTTTCATGTGCTCTCTTGCTTGAGTGAGACTTTCCTTTTGGAAAGGAAGGACTTGGCGGCAAGAGACACTCCGGCGGGTTTCGATTCACATGGCAGAAGGACCTGTACAGGCAGACCGCGGCCATCTCTCTGTACCCTGTTCCCTTACAAAGTGGGACATCCCCTCCGGGCGCCTTGTCTCTTCATTCCTTTTCTTAGCGTCCCTGAAGGCTTAAGCTCCCCGGGAAGCTGTCTTCGCTCTTCCCCCGAGCCGGGAGCAGCTCCTCTTGCTGTGTTCTTCTATAGGACACCCAACAGACCCCTTTCCTCGTTAAGGCGGCTGCACAAGTCGGCCACCAGAGGGCAGCAGAGCTGCTCGGAGGGAGCTGGGGCTGGGGGTGCCTGGTGCGCCCTCCTGCTGCTTGTGGTTCCTTCCTGCTGCTTATGGTGCCCGGGGAGTGGCGAGGACCTGGTGGCTCTGCTGCCTCCCTGTAGGGGCATGGCGCGAGGTCACTCCGGCAGCTCCATGGCTGCTCCTGTCTTCGTCTTTAGCCTTGACACGGTGTCACCTGGAGATAAGCCCCCCATGTTGCTCGTCCAGCCCGAAGCCCCTTTCATTACGTCGTGCTCATAGCTTGTACTCGGGGCTTCCCCGAGGACCCAGATGCTGCCTGTCCAGGTGGAGATACCCACAGTCAGTGCTCAGTCGTGTCTCCCCCGAAAAAGGCAGGCGCAGGCCCTGCAGGAGACAGCGCCCGGGCCCCGGGACAGACGGGGACCCCAGCCGGGTCCTCAGAGCCCGCGGTGCCCGCCTGCTGCACCCGGGTCAGGTGCTTGGCTGGCATTTTCAAAGGTGTGTTGAGAAGCCGGGGCCAGTTCTGAGAGGGCAGATTCAACTCTGAAAAGCATGTGCTAAAAGACGTGGAAGAAATCAGACACATGTCGCTCAGAAAAGAGAACATAGGTGGCGTCCTAGTTGTTTTCAAACACTGGAGGGCTGTCAGATGGAAAAGGGAGTCGACCCTGTGGCTCCAGCAGGCAGAAGTCCTAGGGAGGCGCATCTCCGCTTCCTACGGGAAAGTAGCGCTGGCCGGTAGAGTCATTCAGAAACGCCGGGACGAGTTGCCTGGAAAACATCGCCAGCTTCTGGGAGGAATGTTGTCCAAGGAACGCTTCCAGTGGATGGAATGTCACTTGGGCTTAGCTTGAAAGGCTCCTTCCTGGGCAGGATGCCACGGCAGGAGGTTGCGGCTACACCTCTGGCATGAATCCTTCAAGGTGGGGCCCAGACCAGCTCTCTGTCCCTGCCTGGGGTTCAGCCCTGACTCAAATGTCAGTCCCCACGGCTGAGTCAGGAATGCAACTTCCTGCCATCAGCTGGGTGTTTTCTTGGGCGGCTCCTATTCCACGACCGACCAGAAGCCGCCTCTTGGTGAGATGAGAAAAACGGGCTCACCCAGGGTGGTCATGGTGGCAGATGTCACCGAGTCCTGCCTAGAAAACCCAGAAGTAGGGCGAGGAGTTCACTCCAGACCTGTTAATTGATCGCCCACCCCTTCCTTTTCTACTTGCTAAATGTGGATTCTGGGATTCCTGCCTCCCGCCCCCCCCCCCCCCCCCCCAGGCCCAGGGGATGAGAAAATGGAAAGCTGAAGCTTCCACCTGGCTGGATTTCTGAGATCAGGATTGAATCTCATCCTGTTAAGAACCACTCCCTCCTCTCCATTCCTAAATCCATATGAGTGTTATTTATTTCTTGTAACAGCTTTTTTGAGATGTGATTCACACACCATACAGTTCACCATTTCAAAATTTACAATTCAGTGGTTTTTAGTAGAATCACAAGGTTGTGCAACCACCACCACTAATTCCAGGATGTTGCCCTTATGTCAAAAAGACACACCCCCCCCCCCCACTCTGTTAGCCTTCTCTGCCCATTCTCCCCTCCCCCAGCCCCTGCTAACCCACTTGTCTCTGTGGATTTGCCAATTCTGGACATCTCATATGAAAAGAATCTTACAATATGTGACCTTTGTGTCTGGCTTCTTTCACATAAAATAATGCTTTTAAGGTCATCCAGGTTGCATCAGATCTTCATTCCTCTTTATGGCTAGATAATATCTATTGTAGGGAGACACCCACATTTTGTTGATTTTCTCTTTTGGGGTGTTATGAATAACGTGCCAGTGAGCATTCATGTATAATGTTTCATGTGGACTCGTGTTTTCCTTTGTCTTGGGTATATTTCCCAGCGTGGAATTTCTGGGTCATATGGTAATTCTACATTTAACCTGGGAGGAGCTGCCAGACTGTTTTCCAAAGCAACTACATTTTCTATTCCCGCCAGCAGTATACCTGAGGGTTCATTTCTCCGCATCCTCACCATCCGTGTTACTAGGTTTGGTTTGGTTTGGTTTTTGAAGTCATCCTCGTGGGTGTATGCAAATCATGGTGGTTTTGATTTGCATTTCTCGGATGGCTGATGAGTATTATTTTTTGTAAACAGTTTCGTTGAAGGAGAATGCATTCATAGGAGTGTTTTCAGTGCTTCACTAACTGCAGCAATAAAGAGGAACACAGTAAGGGTTTCCCGCTGGAACAAGATCTGGATGTTTATAAGGCGGTGCATTTTGCCCGCAATTAGAGCTGCCCAAACGCATTGTCGGGGGCAGCGTGGGCTGTGGACGCAGGAGGGACACAGCCAGGGTGATTCTGGAATTGTCCTTCTCGTCCTCTTTCTTGCCCTGGTCTGTGCCACAGTCTTGCCTGATAATGGCAGCAATCAAAGGAAGATGTGTGGCTCAGAGAGTGGTGAGAAACTGTATGAGTGAGGGAGGAGATTTTTGCTTGAGATACAGAGTCCTGCTGTTTTTTCTTTTCGTTTTTTATTTATTTATTTTTTTCTCTCCCCTACCCCCCCCACCCCCCGGGTTGTCTGTTCTCTGTTCATTTGCTGTGTGTTCTTTTGTCCGTTTCTGTTGTCAGTGGCATGGGAATCTGTGTTTCTTTTTGTTGCGTCATCTTGTTGTGTCTGCTCTCCGTGTGTGCGGCACCATTCCTGCGCAGGCTGCACTTTTCCTTCGCGCTGGGCGGCTCTCCTTATGGGTGCACTCCTTGCGTGGGCTCCCCTATGCGGGGGGACACCCCTGTGTGGCACTGCACTCCTTGAGCACATCAGCACTGCGCATGGGCCAGTTCCACATGGGCTAAGGAGGCCTGGGGTTTGAACTGCTAGAGTCCTGCTTTTGACGTCTTCAGTTCTGGACTCGTCTAGTCTGTTAGCCCCCCGTGGGCCGTCACTTCCTCCCTGCCCCTCTCCTCTGTGTGGGTCAACCTCGAGGGCTCCCTGGTCTTGTGGACCTCTGGGAAACGGGTGTTGGCGGAGGCCAGGGCTGGAGGGATTCCTTTTCCCTGGTGTGTCCCTAGGGCAGAGCCAGGCTCGCGGGGCAGGGGGGCAGCAGTTTTCAGAGAAGTTTCTACCGGAAGTGAGAGGCGCTGTGTCCTGGCCTGGTGTCCCGGCCCTGGGGCCCTCTCCGCGCGGGGGGCGTTAGGGCGCCGGGAGAGCGAGGAGCGGAAGGGCCCGCCCCGCGCAGGGGCGCCCCCGCTGCCTCTCTCGTCCTCTCTTGCAGGGAGCCGGGAGGCCGCCTTCACCTACGCGGTCAGCGCCGCGGGGGTGGTCAACGCCATCAGCCGGGCCTGCCGCGAGGGCGAGCTGTCCACCTGCGGCTGCAGCCGCTCGGCGCGCCCCAAGGACCTCCCGCGGGACTGGCTGTGGGGCGGCTGCGGCGACAACGTGGAGTACGGCTACCGCTTTGCCAAGGAGTTCGTGGACGCCCGCGAGCGGGAGAAGAACTTCGCCAAGGGGTCGGAGGAGCAGGGCCGCGTGCTCATGAACCTGCAGAACAACGAGGCGGGCCGCAGGGTAAGGCGCACCCCAGCCCCCGCGCGCCCACCGCCCCAACCCAGCCATCTCCCCATGCCCCATTTCCCAGTGGGCACATGCGAGCGTTTTGGGTTTTTTTTTTTTTTTAGCTTTATTTATAACCCCCAGTCTTCACCTCCATCTCTGTAGGTCTTAGATGGAGTGTTTGAATCAGAATTCAAGACCCCTCCTCCCCACTTTTGTAAATTAAACAGATAGGATGATCAGAAGTGTAAGCGGTTGCGGAGAGTGCAGGTGACGCCAGAGCTTTTTTTTTTTTTTAAGATTTATTTTATTTCTTTCTCCCCCCCCCCATTGTCTGCTATGTGTCCATTTGCTGTGTGTTCTTCCTTGTCTGCTTTCATTATCAGATGGCACTGGGAAAATGCATCTCTTTTGTTGCATCATCTTGCTGTGTCAGCTCTCTGTGTGCGGCGCCACTCTTGGGCAGGTTGCACTTTTTTCACGTGGGGCAGCTCTCCTTGCGGGGTGCACACCGGGCTCCCCTAGGTGGGGGCACCCCTGCGTGTGGCACGGCATTCCTTGCACGCGTCAGCACTGCACGTGGGCCAGCTCACCACAGGGTCAGGAGTCCCTGGGGATCGAACCCTGGACCCTCCTTATGGCAGACGGACGCTCTATCGGTTGAGCCACGTCTGCTTCCCTAGAGGTGACTTCTGAGAGCTGCTATCATGCCTATTCCAAACCCCAGCCTCAAAGCACAGTCTGGGACTAGTGGCAAGCACGCTTCCGTGCTGGGAGTTTGTAACACCAGTGGAAGTGTGGAAGATGCTTATTTTTGTAAGGTTCAGGCAGACAGTCTCACCAATCCCTGAAGCTGGGACCCTGTCTTCTGAACCTCAAGTTCAGGTTTTGAGGCAAGCTGGGTTTATCGCCCGCACAGGGCGTTCCTGGGCGGCGGTGTTGGGCTCCCCTGCCTGGCGCGTGGAAGGGCTGTATCCTTCCCTGCCCGGCCCCGGTTTGTGAAGATGCCCCCTGCCCCCCAGCACTGCTCTGGCCTCCCCTTTCTTTTGCAGCCTCACCATGTGCTGCCTCTGGCACAGGAAACAGCACCAGGCTCCAGGCTGGCTTGGAGTGTCTGGTATTGCCAGGGACCTGAGGGCGATGGGGATGGGCACCCCGGTTTAAAAAGCTCTGAGGTCTCGGCACTGGGCGGTGGGAGACCCCTGCTCCTGGCAAAGAGCCCCAGGTGCCGCGTGCTCTCCGGGAACGGCAGACCCTTGGGGAGTTGTCCTCACCCAGGTCTGCCTCTTGCCAGCGGGCCTGTATCCCAGGCCGGGTGTTAGTGAGACCAGAGACTGCAAGTTCTTGAGAAGAAACAAATTCAGAGGTTTAATTGGCTCATTGGTGATCCAGGCACAGAATATGGATGTAGTTCTGAACATGTGTTTATATCAGTTTTTTAAAGAAGTTAATTTATGCTTCGTAGGAGCGCTTGTCAGATAAAATACGAGTGGAAATGTGTGTGAATCGGGATCTTGTCGCATCGGCTTAATACAACAAGATACACATGTGTAAATCCCACATCCTCAGCAGTGTGGCCTCAAGTAGAATTCAGCATTGGTCATTTGCTCAATGTTTGCCTTATCTATCCCATACCCAGAGACTACTTCTCTTTTTTTAAAGATTTATTTTTATTTATTTATTCCCCACCCCCTCGTTGTTTGTGCTCACTGTCTGCTCCCTGTGTCCATTTGCTGTGTGCTCTCCTTGTGCATCTTCTCTTTAGGAGGCACCAGGAACCAAACCTGGGACCTCCTATGTGGGAGGGAGGCTCAGTCACTAGAGCCACCCCAGCTTCCTGATCTCTCGTTGTCTTTCCTCTTTGCGTCTGTTACGTCATCTTGTTGTGTCAGCTTGCCACACCTGCCCGTTGTGCCAGCTCACCACCAGGAGGCACCAGGAACCGAACCCAGAACCTCCCGTGTGGTAGGCGGGAGCTCAATCACTTGAGCCACATCTACTTCTCCAGAGGCTACTTTTGATTTGCTGGCTCTGGCATGGGCAGGGGTTGTTCGTCTTCAGTGATGTTAGGAATTCTGGCCTTGCTCTGACGCTGTAGTTATTATGGAATAAACCAGAACCATCGTAGATGGGGAGTAGAGAGAGATTAGGGAACGTGGTTGAGATCTTCACTTTCTGCCCTGAATGCCCAGACTCGACACAGTTTTCAGGATCTTAGCTCCCGTACCCCCTGGTCCCTGAAATCTTTCCCGTCCCTGTGGTTGGCAGTCCTCCTGGCATCTGAATGCCAACAGAGCCGTTTATGCTCATTGAAGGTATTTCTTACTCTCCCCTCTCTTGTTGGCTGTCAGTTTCCAGAACTCTCCTCCTTCCCAGCCCTCGCTGTGCCTTTCAGGGGTGGGGGCCTGTGAATTGCAGAGGGGAGTTCCCGGCTTGCCCCCTGACAGAGGTCAAATTCATGGAAGGCAGGTTCCTGTCTCTGCTCCGAGCCATCCCTGGGGAACTGTGGCCGGTGGCAGAGGTCGAGGTGCCCGGGAGTTCATCCTAAGGGGGGGGCCCTCTGGAGAGCAGGAGAGGCCGCCCTTCCCTGCTTCCCTGAAGCCACAGTCTTGACCCCACTTGTGCTGGCTCCTCATTTATTGCCCCTAATCGTTTGTTTGTTTGCACTGGGCAGCGCCCCCTCCTTCTGCCTTGTCCTGGGTCACGTATACCTTCCGTCTCCCAGTCTTTGGCCCCTTCCTCCAGCCTCCACTGCCCTGTGCCTCCTCTGTTCCAGGTTGGGAATTCTTGTCCCTTTCTACATTTTAAAAAAATTCCCTCTCTAAGAAACAGGCCTTGGCCATCAATCACCATCTGAGGCCAGAGGTATTCGCCTCCCACTTCCTCCCACCTCCACCAAAGTTCTTCAGGAAGCCTTAAATGGTGGCAGGGATGGAAGTTCCCTGGACCAACGTTTTACGACCGGATTCCCCCCCCCCCCCCCCGATTATCTAGGATCTGACAGTGTGCTCTCAGAGTGAATCATGGGGTGCTTTGCTGGAAAAGTCTCTTGGGTTTCAAGAGTCTCTAGTGACTGCATTTTAGAGACTGATGGCTAGACCAGCAGGTGGAGAGGCTTGGCCACTCAAGGGTTTCTAAGCCTTTTCCAGATAAAAGCTCCCTAATCCTGGAGACATTCCTGTCGGTGGCCGGCCCCGCCACGCCAGTGAGAGACGCAGAAGAGGAACTTAAGAGAGGGCTTTATGGATAGGAAGTTTTTGTTTGAGGTCATGAAAAAGTCTTGGTGTAACGGATGATGGTGCTGGGAGCATGGCACTGTCAATGTAGTTAATACCACTGCAGTGTACACTTAAAAATGGTTAAAATGGGAAAACTTGTGTTTAATATATATTAGCACAGTAAAAAGAAAAAGGAGGAAAAAAGAAAAGAGAGAGAAAGCGCTTTGCCCGTGGACTCGATGGAGAGCCAGATTTCTTTCTTTCGTTGCTTCTTCAGTTTCAGTAGCAGGCAGGGCCCAAGATTGGGATTTCCATCCCACCCCCGAGGAGAACGTTGTTGTATTATCAGAAGTAACCCATTTTAGAACTACAAAATACTGTCTCTACGATGCCTTCTCCTGCGGGGGGGTGGGTTAGGGGTGCAGTACTTCTCCTGAATTTGTTTTACTGAAATTCTTGTCGTGACACCCAGGAGTCTTGCTCTGCCTCTGCCTCCCCAAATTCCCCCGGGTTTACTCCCCCGGAGACGCCCGTCCCGCCCGTGGGTCACTGGGCGGCAGGTTCCCCCCCGCAGGCCTTCAGTGCCTCCTCCCCTGCCGGCCGGGGCTCCCTGCACCGAGGACCGTGTCCAGAGGAACGTGGGGCCCCGCTCAGCCGGGGAATTTGGGTCAGCGGGATAATTGCAGGCTGTGTCTCCGAAGTGCCCGCTGCAGGGGCGCCCCCGGGCCCCCGGCTAAGTGCCAAGGCCTCCGGCCTTGGGGAGCAGCCCTCCTGCCTTCCCGCCCCCCAGCCTTTCCTAAGCCCGACTTGGGCAGAAGCGACGTCCCTGCCACCCCTCTGGGTGGCCCCGAAACCGCTGATTCCGCCTCTCTGGGGCTTTAATTTCTCCGTCATGAAAAAAACGGGCAGCCTTCCCTACCAGGGAAGAACTCAGGAAGGGTTTGACAACAGCGATGTGAGCCGAGCATGGGGAAGCCGTGTCTTCCACCTGCAGTGGCCTCTGCGTGGAGCTGAATAAAGACACGGCCTGGGGACTCTTGAAGAGAAACCTTGAAAAATGAGTCCCGACCCAGTTGGTGACAATAGCTGCGGCATCAGGAGGCGTTGGGCAGCAGGCTTGCGTTTCTGCGCCGCCATCTGCGCTTCTGGGCCTGCTGCCAGGGTCATGTCACACAATGCATCCGTACGCTGTCATCGAAAAGCCCTTTGTCAGCGGCTTGCTGGTCTACACCTGCTTTTAAATGCTGATGTCGATAACCCACGTTCAAATCCAGTCTGCGTTGTGGGTCAGTGTCTTCTGGGGTGGGTTTGCTTTCCAGTGAATTACCCCGCAGAGAGGGACGCCCGTCATCCTGCTCTCCCCTTCTGGCCTCCGCCCTCCGGGGAGTGTCTGGAGGTGCTGGGGTAGGGACAGGACAGCGGTCTTGCTTTCGAGTAGGATGTGGCTCTGGCCTTAGTTTCCTGGGCCTCGTAACAAATGCCACAAACTGGGGGGCTGGAAACAACAGAAATTTATTCTCTCGCAGTTCCGGAGGCTGCAAGTCTGAAATCAAGTTGTCAGCTGTGGCTTGCCACCGATCAGGGCGTCCTCTGCCTCAGTTATCATGTGGTTTTCTCCCCCCTGTGGCCAGTTCTCCTCTTCTTATAAGAATACCAATCATATGAGATCAGGGCCCACGCTACTCCAATTTTTTTTTTTTAAGATTTATTTATTTCCACTCTGCCTCGTTGTTTGCACTTGCTATCTACTCTCTGTGTCTGTTTGTTGTGTACTCATCGTCTTTTTAGGCAGCTCTGGAAACTGAACCTGGGACCTCCCGTGTGGGAGGGAGGTGCCCAGTCGCTTGAGCCACCTCTGCTTGTCGTATCTCTCATTGTGTTTCCTTGTTGTGTCTTGTTGTGTCTCCTTGTTGCCTCATCATGTTGCATCGGCTCACCATGACAGCCTGTTGGATTAGCTTCCTTTCTTCCTCATCTTCTTTAGGAGGTGCCAGAAACTACGCCTGGGTGTGGATACCCAACTGCTCGAGCCACATCCACTTCCCTCTACTTCAGTTTGACCTCTTCTAAAAACCAGTATCATCTTCAAAGACTCTTTCCAATACCAGGGGTTAGGACTTGAAACACGCCCTTTGGGGGGGATACAGTTCAACCTTCTGATAACTATGGAGTTGTGACCAAATGGTGACAAAAAGAGTGATCATTTAACTCATGGGATCAAGCAAGACTTGGGGGGCGCTTTTGGCTAATCGGGCCATGTTAGGGGTTTCTGTTACAGGCTCGTAATCAGACTGGATTATTTTTTCTGACTTCTGCTCCATGTCATATAAAAAGCTGGGCACATTTTGTTGGTTTTTGTTCAAGACTTTGGTCATGACAGAAATGTCTTTTTTTCTAGTTGTAAAATAGCACATTTGTTATAACAAATTTCAAGTAATACGTGCATGAAGTGCAAAGCGAACATGTCCCAGATGCCACCCTCATAGCTGATAAAAACATGCCACCTTGTCTCCCCACCGTTTTCCTAAGTGGCACTTCTTTTACCTGCTTTCAGTCTGAGTAGCTGAAGATCCTGGAAGAATCTTTACATACTTGCTAAAGAAAAGCTCTTGTCCCACCCACTGCCCCCAGCAGTCCCTCCTCTCCCCCCCTCCCCATCTTCGGTCAGGGATTGTCCTTATCCCTCTTTCTCTTCCACCTCTCGCCCTCAGGCTGTGTATAAGATGGCAGACGTAGCCTGCAAGTGCCACGGCGTCTCGGGCTCCTGCAGCCTCAAGACCTGCTGGCTCCAGCTGGCCGAGTTCCGCAAGGTGGGGGACCAGCTGAAGGAGAAGTACGACAGCGCGGCCGCCATGCGTATCTCCCGCAGAGGCAAGCTGGAGCTGGTCAACAGCCGCTTCAACCAGCCCACGCCGGAGGACCTGGTCTACGTGGACCCCAGCCCTGACTACTGCCTGCGCAACGAGACCACAGGCTCGCTGGGCACCCAGGGCCGCCTCTGCAACAAGACTTCTGAGGGCATGGACGGCTGCGAGCTCATGTGCTGCGGCCGCGGCTACGACCAGTTCAAGAGCGTGCGGGCCGAGCGCTGCCACTGCAAGTTCCACTGGTGCTGCTTTGTCAAGTGTCGCAAGTGCACGCAGGTGGTGGATCAGTACATCTGCAAATAGCCCCAGGGGCTGCTCCTGCACGCTGCCTCACAAAGTCTATATTATATAAAGCTATATAAATCTATTTTATATTTGTGTAAATAAATAGATGGGTGCTAAATAATTAAAAGAAGAAAGTGGAAAGGGAAAGTTTATTTAAGAGACGCCAATGGTCTTCGAGGATTGGACTTCACTGGCGGGTGGGAGGAAGGGCTGTTTTTCTTTCTCTCCCGCTGGTGGGGATTCTCAGGACTTGGAATTATAATTTACTGTCATCCGAGAAGACGCTTTGGCCTGGTGGTCTAGAGCCTTGGTTGGGTTGAGAACTGCTCGTGAGCCCGGCTGTTGGCCAGGACGCCCTGTGGAAGGTGGCAGGAGCTCGGCCTAAACCTGCGTGTCTTTGGGGTCTTGTCCCTTCCAAGGCTGTTGGAAGCCCAGGGCTTGCTTCCCTGTCACTCGCCTGCAGAATGCCCAGTTAGAGGAATGGCTCTGGGGGACCCTGAAGGAAGGAAGGTGCTTGTCTTTGGGGCAAGATTAATTCTTCCTCCACCCTTGACCAGCTCCCACCACAGGCCCCCAGCACCATGGGGGGAGGGGGCCCTCTGGCCTCGACGTTTTAGGGACACCACGGACCGGTTATTCGTGCCTGGGCTGCGCGAACGTTGTGCCGTCCTTCCATGGCCAGAGGAAACTGGCGCTGCTGCTGCTGTCACTTCCTCCATCTGGGAGGCCTCGGAAACCGACAGGAAGCCTGGACGGGCAGGCCCGGCCAGCCTGGCTCGTTCCTTCATCTCCCCAGATGTACGGTTTCTCTGCGACATTAAAAGTCCTTCACTGAGGCTCCTCTGCCCTTCCTTGTCTGGACACACAATGGTCTTCTCATGAGTCTCCTTTTATTTTTCATCTGATTCTTAGAACCTTCCATATGGTGAACATAGGAAGAGGGGGTCTGATGACGGAGGGACAGGAGATTATAAGAATTTGTGCCCCAGGCCTGGCACAAATTCAACGCTCCATCCATGGTAGCCACTGGTACTCCTGTTATGAAAAAGAAATCAGAAGTTGGGCGAAATCTCACGTTTACCTCTCCCTTTCCCTTCTTAGCCCCGGGTGTCCCCTGGGCCCTGGGGGAGGCACAGGGGATGGGGATGCTCCCTGCAGGCATCTCAAGGTGCCACCTCCAGTCCTGGACCCCAGGAGGGAACATAAGATGAAACCCTGGATCCAGGAAGGGGGATGCTGATATCCCAAGAAGGGGGCAATGAGCCAGGCGGTACCAGCTGTAGTCTAGAAAAGTGTACTTCTGGGGAAATAATACAATGAAAGAATGAACTTGGGATTATAACCAGCCTATAGGCAAGGGACAGGGCAAAACAATCCAAAGGCGACTTACTGGGTGTGTCCGAGGCCACCTTACTCCTGATGTCTCTAGTAGCTGAAAGGGAGCCTGCTGGCCTTGACTGCCCAGAATGTCAGGCCTGGGGTTATTCTACCAGGAACTGTTAGTCACAGCGTCACTCCCATTCCTTTGGTCAACGTAGTCAAGATGACAGGCCATGAAAGAATGTGCTGGAAGCCAGCTGGTGTGCAAAAGATCAACACCACAACCTTGGCATTCAACCAGTAGTTCTATGAGAGCCAGGCACGTCTGCAGAGCCCTGGCAAGGCGGGGGAGGGAATCGTTTTCTTTCTGACCTGGGAAGCAAGTCACTAATTGCAAATGCCACAGCAATTGCCACCTCTAATAGGTTGAGATGAAGTTAGAGTTCCTACCAAGGCTGGTTGACTCCTGCCAATTAGCAGTTGTCTGGAGAGGCTGGTAACAATGCAGGGATGTGGCTGCATGCCCTGGAGACCCAACCTGAAGGACCAGGAGTTTCTGCTCTGAATCGAGACTTGAAACTGGCAAGGAGCATGGCAGTTGGGTCTCCAACTCTTGGGTTTCCAGATAAGGACATGCAAAGCTTGTGCAGGTCTGAAACCATCGTGTGCTTGAAAAATGCAGAGCCCTGGGCCTCTGACACCATGAGTTTGTGTTCATGTGTTCTGGGGTGGAGCCTGCGCTGGTGGTCCAGAGTCTAGACTTGTAGGCATGAAGAGCTCCCCCAAGACCCACGGGATACAGGCACCAGCTCCTGCCCTCCCAACCCAGTGCCCCTGGCAGCCCCACGCGGGATTCCCTAGAACCCGAAATGTCTTACCATCGGTACATAGTCTAAGCGGAAGATCAATGCCGGAGCAGGCAGGCCCCCCCCCCCCCCCCCCGGCCCAGGAGACCTTTTTGATGAGTGGGACCAGGAGATGGGAGGGTGGGAAGACAGCACAGCTGGAGTTAGAACCAAGCAATACTTCGTGAACTAAGGCTCAAGGGCACAGATGCAGGATCCTAATTTAGAGAGCTCAGGAAAGAATCTGACACACACACACACACACCCATTTTTTTTAAGGTGACAAATAAGATTTGCTCCTTAGAGCAAAACCCCAACTCAGTTGAAATTCTGCCCTGCTTCCTCTCTAATCATTAGGATCTTGCTTAAACTCTGTCATACCGGGGAGTTCTAGAGCTAGCAAGCCAGTGGTTGAGATTTCTCCACGAGATAGACAACAGCTGAAGTAGCTTATCGAGAGAAGCTTAGGGGAGCGGATGTGGCTCAAGCAGTTGAGCGCCTGCTTCCCACACGGGAGGTCCTGGATTTGGTTCCCAGTGCCTTCTAAGAAAAATGCCGAAAACAACAAATGAGAACGCCAACTCAGGGCAGCTGATGTGGCTCAGTGGATGAGTATTGGCTTCCCACATACGAGGTCCTGGGTTCAATCCCAGGCCCCGGTGCCTAAGAGAGAAAAAGAGAAAGAGAAAATCCTATTTCTTGAGCGGAGAACACACCACCCTGAGAGGGTGGGAAAAAATAAAATAGCTGTTTCCGTTTTAAAATGGGCTCTGATGTATTGCCAGACGCCGCTGTCACTGGCCACGTGTGTTTTGGAAGAACCTCATCGTGTGTGTGTGTGTGTGTGTGTGAATGACTCACTAATTTGGGGGAGGAAGTAAGGAGGCATTTGAGGCATAGAATACTAATAAATTAAAAAATAACCACTTCTGGCTGTGAGGCCGCAGGATGTGGCTTGCCTAACTTGATCTGAAATGCCTGTCCTCTGATTGGCTGGTGAAGACGAGCTTCCTGTCCCTAGAAGGAATGTTGGAAAGCCGAGAAGGACCCTGTGAGCCGTGGTTGCTGAGTATTGTTATATGAGAACCTCTGTGCTGTATTTATATTGAAACCAATTAGGAAAGGGTGCTTTAATTCCTGGCTTTACACAAGAGCTCTGGATAGTTTGCCCATATTTGCCAAAGGTAAGAAGAGGCTGGCCCAGTGTGAGGATGGGACCTAAGGTAATACTGGAGGACAGTCCCACACGGAGCTTTCTGGAGGGTTGGAGAGTTGGGGCAGGCGTCGAGTGGAGTTTCCCATCCTTTGCTTTCTCCCTCCTGCCACTGGCCTCTTGGTCATCTCTGCTCAGTTACACGTCCACGGGGGGCAGCACCGCAAGGTAGAACCCCATCGGTTAAGTTAGGCTTCCTAAGTGGGTTTTTCATTTGTTTTTTTAGTTGCTATTTGTATTCCAAAGCTTTTTTTTTTTTTTGGTGTTTTTTCCCCACAAACCGCGTGATTGTGAACGCCATGTAATAGTATTGTTTATTTGTTATTGTTTATGGCAGAACAGTCTCATAATTCATACTGTTAATTGCAGTCCATCCTTCACCGCAGGGTTCACTGTGACACAGTGCCCTGCCTTGTACAATCCAACCAATGTGCATGCTCACCTCATCACAGAGTTCTGCTGCCATCAGCTCCTATGTGTTTTTTTTAAAGATTTATTTATTTCTCCCCTCCCCCCCCTTTTGTCTGCTCTCTGTGTCTACTCGCTGTGTGTGCTTCTGTGTCTACTTGTATTCTCATTAGGCGGCTCTGGGAATCGATCCTGGGACCTTCTGGAGTGGGAGAGAGGCGATTACTGTCTTGCATCACCTCAACTCCCTGTTCTGCTGCATTTTATTTTCTCTGTGTCTCTTGTTGCATCGTCTTGCTGCACCAGCTCTCCACGTCCGCTGGCACTCCTGCGCAGAGTGGCTTTCCCATGCTGGGCGGTATTCCCACGCAGGGTGGCAGTCCTGTGCAGGGTGGCGTTCCCGCATGGGCCGGCACTCCACGTGGGCCGGCTCGCCACATGGGCCAGCTTGCTCTCGCCAGGAGGCCCTGGGCATCTAACCTCCTGTATGGTAGGCGGGAGCCCAATTGGTTGAGCCACATCCATTTCCCAGCTCCTAAGTGGTTTTGATAAATAACTGGGTAGGAGAGGCGGAGGCTCAGATGAGAGTTTTTAAATGATCTGTGATTTTATTGTCACTTCTGCCCATTATCCGCTGTGTCCCATGATGACTGAGAATAGATAAGCTGTTCACAAAAAGCAGCAGGAGCCGATGGTATCAGGAGAGGGTGGAAGTGGACTCTTATCATTTTGGGCAAAGAGGGTTTGCCAAAGTGCAGAAGCAGGGGCTTGTCCACAAAATACCGTAAAGAGGTTTCACATGGGCACCAAGAAAAGACAGTAAAGAACAGGTGACCCCCTTGAATGTAATTTTATTTTAACGGCAAAAGGGACATGTATTATTTCAAGTGACTGTGGTCCTATAGTAAGGTTTCTAAGCCTTGAAACTTATATTCTCTGTCTCCTTTGTACCTGATTTTAAGGTTATGCCTAATATATTTGCATTGTTTCCAGAGACCTTTTTATAATACAGAGGGTAATAGGACCAGAGCGCGACTCTAGGACCTTACATCGTCATCACCATTCATCACTAGCTAGCCCCACCACCATCATCATCAATCACCACCATCATCATCGTCACTGTCATCATCATCCTCCTTCACTGCATGTGTGGGATAAGTCTTTGGGAAATTCAGGGCCATGTAGAAGGTCAAGTTCATAAAGGAAGGGGTTTTAAAAAAATCTCTTGTTCACTGCTGTGTCTGAGAACCTAAAACAGTGTGTAGCACAGAGAAAGTATTAATAAATATTTGCTGAATGAATGATGATTCTCATTAACAGGAAACTGAGGCATAAGGAGATTAACTGGCCACTCTGTAGTTTGTTCTCTCCAAGTAACGGAAGTCAATTTGAGCCAGCTTCAAAGGAGAGGGTCCTGTACGGGTCCAGGAGAGTCTCGGTGATCTCAGGGCCATAGGGAGCTGATCTAGACACCTCTAGCTCTCTCCCTCCCTTCTTTCTCTGCAGCCTGCTTACCTCTCTCTCTCCAAAGACCAGCTTCCTCTGCTCCTCGCACGGCCGCTGACAGCTTCCGTATTTACAGGTTACAATTCCAGCCATGGGAAGTGGCTCTCAATCTCCTGGTCCTCTTTCCAATTTCCTGGGATCTTTCTACCATCCCAAGACTCTGCACTGGTTCAAGCCAATGAAATAGAGGTTTAAGAATCCATTGAGGCAGGAGGAACTGCTACATTCTCATGAACTTCTCTAGATCCAGATAACATGGAATCCAGCTGATTGGTGTGGAAACCCCTACATATCTGGAAATTCTCATGTATATTTTTTACTGGGGAATCCTTTATCTGTGAAATGTATAATTAGAGGACAAGTCCGGAGACTTTTCTGTTTTCCGGAAACCATTCATGTAAAGAGGAAGCTCCTGTTTCCTAAATAACCTTAAGAATGTTAATACCCACTCGCCTGTCTGATAAGGGTGAGGGAGTAGAGTTGCTAAGAAGCAGAAGAGTAGACTAGACTCAATGACGGGCCGTGTCATTCCATTCTGAGAGTCTAGTAATCCTTTTATACTGAGCTATATTTGCAGGGCTAATTACTCCCAATAATGACTTAATTATGTTGCCTTTCTACAATTTTACACTATCATACTTCCATCATATTTGTCCTAATTCCTTGAGGTCTGAGTAGGACAAAAATATCTGAGAGGGATAAGGATTGCCAAGATAGTTCTGTAAATCTTCCACAGCTCTTGAGGGGCAGCTTAGCAACATTTTAAATTTACGTACACTCCACGGCTAACCTTCTTTTGTGCTTTTTTTTTTTCTTAAGATTTCTTTCTTTCTCCCCACCTCCTTGTTGTTTACATTTGCTGTGTCTCTTGTGTGCTGGTCTTCTTTTTAGGATATGCCAGGAACTAAAGCAGGGACCTTTGATGTGGGAGGGAGGCACCTAATCATGAGCCACCTCTGCTCCCAGCTTTGTTGAGTTTCTCATGTTTTTTCCTCATGCTCTTGTTGTGTCATCTTATTGTGTCAGCTCACTGCGCCTGCCCATCGAGTCTGTTCGCTGTCTTGCTCATCCTCTTTAGGAGGCACCGGGAACTGAACCTGGGACCTCCCATGTGGTAGGCAGGAGCTCAATCGCTTGAGCCATATCTGTTTCCCCTTTTGGGCTTTTTGACAGGTCAGCACAGACCATCCAGCCCTAGAATCTTAGGCTGTGGACAGAAAGGACACATTTGTGAAGTAGGAAAGTAATTCCAGTCACACTTGTGAGGTACTGTGTGTTCCCTTCCTCATTTTATTTTCTAACAGGAAGAAATGTTAGATGGATAGAGAACATGGCCAGACTTTTTCTGACCCCAGACTGTGGCAGGGCTGGCGTTCAGCCCAGTAGGTAATGCCTGGTCTAGCTGCAGTTCTCCTCTTGGCCACACAGTGTCGCTGTCTCGTCACTTCTAACCAAATGTCTCTGGGTCACACTTCCTTCCAAAGTTGGGTGGTGCTACAAGAAGGGAGACCCTTGAGTGAACCAAGCAAGACACAAAAGGACAAATGCGTGATTCCACTTAAATGAAACATCCAAAGTAGGCAAATTCATAGAGAAAGTGGATTCGAGGTTTCCAGGAGCTGGGTGGAAGGGAGAAGTTGCTTTAATAGAAACAGTTTCTGTTTGGGGTGATGAAAAAAAATTCTTGGAAATAGATGACAGTAATGGTTGCACAACATTGCGAATATACCAATGCCATGACTTTACACTTAAAAGTTACTAAAATGGCAAATTTTATGTTATTTCACCACAACATAAAAAATTAGTTGCGTGGTGGGTCCTTGAGGCTTGATGGCAGGGAACAGTGGGGTGAGCAGCAGAGCTCCGGTTTTCACTGGTGGGATTTGGGAAGAATTCGATCAGTGTTATCTTACTTACTTTTTATTTTATTTCTTAAGATTTATTTTTTAATTTATCCCGCCCGGTTGTCTGCTCTCTGTGTCCATTCGCTGTGTGTTCTTCTGTGACCACTTTTATCCTTATCGGCGGCACTGGGAATCTGTGTTTCTTTTTGTTGTGTCATCTTGCTGTGTCAGCTCTCCATGTGTGCAGCACCATTCCTGGGCAGGCTGCATTTCTTTCGCGCTGGGCGGCTCTCCTTACGGGGTGCACTCCTTGCGCATGGGGCTCCCCTACGCGGGGGACACCCCTGCGTGGCAGGGCACTCCTTGCACGCATCAGCACTGCACATGGGCCAGCTCCACACGGGTCAGGAGGCCTGGGGTTTGAACCACGGACCTCCCATGTGGTAGACGGACGCCCTAACCACTGGGCCAAGTCCACTTCCCTTACTTACTTTTTAAACATTGAGTGGGGAGAGTAGAGCAGTTAGGAGAGACATTGTGAGGGTTAGGCCTCATCCTTTGCTCGACTGAACCGCCACCAGGTCTTCCCGGGTCACCGTGGACCACTTGCAGGGAAGCGGCTGCGTGCCGGGTGGGCACGCCTTCATCATCTTAGTTTTCTTCCTGCCCCTAAGAGGTTTCCGGGCAGCCAAACTGCAGGTTTGAAGGTTATTGACATTTGTCGAATGCCTACTATATACAGCTGCTTTACGCCTATTACGTCTAATTTTCCCCTTTCTTCTCAAGGTAGGCATTGTCACCGACATGTTACAGGCGAGGAACCTCAAGCCCCGAGAGCGGCGGGGACAGCTAATAAATGGGTGCTGACTCCTGAGCTTTCTGGTTCCTCAGCGGATTTCTGGGTAAAGAATCTAGTCGTCCTAAGTAAGAGGTGCCTGTTTCCCTCTCAGTCTCAAGGTGCATACAATCTTCTCCGACTTGCCACCGTGAATTTTGGATGAGACTAGAGAAATCTGACTTGATGGGGGCATGTGGCAGAGGGAGCTTGACGATCCCAAATCTAAAGTAAATGGAGAAGGTGTCCAGGGCTCGTACCATTATGCTAAAAATGCAGACAGTAAATTGCCTACCTGTGGAAGCAGAGAGAACGCCGGTGGGTGCTGCGCCCGGGGACCACCCAGGATGGCGGGACTCACTCGCGCTCACGTGGTGGGGATGTAGCACTGCCTCGCGGGGAGGGGGGCTCGCATAGAGGAGGGGAGGAAGCGGTGAACTGGAACTCGTCCCCCCAAATCTGCACCAGCTTTTCCCTGCCTTTTCCCAGGTTTTGTGAGTCTGAGGATAACGGTGAAAAGGTTTTTTTAAATTCAGAGCTTCTGAACTCTTTCCAGTTTGTTCTTCCAGCCTCTCTGTCTCCATACCAGTGTTCAGCTCTCCATCACCAGAAGCTAATTCCTGTCACAGGAAAAGGGGGCAGCCGAAAACACTTTCACACGGAGCGACATGTTTTCCTTGAAGGTTCCTGGGTACTCAGTTGCGCCGGTGCATGCCACAGCCCGGGAGGCACGTGTCACGCTGGCATGAGACAGGGAGACAGATCTCGTGAGTGGATTCCCAGTGAGAATGCAGAGCTCGCCTGGTGCCCACTTCCCAGGCGGTACCCACTGAGGCTGCAAGAGCAGGCACAGCAGCTCCTGCCCTGCCCTGCCCAGCTCGGAGTCCTCACTGGGGCTTCTGGGGTGGGGCAGAGGCCACGGCCTCAGGTGAGAGGGCTGGAACGAGCAGCTCTTATGTCACCTGAGGCCTCCTGGTGCCCTACCTGCTCCTAGAGACATGGGCCTGGGACAAAGCGAGACGCTGTTGATAAACTGTAGGACAGGTCACTGGAGGTGGCCGGAGAGTGGAACGTGGGTTCCCCCAGCTATGCTGGGTGTGCGCCTGAAGCGCTGCTCAAACATGTGGACCCCGTGAGCACAGAGATTTTTTCCCTTTTGGTGGCGGCAGTTAAGGAGGGCGTTGGCACGCTCCGGGCACTGGGTCTCATGGCTTACCTTGATCTTGCCGAATGAAAATCACCTGGGGAGGTTTAACAACACAGACTCCCCTGGAAGAAAGCTAAAATCAAAACAAAACATTAAAAAAGAAGCAACCACAAAAATGCAGACTCCCGGGTCCCAGACTTAAGGGTGTCCGGGGTAGGGCCTGGGAATCTGCTTTTAAAAGGTGCGCTGGGTAGGGAGGCTGGGGGCTCCTTAGGTCTGCCTGCACCCTGCCTGGAGGGGGCTGTTGGCAGAGTGGGGTTGAGGGCGCGCTGGGCCCAGGCTTGGGGCTGCCAGCGGCTGCGAAGGGGGACCCAGGTGGCATCTATGAGACAAGGCCATGGTCCAGCCCGGGCGAGGGGCTGGTAACTGTCCTGGGTGGGAGTGTCCCGAGATTCCCAGGCCAGCACGGCCTGTCCCCTGTCCTCCGGGTATCAAGGGGGGCCTCGCCTCCGCTCTTCACGTTCGCCTCTGTGGTCAGCTGCAGCAGCACGACTTTGATCAGGTGAGGAGAGAATGTTTTTTTTGGAGGCAAACCAGCGCCCGAAGGCGCCTTCCGCCTTCCCTGGCTTTGGAGAGAGGCACGGGGAGACGTGTCACCCAGAGCAGCTTCACGCTGCTGCGGCACAGGCTCGCACGGCTTGCGGATCTGGACACACCTAGAGGGCGACGCCCCGGGGAGCCTCTGCAGCGCCTCTGGTTTGCACGCGAGCCTGGTTTGCACGCAAGCCCAAGCACACCCTCCACGGGCCCTGCCCCGGCACAACTGGGGCTGCCCGTTCTCACTGAGCAGCTCCCTGGGGCCCAGCTCGGCTTCTGCCCTCAGCTGTCCTGAACTGACCCAGATAAAAGCCCCGTCAATCGGCTACATCCACGTGACTTTCTGCCACCTCTGCTGTTTTGCTGTCTGTGGACATTCGCTGTGTGATCGCCTGTGTCTCTTTCTTTTTTTGTCTTCTCATTTTCTCCCCTGGGCTTCACCAGGATTTGATCCCACGGACCTCTGATGTGAAGAGAGGTTCCCTGTCGCTAGCGCCCCCTTAGTTCCTGGTCTCTGCTGTGTCTCGCCCTGACTCTCCCCTTTGTCTCTCTTGGGTTGCGTCATCATCTTGCTGTGTTGCTCGCCGTGCAGGCCTGGCTCACCCAGCGGGCACTCGCCTTGCTGCGCGGGCACGTCCTTACCAGGAGGCCCCGGGTCCTCCCAGACAGTAGACAGAAGCCCAGTCACTTGAGCCGCATCCACTTCCCTCCACATGACTTTTTGACGGGACATAGACCCTTGGTATTTTAATCCTGGCTCATGCTGATTTGTGCAAGAGCCTTTCAAGAAACACGGGTTGTCCAGGCTTTAGTTTGCTCCACCCGCCCTGCCAGAATTCTGTAAGGTTTAGCCACCTTAGAAGATGAGGAAGTGCTTTGGAAAATGGATGTCCACTGCCCTTCTTGCGTAAGTGACAGCTTCTGTCCTGCCGTGGGCGGTGTGAGCTGGCCCAGCCACCAGGGTGAGTCTCCTGTGTTCTAAGCCCCCTATTGTTTTCCCAACAAAGTAGTGAAAAACATTTTCTCTGCCAAGTTTTATTTTCTTTGTCTGTAACAAAATGAGCCAAGGTGGAAATAAAAGATGGCTTTCTCATTAGACAGTGGCTGTTTGTCAGCAGGACAGGTAACTGAGAAAAAGGATAGATTTCACTCCCTAGAGAAGTTCAGAAAAGTAAGAGCATCTAGATGTTCGCGATACTGTCCTTGGACTCTGGTGACGAGGAGTAAACCAGATATTATCTGGGGATTCATTTCGGCGGCAGGTCTCTTTGGGTCCTGCCTCCCTTTGGGAAGTTAACCAACCTCTGAAAACCGTTAGCGAGGCCACAGGCTTTGGTGCAGAGGACCTGGTTTCCCCACCGACTAGTTAGGTGATCTCGCGCGGTTTCCTTAGCAGTAAAACAGGGATAATATCTCTACCTCAAATAAGATAATGGACATGAACAGCTTTGGTAAATATAAACTTTTCTAAAAATTGAGATATTGAGGCAGGTTAGTACAGGGAAACAAGGAGAAGATGAGCCACAACATGGCTGCCCCACCCCACTGAGACCTTGACCTTGACCTTGAGGTCCCAGCTGGGTCTCTTTCTGGGCCGATGGGAGGCCCCGGATATTCCAAGCAGGCTTCACCATTGGCCCCACCATTGGTGGGGTAACCAGTAACAGCTGGGGACCCTCCCCTTAGCATTAGAAAGGCAGGGAATAATGAATAAAAGGTGACCACACAAAGCAAACCCCACTCTCTCTGCCTAGAGGAGCCCGCACCAAATCTCAGGGTGTATTTCTGTCCTCTCCCATTTCTCAGCAAGTTCTGTTCTTTCCCCCATTTCCCAATAAATTCTTTTCACTGTCCTAACTAAACTGGTGTGTTCTTAAACTCTTACGCAACATAGCCAAGAACCTAGAGGAATCCAGCACTTCCCCAGCTTCAGTCTGGAAATAGATGCGTCAAGCTTCTACCAAGGCAAGATCAGAGCAAATGAACTTTGATTTATTTATTTTTATCCCCTCCCCCCTCCCCCCATTGTCTGCTCCCTGTGTCCATTCGCTGTATGTTCTTCTGCGTCCACTTGCATTGTCAGGCAGCACTGGGAATCTGTCTCTTTTTGTTGTGTCATCTTGCTGTGTCAGCTCTCGGTGTGTGTGGCACCACTCCTGGGTGGGCTGCGCTTCTTTCACACAGGGCGGCTCTCCTTGCGGGGTGCACTTCTTGCAGGTGGGGCACCCCCACACAGGGGAGCCCCTGCTTGGCAGGGCACTCCTTGTGCGCATCAGCACTGCATGTGGGCCAGCTTTACCCCATGGGGCAGGAGGCCCTGGGTTTGAACCCTGGACCCTCCATATGGTAGGCGGATGCTCTATCAGTTGAGCCATGTCTGCTTCCCCAAATGCACTTTTAAAAAAGAAGATACATCCCTTCATAAGACTTTCATGCTAATGTGCTGGAGGTGCAGTTAATGTTGGGGTTTAAGATATATTTAGGGGATTTGAATCTCTGGACTGACAATGTGATAGCCAGATCCTGAGCCTCAACAGACTCCAGCACCTACAATCTGATTTATTGGACTTACCACACTCAGCTAAGATGGAGGTGAAGAAGGACAACCACCACACCATGGAGCCTAGAGTGATTACAACTGAAAATGGGAGGATTGCATCCAGCATCCAGGTGGAATCTGAGCCTCCTCTTGACATAAAGGTGCAATGGACACAACCAATCCAGTGTCCACATAGAAGAGGTGGCATTGGATTGGGAAAAGTGGACATAATGGACAAAGGGTATGGGGAAAGGCAGGAAGAGATGAGAGGTGGAGGTGTCTTCGGGACATGGAGCTGCCCTGGATGGTGCTTCAGAGGTAATCACCGGACATTGTAAATCCTCACAGGGCCTACATGATGGAATAGAGGAGAGTATGGGCCATGATGTGAACCAATGTATATGAGGTGCAGAGGTGCCCAAAGATGTACTTACCAAATCCAATGGATGTGTCATGATGATGGGAACGAGTGTTGTTGGGGGGGGGGAGAGGGGGGGTGGGGGGGTGGGGTTGAATGGGACCTCACATATATATTTTTAATGTAATATTATTACAAAGTCAATAAAAAATAAAAAAATTAAAAAAAAAAAAAAAAAAAAAAAAAAGAGTTCCAGAAAGCCTTTGAACAGACTGAAAGGAAATAGAAAATAAATGTAAGTGTGTTAGGGTGGTGAGATTCTGGTTAATAAAATAAAAGGCTTGTATTGCTAAAAAAAAAAAAAAAAAAAGAAGATACAGTACAAGTTTATAACACATAAGATCTTGGGATCATCTCTTGATTGAGGCTGACCACAAGTACACGGGGTCCAGCTTTGATTATCTAGATTCTCTTTACAAATATGAGGGGCCTCTTTCTGTATACCTAGAAATTCACTTTTCTTCCCCATTCCCCATTAACTGAAAAAATGAGAACTCCTGGCCCCCTTTTTGGGAGTCTTTGTTTTTTGAAGCACCCTCTCTGTTTACCATTGTTTCTAGAGTACAAAGACCTTAAGAATCTTCTAAAGGGCAAAGAAACCTTAACTAGAAGCAGAAGGGAAGCAGGCCTATCCTTGGGGGCCCTCAGAAGACACAGGCAGCGAGCCAGAGTCTGCAAGGAATCCTGGGGTTCACTCGCCTCCACTGGCCACCCTCCAGCTCCTGCCCCTCAGCAGCTTCACCCCTTCCAGGGCCCGGGGCTCGGGACACCCCTCCTTCCTGCCCACGGGCGCCGGAGTGTGGGGAATAAGCTTCCCAGGATCTCGGGTTCCAAGTTGAAGGGCACAGCTTGCCCTTGGGCGGGTTTCTGGTATCACCACACAGCCTTGATTTCAAGGACACAAGCGGCTCTTTGGGGCTGTCCTGGAGAATAAAGGCCACACATAGCCTTGTGTTTTTTCCTGGGGATAAAATGCCTTCCAATTCCAGACACTGGACTTACAAATCTCTTTCTGAGAACAACACCCATTCATAGTTCAGGGACACTCTGTACGCGTGACCCTGGCTGGGCAGTCACAGTTCTCCTGGGAGAGGGGAGGGAGGGTGCATTCTTACAAAGGGGGGCTGTGCTTCGGGGCTCCCGCCCCAGCGTTTGCAGGAGCACACAGGGTGGCAGGTCCGAGCCTGTCCAGAGGACGCACCCTGGGCCTGTGATGTCACACGCCCTGTGCCTGCGACATCACACGTCCTGCCTTATCCTGCCTGATTTTCACTCTGGGCTGAGGACTGCTCAGCTGTGTCCTTGAGTGAGGTCATATTGACACACCTTTAGAATGTCCAGGCCAAATTTTAGAAAAACAATTTACCCTCAGGCAGAACACTTACCTTTGCTCCTGCTTATCTTTTAACAATAGGTGGGCAGGTGAACCTCAAAATCACTCCATCCCCCCAATGTACAAAGTACTAGGTAGAGGTAGATAAAGGTTTTGGGGGACCTAGACATTATACAATGTGTATGTGTGGGGGAGCAGTTTCTTTTAAATTACGAACACAAATGTATGAAAAGGGTCTTACAAGGCAAGTTGGAGGCTTTGAAGCTTAAGCTTCCTGGAAAATTCACTTCTGGTTGTAAGGAAAGAATCCAGGAGATTCCACTAAAATACAGTTTGTTGGGAAGTGAATGTGGCTCAAGGGATTGAGCTCCTGCCTACCATGGGAGGTCCTGGGTTCCGTTCCCTGTGCCTCCTAAAGAAGACAAGCAAGGTGGCAAGCTGATGCAACAAGAGACACAAGGAGAGGGAAGCAGATTTGGCTCAACTGATAGAGCATCCGCCTACCATATAGGAGGTCCAGCGTTCAAACCCAAGGCCTCCTGACCTGTGTGGTGAGCTGGCCCACACACAGTGCTGATTCGCACAAGGAGTACCATGCCACTCAGGTGTTTCCTGCGTCGGGGAGCCCCGTGCACAAGAAATGCACCCTGCAAGGAGAGCCGCCCCACATGAAAAAAGCACAGCCTGACCAGGAGTGGCACCACACACATGGAGAGCTGATGCAGCAAGATGACACAACACTAAGAGACACCGATTTCTGATGCCACTGACAAGAATGCAAGCAGACACAGAAGAACACACAGCAAATGGACACAAAGAGTAGACAACGGGGGGTGGGGAGAGAAATAAATAAAAAATAAATCTTTTTTTTTTTAAAGACACAAGGAGGAAAACATAATGAGAGACCCAACAAAGCAGGGAGTGGAGGTGGGTCAAGCGATTAGGTGCCTTCTTCCCACATGGGAGGTCCCAGGTTCAGTTCCCACAATGCCTCCTAAAAAGGAAGATGAGCACACAGCAAACAGACACAGCAAATGCAAACAACGAGGAGGTGGGGAGAAATTAATAAAATTATTTTTTAAAAAAACCACGCAATCTAACTGAGCTTGAAATTACTCTCCCTAAAACACTCCCACTACATTATGCCCTAACCGAATTCTATTTTTTTTTCCTTGACAAGGTCATGATTCAAAACCCTCTGGGGTAAGGGTGCTTCCTTCTCCCACACCTCCATCCAGATGGACCCTGTCAGGCTGTCCGTGTGCCACAGGCTCAGCCATCTCCCCAGCCCCACCGTCCCCTTGGGGTCTGGCTGGCCGTCCTCCACCTGCCCCGCCTTGGGGTCCTTCTGCTCCCAGCTTCCTCATTGGCTGGCCAACAAGCTGCGCGTTTGATCGGGCAAGTCAAGCCTGCTGCACCCTGGGAACTTATCTCCCATGAGCTCTCGCTCATGTGAAAACTTGACCGAGTGACCGGATCCCCTCTTCAACCCCAGCCTCGGCTCTGCTTACCTTCCTCTGCATGCCACTGGGTCCCTCGAGCCCACCTGCCCACCCTCCCATGGCTCAGCAGCACCCAAGGCACAGGGTCAAAGGGGCAGGACTTGGCTTCTGGAAATGCACTGGTGCCATCTTGCCCACTGGGGAGAACAACCTTCTCAGAGCTATTAAGTCACCTGGTCCCTGACCCCCCACCTGGCAATAAAATATCCTACGTCCGATGGAGAGGTAGACCTCTTTCAGAGTCTCCAGCGATTGCGCAGGCATCGCCTCACCAGATCCCTTCCCTCTCCTACCGCTACCTGGCCCTGCTCCTGCTGCAGCTTGCTAAGGAACACCGCGGCCCTGCGCCAGGTTGCCCCACGGCTCCCTCTTGGCTCCCTGACCCCGTGGTCCCCTCACATCGCTCCCCCGTGGTATTTTTCCACTCCCTTCCTCACAGTCCCACACACCTGAGTGCCTCTCAGTTCACCTGCTCGTCTCTGACTCAGGAATTTCAGCCACTCTCTCTCCCTCCAGACTTGTCCATGCTCCCTCTTCCTCCCTGAGAGCCTTTGCGTGGAGCAGAGGGAATTTGAGGACGTCCCCGATGTGGCATTTTGTTCATCCTTACGAGGGAGGAGGCGGTCGGCATATTCGTTGAGCTGCTTACGCCATGACTCCTGAAGGAGAGGGACAGTGTCTTCCTCTCCCACGGCCTTGTCTGCCTTCAAGTGACGCTTTGTGTTCCTCCCTGAAGAACAGAAGGAACTAGAAGTGTCTGCTGAGAGTTAAGGGCCATGCACTCGCAGTGTTGAAGGAACGCTGGGAGCCCTTGTTTTGATCATCTTTGGAAGCAGGACTGCCCCCTGCCTGGCCTCTCGTCTGGGAAGGTGGTCCAGGAGGCAGGACACCTGGGGAGGAGTGGAGCCAGCAAACTTCAGTGGGACCCAATGGGACAGCCTTTAAAACCTCATCCATGGGAAGTGGATGTGGTTCAAGCGATTGGGCTCCCGTCTACCATATAGGAGGTTCCAGGTTCGGTTCCCGGTGCCTCCTAGGGTAGACAAGCAAGACAGTGAGCTGGTGCGGTGAGCTGATGCAACAAGATGATGATCCTACAAGAGACACAAGGGGGAAAATATATTGAGAGACTCAACAAAGCAGGGAGCGGAGGTAGCTCAAGGGATTAATCACCTTCCTCGCACATGCGAAGTCCTGAGTTCAGTTCCTGGTGTCTCCTAAGAAGAAGACCCCACACAGCAAATGCAAACAATGAGGGAGAAATAAATAAAATAAATCTTTAAAAAAAATTTCATCCAGCCCTAAGATTCTCTCCTCCCCTGAACTCCAGAGGGGCACAAACGTGGTCTGTGATCAATCTTAGGGCACATTCCACATTTCCTCTTCAGTAAAAATGCAGCTAATGATGAGTTCCCTCTACCCCTGTGAGCCGATGCACATGAATCCACAAAACCTCAGTTTTTATTAATAAGCAAGGGGAGAGAATACGTGATAGGTTCTCTCTTCCAGGACAGAATCTGAGGACAGAATTTGGCACTTGATGCTTGCTGGAGGCCTCAGTTGGGAGCAGCTGGTTGCCTCCCCTCTGGTGAGAGGTCAGCCACCGGAAGAGGGTTTATTTAGTGACTCACTATTTTACGCCCACTTGATTGTATGTCTGCGGAAGACAGCACCTGCGTCTGCCAGGCTATTCACTGCTGACTCCCCAGACCGAGCACAAGGAAGGAAGGAAAGAAGGGAGGAGGGAGAGAGGGAGGAGGGAGGGAAGGAAGCTGCTTCGGGGTAAAATGTTGCTAGGAGAGGTGAAGTCATGCTAAGGGCTGGCCAAGGGTGCAAATGTCAAATCACTGCTAAGGAGACCACAAGGACGAGGGAATGCGCCATCAGTCCACAGCAACAGACGATGGTCTTTTTTTGTTTGGTTTTCTCAGTCTTATTGTTTAATACCCAGGGCTTAAATAACGATATTTCGTACAGACATTCAGTGCAAGAGCAGGGGAGAGAACACAGGAAATAGCTGACCGTGCCCTGCGAACTAGGGAAGATGACAGTCAAAAAAGTGGAAAGGACGTGTACATAAAACCTTTACAGACAGGAAGTGGATGTGGCTCAACTGATAGGGCGTCCACCTACCTCATCGGAGGTCCAGGGTTCAAACCCAGGGCCTCCTGACCTGTGTGGTGAGCTGGCCCACACGCAGTGCTGGTGCACGCAAGGAGTGTGCTGCCACGCAGGGGTGCCCCCCACGCAGGGGAGTCCCACGTGCAAAGAGTGCACCCCTGCAAGAAGAGCCGCCCCATGTGAAAAGTGCAGCCTACCCAGGAGAGGCGCTGCACACACAGCTGATGCAGCAAGATGATGCAACAAAAAGAGACACAGATTCCTGGTGCCGCCAAGAATGAAAGTGGTCACAGAAGAACACACAGTGAATGGACACAGAGAGCAGACAACAGGGGGCATGGGGAGAGAAATAGATAAAATAAATCTTTAAAAAAAAAACCTTTACAGAATGCACAAAAGCAAATTCAGATGATCACACACCTTTATTGATCTCACAATCTATTGCTCTCTATTGAAAATCCTGAGTTCATACTGATACCTCCAGGTCCCCCCAGCACCATAGAATCCATTCTTGTTTTCTCTCTGACAGTGAGACACCTGGCTTCAATGGGGAGCTCTTTTTTAGGGAACTGAAAAGAATGAATAGAAGCGATTGCTCACTGTCCTGCTAGCTCTCCAGCTGCGGGCCCAGGCTGTGGGCAGATTAGGGCAGCGAGAGGCTCAGACCAGTTTGGCTGGGACACTTCCAGGCGGAAGGAAGTCCCAGAAGTCTCACCGCCTGCCACTGATTTAGGACAGGTCTAAATAAAGACACCCTGTGAGTATGCAGCAGGCAAGGTTGAGTCAAGGGCACCTGTAGCCTCCAGGGTTCACGTGGATTCACTCTGGCTTGTGTCTAGCTGTTGATCTGACCCTTGACCCAGGAATCTGGGGTATGATTTGGGTTAGGAAGGAATCAGATTAATTTTAGTATTTGGGGAAAATGGGAAGGGAAAGGAGAGAAAACAGTTACCTTATCACTTAAAAGCATTACTAAAGATTGGTAAAGCTGACTGGATAAAAAGTTAACATTTCCATGTGGCAAAAAAAAAAAAAAAAAAAGGCAAAGAAAACTCAAAGGAGAAGGAAATAAACCAGGAAAATACTGGGTGCCATATCATGACTGTTCATTTTCTTTCTGTGCAAAGTATACTGAAAAGTCACCGACAGAAAACTGGGCTAAGGACTCAGAAAAAAATCACAGGAGAAATATGCACAGTTTTTCAACACATGGAAAGGTGCTCAACCTCATTTATAATTAAAGAAATGTAAATTCAAACTAAATGAGAGATGATTTTTCACCTATTAGATGAGATAAGATGAAAAACTTTGGTAAACCCCTGTGTGAGAGGTAAGGTAGAGAAACAGCTACCCCTCGTTGTAACTGGGAGTTCAAAGTGCTTCACCTTCTTTGGAAGAACCTATCAAAATGAAAGATGCATATTCTTTGATCCAGCCAACCCACGTCTAGGAAGTTATCCTATAGATATGGTCACACGTGTGCACCAAGATGTGTGTGCAAGAAATTCCCAGCAGTGGTAGTTGAGGAGCAAGAGTCTGAAAGAGCTTAAATGTCTGTCAGCAGAGGGACGCGGATGTGGCTCAAGTGATAGAGCTTCCGCCTACCATATGGGAGGACCTGGGTTTGATCCCTGGGGCCTCTTGGTGAAAAAGAAGAAGAGAAGGCATGCCTGCGCGGCGAGCCGGTGCCCCGTGCAAGTGAGCCACGCAGCAAGATGATGACTTATCAGAAGAGAGACAAGGGGAGAGTCAAGGTGAAGCGCAGAAGAAACCAGGAACTGAGGTGGCACAACTGACAGGGAACCCCTCTCCACATCAGAGGTCTCTAGGATCGAATCCCAGTGAATCCTAGAGGAGAGAAAATGAGAAGACAACACAGCAAAAACAAAAACAGCAGGGCAGGAGGAGGGGAAGGGGGGAAATAAAAAATCAATCGGTCTTTTAAAAAAAATAGAGGGAAGGAACATTAGCCACGATGTGCTTGAGTGCTGTGGCCTGAGGGAAGGGGCCGGCTCTCTGAAGAGCAGGGCCCGCAGACCTCGAAACAGAACATTGAGGGGAGAAGCAGAAATTTGTACAGGATGATAGTCATTGTGTAAATTAAGATACTGCATCAAGTAATGATATATATATAGAGAGAGAATATATATGTGAAAGGATAAAATATTACTGACAGAATAGAGCAAATTCCTACTGGCTGTCACTTCAGGGGTGGAAAAAGAGGAGTCGGTGGTTTGGGGAGGCCACAGGACAGGTAACGTTTAGGGGTAACCTTTTACTTTTATGAAAGATAAAAGAAGAGAGACAGCCCTGACTCACTGTTCTTATCAGTTTTGGATGTGGGAATCCATGTATCACACTTGTTCTTTTCTGTGTTTCTCAGAAAAGCACGCTACAGTTCAGTGAGTACAAGATAGTGTCTTGTGGGTAAAAAGGCACATGCCTGCTGGTGTATAGGTTGAGTGTCTGGAAAGACAGACAGTGTCACGGGTTGATGCAGGGCAAGGGAAAAGGAAGTGGGGATGGGGTGGGAGGGGGAATTCTTTTTCACTGACCTTTTTTTTTTTTTTTCATTTTATTTTAAAGTTTGAGTGTACTGCTTTAAAATAGTATTATAAAAGAGTGAGCAAACAAAAAGCGCCTATTAAGAGTCTCCTGGGCCTGCCACCCTGGGGTGAGGAGCACCCCTGGTGCTTGGGGGAAGAAAAGGTTTCTTTCCCTTCTCTGAAGTCTTTGCCTGAGGCCAGGGGGTGACTGCTGAGGAGGTGGGTGGGAGAGGCGGGGGCAGCTGGGGTCGAGGGGGGGCCCGGGTGTGGCCCAAGTCCCGTCTGCGGGCGGCGCCGAGCGCTGGCAGCTGCTGTGCTGCTGCTGATGTGGTGGGCGAGGCGGCGGGAACCGCTGAAAAATGCCCCATGTGGCAGAGAGAAGTATGGTTGACGGTGGGGGGAAGTGGGCGCCCTGGCCGGGCAAACTTTCAGTTCTGCAATCCTGTTTCCAACACCAGAGTCCTCACCAAGAAATCGAAAACACCCATCCCCCAACAAATGAAAGAAACACAAACCCAACAACAAAACCAAACTGAAAACAGCACACAACTCTCAAGGGACCAAGGCAGTGAGTCTCAGATTACCTTCCTCCAAAGCTGGAAGGGCCCGATAAAACCCATTTCTGTGCTGGCCCAGAGAGGAGAAAAGCTGTGTCTGAGGACCCTACACACACACACACATATGCATACATGTACACACATGTACATACATGCACATAAACACACAAATATACAACACAAAAAACACACATGCACACGCTGCAACCTTTGGACAAACTTAACATTTTATAAGTAATACATACTGACAAAAACAAAACTGACATAAACCAACCCAACAATTTGAAGACCGTAAGGGAACGTATCACCCAAATCCTTCCACCAAAAGTCACCCCTCGCTAAGGTGGGCATTTCACTATTGTTTTTGTTAAAGAATTATTTATTATTTATTTCTCTCCACCCCTTCCTCCCCCACTGTCTGCTCTCTGTGTCCATTCGCTGTGTGTTCTTCTGTGTTCTATTGTATTCTCATCAGGCAGCCCTGGGGATCTGTGTCTCTTTTTGTTGCATCATCTTGATGTGGCAGCTCTCTGTGTGTGCGGTGCCACTCCTGGGCAGGCTGCATTCTTTTTTGCACGGGGCAGCTCTCTTAACGGGGCACGCTCCTTGCGCGTGGGGCTCCCCTACACAGGGGAAACCCCTGTGTGGCACAGCACCCCTTGTGCACATCAGCACTGCGCTTGGGCCAGCTCACCACACAAGCCAGGAGGCCCTGGGTATCGAACCCTTGGACCTCCTGTAGGGTAGGCCGACGCCCTATCAGTTGAGAAATATCCACTTCCCTCACGGGTTTTTGACCTGTAACTAGTATCCTAACTGGTTTCTTTCTAAAGGTATGTCCTATCCTGTTGGAACGAGCATATCTTTGTGGGTCCCTGGTCTTTGAACTTTGCACTAAGCCAGAGGGCATCTGGAGGCTTGGCAGAGCCCAGGCCCTGCTTGCCCCAGCCTGAGGCCGCTCCTTTGTCCTCTTGCTTTTGAAATACCATGGGGTGGGAGCCAAGTTGTTCCATGGCCAAGTCACCCCAGGCCGCCCCTGCCAATGAGAGGACTCTTCTCTCTGCCCCACATTCTCCTGAGGACTGTCCCCTGGACCCTGAGCCTCTTACCCCGTCCACGGGATCAGCACCTGGCATGGAAATGTAATTGCTGCCAGACGTGGAGGGACGGAGAAAGAGAAACACCCCATGTAGATGTGGAAGCAGAGCTAAAGTAACTATATTCCCAAACTGGCTTTATCCTTTCCCAAAAAGACCTTACTCCAGTTGTCGTATATTTGGCTGGTGACCAGGAATTCTGGTGTAGGGAGGAGAAGGAGGGAGAGGTAGACTATTGCACTAACTGGGCATAATTTGAATGCCTGACACCTTGGTTTTTACTTTCAACCTCCAATAAATTCTAATAAATCCACAGAAACGGCACAAACTCTTGTTGGGGGGCTGCATTTGCACGGACCAGAGAATCCCCGGATGCAGCTTGCTTTCTCTAGTGTTAACAGGGCTCATTTTAAAACCTTCCGTGTCTCCAAAAGCTAAGGCAGGAAAGGGCTTTTTCCATACAAATCTGACCCTCCTGGAGGAACTCGAGGATATAAATATTAATATCACATCCCCCTCAGAGGGCAGAATTTGAGGGGAGAAGTAGCAGGCCCCGAGGAGAGAGAATAAAGCAGACCGCAAGGGGAGGTGAGGCCTGCTTGGCTCTTGATTTACCTGGGGCCCTTGCTCAGAGGCCAAGATTCTCTGGGAGGAACACGGAGGAACCTTCTCTTGGCTGGTCTCCCGCTCTCACTCTAGGGTCACAGGGCCTGCTTTTACGTTTTCATGGCATGGGGTTCTCCATCCTGCCCCTCCCAGGCTGGCATGCGCCTCCCCTCTGACCTGCCCCTCTTCTCTGTTTTTCTGCTCTCCTCTGTCTCATCCGTTAGGGCTGCTAAGCTTGGAGAAAGTGACACAGGGGCAGCCAGGAGCCATCTCGTCCTTGGCCAGTGTCTTCATACAGGGTGAAGCCAAGCTGAAACAAGTCAAGTTCAGAGACGGTATGGTGGATTGGATGATTGTTCCCAGCTCTCCCCCAGAAATATATATGTTTGCCACACCTTTTTCCCTGCGACTTTACAGTGCTTCCCACAGGAGTCCGTGGTATTTCCATCCCTGCCCTTTGACCTTGGTCTTGGCCACAGGACTTGCTTGGACCAGCAGATTGCTGATGGAAGTGACCGGTGTGCCAGTTCCAAGCTGAGACCTTGGTCTTTCACTAACCATTTTGGACTTTCTAATCTCCGCCATGAGAAGATCATGCCCCCAGGTAGCTGTGGACCCTTCCCCCTTGGCCCCAGGACGAAACAGTGAGCAGATCTGCACCCTGCAGAGCCCGGAGTCCAGCCAACATTATCCCGTTCACAACCAATTTGTGGACCTGTGAACATGAAATAAACGTTTGCTGTGGCAGGCTATTAAGGGTATGAATTTACCTGTTAAACAAGTTTATGGTTTATTTGTTACACGGCATTATTATAACAAACCAGACTGACAGATGGCAAGTGAAGAGTTCAGGTTATATTTCTGAACCTTTGGAATCCATTGCATCTGAAGACAATACCACCCCATTATGTAAGTTACGTTTCTATTTACAGGACCTAAACAAATCCTGACTAATGCAGAAAACTTTCCTAAACTCTTAGGATGTAGTCATAATACCTTGGCCAGAGGTTGCCAGCTCAGTCCCCCAGAATCCTGGCTCTGGGTACCTGCCGAGGGTCCTGTGTGAACTGTCAGTTGACTGGCAATTATGCTGTTGCTCTGCCTTTGACTGGGGGCTACACTGTTACTTTTTGCAAGTTACTTCCCCCCACTGAGCCTCAGTTTGTTTCTATCTAAAATGAATACATGCTATTTAAGATCCCTTCCTGCTTTGACACAGTGATAGATATATCTTAAATCTTTCCTTGTTGCTGCTGTTATTTTATTTTTGAGATATAAAATTCACCATTTGAAAGTGTATAATTCATTGATTTTTAGTAAATGCACGCCACCACCACGTCATTCTAGAACATTTCCGTCTCCCCAGAAAGAATCCCATTACCCATTAGCACTTATCCCCAATCCCTCTGTCCCCTAATCCCTGGTAATCATTCATCTGTTTTCTGTTTCTAGGGTTTTGCCTATTCTAGACCTTTTGTGTCAGTGGAATCATACACTGTGGCCTTTAGTGTTTTGCTTTTTTCACTAAGCAGAGTGTTGTCAAGGCTCATCCACTTCATGGCATATATCAGTACTTCATTCTTTTTCATAGCTAAATAGTATTTCACTGAATGGGCATCTCCCATTTTGTTTATTCATCCATCAGTAATGCACATTGGGGGTGTTTTTCACATTTTGGCTATTGTAGATAATGCTGCTGTGAACGTTAGTGTACATGTTTTTACATGAACTTATATTTTTAATTCCCTTGTATACATACCTAGTAGTAGAATTGCTGGGTCTTGTGATAATTTTGTTTAGTTCATTTGAGGAAATGCCAGACTGTTTTCCACAGTGGCTATACCTTTTTACTTCCCCACCAGCAATGTACAAGGGTTCCAGTGTTTCCAATTTTTTTTTTTTTTTTTAGGAAGTACTGGGGATTGAACCCAGGTTCTCGTACATGGGAAGTAAGTGTTCATCCACTGAGCTATACCCGCTCCCCTCTAACTTTTTATTTTTTTAATTTATTTTTATTTAAAAAAATTTTTAGGGTAGGCAAGGGAGTAAAGAATTTATTAATAAACAAGAGGGAAACGGACTTGGCCCAGTGGTTGGGGTGTCCGTCTACCACATGGGAGGTCCGCGGTTCAAACCCCAGGCCTCCTTGACCCGTGTGGAGCTGGCCCAAAACAGTGCTGATGCATGCAAGGAGTGCGTGCCACGCAGGGGTGCCTCCCACGTAGGGGAGCCCCACGCGCAAGGAGTGCACCCATGGGGAGAGCCGCCCAGCGCGAAAGAAAGTGCAGCCTGCCTAAGAATGGCGCCGCCCACACTTCCCGTGCCGCTGATGACAACAGAAGCGGACAAAGAAACAAGACGCAGCAAATGGACACAGAGAACAGACAACCGGGGGAGGGAGAGAATTAATTAAATAAATAAATCTTTAAAAATAAATAAATAAATAAACAAGAAAACAAGAAGAGGACACAGTCTGAGGCATGGACCGCAGGCACACTGCAGAGTGAGTTGCACCCCGATATTTTATTATAGCCATCATTAAGGGTAGGAAATGATATCTCCTTGTAGCTTTGTTTGCATTTCCCTCATGTAATGATGTTGGGCATCTTTTCATGTGTTTATTGTCCATTTGCATATCTTCTTTGGGGAAGTGTCTATGCAGACCCTTTGCCTATATTTCAATTCTGTTATTTGTCTTTTTTGCTGAGTTGTAAGAATTCTTTGTATTTTTCAGACTATCCTTAATTGGATACATGATTCGCAAATATTTTCTCTCATTCTGTGAGTTTTTGTGTTTTTAGCCTCTTTTTTTTTTTAAAGAGTTATTTTATTTATGTCTCCCCCTCTCCTCACCCCATTCCCTGGTTCTCTGCTCTCTGTGTCCATTCGCTGTGTGTTCTTCTGTCTCTGCTTGTTTTTGCATTAGTTGGCTCTGAGAACTGATCCTGGGAACTTCCGGAGTGGGAGAGAGGCGATTACTCTCTTGTGCTACCTCAACTCCCTGTTCTGCTACGTCTTCTTATTTTCTCTCCTCTGTATCTCTTGTTGCTTCACCGTGCTGCGCCAGCTCTCAGCGTCATTTGGCACTCCTGCTCAGGGTGACTTTCCTGCACTGGGTGGCATTCCCACGCAGGGGGCACTTCTGCGCGGGGCAGCACTCCAGCGTGGGCTGGCACTCCGTGTGGGCCAGCTTGCCCTCACCAGGAGGCCCTGGGCATCAAACCGTGGACCTCCTATATGGGAGACGGGAGCCCAATTGGTTGAACCATATCCGTTTCCCTCCTTCTTTCTTAATAGTGTCCTTTGGCAAGTAAAATCTTTCATTTTAATTACAATTTATCTAGATTTTCTTTGGTTTCTTGTGCTGTAGGTATCTTTTCTAATAAACTGTTGCCTATCAAAGGTCATGAAGAGTTTCACCTGTTTTCTTCTAAGAGTTTCATAATTTTAGCTCTTAACATTTAGGTTTTTTATCCAATTGAGTTCATTTTTTGCATGTGGTTTGAAGGAGGGACTCATAGTCATCCTTCTGCATGGGGATATCCCTTTGTGCTAGCCCATTTATTGAAAAAACTACTCTTCCCCCTATGGAATGGCCTTGGAACCCTTGCGGAAAATTAGTTGACCAATGACACTTAGTTTTATTTCTGAACTTTCCATTCTATTCCACCGATCTGTAAGTCCACATGCCAGCACCGCACTGTCTCAATCACTGTGGTTTTCTAGTGTGTTTTGTTTTCTCCTAGTAAGTTTTGGAACTGGGACGTGTGACCCCTCCAACTTTGTTCTTGTTTTTCAAGATTGTTTTGTCTACTCTGGTCCCTTGCACTTCCATGTGAGGTTTAGGATCTGTGCAACCACTTCTGTAAAACAAAGGCGGTTGTAGTTCACCAACCTTTAATCCACTCTCTGAGGACTGGCACACTGTCTAACGTGCTTGCTGTAGTGTATCCAGCACCCAGTATAAGGCTGTCAGTATTTAGTTAACAACTTTGAAAAAATGTGCAGTTTAAAGAACAGTAATAAAATGTACTCAAGCCAAGAATTGGAACATTACCATTTCTTGGGGCCTTAATATGATGATGTGTGTGAATTTTAGTAGTATGGTGAGGTTTAGGTCACCTATAGATTAAGGTCTGAGCTACTGCCCATGTCAGGCAGGCCAGTTTTGATTAAAACTAGCTTTATTTAGTAAGACAGCTTAGGAATTGGGGTGAGTTAGTTCTCAAAAGCCACCTATGTGCCACTTCCTGATCAGACTCCTTCATCATTCTTTTGATTTTTTTCCAACCAACTATGTCTCTATCCCTCAACAATACATTGTCTAGTTTGCCTGCATTTTCATTTTTGTATAAATGAAATCATATTGTATGTATTCGTCTATGAAATTGCAAAAATCATTACATTTTAGGATTCATTCATGCTGATGCATATAGCTGTTATTTATTCTTCATTTATTTTCACTGCCTAGTATATATTTTTTAAAGATTTATTTTAATTTTTTTATTTACTTCTCCCCCTCTTGTTGTTTGCACTCCCTGTCTGCTTGTCTTCTTTTTAGGAGGCACCAGGAACAAACCTGGGACCTCCCATGTGGGAGGGAGGCATCCAGTCGCTTGAGCCACCTCGGCTTCCTGTTTGTTGTATCTCTCATTGTGTTTCCTCTCTGTCTCTCCTTGCTGTGTCATCTTGTTGCATCAGCTTGTAGCGCCAGCCCATCTTGCCAGCTTGCTGTCTTGGTCATCTTCTCCAGGAGGCACCAGGAACCTCCCATGTTGTAGACAGGAGCCCAGCTGCTTGAGCCACATCTGCTTCCCCCACTGCCTAGCATTTTGTGACTTAAATATACAACATCTTATTTATCCACTTGGGTTTGCAGTTTTTTGCTGAAATGAACCATGATGTTTTTAGGTGTTTCCTGTATTGGCACCTAATACACATATGCAAGAGTTCCTATATCTAGCAGTGGAATTTCTGGGGATAGGATATGTGCATATTCAAATGTACTTACTAAATCAAACTGTTCTCCAAGGTGCACATTCCCACCTGCAGTAGGTAAGAGTTCTTAACCTTGTTTCTTATAGTTTATGCCTTCCTCTCGGTTCAGTTTTCTTCTTTCCGAGGTATATATTTTTTTCAGAGGATCTGTGAGTGTTGCATGCTCCTGGTCTTTGTTTTATTGAAAATGTTTTTATTATATTTTGCCTGCACTCTTGAATGATAATCTATCTGGATACAGAATTCTAGATTGACAATGATCGTTTTTTTCTCTCAGTGCTTTGAAAATATTATTCGTTGTCTTTGGGCATTTATTAGTGCATCTAATTGTAATTCCTTTGTCTTTTGTTTTTGGTAGATTTTAAGATCTTTTGTGTGTGGCGCCTGTAATTTTACTACAATGTGTTTAAATGTGCATTTCTTTTTGTTGACTGTGCTTCCCAAACCTGAGGATTCATCTTCCATCAATTGTGGAGAATTATCAGTGATTATCTCTTTGAATATAGCCGCCCCTCGCTCCTTTCCTTTCCCTTTGTTCCTTTTGAATCCCTATTTGAGATACAGTGGGCATAGTGTCCTCTTTGTTTCTAACCCTCTGTTTTCTCTCTGTCATTCTACACTGCCTTCAGTATAAATTCATCCAGACTATTAATTTTCTCTTCAGTTATATGTAATATACTGTTTAATTTATCCACTGTTTTTATTTATAATTTCTAGAAGTTGAAATTTTTTTGCATTTCTACCTGTCCTTGTTTCATAGACTCTTGTTCTTTTCTTATATTTCTTCTTTGAAATATTTTATAATTATAAAAACTTATTAAAATTCAAAAAAATTTTGACAAACTTTCAGTAGTCTTTTGTTAATTTACATGAAGGCATATAGCACCTTTCATCCAAAGATCTAAAGGTGCTTTACAAACATTAGCATTTAAAAAATAATTACAGGGAAGTGGACTTGGCCCAATGGATAGGGCCTACCACATGGGAGGTCCGCAGTTCAAACCCCGGGCCTCCTTGACCCGTGTGCAGCTGGCCCATGCGCAGCGCTGATGCGCACAGGGAGTGCTGTGCCACGCAGGGGTGTCCCTGCGTAGGGGAGCCCCACGTGCAAGGAGTGCGCCCCATAGGGAGAGCCGCCCAGCAAGAAAGGAAGTGCAGCCTGCCCAAGAATGGTGCCACACACACAGAGAGCTGACACAGCAAGATGATGCAACGAAAAGAAATGCAGATTCCCGGTGCTGCTGATAAGGATAGAAACAGTTACCGAAGAATATGCAGCAAATGGACACAGGAGCAGACAACTGGGGGCGGGGGAAGAGGAGAGAAATAAAAAATAAATCTTTAAAAAAAAACCAATTACATTTTTTAAAAATCCAGATTCCTGTTGCTAAATCTCTTCTACTCCAGGTATATAATTTTTGGAAGCTGATGCAATGTGATTCTTTTCCTGAAAATGAAGAGGCTCAGAAAGATGATACCCATCAATGCTGGAGGAGGGAAGGGTTCTGCCCCAAGGGCACAATGACCAATTCCTGTGACTCTGGGGTTTCAAAGGGAGAAAGAGTTTCATTGCCAAGCACAAAGCAAGGAGAGCAGACGGCCTATGGGCTTTAAATCTGTCTCCCCAAACTGTAGTAACTCTGAGTTTTATGGTATCAAAAGACAGGGAAGCAGGTGTGGCTCAAGAAATCAAGCTCCTGCGTATCACATGGGAGGTCCCTGGTTCTGTTCCCTGTGCCTCCTGGAGATGACAAGCAAGACAGCAAACTGGCATGACAGGCAGGCACGGTGCGCTGATGCAACAAAGAGACACAAAGAGGAAAGACGATGAGAGACACAACAAAACAGAGATCTGAGGTGGCTCAAGCAACTGAGCACCTCTCTCCCACATGGGAGGTCCCAAATTTGGTTCCCGGTGCCTCCTACAGAGAAGATGAGCAGACAGAGAGCACACAGTGAATGGACACAGAGAACAGACAACGAGTACAAAACAACAAGGGGTGGGGAAAAAAAAATAAATCTTTTTTCTAAAAAAAAAAAAAGGCAGGTTTAGGATAATGAGTATAATGGCACAAGATGACCAAGTTAGAGGCAGTCTAATTAATGAGCACGTGCAAATTGATTACATGCCTAGTCACGGAACGTATGTAAGAGAATGGGACCTACATATGAGGGTGTGAATTTTAGGATTATAATAAGGCCTGGGTCGCCTGTAGGGTGAGGTCTGAGCTACTGCGCATGGCAGGCAGGCCGGTTTTGGCTAGACCTAGCTGTGTTTAGTAAGATAGCTTAGGAGTTGGGGTGTGTTAGTTCTGGGCTGGCTGACGTTCTTCATTAATAAACACTGAAGGGTTGTCTATGTGAGCATAAGACTTCAAAGTTATAAAAACAAGATAAGGGGGTACAAGCGGGACCAGTCACAAGTTATCATGAGGCTTTTACAGTCACAAGGTAAGGATTATATAGTCATACAGTCATTATCAAAGATCAGGGCATCTGGGTTACAGTTCAGTGAATTTCCGGAGTTTGGGGTATTTACCCTTGGCTATTCTACAATACACTAGAAAGTCAAAAGGCTTCTGTATAATGATTCGGTAACTATAATCATTTAACTCTCAGTTACAAAGAGACCTGACTGGCTTTCGCAATATAGATATTCTCTAAAACCCGGTGCCGGGCTTACAAAGCAAAAACAAAGCTGGGCTTGCAAACAGAGCAGGCGCTGATGCAGTTTGCACAATAGGTGCACTCTTCATCAAGGCTTGCTGGCTCACACCCAGATGAACACATTTAAAGGAGCAAGATTTTTTTAGGGAAAATCATTAACCTATAAAAAGTTAGCCAAGGGCACATCAGGCAAATGAGGAAAGGGAGTGAATGGCAATGAAAAGTAGACAGTTCTCACCAGAGCCTAGGATACTTTATTAGAAACCAGATATAGGCAACTAAAAATAATTTACACCATTAATATAACATACGGGGTTTTGCATTCAGCCTAGATACAGGGAGTACCACATCCTCCTGCCTACAAATATATACCTTTTAAGTACCTTTCATCACACGGTTATGCTATGGAATACGCAGCCCTATGTATTAGAGGGGTCAAATATTCCTTCTAGGCTTACAATAAATCCTTATTTTATAGCTCGGATGGTGTCATATTTAAACCCTAAGCTCACCTGAAGCACAGGCCCAGGGTTGTGAATTTCTTATTTTTCTTTCCCCTGTCGCCTGCCTCCAAGGGCAAATGCAGCTTTAGTTCCCACATTGACTAAAGTGACTTTAGTTCCTCTGTGTTCCTGAGTATTCAGCTTTGCATTTAAAAGAAAGCTCACTGAGTTTATTCTGCAGTTGTAGGTATTTGTAGCAGGAGAATTTTCTGTTCTCAGGTCTGCCAACTTGCCAAATCTGAAGTGGCTTAGTTGGCTTTTCATAGGGTAGTTAAAGTTGCAAAATGTAAGCCCGATAGTCACTGCAGTATTAGGAAAGACTTAGGATTTCTAAGGGAGTGAAAGAGAGGCACGGACGCGCAGGGCATATTCTGGGAGTGGTTCATAGTTCAGGTGACTGGGTACATGGTACGTGGAGGAATGTGAGCAAAGTTCTGGAATAGCAAATTAGGAACAGACTGTGTAGGGCCCTGGGTTTTCGGTTTAAGGGATTGGACTTTGAGAGACTTTGGCGGTTTAGGACCCATTCATTTTGAAGGTGAGTCTTGGCCCCAGTATATAGAATGGATGGGAGGGTGGTGAGGTTGAGGGCTGGGAAAACCAGTTAGGAGCTTATACTGTGGTGGGCCAAGAAGAAGGTACAGAGAAAAGCGCAGAGCTGTTGAAATGACCAAATCACGACTGTAGTTACTGATCACACTGGGGCTGAGGGAAGGTGCCAATTCAGACATTTGCTAGCGTTCTCTAGAGCTAACTTGCTTCCCAGTGGAGTAGCATTAGGAACTCTTAGAGACTTGTTAGTGTCCCCAGTGAAGTCACATGCTATTTATGAAATGTCTGCTAATTAGCTTGTTTTGCCAGAGCCTTACTTGGATCTGAACCTTGGCTTGAAAAGCAGATACCAGCATGGTTTGAAAAACGGTGTTAAAACAGGGAAAGAAGAATGAAATGGAGCCATAGCTCTACAGAGTATGCCCAAATGTTCTTAGCATCAGCAAAAAGAGTTTTAAGGTCTGTTATTTCCTTTCACTGTTGACGAGACTTTCTAAAACCATTGCTCAGTATGTTCAATCGCCAAATTGCTTAGCAGGCCAATTCAATCACCATTCCTACTGGGTCATATATGCAATTGGCATGGGGGCAACACAACTGGCCTTGGTTTGCGTTTCTTTTCACACTCCTCTGGTGTGTGCTAAGGTTATTTGTGAACCCCTCTTTCCCAAATTGTTGTGGATTCGATTATAACTTGTTTCTTATGGGCTAAGTTTAAATGAACACCGGTTCTTCAGATATGCCACAATTAGTCTTTAAATGATGAACTGATGTAAGCAATAGAAGCTAAGAAGTTTACTGAAGAACTCAAATAACTTGATTCAAAAAATGGATGATCAAGATATGGATATGGAGAGAGGGAGTTGTTAGAGAAAACAGAATGTAGGAAATAAAGGCAAACATTGTGGTTCCCTCACTTAATTTTCAATATTTAGATAGGTTTTGCATACATCTATTCTCTGTGTGTGTGTACATGTATTTATTTGTGTGCATCTCTAATTGATAATTTAGTTTGTCATGTAATTGGTGTTTCACATATTTCACATTTTTGGTGCATTTGTTCCACACTAACCTTTTTTTTTTTTTTTTAAGAATTGTAGGTTTACAGAAAAAATCATGCAGACAGTAGAAGGTTCCCATATTTCTTTCTCACATACATAATATTCCCTACTATTGCTACTTTGCAATTAGTGTGGCACCTTTGTTACAATTGATGACACAATGTTATAATTATATGATTAACTATAGTCCATAGTTGACATTAGAGTTCCCTGTTTGTGTTGTAAAGTTCTATGGTTTTTTAAAATTTTTATTCTGGTAACATATTAACAACCTAACATTTCCCATTTTAACCACTTTCAAATCTACAATTCAGTGGTGTTAATTACATGCACCATGTTGTGATACCATCACCACCATCCATTACTAAATTCTCCCACTACCCCAAGGAGAAACTCTCTGCCCATTTTAAGATTTATTTTATTTATTTTTCCCCCCCTCCCCCCATTGTCTGCTCTCTGTGTCCATTTGCTATGAATTCTCCTGTGTCCGCTTGCATTCTCGGCAGTACTGGGAATCTGTCTCTTTCGGTGGTGTCAGCTTGCTGCGTCAGCTCTCCGTGTGTGCAGTGCCACTCCTGGGCAGGCTGCGCTTTTTTCATGCGGGGTGGCTCTCCTTGCGGGCCGCACTCCTTGTGCGTGGGGCTCCCCTATGCGGGGGACACCCTTGCGTACATCAGCACTGCACGTGGGCCACCTCACCACATGGGTCAGGAGGCCTTGGGTTTGAAACCTGGACCTCTCATGTGGTAGGTGGACGTTCTATCAGTTGAGCCACATCTGCTTCCCACCCATTAAGTATTAGTTCTCCGTTCCCTATCCCTACTGTAGCCCCTGGTAACCTGTGTTCTAGTTTCTGGCTCTATAAGTTTATGTATTTGAATTATTTCATACCAGTGAGATCATATACTATTTGTCCTTTTGTGTCTGGCTTATTTCAGTCAACATGATGTCTTCAAGGTTCATCCATGTGTTGCGTGTATCAGAACTTTATTCCTTTTTATGGCTGAATAACATTCCTTTTGTGTACATACCACATTTTGTTTATCCATTCATCAGTTGATGGGCACCTGGATGGCTTCCATGTTTTGGCAATTGTGAATAATGCCACTATGAATATTGGTGTGCACGTATCTGTTTGAGTCCCTGCTTTCAATTCTTTTGGGTAGGTACATAGAAGTGGGATTGCCAGGTCACATGGTAATTCTATACTTAATTTCCTTTTTTTTTTTTCTTTTCAAGCTCTTTTTAATTTTATTTTTTACACTTTTTAAATTAAAGTTAATAGATCACAAAGAATATTACATTAAAAAACATAAAAAGCATGAGGTTCCCATATACCCCGCTCCCCACCCCCCTATACCATCATTTTTGTAAATTGTGTTTTTTTGAAGACATATACATCACAAAAAAAATTACATTAAAAAATATAAGAGATTCCCATATACCCCCCTACCCCACTCCTCCCATATCAACAAACTCCTCCATCATTGTGGCACACTCATCTAATTTTCTGAGAAACTGACGAACTGTTTTCCACAACTGCTGCACCATTTTATATTTTCAACAACACTGCATCAATGTTCTTTTTTTTTCAAAGATTTATTTTTTGTTTCTCTCCCCTTCCTCACCCCCCTACTTGTGTGCTCTCTGTGTCCATTTGCTGTGTGTTCTTCTGTGCCTGCTTGTATTCTTGTCAGCTGCACCCAGAATCTGTGTCTCATTTTCTTGCGTCATCTTGCTGCGTCAGCTCTCCGTGTGTGCGGTGCCATTCCTGGGCAGGCTTGCTGATGTGTGCAAGGAGTGCCGTGCCATGCAGGGGTGCCCCCGGGTAGGGGAGCCCCACATGCAAGGAGTGCGCCCCATCGGGAGAGCCTCCCTGCGCAAAAAGAAAGTGCAGCCTGCCCAGGAGTGGCGCCACACACACAGAGAGCTGACACACAAGATGACGCAACAAAAAGAAACAGATTCCCGGTGCCACTGACAAGAATACTAGCAGGCACAGAAGAACACAGAGCAAATAGACACAGAGAGCAGACCACTGGTGGGGGGGGAAGGGAAGAGAAAAAAAAAAGATATCCTTGTCCTCCTTTTGTCTCTTCCTTCCCTCCACAAACATTTACTGAGTGCTCAGTATAGGCCAGGCACCATGTATATGCTAAAGTTACAGTGGTTTACACTGCCGTCTTGAAGTAATTTGGCAATTGACAAAAAGCTTTAAAATTTGCTATTCAAATACAACCAGTTCTTGGATTTAGACGACATAGGGCATGTGTAAAGCTTACGGTTTTATTATTGCTCTGAGTCCACATTTCATAGAGCCATTAGTTCTTTTTCTGATAAATTGTTTTGTCTTTGGCAGTGTGAGCTGGTTCTAAATTCTCAGCTCCTAACAGTGGGGTGGGAATTCTTGCCCTGGGATCCAGCTTAAGGGTAAATGTGTGGTCTAGAGAGCAGTCCTCTGTGCATTTGCAAATACCTAGTGTATGTATTTATTTTTCTGAGGGTTATAGATTCTCAAGGGAGTCTATTACCCCAAGAAAGGTTACAAGCGACTCTGTTCGCCTTGCTTCATTAAGCTCCCAGCGCAGGGCCTTTTGGTCCAGGGTTAGTGGTTACACTTGGGCATTAGAATCTCAGTACCTGTGTTTCAGTCCTTGCTCTGCTATTTAATAGCCGTGTGACCATAAGCAAGTCACTTATCATTTCCATGCCTCCCTTTCCTCATTTGTAAAATGGGGGTGACAGTAGCACTATGTCATGGGATTCGGGTGAGGACTGCTCAGAAAATGCTCAGCACGTCGTTAACTGTTCTATACAGCTTACCTTTTATGACTGTGGCTGTTACGGGGATGTGGTGTTGCCACATCACAGTGAAGACCGTGGCGACTTAGACCTTCCTGCTGTCACTTTACCAGGGGACGCAAAGGAACCGCCCCAGCAAATGCTTCGTAACCAGCTGATCCCTCAGGAGAAAGCTCCTTTCTCACTCTCCTCTACGGCCAGCCAAGGTCTAAAGACTGGGGAGCCGGCCTCCGCTGCCGAGGCGAGGGATTCACTTTGAATTACGGTGGTAAAAGGAAAAAAAAAAAATGTTTTTTTAGGAGGTACTGGGGATTGAACCCAGGACCTCATACATGGGAAACAGGCGTTCAACCACTTGAACTCCATCCACTCCCCAGCAATTTGTTTTTTAGGTTTAACTAGAACTTACAGTGCTTCCATGCTTTAGCGTGGGAGGGAACTGACTCATTGGCCTGAGTTTTTTTTACCCCATGGAACGTACATGGTTGATGTTTGTTGTTGCTACTCATAAAGATGGCCTAGGTTTATGCAACCTTCATAATTAGCTGTCCTGGAGTTTCTCTTTTCCAATACTCTCACAAATGACAATCTGAGAAACGTTTTCTTTAGGTCTTCATCTTTACCTGTTGACCCTTCCTGCCTGAAGGATTGGTAGAATTAGGTCAGATTAGAATTCGTTCTAAATGCCTTTAAATATTTCTAGTTTTTAATGACCAAATTTCTTTTAGATAAACTGAATTTCTGGGACATCTGTTTGCCTTGCGGGGCAATGTTGCTACCTCTCAAATGCCTGAGGATGATTTTTTTAAAATTCCGTGTATTAATTTTGGGGTCCTACTTATTTTCTTTATCTCTTCCCTGTACGAATAACTGCCAGTTCCTGTAGCAATTATCCCCAGCCCCACCCCAGGAATTTGCTTCTATAACAATGGCTATTTTTCTTCCTCTGAAAACAAACCCATTCTGGGGACCCCTGATCAAAGAGTGCCAAGTAGAAATTGTGTGAAGTGATTTGATTTGGATGTTGTCTATCAGGCTTCAAATCGGGTGGATCTGTGGCTAATCACGTGGATGTTTTTTGTAGTGGAAGACTGAAGTCTAAGGTCTAATCCCCACGGCAGTGTTTTTCAAAATGTGGCTCATGGGGTCAGGACAGGCTACAGAATTTGCAGGGCCAGGTGCAAAATGAAAACAACGAGCCTCTTGTTCAAAAGTTAACAAGAATTTCCAGACGCAGCAACAGAGAATGAAGCCACGTGGGTAGTCCTTTTGGCTACAGGGCCCTGCGCCCAGGTCGCCGAGCCATGAAGCTGGCCCTGCATGGAGCACACAGCTTCAGAATCTGCAATCTGACAAGGAAAGATACGATCTCTGGAGCCCACCAGAGGGCTAATGAATCAGAATCTCTGCGGAAGGGGTCTGGGAATCAACATTCTTTTTTTTTTTTTCAATTAGAGAAGTTGTGGGTTTACAGAACAATCATGCATAAAATACAGGATTCCTATATATCACCCTATTATTGACATCTTGCATTGGTGGGGAACATTTGTTACAACTGATGAAAGCACATTTTTATAATTGCACTGTTAACTGTAGTCCTTGGTTTAACTTAGGGTTCGCTGTTTGTGTGCTGTCGTCCCATGGCTTTTAAAAAAATATTTCTATTCTATTACCATATATACAACCTGACATTTCCCCTTTTAATCATACTCAGAGTTCTATTTCAGGGCTGTTAATTGCACTCACAATGTCGTGCTACCATCACCACCATCCATTACCGAAACATTTCCATCGTTCCAGATCGGAACTCGAGACATTGTAAACCCTGGCTTCCATTCCCTATCCCCACCCATCCCCTGGCAAACTCTAGTCTAGATTCTGACTCTATGAGTTTGCTTAATCTAATTATTTCATATTATTGAGATCATACAATATTTATGTTAGGAGAAAATTCTCGATCCTACAGCCCCCTCCCCATCGGTGACTATTTATTTAGTCACATTCATTGGAATTCAATTCCGGGTCAATCCTGTTTTCCTCTGCAGCAAATGCCTGCCAATTCTTGGAATTTTTTCCGGCAAACTGTCACTTTATTATGTTGCCATTCCAAGGGCCCAGGAATTCCTTCTGAGTAACTGGATGAGAGACATCTTACCAAATTACCCTGACTAAGAACCTGGGCTCCGTTTTGAGTTCAGCGGTAGATCATCAAGATATTTTAAGGTTAATAAACCTCTTTAGATTATGGACTTCAGAGTTTTAGCACAACAAAGAAAATGCTCTCCGCGCTTTTTTTGGCTCCCAGTTTTCTCGGTGTCATGATTGCTTAAGCAGTCACTGAGTGGAACAGATGTTGTCTCAAATTTTTCCTTCATAAAAAGCTGATGGATTTTTAACAGGTGCTTCTGAATTACTTATGAAATGATATTTTTTTCTTCATTGATTTTCATCTCTATTTTCTGTTTTTCAGTATTGGTAGCTTCCTAACACATAGCTTTATTACTCTCGATTTTTTAAAGTACTGAAACATTTTATGTTTCTATTTCCATTCTCACAGCAAATGAGCAATTAAATGTAAGCAATCCTTTATAACGTTTAAATATTATGTATCCCTGGAGTTCTTACTTTTTTTCCTTCGTTCTTTTTCTTTTGACAAAGGACTTGTACCCGAGAGAATATACAGAACTCTTGCAACTCAATAATAAGAAGGGAAACAACCCAATTTTTAAAAATGTCAAAGGATTTGAATAGGCACATCACAAAAGAAAATATCAGAATGGCTAATAAGTTCGTGGAAATGGCTCTATTTTGTTAGTCATCAGGGAAAGGTAGATTAAAATTACAATAAGATAACACTCCACTAAAATAGCTAAAATAAAAAATCTGACAGTAGGAAGTGTTGGCAAGGATGTGGAGGAATTGGAAATCTCAGGCTGGTAAAAGTTTAAAATGATATAACCACATCAGAAAACAATTTGGCAGTTTCTCATAAGGTTAAAGACACCTTTTCATATAACCCAGCTATTTTACTCCAATATGTTTGCCCCAAGAAATGATTACCTGTATCCTCAATGCTTGGACGTTAACATTCCATAGCAGCATTATTTATAATAGCCTCAAGCTGGAAACTTCCCACACATTCATCAATGAGTGAGTGGACAGCACTACGAATACTACTTAGCTATAGAAAGGAACAAACTACTGAGATATGCAACAACATGAATGAATCTCAAAACATTCTGCTCAGCAAAAGAAGCCAGACACACGAGAGTATGGACTGTGTGATTCATTGGTTTGAAATTCTAGAAGAGGGAAACAAATCTATAGTGACAGAAAGCCCAGTGGAGGTTGTCTGGGCCTAGGGAGGGGGTTGGGGAAATTTCTGGAATGTTGGAAACATACAACTTTTTTTTTAGGAGGTATTGGGGACTGAAACCAGGACCTCATACATGGGAAGCAGGCACACAACCACTTGAGCTACATCTTCTCCCCTTCAAACTACAGTTTGATTGAGATGGTGTTTTAGTTTCCTAGGCTGCTTAAAGCAAATATCATGAAATGGGTTAGCTTTTAACAATGGGAATTTACTAGCTTACAAGCTTACAGTTTTGAAGCCATGAAAATGTCCCAGACATCCTCAAAGTGATGTTTTCTTACCAAGACTGGCTGCCAGTGATCCTTGGCTTCTCTGGTACATGGCAAGGCATATGGTAGCCTCTGCTGGCCTCTCCCTTGTCTTCCGGATTTCGTTGCTTTCGGCTTCTTGCTTTTCTGTGACTTTCTCTCTGTATTTATCCCATTTATAAAGGACTCCAAGTAAGAAGATTAAGGCCCACCCTGGGCCATGCCTTTATGTAACTTCATGAAAACCTGCTTAAAATAGGTTTATACCTACAGGAATGGATTAGCTTTAAGAACATGATTTTCCAGGGTACCTACATTTCCAAACCACCACAGGTAGTGCTTATGTAGGTGTATACATTTGTCAAAACTCATCTCAACTATACACTTGAAAAATGGATGCATTTTACTGTATGGAAAAATATATCTTGATAAAACAGATTTTTAAGAACTACAAAAAATAGTCCATTTTACACGCCACCTAGGATTAACAAATGTTAAACACTTTGCTTTTTGCCTAATTACTTTTTCATAAAGAAATGTAATGTTACAGATAAAGATTAAGTTTCCTTAGTTCCCAGATCTGTTCCCCACCCTTTCCCCCTGGCAAGTTCGTTCATGAAGTTGCATGTATTCTTTATGTCCATTTAAAACTGGTGCCAAGGGATTACTACCAAGTACCAGCTGATGATGTAACTAGAAAAAGACCTCGAATAAAAGGGTCAACTCAGACCAGCCGAATATCTCAGCCTACATGTAATACAAGGAGTTAAAAACTGCCTTATGACTTTGGATAAAAGGGGGAAATGGAAAGGACAAATGAGTTTTATATGGCTATGAGTCTCCCAAAATGAGTCGGGAGGTCATCAGAGGGGTAATATTTACACATGCCTCAGCAGGGTCCCAGAGACAAAGTAGATAGAATCCCAGGTACTGGTTCTCCTGAGGGCTACAGAAACCCACAGGCTCTACGGTCATGGCAGATGGCTCTGGAGTTCAGTGCCATGTCAGTTGGCCCTACTTTGGAGTTTGTGTTCCAGAGCGTGATGGAGTTCGACTCAGATATGACCTTTCTACACATGCTTCTTCTTTTATTTTTACCGGACCTGTGATTGGTGCTGGGGTTGGTGTATACTCAGGAGACCTGAATCTCTGGACTGTCCATGTGACAGCCAGGTCCTGAGCCTCAGCAGACTTGCATTTCCTACCATCTGGTTTATTGGACTTACTCTGGCCAGTAACAGGGAGGTGAAGAAGATCAACCACCACACCAGGGAGCCAAGAGTGCCTACAACTGCAAGCAGGAGAATTGCATCTATCATCCATGTGGAATCTAAGTGCCCTCTTGATATAGAGGGGGAGTGGACATAACCATCCCAGGGTCCACAGGCTGGAGGAATAGAGTATGGATTAGAATGGGCTTACTGATATTCTACTATGGAACTAGTGTGATTAGTAATGGAAGAAATTGTAGCATTGATGTGGAGAAAGTGGCCACGGTAGCTGCTGAAGGCAGGGAAAGGGAAGAAGAGATATGATGCGGGGGCATTTTCAGGACTTGGAGTTGTCCTGGGTGGTACTGCAGGGACAGTTAGTGGACATTGTATGTCCTGCCATGGCCCACTGGGTGGACTGGGGGAGAGTGTAAACTACAATGTAAACCACTATCCATGTGGTGCAGCAGTGCTCCAAAATGTATTCACCAAATGCAATGAACGTCCCACTATGATGAAAGAGGTTGTTGATGTGGGAGGAGTGGGGTGAGGGGGGTGGGGGGTATATGGGGACCTCATATTTTTTGAATGTAACATTAAAAAAAAAAAAGGAGAAAAAAATGTAAAAAAAAGACCATTCTCGTAAGTTGAAAAAAAACAATATTCAGAGACATCCTCACTTTATGGATTAGGACACAAAAGCCTAATGAGTTGGTTTGCTACCCAGCTGGTGATGAGGTTCTCAGTCTTGTGCTCGCTCCCCAGGGCTATGCCACCTAACCTGTGTTTGAGGAGCTGCTAAAGTAATTTATGTAATTATGAGAGTGTTTATACTACTCTTCACCGGCAGTTTTAAAAATGACACACAGCTTGGCACAAATGGGAATTTAGTGTTAGGATGTCTCTAAGTGTTTACAACTGAAGGCATATAAATGCTCAAATTCAAGATTAATTTTTTTTATCAATATAGCTATTGATACAAGTGATTTCTTTAACTGCAATTAAGTCAGAATACACATATCTATGTATTTCCCTCTAGCTTTGCCATATAGTTCATGACTACATTTAAAGTGGCTAACACAATTGAATCCCTACCTTCAAAGCCCAACTGTTTGGCTGGATTTTACTGTTTGTTTGATATATGTATCTATATATATAGCAATAATAAGGATGATTTGACATTTCTTGCCCTTTCTTTTGGTTTATCTTTTTTATGGTCCACCTTATTTTGTCCAGACTTCCCCTCTTAATTCTAATGTTTATATTTTAAAAGCTGACATATATTGGAGGTGAAAGGAAGAGTTTAGGTTGACATTAACTGTTCTGTAACAACGAAGCTGTTAATCTTCTTTTTTTGAAGGAGAACTTTTATTTTTAAGTACAGAAAAGCCAGCTGTGTACATTTAACCCAGTTTAGTGGCAAGTTCTTTAGCCTTTGCCTTCTCCAGCTTGGCAATGTGAGCCACGGACTTGGGACCCAGGACATTGCCTCCCCAGTGACAATGGATCTCATCATATCTGTCGTTGTAATTGGTTCTAATAGCTTCCACCAGCTTAGCTAGTACTCCTTTGTCTTCTGAGTTGACCTGTGTAAAGGCAACTGTCGTGCAGGTATTTCTGTGGACAGGCCGTCCCAGCCTGGCCTTTCCCTTGATGATGCAGTAGGGGACCCCCATTTTACGGCACAAGGTGGGCAAGAAGACAACCAGCTCGATTGGGTCCACGTCATGTGTGATCACCACCATCTGGGCCTTCTTGTTTTCTACCAGGGCGGTGACAGTGTTCACCCCTGCTCGAAGCACAGGCGGCCGCATGGTGGGGAAGTCCCCTTTGCCGGCAGCCTCTGCTTCTTCTCCTGCTTTGTCTCTGGTCTGTACTTGTGGGCCAGCTTACGCAGCTGCATGGCTGTTTGAGGGTCCAAGGCCTGGGTGAACTGGTGGATGGCGGGGGGCACTTTCAGCCGCTTGTAGAGGATGGCCCTTTGCCGCCGCAGCCGGATGTAACAGGCCAATTGACAAAGCGGGTGAGGTCCCTTTTGGGCTGGATGTCCCGTCCAATGCCAGAGTTCTTGTGTCTTTTCTCAAACAGGGGATTGACCACCTTCTTGGCCTCCTGCTTCTTCACGACAGCAGGGGCTGGGGCCGCCTTTTTCCCCTTGGCCTTCTTTCCTTTTGGCATCTTGGAAGGGCGGCAAGAGAGCTGTTAATTTTCTTTTGAAATTTTCCCCCACGTACAGATATAGGCCTCTCAGAGAAGGCTACTAATTTTGGTTTTCACTTGTAGAACAATGTCTTTTTTTTTCTTCTTCTTAAAAATAGCAATTATTTTGAATACAAAATCATAAACAAAATAATTTTTCTTTAAACAAGAATTTGCCAAAACAAACCCAGTTGCAAACTCAAGCTTAAATTCACAATGGGGTTCAGAGTATTTTTTTTGCTCTGAGAAATTGAAAGCTGCACCTCTATTTGCTTGTACCTTTGAGCACATTTTCAATTCTTATTAGCTGTTGCCTTGCATGTCACAATGGAGGTCAAAGGTACACCCCTGAGCAAATTTGTCTACTACAAATTGTGTTGTCTCTGAAATTTTTTCTGAGATGGTCACAACTGGAGTAAGAATGTTACCAAGGGATACGCCCTTTGTTAACAATAGTGGATAATTTTAGTAATGATGACATAGACTGGCTGGGCCATAGGGCACTGTTGGGTCACTCGGTGATTAATATGGGGTGCAGGTGTGGAAGGGAATCTTTTCTGGGAGCTGCAGAAGATGAAAGACTCCACCCTCCAGTGCAGAAGCATGATGCCATAAAAATGGGGAAACCAGGAATTCTAAAGATCCACAGCTGACACTGGAGTATACAGAATTTCATTCAATTCCACTTCGTTTTTGGACAGCTTATCAAAAGAATACACAAAGAGTAGTAACTGACCTATGGGCAAGGAGCAAAACCTGAAAATTCTACTTTGGAACATTTAATGGTAACATTTGGGTAAGGGATATGGGTGAATGTGGCCATAGATGTGGGGCTCAATGGAATCTCCCTGAGGTCAGGGATGGGGGCAACATCCTATTTCCGTGAGATGTGAGATTTTGGAGGAAAAGATGTGGTTTGTTTAATCATTGTGAACATGAAGAATTGGCAGTGGAACGGGATCAAGGGGACAACCCTCAATGAGAATGAGATGTAAAACATTTGTTGGAGAAAATCAGATGCCATCACATGTTTCAGCACAGGATGGGATGTTCTAATGCAGAGGTACCTTCTGAGAGGAATGCCCTTTGTTTTGCCGAAGCAAAATCATTGAAAAAGGGATGTAGGAACGGTATCTTTGAAGACTTTTTTTAAAAAAAATTGTCTTTCTTAAGTATAGCTGTCACTTTTAGACTTTAGATCCCCTTGAAAGGAATTAGTTTTTTTGCATTTAGTTTCTCTTATTTTTATTTACTTGTCAAGCTTAAATGAGTGGGTCTTAGTTCTAAAATACCAGTATTAGGGCTATTTTATTCATACTCTTGATTTTAATAACTTTAGCCACTTCTATCTCCATTTTTGCCCCCCACCCCCTCATATATCAGACTGCAGATCCTTTGATAGGATATCTGTAAAGCTTTTTCCGGCACCCTGTTTTCTCTTGCTGTGGTCCATCAGGAAGGACAATAAACCTAATGTCAAGCTTGCCGTGGGCATGTGCTTTCTCTATAGTTCATGGATTTCCTTTATTCAATAATAAGGGATTTAAGGCATTTACTTCTTAAGAGTGTGATATATTCCTCCTAGAACTCAATGTGAATAAAAGATTTTTCTACACAGACCAACTTCTATATTTCCCATGTTTATATATATAAATATAAATATAACCAAACCTGTTCTTGTTCTTGGTTTCTAAGAAGTTAGAGCTCAGTTTAAAGCGCACTTACAGAAAATCACTCATTTTGAGTAAACGCTTAGTTCATTCTGATCTGCCTTACATACAAACATTTTAAAAGTTGTTTTGAATGATATGTTTTAAGAGAGGGCTCATATTCTTTTTAGAAGTAGTAGGACATACATCTTACTACGTAGTGAGACAATAAAATGTAAACGCTACTCTTGGATAAGAGTTTGTTAACGCTTTAGTATTTATTTTCAAAGCCTTCACAGACGACGCCTAGCATTATTATGCTGGCCGTTGGCAGAAACCTACGCTCTAGCCTAAATTCCTAAATTCTGGCTTCTTCTCAAGGTGTGTAACCCGTATCCATAGTGACTGGGACAAGCGTCCGCGAGCCGGGGCGGCCTTCTGCTGTAAACTGCTACCCTTTTTGGTAGGAGGAAAAAAATCAGGGTCCCTGTGTGAGAGCTCGCAGGGGTCTTTCTCTCCGTCGCTGGATGTCCCCTACTGTTTTCATTGAGTTCCTGGCCGAACTACAACTCCCAAGATGCACCGAGGACCTCTAGTGGTCAGAGGAGTAGCTTCCGGTCCAGGACAGCGCGCCTGCGCACAGGGTGTACTCTTATTGGCTCGAATCGTCTCGTGCGATGCGCGTCACGGTGACGCGCGGGCGTGGGGGCGGGGAGAACGCGGCGGCGGTGGCGGTCGCGACGGGGAGAGCACGATCCCAGACGCGGCGTCGCGGCGGCGGCAGCGGCTACACCGGGCTGGGCCCCCTCCCTTCTTCACTCCCCCCTCCTCCCCTTCCCCTCCACCGCGGTTCCTGAAGAGCCTGAGACGTGCGGCGAGGCGGCGACAAGTTCCGGGTAAGGGTCCCTGGAGTGCGGGCTCCGTTTTCCGGGCGAAGCGGGAGAGCCCGGGGTCGGGAGGGAGGCGAGCGCTGAGGGGGCGAGTGTCCCCGGCGCGCGGCGGTCCGCACCTTAAACTTGGTTCGCTAACCCTGCCCCGCACGGCGTGCAGCGGCCGGAGCGGCTGGCCGTGAGCGGCCTGGATCCGCCCTCCTCCCGCTGTCACAGGAGCTCGGCGCCCACCGCCCACCTCTCCGCCGCTCGCAGAGGGGCAGGAGCCCGCCGTGGCCTCAGCGCTCCTCACCTCCAGGTGCAGTTGCCCTTCCTCACTGCCCACCGAGGGAATCTGCTCTCCCTCTCTTCATTTCCATCCCTTGTATCACTTCGAGGAATTTCTTGGGTGGCGGGCTTCTGACGAGTTCTGCTCAGCTTCACTTCACAGTGAGGTAGGAAGATATTTCCCTCACCTTTTCTTAGGTGGCGCTTCAGGCATCGTTCTTGGATAGGACCGTGGGCCCTGTTTGCCCAAGCCTTGCTTGGCTTTTATTCCGTCCGTGTTGCTTCTTGTAAAACTGCTAAAGACAGGCTTGTAAGTCAATTTTTGGGTTTAATGCGAGTGTTTGAATTGGATACTGGTGCTTTTCCCCCCTCCTCCTAGCCTTTGACCTTAATTAAAATTCCTTTTGGAACTTGACAAAGTCAGGAGATCATCTAGTAGTGAAATTTAGTAGAAAGATGTTCAGCTAGGGATTTTGTGGGGTACTATGACTTCGTTCCAGGTTTGACTGAATTTCTCAGCCTTATGTTACTATCCCCATTATACCTCTTCCCAAAACAGTATGTGCCCCTCTCGCGCCCAAGGAAACCACTCAGAACTCCAAGAAATCTGTTAAAATAGGTGAAATTATTTGGACACAAAACTTTTCCCGAGAAAATATGAAAATAATTTTTATTTTTTGAGGGGAGATCTTAGACCTTGCCAGTTCTGAAGTTTGAAGGGTCCTCTTAACAAAGGCCACCTCTATCTCTCACCATCCTCTGGCTCTTAGTAACTAGAAGGTAATTCCAATAAATTTGTTGTCAGAGGGTTGATTGTGATCTATAACTAAGTCATTTTATCAAGTAGTTGAGACTTTCACATATGGTGGTAGCTGCTTGATGGTGAGTTATGAAATTTGAAAAATTTCTAATTAAATGTGGAAGGCATGTTTCTTTTAACCTCTGTCTTTATCTGCACTTTGAACTACTTAGTAGCACATTTCTTCTTCTCATTGGGGCACTAGGAATAACAGTAGGATTTCCAGAGCCTTGAAGAGGGTTTGTGTTTTTCTATCCATAGGCTCCTGTACAAACTTCTAGATGAAGGGAATTTTTCCATCTCACTATAGCTAATGCACATTCTCTTGGGCATAAATCACATTTTGTTTTCCGAAATGAAAATAATTTTATTTTTTTATTTCAGGGGTTGGCAAACACTATGTGGGCCAAGTCCCACCAGCTGCCTATTTTTGTAAACAAAGTTTTTATTGGAACAGAGCTATGTGCATTCGTGTAGGTATTGTCTAGTTTTTGTGGGACAACACAAGCGTTAAGTAGTTGTGACTGAGACTCTCTGGCCCTTAATAGAAAAAGTTTGCCAACTCCTGCTTTGTTTTATTAAAAGTGATGCATATTCAATGTAGAGTTAGAATGAGTCAGTAAAGTATAAAGAATGAAAATAAAAGCTACCCAGAATCTCACCACTCAGAAGGGTTTGTTTTTGTGATTATCCTTATGGA